>NC_133124.1:25937084-26597396 GCF_048418815.1 Hemitrygon akajei | reverse complement strand
GAACAAGTGAATTTAAGGGCAGGGTGGAAGTTGGAGACCAAGTTGATGAAATTGACAAGTTCAGCAAGGGTGCATGAAGCAGCACCAATACAGTCAGAATCAGAATCAGGTTTATTATCACTGGCATGTGACGTGGAATTTGTTAACTTAGCAGCAGCAGTTCAATGCAGTACATATTCTAGTAAAGAAAGAAAATAAATAATAATAATAAATACAATAAAAGATACTAATAAATAAACAAACAAATCAATTACATATATTGAATAGATTATTTAAAAATGTGCAAAAACAGAAATAATGAATATTTAAAAAGTGAGGTAGTGTCCAAAGCTACAATGTCCATTTAGGAATCAGATGGCAAAGGGGAAGAAGCTGTTCCTGAATCGCTGAGTGTGTGCCTTCAGAGTTCTGTACCTCCTACCTGATGGTAACAGTGAGAAAAGGGCATGCCCTGGATATTGGAGGTCCTTAATAATGGATGCTGCCTTTCTGAGACACAGCTCCCTAAAGATGTCCGGGGTACTTCATAGGCTAGTACCCAAGATGGAGCTGACTAGATTTACAACCTTCTGCAGCTTCTTTTGGTCCTGTGCAAAGGCCCCTCCATACCAGACAGTAATACAGCCTGTCAGAATGCTCTCCATGGTACAACTATAGAAGTTTTTGAGTGTATTTGTTGACATGCCAAATTGTTTCAAACTCCTAATAAAGTATAGCCACTGTCTTGCCTTCTTTATGACTACATCAATATGCTGGGACCAGGTTAGATCCTCAGAGATCTTGACACCAAGGATCTTGAAGCTGCTCACTCTCTCCACTTCTGATCCCTCTATGAGGGATTAATTCATTATAGTAGTCAATTAAAAAGAGAAATTTGTCTTTATTACCAGAGGTTTTGAAAACAAAATAATCATATCTTATTGCACTTAGAGGAGAGCTTTGGTGAGACTGAACTCAACAATTTCATAGATAAGAAAAGCAAAACCGAATTTTCTGCTAAGAAACGGAATTTCCATTTTCATAAGAATGGCTCACTGTCAAGAGCATCCACACCCTAGTAGGTGAGGTTTTTTGTGACAGCGGGATCTTCCAAGCCTTATAAGCTCATCAGAGCTGATGCTTATTTTCCGTGGTTTCCGTGGCATGAAGCGACTGAGAGGACAAGATCTCCCCCTGGATAGGTCGCCAGTCTATCACGAGGTTAACCCCCATGCTGGTACCCAGTACCCATTTTCATCTGGGTGGACTGAAGCAATGTGCGGTTAAGTGCCTTGCTCAAGGACACAACACATTGCCTCAGCTGGGGCTCGAATTCACAACCTTTAGATCGCTAGTCCAACGCCATGCACCACACATTTGATCAGAGTCAGGTTTAATATCACTGGCATATGTCATGAAATATGCAGCAGTACATTGCAGCTTATAATTAAAAACTACAACTTACGATAATGTTAAAAATGTAATGTTTAGTGTAAAGAGAGGAAAAAAGTGAAGTAGTGTTCATGGGTTACTCATGCATTCAGCAATCTGATTGTAGAGGGGATGAAGCTGTTCCTAAATTGTTGAGTGTGTGTCTTCAGGCTTCTGCACCTGCTCCTTGATGGTAGCAATGAGAAGAAGGCATGCCCTGGGTGATGGGGGTCCTTAATGATAGATGCCACCTTTTTGTGGCATCACATTTTGACGGTGTCCTTGATGCTGCAGAGGCTAGAGTCCATGATGGAGCTGGCTGAGCTAGCAACTTCCTGCAGCTTTTTCCGATCCCGTGCAGTGGCCCCTTCGTATCAGACGGTGATGCAACCAGTTAGAATGCTCCCCATGGTACTTCTGCCAAGATTTGCTGAAGTCTTTGGTCATGTTCCACGTCTTCTCAAAGTCCTGATGAAATATAGCCACTGTCATGCCACCTTTTTTAATTCCATCAATATGTTGGTCCCAGGAAGAATCTTCAGAGATGTTGACACCAGGACTTGAAACTGCTCACCCTTTCCACTGCTGAACCCTCAATGAAGATTGGTGTGTGCTCCTTTGACTTTCCCTTCCTGAAGTCCACAATCAATTCCTTGGTTTTACTGATATCGAATGCAGACATACAGACAGACAGACATACTTTATTGATCCCGAGGGGAAATTGGGTTAAAATGCAAGGTTGTCGTTGCAACACCACTCAACTGATCTAACTCGTTCTAAAATTAATGTTAACGTTAACGTTTTGTGACCACAGGGCTGTAATGTGACGAGTTCATGTTTCCAGTTGAAGGCCTCATGTCTCTTTCCTCAGATGCTGGCTGACTTTGTGTCTATTCATAGCTTTTGGCTGGGGTGAGTTTAAGAGGGAAGTTTGTTAGCCTCCAAAATGGGCTCTGAGCCATAATGGATCAATTACGAGAATGTGGCATGTGCACACGCGGCCGATTGATCGGGCCTTTTGCTTGGCAGAGGTGCTCTCTTTATGAACAGGCTTTTAAGTGTTCTTGTTTTAATCTTGTCAGGTCCACTTCATCGCTCCTGCACTGTAAATTGCTCAGCGTGTACCATGGCTACCATGACTCAATGGTGGTCGTCCATTGTATCCAACAATGACAGGAGGCCTGTGCAGAAGAGTTTTTAAACTGGAGGAGTAATTGCACTGGGACAATTCTACTTTCTCATTCTTGGAAGTACAGGTCCAGTGGTAAGAGTGGTTGTCACAACTGGGGTCTTCCTTGGTTGTAGTGGATGACCATGACTTCTGTGCCTTGTCATGCCCTTCCCCTCTCCACGGAGCGTTGCAGAACCACCTTCCTGTCCATTGGATCCACCCAGTCCACCAGAGCTGACCATCACATGCTAGGACAGGCAGGTCCCTCTCTCACCAGGGTATGAGACCCAATGGCCACCCTCACCTGGTCTAGCCCACCTATCAAAGTGGCCACTGTCACATTCAAATAGCTACTTGGAGCCACAGGTGAGAGCTGAGTGTCCAGTGGGGACCAAAGGTGAATCAGCTGCCCTGGAATGGGCACGCCATGCCCCTTCACCAGATATACCTCCACTCCCTGGACAACCCATACACAAAAACATGACTCAGTCAAAAAGTTTAATCATACTACTTCACCATCATTCTTGCTCACACAGATACAACAGGCTCACAATGTGCAACCTGTTCTCAATATACACTCCTGTCCTCCCCGATTTGAGGTTGTGCAGGTTCCAATGAAAATACCTGCTCCATTTCCAACACTGTAGTTTCCATCCGGTACAACAGCAGCTGAAGCATACTGCTCAGGGTCTGGAGTGGGGAGCACCAGATGGAGACAGTCAGCAGCAGCCCAACGTGTGAGGTGTTCTACCACTGACAGAACACTGCAGCAGGAGGCAGCAGGCCATGTTATAAAGTAGTATGTTATGTTATGGCATGATTAACTTATTATTATTTAATTATTTGTGGTTTTATATTGCTATATTTCTACACTATTCTTGGCTGGCGCGGCTGTAACGAAACCCAATTTCCCTCGGGATCAATAAAGTATGTCAGTCTGTCTGTCTGTCTGAAGCAAGGACCCTGGTTCACAGTAACAGTTCTAGAGGCAGGCTAGGTGAGGTAGAGAGGAGGAGAGATGTCGTCTTCTCACAGGAAAGCAGCAATGAGAAGAGGCCGCAAAGCAAGAGAGCCAAGAGGTCTGGTGCCGATGCAAACCTCTGTGATGATACTTCATTTCTATTTCTTCTCCACGCCTGTTCGATGGCCTCATTTCTCAGCAGGTTAGGTTCAGTCCTACATGTTCTTTGTAATTCTCTGTATGAACTGTCTCCAACGGGCGTTCAGCACTTCAGATCCTGAGCAGCCTGTCTCAGCTGCAATCGCACCGACGGGAAACTACAGAGTTGGAGATGGAGCAGGTGCTTTCAGCGAAACCTGCACCGCCTCAGACAGGGGAGGGCAGGAGTTTATAATGAGGGGACTCTGTTATGCTGGATTAGTATGATTAAACTTTTTGATGAGTAGGTTAGTTGTCCTGTGATGAGGCTAGGATTAAATAGGTTGGTTTTTGGGTGAAGCGGCTCACTTCCCTAAATAAAAAATAAATAAATGCATAATGAAGTGTAGCATAGAGAAAATGCAGTGCAGCTACACAATAAGGAGCAAGGTCATAATGAGGCAGAATGTGAGGCAAAGAAGTATTTATTCTGTGGGCGGTTAACCTATCAAAACTTTACAGACTACGTCTTTAGAATATGGGAGGAAACACACACGTTCCACAAACTCCTTACAAGCAGCATCGGAATTGAATTATCGGAATTTATCCACTGACGTGATAAATGCTACGCTACCATGGCACACCGCCACGGTAATGGTTTAACTCTAGCTCTGCATTGTCGTAGCTTTACCTTATCCTACCTCAACATACCATATAATGATCTGATCTGTATGAACAGCCTGCAAGACAAGCTGTTAACTGTATCTCAGTAAATGTGACAATAGCAAACCAATTCCAAATCCAATTCTTACACGTTTTACCAATTTCCGGCATCTTCCCCCCTTCCTTTCCAGTCCTGATGAAGGGTCTCGGCCAAAAACATCGACTGTTCACTCGCGTCGTTAGATGCTGCCTGACCTGCTGAGTTCAGCCTGCATTTTGTGTGTATTGCACCAGTTACGAATGGCTGGTTTGGTGACTTGGGCCAAAATAATGAGTTTAGCCACCAGAGGGGGCAGTAAACGCATAGATTGGGTGAAATAATGACCGAGTGAATTAAATCAGAGCAAAAGAAAACTATTTCATAGAGCATAGAAATCTACAGCACATTACAGGCCCTTTGGCCCACAATGTTCTGCTGACCATGTAACAATTCTCCAACTGCCGGTAATTCCCCCCCCCCCTCCCTTCCCCATCCCACTTTCACTCTGCCTCTTCTTCCAGCTGCCTATCACCTCTCTCATGATCCTGCCTTCTTCTACTACCCATAGTGCTTTCCCCCTACATTCCTTCTTCACCTCTCCTGCCTATCCCCTCCCTACTTGCCCCCCCACCCCTTGATCTTTCCTCTGATTGGTTTTCCACCCTCCCCCCACCTTCTTTATAGGGCCCCTGCCTCCTCCTTCTTCAGTCCTGACGAAGGGTCTCTGCCCGAAACGTTGACTGCTCATTTCAACGTTTGCTGCCCAACCTGCTGAGTTCATCCAGCGTGTTTGTACGTGTTGATTTGACCATAGCATCTGCAGTGTACTTTGTGTAACCTACTCTCAAAGCTGCCTAGAATTTTCCTACTGCATAGCCCTCTGTTTTTCCAAAAGACACTATTGTATCCACCTCTACGACCGTCGCTGGCAGTGCATTCCACGCACCCACTACTCTCTGTGTGAAAAACTTACCCCGACATCCCCCTTGTACCTATTTCCAAGCACCTTAAAACTATGCCCCTCGTGTTAACCATTTCAGCCCTAGGAAAAAGCCTCTGGCTATCCACACAATCAATGCCTCTATAGAGAGAGTGCAAAGGAGATTTACAAGGATGTTGCCTGGATTGGGGAGCATGCTTTACGAGAATAGGTTGAGTGAACTTGGCCTTTTCTCCTTGAAGCAACGGAGGATGAGAGGTGACCAGATAGAGGTATATAAGATGATGAGAGGCATTGATTGTGTGGATAACCAGAGGCTTTTTCCCAGGGCTGAAATGGTTAACACAAGGGGGCATAGTTTAAGGTGTTTGGAAGTAGATAAAAGGGGGATGTCAGGGGTAAGTTTTTCACACAGAGAGTGGTGGGTGCGTGGAATGCTCTGCCACGAAGGTGGTAGAGGTGGATACATTAGGGTCTTTTAAGAGACTCTTAAATAGGTACATGGATCTTAGAAAAATAGCACAGAAATAGGTCAATTGGCCCATCTAGTCTGTGCCGAACCCGTTATTCATAGTTCCATCAGCCTGCACCTGAACCATAGCACTCCATAACCCACCCATCGATGCACTTATCCAAACTTCTCAAATTTCTCTGGTTGCTACGATAGCATAGCAGTTAGCATGATACTGTTTCAGTTCAGGGTATCAGAGTTTGGAGTTCAATTCCAGCATCCTTTGTAAGTAAGTTTATATGTTCCTTCCCGTCTACACGTGTGGGTTTCCTCCGGGTGCTCCAGTTTCCTCCAACAGTCCAAAAACATACCAGTTAGAAGGTTAATTGGTCACTGTAAATTGTTCCATGATTGGGCTAGGGTTAAATTGGGGGTTGCTGGGCAGCATGGCTCGAAGGGCCAGTTCCACACTGTATCTCTAAATAGAAGAAAATTAAACCTGCATTCATCACTTCCACTGGCAGCTTGTTCTGCACTCTCACCATCTGAGTTCCCCATCAGGTTCCCCTTAAATATTTTACCTTTCACCTTCAATTTATGACCTCTAGTTCTAGTCTCAACCAGTCTTAGCGTATTTGCCTTATCTATACCAGTCACAATTTTGTACACCTCTGTTAAAACTCCCCTCATTTTCCGATGCTCAAAGGAGTAAAGTTTTAACCTATTCGACCTTCCAGTTTAAGATGGTGCTGGTGAATCTCAGTGACTTCTGGCTGGCGGCCGATGAAACAAGGAAAATAACTAAATGCTTTGTTAATCATTCTTCTTCTAACAAACGATCATGGCAAGTCTGTGACTTCCCTCTGGACTTGGAGGCAATTTGATGTGGCAGAACCGAGGCGAGGCGGGGCAGCAAGCCCATCGCCGAGAGCGAGGAAGACCGGGAGTTTGATCGATTTAAGCAATTGGAAAGGTCGGGTACAGGCCAAATCAAGACAATGGGGTCCAGGCCCAGAGCATACTGAAGCGACAAAACCCAATGTTTGATCGGCAATTTAAGTGGATCGGAAAGGTCAGGGTGTCAGGGTCTGAGGCGATGGATGGTTGTTGATCATGCCTACGCTGAGCTAAGGGTCTGTGGACAGGTCTGACCTTGTGGGCTTGAGTTCAGAATGCCACTTGCTTGCATTTATTGCCTGCATGATTTCATCTTTTTCTCACATTGGGTGTTTGATGGCCTTTTTAATGTTTATTTTGAGGGGTTTCTTTGTTTTGTGGCTGCCTGTTAGGAGCTGAATCTCAAGGTTGTATAACATATACATGTTTTGATAATAAATGTACTTTGAACTTTGAACTTCCCCAATAACTCAAGTCAAGTCCCAGTGACATCCTTGCAAATTTTCTCTGTACTCCTTCAATCTTATTGATATCTCTCCTGTTGCTAGGTGACCCAAACAACACACAATACTCCAGATTTGGCCTAACCAATTTACTCCAATTATTCCAATTACTCCAGATCTGGTCTTACACAATTTTAACATAACATTGCAACTCCTGCACTCAATTTTTTTTAAGAAGCCCAATGAGCCAAGTGCTCTCTTCATGACCCTACCTACCTGTGATGCCACTTTCATGGAATTATTGATCTATATTCCCAGATCTATCTGTTCTACCGTACCCTACCCTCAGTGTGCAAGTCCTATCCTGCTTTGTCCTCCTACAGTGCAACACCTCACAATTGTCTGCTTTAAATTCCTTGGATTAAACCAGGAAAAGTAAGTATAAAGTCTGGTAAGGGCAGTTCAATGGTGGAGCAGTTTTGGTGTTTTCAGGTTGTAGTATGCCTTGCCAAATTTTTATGAAGTCATGGATCCTTACATAAATGCAGATTTGTGGCTGGTCATTTCAAGCAACTTTGTCGTGTGCAAATTTCTGTCTGATGGTATCAATATCGATTTCTCCTTCCAATGAACAACCTGCCCACCCCCTCCCTTCCTCTATTCCCCACTTTGACCTTTTACCTCTTCGCAGATGCCTATTCTTTCCCCTGGGTCCCCTCCTCCTTCCCTTTCTCCCATGGTCTACTCTCCTCTCCTATCAGATTCCTCTTCTCCAGCCCTTAACTTTTCCAACCCACCTGGCTTCACATATCACCTTCCAGACACCCCCTTTCCCCTCCCCCTCACCTTTTAATTCAGGCATCTCCCCCCCCCCCCCCCCCACCCATCCCACTTCCCTCTCAGTCCTGAAACATCGACCCGAAACATCGGCCCGAAACATCGACCGTACTCTTTGCTATGGATGCTGAGTTCCTCCATCATTTTGTGTGCGTTGCTAAAAGGTCTTTTTCTTTACTTAACAATGACTATATCTGTAACACTGCCCAAAAATTTGAAGCCCAACATCAGAAACATGACATTCACAGCAAAGGCAAACCTTCTAAGTTTTCTCCAGTGGCCTCCCATGCCGTCATGTATTGCTGGATACATGCTGTTGCGTCTATCTCTGCGTCACAGACTCAGCATGCCAAATACCTTCTTTATTTACTTAAACCACTACCATGCCTAATAAGTAGCAGGAGCTGGTGGGAAGAAACCTGTTTGCGGTGAAGGGAATTTTCTCTTTCTCTTTCTCATTCTCATTTAATTGTTAGATCAATCTATCTATCTAACTAACTGAAATTATCAGCTCTGAGAAATGCTGAGTGACAGTGGTATTGTGACTCAGGGAATGGCAGAGGTTAAGCATAAACTTTTGGTTTCAGCTGTGGGGCACTGATCATAAAAGTGGACACGACAGTGTTACAGACCACAGTTAGGGAGTCCCAACTCAGGTAGAGTCCTTTCCAGAGTCATGGGTTTGTTTTGGGGAGCTGGCCATTTTCATATTTATTGCTGTAATTAAATGGTTCTGCCTGAGAAAAGATCTTGAGGAAGGGTTGTAGGCCAGAATTTAGGCTGTGATCAGGAGCGAAGTTTCAGCTGAGCCAGCAGACAAGCGTTGAATCACAATTGGCTCTGACCAGTTTTAAGCATTAATACAGAAAAGAATGTGTTAGGACTCTCAGCCTAGAAAAGACATTCTGGCCACCCTTGATTAATCTCTTCTCCAAGTGCAGATTTATCCTCCCCCCTGGAATTTTTCCAATAATTTCCATAGCACTGCTGTTGGTTAGACACACTGGCCTACAACTAATCTGATTCTACTGATGGACGGATTAGTAAATTGCGGGTATGCTATGCTGGCATCATAAGCCTGAGGACACTTGCAGGCTGGCCTAGCACATATTCAGACTGTTTTGGATGTTGACACCCACAACACATTTCACAGGATGTTTCAAAGTTTTGGTGTGCGTGGGACAAATAAAGCTAATCTGCTCTGGCTTATCTCTACTGCCCTTCTCGAAAAGGTACTACATCCACTGATCTCCGGCCATCTACCGACTCTTTTGTGACCAGAGGTTTGAAACTGTCTGCCCAACTCCCCCTAGTATTTCTGCTGCGTGGCCCTAACTTTTTGTTCATCGCTTCTTCCACCTGTTGCCACCAAACTCACATCCCCACCTTCTGAAGCTGGCACTGGCCCCTCACCATCTTCTGCCAACCATCCTGTGTGGAACTGCTTCCCCAATGTGTCCACACTCCCTCATTCTAATGTGCTTCAGAGTCCAGTTTCAAGATCTTCCAGAGCATGCCAGTCTGCTTGAGAGATAGATTAACCTGTCCCCAATGTAACCCCACTTCCATCGACCCTTTACCAGGTTGAGTTAAGCACGAGAAAAATCTTGTTTAAGAATGGTTACAACAGCACGTTCCACTATCTCCCATCCAGCCCTTCCTTCACCATCACAAATGTCATGTTACCAGGCGCAGAGGTCCAATATATGGATCTCTTAGACTGCTGGTAGCTACAGTAGATAAGGCAATACTCCTGTACATTCATCAGTGAAAACAGTATATTGGAGCTGCCTGTCACAACACTGGACAGTCCGCCTGTTCTGTACATATGGAAATAGACAAGGTCAGAGGCATTCTCAGTATAAACACAAGTCCGAACCAGAAATAGGAAACCAAATAAATAAACTTCTGGACAAAACTGTACCCATGTGAAGGTTAGCAAAGAATCATCCATTGCAGGTAACAAATTTGGCCTTTTTGGCAGTTTGGCATCCTTAATGCAGTATTAAATCTCTTTTGAAACATTCAGTCTCAGTCAGTGTCATCATAAAGTATGGCTGTATGTGCTAACCAATTTGTATTGGTCTGTTGTTAGTATGAAATTACTCTACAGAGCTTGGGATGAAACAGAATTTAGTGTTATGGAAATAAGTAGATGCAATTTTAATCTGGTCCTACTGCAAAGTCAAAATATAAATGATTCTGATAAAGATCCGAAGTGGTCAATGCAGTTTTCCCTGCTTGTGTCATGGAACTTCCTGTCATTGCACTGAAATAAACCAGATTAAGTATATTCAGAGGAATGTTCAAAAAAGCAGAGGTATCTTGGGCTCCCTATCTATAAATCCCTCAAAGTTGCCACACAAGTTGATAGGGTTGTTAAGAACGCGTGTGGAGTGTTAGGCTCCATTAGTCGGGGAAGTGAGTTCAAGAGCTGCAAAGTAATGTTGCAGCTCTGTGAAACCCTGGTTGGACCATTCTTGGAATATTGTGTTCAATTCTGGTCACCTCATTAGGAAGGATGTAGAAGCTTTAGAGAGGGTGCAGAGATTTACCAGAATGATGCCTGGATTGGGGAGCAATCTTATGAGGATAGGTTGAATAAGCTATGTAGGGTTTTTCTCTTTGGAGCAAAGAAGGGTGAGAGGTGACTTGATAGAGGTGTACAAGGTGATAATCGAGTTTACAGCCAGAGATTATCCCAGGACGGAAATGGCTAATATGAGGGGGCATAGTGTGTGAAATACGCTGCCAGGGGTGATGGTAGAGGCAGATACATTAGTGACATTTAAGAAACTCTTATGGATGATAAAAAATGGGAAGGCTATGTAGAAGGGAAAGGTTAGAGTAGGTTAAAATGTTGGCACAACATTGTGGGCCAAAGGGTCTGCACTGTGCTGTGATGTTCTATGTTCAATCTACATTTATACTCACAATCAGGAGTTGAAAGCAGTAACAATTCTCAGGAAAGAAAACACTCTAACAAGAAGATATCCTGAATTGCACTTGTAGTTTATTATTTCATCTGTTTAGTATTGCCAACACAAGCCAGAACACAGTAACCCAAGACTACACCTTATTTTACCTTCCAAAAGTTAATGGCTTCAGCACAGGAAAGTACCTGGGTGCTTGCTGCCCACAGAAACAACACTGGAAATCTGATTTGTCCTCGCTCCATTAAGCAACATAAAATATAAAATATCACCTTAAAGATCAAAATCTACATTACTTAAGCAGTTTATTCAATAACTAAAGAAACCCAGCATATTGACCTTATCAAATTGACCTTCTTATTTTAGCTCATTTATTGTGTTTAAGGCAAGTAATGTTGACCTTGTAGCTTCTCCCGAACAGATGTACGTACATGATAAATACAGGTTTGATGCCAGTTGGCTTGAAGAAATTGCTAAGTCTGAAAGGGTAGTAAGTTAATATTTTCAGGCAACATTTAACCAAACTAATAAGCAAAATATATATCCTCATCTTAAGTTATGTGTACATACATACCCCAGCATGCATGAATGCATGCAGAGTGTTCCACAAATTCTCAAATGTGATCTCTCTCTCACACACACACACACACACGCACGCACGCACACACACGCATGCACGCACACACATGCACGCACACACATGCACACACGCACCTTTGCAATGAAAATTTATTTTTGTCGCTAAACCAACTGAATGGATTCAAAAGTTGTTTTCTTTTAAAAACTTGACTAACTATGTTTTGTTGCGAATAAACAATAGGATTTAAGTCACAAGACAAATAAATTTAATCCAATTCATTATATTAGACTTCTTTAAAAAAAAGAATAACTTTACACTCAAAGTTTCAAGGAAGCTGATAACAAAAATGTCGGAAATTATCTCTAGAGCATTAACATAAAGTATCAGACAGTTTGTTTAGGCTCATCTCTCTGGTAAAATGAATTGCTGGAACCTTGCAATTTAAAGTAGAACACTTCAATAACGAACAGATCAAAATGTTCACATGGGAGTATTATGATTATTATTTATAACGCTATGAGCTAAAGAGGCAATCTAAACAGCTGGATTCACTGGGCTCCAATTGTTGTAAAGTTGTACACTGTTTGCCTGCAATGAACTCAAAGAATATCTTTAACATTCCAGGACAGTTACGTTGACAAAAGCTCAGCTCAGCTGAGTTTAAACTAAGTAGTCACTATCTCTGTCAGCTTCAGGAAGAAAAGATATCCTTCTGAAGAGTCCTTAGAAAGCACCAATCTCCATCCCCCAGGGTCTGTAGGGCTTGCCGATGTTGTTGGCTGAAGTCTGAGTTGCTGAACTGAACGTACTGGGTGAAATCAACGGGAAAGACAGAGGAAATGCAGATAGCGATGACATTGAGAACAAAGGGGGGGACAGTTTTGTGGAGGTGGTAACAACAGGAATGACTGGACCCACACTGCAACTAGGAGGCACCCGACGTGGGGACGTCTCAGAGTGCGAGGAGGTCCCGATCCGGTTTTGATGGTGAGGCTCCGTCAAGGCAGTACTGCTGCTGTTGTGGACAACCGGTGGCATCAGGAGCGGGTGCAGATGGTGATGCGGGTGGTGACTGAAGCCATTGCTCCAGGGAAAATGTCCGATGCTTGGGGGGGCAGTGTTTGCTGCTTCCCTCTGAGATGCATAGTTGTTGAGGTGAGAGACCAGGCGCACTCGGAGTGGATCGGAGCTCTCCAGGCCTTCAATGATACTCAAGTACCGAGCCACTTCAGCCAGACATTCTCGAAATCCCAGGCTGCGGTAATCCATGGCTAGAGCATGAGCATCAAAATAACCTAAAAAGATCAGATTAAATTGTTTTATTTTATAAGTTAAACAATTATAATTATGTATTTATACAATAAATATTCTAACGGCAGTCCATTCTGGAGACTTGAGAAGTTTTGAAACTTAAAGGAATTCAACTGCATTTTACAGGAGCACCATCGGGAACATCCTGACAAGTTGCATCTCCTCCTGGTATGGGAACAGCCGAGCATCAGACCGGAAGTCCCTCCAAAGAACAGCTGAGAGGACCATAGGGGTCTCCCTTCCATCTAGCGGGGGCATTTATCAGGAGCACTGCGCACGCAGCGCCATTAGTATTATCAAGGATCCTTTCTGACTTTCTACCATCAGGCAGGAGACAGCGTGATGCATAAAAACAAGAACGGTCCAGATGGGAAAGTTTCCTCCCACAGGCCATAAGGCTTCTGAAACTCCTTGCCACACCACATTTGAAGTGTCACTGGCTAATCCATTCTGTACCTGACAATATTTAATTTATGCATTTTAGCTTGAATATTTGTGCACAAATCATCTTTAGTTTTTATCCTTCCTTTTCTAAGTGATTGTGTATTATATGTGCGTTATGTGTGCTACACCCTGGTTCTGAGAAACAATGTCTTATTTGATGGCATAAATGTATATATAGTTAAAGGACAATAACCTGACTTTCTTATAGAAGGAATCCCATTTGTCCCATTATAAAGTAACAATAACTTGCATTTATGTGTTGAGTTTAACATAGTAAAAATATACCTTGGCTGCAAAATCAGACAAAATGGGCACTTAGACAAAAAATTGGACCAGCTTGGTTGAAAGGGAAGATTTTACAATAACTTAAAGATGTTTTAATATATCTTGAATATTTTAAGATCCGTTGTCAGCTAATCCACATTAATAAATTTAAAATTAAAATAAGTTCATGTTCTCAGCTCAGGAGTTTCCAAACGTTGCATATACTATGTAAACGTCGACTCAACTGATAACAGCCAAACTGGGTTGGGAGGATCAAACTGGTGAAACTCTGAGATACGGATTAGGACGTTGTTCTTTAAAAATCTCCACAGCCATAGAGAACACAACTAGAAAAACTGCCCAGAATTTCAAACGAACACCAGACGGAATCCCGCATTGTTGAAGTTGTCGGTAGATACAAGAAATACCAAAAAAAAACTATTGTTACCTTTGCCACCAGCCGCATGCAACATCTTCAAGTGGTCAACAGTCATCTGCAAAATCTCTGCCTTTTCCAGCTTGGCGGATCCCTGCCAACAGAGGTAGTAGCTACAATTAAACCTGAGCGAAACCGGTTTGTCAAAATACTGCACACGTACGCGATCAACGGTTTCCTTAGTGCTTACTTTTATTAAAATTATACTTTTAGCTTTACTTGCCTCCAGAAAGTACTCAAAGAGTTTTTAAAGCGACTTAGTTGATTTTGTTGCAAATGTTTTTGTTGAAAATTAATACTCTTTCACTTACTTGTTTCTCATAAGCGCTCGGCACCAGCCTTCGTAGTTCAGACAGGCTGTTGTTAATACGATCCCGTCGACGTTTTTCTATAATCTATGTAAAAGAAGAGTTTTCTCAATTAGACAGAACACGTACGAACAATTTTCGTTCAGATTTCATAGAGCGAAAGCGATCCTGTTCCCCCAGGTGATTGTGTGAAACTTACCCCGCGCCTCCTTTTCCTCGCCAGGACCTGTGAGGTGGTACTGGGGGACATGGAGCCCGTGGCTGTGCTGGAGTTCCTGAAATTCAATCCAGCAAACCGGAATCAGCATTTTAGCACAGAAGTTCTGCATAAAGTTCGCAGACCGAAGCCGGTTTAAAAACAAATCAATAATAAAACACAAGTTCCAGAACTTAGATGGTGAATACGCGCAGCAAAAGCTTTTATTATTATTCTAATGCGTGCATAATTATGCTTCCATAATTAAGCTACTCCTGATATAACTTCCGGATGTAAGAATAAACACTATCATCTCTACTAAAATTCTCGTAACATTACCCGTTTTCATCGGCGCTTTCTTTCTCAACTTCGATCATTTCGTCCAATTCACTGTCCGACGAGCTGTAATCGTGAGTTCTCTTCATGTTTGGCTCAATTGTTCCCGTGTGTGCTCTAACATTAATGGAGCTTCCAGCAGATATTGTCCGCTCCGCTGCCTGCCACAGACTGGTAGCTTTTCCCACGGTATTGCACTTACCAACTCCTCCACTGACCTGTCAACCCCCCGCCACTGGTGGCGGCGATTGACAGCTCGCGCGGCCCATTTGCCGGGCGCCCGTGCTCCGGGGCCGACCGCCGGGCTCTGATTGACGGCTCGGCCCTTCCACTGAGGAGGCGGCCTCTCGGGGCCGCCGCGTTGCCATTGGCCGAGGCCGCTGGCCCCCGGCGGGCGGCGGGCCAATCGGCTCGCGCTGCCCCGCGGCTCAAACGTCAAACACGCGCGGGTCGGGGAAAGCGTGGGAAAGTTGCAGCGGCCAGCGGCGCGGGCCAATCAGAGCTGGCGGCTGTCGGGCGTTCGAATGAAAGTAGCAATTGGCCTGGGCGACTGTCGGTCTGCGGCGGACCGTGTGAACGGTAACATTAGCCCTCTCCGAGGCACGCCAGCCAATTCCAGCAACGGCGCCGCCCCTCCACTCATTGTACACTTCACACTGGCCGAGCTCACTCGCACCATTCATTTTGTATAGAGACATCCGCACTGCTGAGAGAGAGAGAGAGGGAGGGAGGGCGACAGACAGACAGGCAGACCAACCCGCCTTCTCCAATTTCACGTATACAAAGGATACGCGATGGGAACCATGCAATACAGGATTTTACTGCATGCCCTGGTCAAAACAGCACAGCTAGAAACCACGGTTCACACAAATGTACGAAATGCTCTCGGGGTCCGAAGATTCTAAGATACAACATCCAGTCCGTATTTATCGCCATGCACGCCGAATGGTTAGGGAATACAAATTATTTCACGTTTATGCACTTGAGCTTGTGTTTTTGCCAGAACACCGCTGTTTATATTCTGCGCCAAGGCGTGGTGTTGTAAAAAGATAATGAGGGCCATTAAAAACAGAAATGGAATTTTGCAGCGCCACAATTAGACAAAAAAACCACAATCAAAAACAAAATCTCAATGCTGGAAATCTGAAACAAAAAGCTAGGGGGAAAAAACTACTGGTCAGGCAGCATTTGTGGAAAGAGAAACCATCTGTGACCCTCCTATAAAACTCAGTTGGTGACCTCAGCCACCTAAGGAAGAGCAGAACGGCAACTTTTGGCACTACAGGAAGACAGAAGGTTGAAAAAATAACTCAATGTGCTTCAATGAAATTGTGTCATGGAATATTTGATGACCACATGAGAGAAGCCAGTTTTGTCTGATCTATGGAATCTGGCGAACCTGTGGAATTCTTTGCCACAGGCAGCCGTGGAGGCCAAGTCTGTATGTATCTTTAAGGCAGAAGTTGATATATTCTTGATTCCTTCTGGGCATGAAGGGACGCAGCGAGAAGGCAGGAGACTGGAGCTGAGAGGAAAATTGGATCAGCCATGATGAAATGGCAGAACAGGCATGATGGGCTCAACGGCCTAATTCTGCTCCTACATCTTAAGGTCTTATCTGAAAATGGGCATCTCCAACATTTTGGTGTTCATTAAGCATCAGTCTCAAATGAAGGATTTGGAGTGGACCGCGTGTTTGATAAACAATTATTATATTAAAGATGTGCTACTGCCCATAATGCCACTGGGTTTTAGGGCAGCAATGAAGGTTCAGCGTTTAAGGGCTTCCTTCAGTAGCTTCCTCTCGGTTTTCACTACTGTCAGTCACACAAGTCCCAGGTGGAGACTCAGGAATACCGTCACACTCAGATGGAGAAGGATCCTTCATTGCTGCTTCCATAATAGTTTTGTTTTACCATTCAGGGTTGTTAGCCCTGAGCTGAACTCCCAAACCTGTATGACCAGAAGACCACACTTAGTCTGGCCTTCACCCTTTGACCTGTTTACATGGGTGACCCTACCAAGAGCCAAAGCATAAAGCCCTGACTCCAGACAACATAGGTCTCTGGGGCATTGAGGCACTCAAGACTCCAAACCACGACAAGGTTGTGGTCTTCTTGTAGATTTACTAAACACACAGTTTCATATACATTTCAGGGATTCATTGTGAGCAAATCTATATGATAGAGTATCCTGGCAGAATTAGACCGAGGAGGTAAAGGTAAGGGAAGTCCTGTTCATCATAAACAACCCTCAGATGAAGATTTCCCAAGTTTCTGGTGTGGTCTGCTGGATTCCGCTGATTTATGACTGACACAGACTGTGGGCCTGCCCTTATCAGGACTTGACATTCCACAAATTAACTTTACAAACACAAATCCAGAACATCCCAACCTCTCCATCCAAGTTCACACTACTTAGGAGAATGGCTCATTTCGCAGACGATCATGTCCACAAAACACTTCAGGGGTGTTTGGATATTTAATTTCATGGGTAGTGTGTTGGGAGAGTGCAGGATAAATCCGTGAACATGCTAGTTTCAATAAAGTATATAAACTGCATATAATTAACCATTATCACTGGAAATAATACAATGAGGGTTACAACATAGTGGCTACGAAGGAAAGAGATGAAACCATAATTTAGAAGTTACTGTAATTGGAAAAAGGGGAGTTTACCATTTTTCATTCTATTCAAACAGGTATTAATCAACAAGCTAATTGTAACTTTATTATTGAAAAAAACAGGAAAATAGAGTATTTTATTGACATGAACTTGGCCTGTCAATACACTAATATTTGAATATTACTTGCTATGTAAAGTTCTTAATTCAAAGTTAAAGTAAATTTATTATCAAAGAACATATATGTCACCACACTGAGATTCAGTTCTTTGTAGGCATTCACAGGAAAATAAAGAAATGCAGTAGAAGTTATGAAAATCTAAAATAAAGACTTACAAACAGCTAATGTACAAAAGAAGACAAACTATGCAATCAAAATAAATAAATAATACTGAGAACATGACTTTGTGAAGTCCTTGAAACTACAGGTTGTGGAAGTCATTTTTATCGTGCCGTCAAAATTTTGCAACCTCTATCATCAGCAAAGTGCTTTTCAATCATACGATTAAAAGTTGCTAAATGAACTTATTGTTACATTGTGCACTATTGTAATATTCTCTTTTGCATTTATGTTGGGAAATTATTTTTTTTATTCGCTGTCTACAGAAAATTGCGCTGATAACAACCCCACGATATGCTTTCAGATTTCGGGAATAAAAAGTTACCACCAAAAGTTGCAGCTTTGGAGACAACTGAAAGTTCAGAAGTTCGAATTGCTCCTGGAAGACTGTCAGCAAATTGAGACCATGACAAAAAAAAAGTTGCCAAGAACTGAGCAAGCCTTTCTTCTCAAAACTTAACATCTTTATTTCTGCAGGCCTTGAGCTTAAAGTTTCTAAATGCATCCTATAAATCTGTTTGTCAGATTTGGAAGCCAGCTGAGTTGATATAAATTGCAGATATTTTTCTTTAATTTTATCTTGATCAAGTTTTTCTTTCACTTGATCATGAATCTTACACCTCTAACTTCTTTATTGCTAGCTGCATGTAATCTTTCAAAAGCTGTTTTGCCTTAAATTTGAATAAAAGTTTTACTCAATCATAATTTATATCTTGTCCGGCTTGCATTTTAATGAGGACATACTCTAGAATTGTGGATGGTGAATGAAGGCTTAAACAAACAAGCCATTCTGTAAGGTTCCTTTCTTGGCAAACAATCTCAGAAAATGTATCCAAGGGTCAAAGATTACCTTTCATCAGGGGAGGTGATAATTACATGGTGAAAAAAGACTGCAAGGGAGGAATAGGGTTAGAAATTGTTACCAGAAATTGGTGCCACTGTAGCTTCTCCAGTCTGAAAACTTGGGACACAGAATACAGAATTGACATTCCTAAAAAAAACTGGGATCATCAGAAAATTATTTTTTTCACCTCTATTGAGAACCTTGGCATTGGAATACTTTTAATTTTGGAAAGGCTTTCCTATATGGTGATTAGCAGCAGTTCCTGCTGACAGTGTGTCAGTGTTTCCTAACAAAAAACAGCCCCCCACAGCACGCAGAAGTAACTGGCTGCTAGTTAATCAGATCCTGGCTTTTCTCTCTTTAACAGTGTTCACTCCTGCCTCTGACAGAGACGGGATCACAGCCTCCCGTCAGTGCCACTCCGATTCTCACACCACGTTTTGTAAGCAGGAACTGGGGCACTCAGGAGAATTCCTGTTTACTGCGTTCGGCGGCCGGGCTCGCTTCGAACAGCGCCGTTGGCTGAAGGGCCGAAATGGATAGCGGCAGCCGGGAAAGGAACGGAAGAAGCCGGTTAATGGAGAGAAGTGAAAGATGAGAATGGGTGACTGCGGGAAGGAAAGGGAAGCAGGGAGCGGCCAGGAGAAGGAGAGGAAACGTCGAGGGAGGGTGGGGAGATGGGAACTGGTCACTCGGAGGAAGAAGAGGATCAGAATGAAATGAGGGAGCAGACAAGAAGGACATCTTGGAATAAAGAGGAGTGTTGATGGACAAATACCTCCCTCAATACTTGGGCTGAAAGAAGGGCAGAGTCCCGGAAAGTGGGAGGAGAAGCTTGAGGGGTGCAGGCAGCTGGGAGAGAAATCTAATTACTTCTGAGGAAGTGCCATTCTGATGAACCTCCAGAACCTTTTAGAACTGCAACCTCGAATTTGGTTTCTGCCTGGGAAGGTGTGTACACCCAGAGATTATCCATCAGCCACTCGCTTTCATGTCGTGTCATGATCAGAGCTTTCTCGAATAACTAGCTCACATGACGCACTTTGTAGTGGATCCCAGTTGCCAAGGCTGGCTTAAGTGAATCCTTTTCTAAACATCACCCACTTGGTAACTCTACACCCTTCCGCGCGCGCGTGCAAACGGGGATTATTCTCTCTTCGTTGACCTGAAGAAACCAACGTTTGAAGCACAGCAAGTGAGAAATGAACAGTAAAGGACTAAAAAATTAGCTGCCCACCTGCTACCTCCGTACTTCTCCAGGCCTTCCTTGATTTCCTTCCTCAGAGACACATAGCTGGAATTAAACATGGACGGAGCTTCCCAACTATTGAGGGAGGAGGAGACATTCCCAAGCCACTAGGTTTTGTGTGAGGGTCACAAGCAAGCTCAAGTGCGGGAAATCAAGTACACAGAGGAACTTGGTCTGAGTTTCACCTGACAAGGAACTTCAAGGACCCAACAGAGAGAGGTTGGCACCCCACCCCCAAAATACAACCTGGAGCACGTAGGAATTCTGGACATTCAAAATAATATACTAATTAAATGATTCCAAATTAAATAAAAGAGATAGATACAGAGAGAGCTGAACAATCCCCATGATCCCAAATGGGACACCTGTAAAACAAAGTGAAAGCCCAGGGCTGGTGCAAAGACAAACAATTAGACATAAGAGGTAAACGATTCAAGGAGAAAGTATATGCACTAGGTGACGCCATGAAAAATACAGCTGACGTACAGTGATCCCTGGTTGTTGCATTATGTTCCAGTGAATATGACGGTTGGGCACCCCGGCACAGAACACAGGGCATACAGTAGACCAGGAACAGGCCCTTCAACCCACAACGTTGCCCAGAACCGCTCAGCAGTTCCTGTTTAACATTACCTGGTCCAGCATGCTGACAGGAACAGGACAAGGAAGGAAGAGACAAGTTTGAAATGTTAATTGCGGGACTTCCACATGTCACCACCTATCCGCAAACATCACCAGCACCCAGCCCCCACCACCTCCCACCAAATAGTAAACATAATAACGTCGGAGGTCTCTTGTCGCTGCTGCCCAGGAGCCGACAGATCAACTCCAATGGGGGCAAAATTGCAACCATTCTGCCTTCTTATTGGATATTTCACTATGGATAGAGTTGATCCCATGACTGGGGAAACAAGTATTGTAGAGCAACTGAGGAACGCGCAGTGGAACAGGGCAGCTTGGCGTCTCCACCAACTTGGTGCCACTGTGCAACACTCCCTCCCCCCCACAGTGAAGAGCAATGATGAAGCCCCAGTAAACACGGGCCACTTCCCACACTTCTGGACCCAACTCTTGGTGAAGCCTGACTTGGAAAATGAAATACACTGCCACCATTAGTTCGCCCACACAGTCTTTTGTTCCCACCTGCTTCAAAAGGGCAACAATTATCCCAGCGCCCAACAAGAGCAGAGTGAGCCGCCTCATGACTATCACCCAGTCGCACTCAAATCTACTGCGATGAAGTGCTTTAGGAAATTGGTGATGGTTAGAATTAACTCCCGTCTGAACAGGGAACTGGACACACTGCAAATTGCCTATTACCACAACAGGTCTACAGCGGATGCAATCTCTCTGGCTCTCCACTCGGCCTTGCACCACCTGGACAACACCAATATCTGCTGTCCATTAATTACAGCTCCACATTCAACATCATTAATAATGAACAAATCTCAAAACCTGGGCCTCTGTACCTCTGGATCGTTGGCTACCGTACCAGGAGACCACAGTGGATGTGGATCAGTAATAACACCTCCTCCTTGCTGACCTCAAGGATGTGTGCTTAGCCCGCAGAGCTCAAACAACATCTACAAAATTGCTGATACCACCACTGTTGTTGGTACAATCTCAGATGGTGTTGAGGAGGTGTACAGGAGTGAGATAGATTAGGTGGTTTAGTGGTTTTGCCACAACAACCCACACTGAATGACAGCAAGAGCAAGGAATTGATTGTGGTACTTTAGGAAGATGGAGTCAGGAGAACACACACTAGTCCTCATTGAGGGCTCAGCAGTGGAGGACTGGGTGAGCAGCTTCAATTTCCTGGGCATCAACATCTCTGAGGATCTATCCTGGGCCCAGCATATTGATGCAATTATGAAAAAGGCACACCGGTGGCTATATTTCATTAGGAGTTTGAGGAGATTTGGTATGTCACCAAAGACTATAGGAAATTTCTACATATATATGGTAGAGAGCATACTGACTGGTCCCATCATTTTCTAGAGGTGGTTCCTCAAGAGGATGGCAGCAATGATGAAGGACCCTCACTATCCAGAACATGTCCTCTTCTCATTATTACCGTCAGGGAGGAGATACAAGGAGCCTGAAGATGCACGCAACATTTTAGAAACTGGTTCTTCCCCTCTGCCATCAGATTTTAGAGCCACCCATGAACCCAGGAACACTATCTCACTATTTGCATAATTTATTGCATAACTTAAAATAATTGAGCTGGGCAGCCCGCAAGTGTCGCCATTCTGCTGGTGCCAATGTAGCATGCCCATGAATTACTAACCCTAATTACGTCTTTGGAAAGTGGAAGGAAAGCCCCCATCCTCCTTACAGACAGCGGCATGCATTGAACCCCAGTCTTACACATGGCGCTGTAAAGCATTGTGCTGATTGCTAAGCTATCATGCTGCCCTGACAATTGAAATAAGTATTTCACTAATCGTGTCTTCTGAACACAAGAGAATTGTTTGATATTATGGACATCAGAAAGTGACCATTAAGTCTGCACCAGCCTGTAACTGTATCAGAGAACTTTTGCCGGTCAGAAGAAAGAGAGGCTGCAGCATACAGGGTAGACCAGCCAGCCACAATACAGAACTTGCTGGTGGACATTGCAGATTGGCATGTTGGGTGCTGCTGGATTGGCATGTTGGGTGCAGCTGGATTGGCATGTTGGGTGCTGCTGGATTGGCATGTTGGGTGCTGCTGGATTGGCATGTTGGGTGCAGCTGGATTGGCATGTTGGGTGCTGCTGGATTGGCATGTTGGGTGCAGCTGGATTGGCATGTTGGGTGCAGCTGGATTGGCATGTTGGGTGCAGCTGGATTGGCATGTTGGGTGCTGCTGGATTGGCATGTTGGGTGCAGCTGGATTGGCATGTTGGGTGCAGCTGGATTGGCATGTTGGGTGCTGCTGGATTGGCATGTTGGGTGCAGCTGGATTGGCATGTTGGGTGCTGCTGGATTGGCATGTTGGGTGCAGCAGCATTTTTGAAGAGGGTGTTCTCACTAATGGATTTAGCAGCCATGAGTGTTAGTAGAGACTATCAACATCATCACCATTACCATCCGTTTTGGTTCCTGATCCATAGAACCACAGAACATTACAGCACAGAAACAGGCCTTTTGGCCCTTCTTGACGGTGCTGAACCATTTTTCTGCCTAGTCCCACCGACCTGCACCTGGCCCACATCCCTCCAAACCCCTCTCATCCATGTACCTGTCCAAGTTTTTCTTAAATGTTAAAAGTGAGCCCGCATTTACAACTTCATCTGGCAGCTCATTCTACACTCCCACCACTCTGTGTGTGAAGAAACCCCCCAAATGTTCCCTTTAAACTTTTCCCCCTTCACCCTTAACCCATGTCCTCTGGTTTTTTTTCTCCCCTAGCCTCAGTGGAAAAATCCCTTTAAGAATCTACCAAAGACCATCTACCATGATCGCCCAGACAGTAGCCCATTATCCTCTGGGTGCTTACAATGATACCAGTCAGAATGAGCAGACTCACAGCTTCACTGGAGGAACATCCTTCCTGGTAACAATTCCCAGTGGCTAGAGCATTTATTAAGCTAAGAGACACCCACTTCAATGGACTATTAGTTTCATATCACAGAAAAGTACTCCTTTATTGGCACAAATCTGCACTGATGAGATGACTTTTAAAGTGCACTACCAGTGGTGGTTTTAAATTGGTGATCTCTGAGTTGATAGCTGGTACCAGTGTAGCCATTAGTCTACTTTTAAAAGGAAGAAAGTTAGGACTAGCAATTAATCTGTGCCTTATTTGAAATCTGAGTACGCTGCATCCAGCCCTGAATCCGAACACTTCGACTTGTTAAGTGGAGCATGTGATCCCTGTGCCCCTTCAGTATCACAGGGATAGTAGTGACTATCCCTACTACTAGCTGCCACTACTTATTATTTGGCTTCTCTTTGTTAGCTCACTTGAACAGAATCCAATGAATGACGCTCCCATTGCAATGTTTAAAGACCATGTGCGCTTGTTGACTGGAATGTAATAGAGTCATAAAGTCATTGAACACTACAGCACAGAAACAGGCCCTTTGGCCCATCTAATCCATGGCCTGACTGGTTTTCTGCCTAGTCCCATCTACCTGCACTTGGACCATAGCCCTCCATACCTCTCTTACCCATGTACCTACTCAAACTTCTCCTAAGTGTTACAATTGAACCACGTCTACCACTGCAGCTGGCTGCCGATTGACTGCTGACCCATGCAGTCTGCCACAGTCTCTGCAGATGTGCCTGAAGTAACTGATGTACAGTACTTAATTGCTCTGCCTCACCTACTATCATCCAGTAGCACTTATATGCACTGTGATGAAGTGATTTGAGAGGTTGGTGCTGAAACATATTAACTTCTGCCTGAAAAGTGACTTGGATCCACACCAGTTTGCCTACCAGCACAACAGATCTACAGCTGATGCCATCTCATTGTCTCTTCACTCAACTCTGGATCATCTGGACAGCAATGATGCATACATCAGGATGATCCTTATCATCTACAGTTTGGCATTCAATGCTAACATCCCCTCAAAACTAATCAATAAGCTTCAAGACCTTGGCCTCAATACCTCCTTGTGCAACTGGATCCTCAATGTACTCACTTTCAGACCCGTCAGTTCAAATTGGCAATAACATCTCCTCCACAATCTCCAACAGCACAGGTGCACCACAAGGCCGTGTGCTTAGCCCCCTGTTCTACTCGCTTTACACTTATGACTGTTCAGCTAAGTACAGCTCTAAAGCCATATTTAAATTTGCTGACGACACTACTGTTTATAGCCAGATCAAAGATGGTGATAAATCAACATATATGAGGGAGATTGAAAATCTGGCTGAGCGGTGCTACAATAACAACCTCTTACTGTTGCCTGGATTGGGGAGCATGCCTTATGAGAATAGTTTGAGTGAACTTGGCCTTTTCTCCTTGGAGCAACGGAGGATGAGAAGTGACCTGATAGAGGTGTACAAGATAATGAGAGGCATTGACCATGTGGATAGTCAGAGGCTTTTTCCCAGGGCTGAAACGGCTAGCATGAGAGGGCATAGTTTTAAGGTGCTTGGAAGTAGGTACAGAGGAAATGACAGGGGTAAGTATTTTATGCAGAGAGTGGTGAGTGTGTGGAATGTGTTGCTGACGGTGGTGGTGGAGGCAGAAATGATAGGGTCTTTTAAGAGAATCCTGGATGGATACATGGAGCTTAGAAAGATAGAGGGCTATGGGTAAAGCCTAGGTAGTTCTAAGGTAAGGACATGTTCGGCACAGCTTTGTGGGCTGAAGGGCCAGTATTGTGCTGTAGGTTTTCTATGTTTCTAATGTCAGCAAGGCCAAGGAGCTTCAGAAGAAGGAAACTAGAGGTCCATGAACCAGACCTCATCAGGGATCAGAGGTGGAGAGGGTCAGCAACTTTAAATTCCTTGGTGTTATCACTTCAGAGAACCTGTCCTGGGTCCAGCACATAAGTGCCATTATGAAGAAAGCACGGCAGTGCTTCTCCTTCCTTAGAAGTTTGCAAAGATTCGGCATGACATCTAAAACTTCTATAGGTGCGTGGTGGAGAGTATCATAGCCTGGTATGGAAACACCAATGTCCTTGAATGGAAAATTATACAAAACGTGGTGGGTACAACCCAGTCCATCATGGGTAAAGCTCTCCCCACCATTGAGCACATCTACACAGAGTGCTGTTGCAGGAAAGCAGCATCCATCATCAAGGACCCCTCCATCCAGGCCTGTTCTTTTCTCGCTGATGAGATGCCATCAGGAAGAAGGTGCAGGAGCCTCAGGACTCACACCAGCAGGTTCAGGAAGAGTTCCTACCACTCAGCCATCAGGCTCCTGAAAAGTGGGGATAACTTCATTAGCCCCATCACTGAACTGCTCTCACAACCTATGGACCCATTTTCAAGGACTCTTTATCTCATGTTCACAATATTTATTGCTATTACTGTTATTATTTTTTAATTTTGTATTTGCACAGTTTGTTGTCCTTCGGACATTGCTTGATTGCCATCCTGTTGCGTGCGGTCTCTCATTGATTCTATCATGGCTCTTCAATTTACTGAGTATGCTTGCCAGAAAATGAATCTCAGGCTTGTTTACTGGTGACATGTATGTACTTTGATGATAAATTTACTTTGAACTTTGTAAAGGTCAGCATATCCTGCACTGAGATCCCAGTGCAAGAAGGATTGGTGTGTTGCTCAGCAAGAGTTGAAGAATGCAGAAGGTGCCAAAACCAGAAGAGCAGAACACGCACAATATGCTGGAGGAACTCAACAGGTCAGGGAGCATCCTTGGAAATGAATAAACAGTCAACATTTCAGGCCGGCACCCTTCTTCAGGACTTTACAAGAGATTCAATACTTTCAGCAGAGCTAAGGTAGGAATCCTCACTCAGAACCTGCAGAATCATCACAGTTCAATCTTTAGCTCCAGTATCGAGAGGCCTTCAGATTTGTTTTTCTTCACTCTGCCACCATTGTTTTCACTCTATACTGCTGCTTCTTTCCTCAGCAACATTTTCCTCATCAGCAGAGATAGAAGCAAGAATCTGTTGATGGGAATTTTGGGAAGGCATTAATATACGTAGTAGGAACAGGAGGAGGTGAACAGTAACTCAGTGCTGTACTAGCTTGCAATCTGACAGAAAAGCACATCACACAAAATGCTGGAGGAACTCAATGGGTCAGGCGGTACTCTTGTCAATGGAATTCATTGCCACAGACAGCTATGGAGGCCAGGTCGTTGAGTATATTTAAAGTGGAGTTTGATAGGCTCTTGGGTAGTATGGTGCCCTCAACCATCAGTCTTTTGAGAAATTGGGTTAACTATACTCATTCTACTTCTGGTGTTCCCACAACCAACGGTCTCACTTTAAGGACTCTTTATTTTTTTATTTCATGCTCGTTATCTATTGTTATTTATTTATATTTGCATTTGCACAGCTTGTTGTCCATTAATCTTGTTTACAATTACTGTTCTATAGATTTGCTAAGTATGCCTCCAGAAAAAGATTCACTGGGTTGTATGTGGTGACATGTATGGACTCTGATAATAAATTTTATTTTGAACTTAGAGAATGGGGCTGAGAGAAAAAATTAATAAGAGGTGATCCAATCGCGGAGCAGGCTCAATGGGCTAAATGGCATAATTTGTTCCTATATTTTATGGAGACAAATGGACAGTTGGCATTTTGGGTCAAGATCTTTCATCCAGACTTACAATTTTCTGAACTGAGAATTATCCTAATGCTTGTAATTGCATCCCATTGCATGATGGGACTTCTGTTGTGTACCTGCTGAACTGGAGACTATCCATAACTCAATATCCAATAGGAAATCAAAAGATGTAACCCAAATAATTACATTCAGTCACATACTGTATGTCTTTGGCTCATGTTTGCCCAGAGCCTTCTCACCATATCCTTTGATGCCCCCACCGATCAGGAAACGATCAACTCCAGCCTTAAATATACCCATGGACTTGGCCTCCACCGCAATCTGGGGCAGAGCATTCCACAGATTTAATACTCCATTCTAAACGGTCATTCCTCAATTTTGAGGCTGTGCCCTTAGTTCTGGAACCCCCACCAAAGGAAACATCCTCTTCACATCCACCCTATTTAGTCCTTTCAACATTTGGTAGGTTTCAATGAGATCCCCCCAGCATTCTTCTAAATTCCAGTGAGTACAGGCCCAAAGGTGCCAAACGCTCCTCATATGTTAACCCCTTCCTCCTGGAATCATCTTCATGAACCTCCTCTGGACTCTCTCCAATGATGACACCTTCTTTCTGAGATATGGGGCCCAAAACTGTTGACAATACTCCAAGTGCAGCCTGACTAATGTCTTATTAAGGCTCAGCATTATCTCCTTGTTTTTATATTATATTCCCCTTGAAATAAATGCCAACATTGCATTTGCCTTCTTTGCCATAAACTCAACCTGTAAATTAACCTTCTGGGAGTCTTGCACGAGGACTCCAGGTCCCTCTGCACCTCTGATGTTTGAATTTCCTCCCCATTTAGATAATAGTCCACACTTTTGTTCCTTTTACCAAAATGCATTACCATACATTTCCCAAAACTGTACCATCTGCCACTTTCTTGCCCATTCTTCCAATTTGTCTAAGTTCTGCTGCAATCGCACTGCTTCCTCAGCACTACCTACCCCTCCACCTATCTTAGTATCATCTGCAAACTTTGCCACAATGTCACCAATTCCATTGTCCAAATCATTGAGAATGTGAGAAGTAGCGGTCCCAATACAGACCCCTGAGGAACATCACTAGTCACTGGCAGCCAACCAGAAAAGGCTCCCTCTATTCCCACTCACTGCCTCCTGCCTGTCAGCCATTCCTCTCTCCTGTATCTTTCTTCTCCAGTCCTGCTGAAGGGTCTCGGCTCAAAAAGTCATCTGTACTCTTTTCCACAGATGCTGCCTGGCCTGCTGAGATCCTCCAGCATTTTGTGTGTGTTACTTGGTTTTCCAGCATCTGTGTTTCTCTTGTTTGTAATTGAAGTGGAAACAAGTTATCTTTGATCCCAAGGGACTTCCCTAGGGAGAAGCTGCGATATAAAGTTTAATGAATTCCAAAGTATTCACCTCCACATTGACTTTACACAATATTAAGAGAAGACACTTCCACCAAATGCCCTGCTTGACTGATTTTGTCACGGCAATGCAGTGAACATTATCACTACGCTCATATTACTTGCATGTATCCTTTAATTGTATTGCTGGCACTGCTCCCTCTAAGCCGCGTAGGTGCGCAGCCACGCGGTAACTGAAATGCCCCCACAGACATAGCCTTTGTTGCCACGCAGCTGGAATTTTCTTTTATATAATGTTTTATTAACGTGCTGCACAGTCTTAAGAGCGTGTCAGAATTTCCTGCTCAGAGCAATGGTTGGTCCGGGCAGCTGTGAAGAAATAGTGGGAACGTTGATTACTGGAAATAGATCTTTTTACAGGCACTCTGTGTTGCTGAATTCTTTTTTTTTAACTCACTGAAAATCCACCTGCCTGTCATCTTTACATATAAGACAAAGTAAAGAGCAACAGATAATCATTATAAAAGGGGACAATTTTTTTTTGTCCCCAACCATCTTGAATCCTCTTTGAGGGCTGTGAGCTTTGACAGCCTCTACATCTGCAATAATGTCTTTAATCCTCTCCAGCCAGTATCCATTACTGCCCAGAATCCCGTGATCCCTGCTGGATAAAGTGTCCACTTCATGCCGAACAATGGGCTGAGGTCGAGTCAGTTTGGTTTGTTATGGAGACAGGAGATCGTAAATACAAGAAAAGCAGCTCACCCGGAGTGCATGGGGCATCTGGTTGCGAGATGTTGCAGGGGTCGTTGTTTTTGTCTCGTTCTGCAAGAGTCGCATGACCTGCTCGACCTGCACTCCCCAAACATATTTTCTGTCAAAACACAGCAGAGACTCAACAAACAGAGAGCCTTTTCTTATTTAATGGAGTGAAAATGGCTGGACTCGATGGTCAACTGCTTCTGATCACCATCACAAATGGAGCTTTAAACTTTCTCAGGGTGGCAGGCTGGGACTGGCTCTTTGATTTGTTGTTTTCCCGTGTGTGAGTGTGTGTGTGTGTATTTTTGTTTGTGTTTGGCCTGAGACGGGAGGAGATCCCTAGCTTTCCCACGCCCGGCCTTGCAATTGCTGTATTTTTGTTATCATTCACATCAATTCTTGTAATCAGCTCGGGCTCTCAGCAGGCTGGGATACGGGTGTCCTCACGGCCTTAGATTAGTGATCCTGTTAAAGTCATTGCAAAAGAAAAAAAAACGGGGAAAGAAGTCAGTCAGTATTTTTAAAAAAGCTGAAGCTGTTTCCTTGATCCTTCCCAGTACTGCCACCGCCCATTCCCGTGCAATATATTGTTAAGGATTGCAGGCTGGTGCTGCAATGTGTTTAAAAATTACTCCGTGTTTTGGGTGAAGCTGAACAGGACTCTACATTGCTCATCCATAGCTGATTAGAGCTTAAAATTACTGTACTCAATGTAGGTTCACAAGTACTACACAATGTATAGAGGTGACAGCTTTCTTTCTCTGAAGAACATTTCTAAACCCATTACATTTTTTTTAAAGTCACGACTTGGCAGGTTTCATTGCATTTTCCTTTGGTTCCAGAACACGTTATCAGATTTTTTTTTTAAATCATTTCAGGGCTTGGGTGGTGGGAACTGAACTCCTGAACTCTGAATTGCCAGCCTAATTCTCTAAGTGCTGGAGCTACTGTATGAAGATTTGCAATCAAAAAGTTAGAAACAGGTCCTTAATAGCAATTATAATTCTTGCAAAAACCAAGAATTGGAATCTATTATTCAAATAGCAGCAAATGTTTCCTGTAGATTTTAATCATCTCTCTAATGGGATTTGAAGTCTCAAAGAAACATAGCCTTTAGAAATACACTTCTACCCACTTGAGCTGACTCTATAGAACAACTGGTGCATTTCCTGTGGTTCATGTCCTACAAGCTGGACCCTGCATTGTTCTTCATTTGTTAACGACTTGAATTATGAAGCTAAGTACAAATTGTACACATTTGTGGTATGTAAAAAAAACAATTGAATTTAAGGATGCAGCTCAGGAAGTTTTAAATAATATTATATGAAAAATGGAACGAGTGGAATATATCACATACACAGAATGCTGGAGGAACTCAGCAGATCAGACAGGAAATGGGCAGTCAACATTTCAGGCTGAGACCCTTCATCAGGACTGGAAAGGAAGGGGGTAGAAGGAAACGAGTACAAACTGGCAGGTGATAGATGAAAGCCAAGTGAGGGGAAAGTTGCTAGATTTGGGAAGGCGGATGATTTTTCAAATGAGGGAGAATGTGGGTCAGTATCAGCTGCCAGCTTGTACTCCACCCCACCTTTTTATTCTAGTTTCTACCCCCTTCCTTTCCAGTTTTGATTAACAGTCTCAACACAAAATATTGACCATCCATTTCCCTTCATAGATAACTCCTGATCTGTTGAGTTTCTCCAGCATTTTGTGTGTATTGCTTCAGATTTCCAGCATCTGCAGACTCTCTCATGCCTCCAGTGTGGCAACGTAGTCAGGAAGGGCTATTTGGCCCATTGTATCTGAGACTGTTCTTCCAAAGGCAAGCCAATTCAGCCCTTTCACCTTCTTTTCACTTCAGTGCAGAAATAGCCCTTTCTGTTCAATGCAGTTGGTGCTTATCTTCTACACCAGATGTAGCCTATTCTCATCCTGTTCCTGAGTTTGCCATCTCATTTTCCTTTAGCCACATATCTGAATGCCAGAGTGGTCTCTGCTTCACTCACCACCAACTCTGGTACCATTATAACAGATCAACCTATCATCACAACAGGTCAACCCTACCACAACAGATCAACAGCAGATGCCATTTCACTGGCTCTTCACTCAACCCTGGAACGTCTGGACAATGAAGGTACATACAAACCATTTGTACATCAGGAAGCTCTTCATTGACTACGGCTCAGCATTTAATACTACTCATCCCCTCGAAAATGATCAAAAATCTTCCAGAGTCTGGCCTCAATACCTCCTTATGCAATTGGATCCTCAATTGCAGACCCCAGTCAGTTCAGCTTGGCAACAACATCTCCGTCAACGCATTTGCTACCACAAGACTGTGTGCTTAGCTGCCCGCTCTACTCACTTCACACTTACAACTGTGTGACTGAGCAGAGCTACAATGCCATATTTAAGTTTGCTGGTGACACCACTGTCACTGGGTGAACCAAAAGTGGTGATGTATCAGCACATAGAAGGGAGATTGAAAATCTGGCCGAATGGTGCCACAACAACAACCTCTCACTCAACGTCCGCAAGATCAATCAGCTGATTATTGACTTCAGAAAGAGAAAAGTGGAGGTCCATGAGCCAGTCCTCATCAGGGGATCAGAAGTGGAGAGGGTCAGCTACTTTGTGAAGATTCGGCATGTCATATAAAACTTCGACAAACTTTTATAGATGCGTGTTGTGAGTATATTGACTGGCTGCATCACAGCCTGGCATGGACAAAACCAATGACCGTGAATGGAAACTTCTTCAAAAAGTAGTGAATGTGGCCAAGTCCATCACAGTACAGTCCTCCCCACCACTGAGCACATCTACACCAAGCACTGTTGCAGGAAAGCAGCGTCCATCATCAAGGACCATTCAAGGACTCTTTACACTGCTGTGATCAGGAAGAAGGTACAGAAGCCTTGGGGCCCGCACCACAGGTTCTGGAACAGCGATTACCCCTCAACCATCAGGTTCTTGAACAAGAGCGATAACTTCATTCGCCCCATCACTGGAATGTTCCCAGAACCTATGGGCTCACTTTCAAGGACTCTTCATCTCACGTCGTTTTTCTGTTTTGCATTTACACAGTTTTTGTCTTTTGCACATTGGTAGTCTGTCCATTCATTGGGTGCAGTCTTTCAATGATTCTATGGTTTCTTCAAGCTGGTAGGTGAATTGGTCATTGTAGATTGTTCTGTGATTGGGCTTGGGTTAAATCAGAGGTTACTAGGCAGCATATCTTGAAGGGCCAGAGGGCCTATTGAAGCTGTATCTCATTAAATGAATGAATTAATTAAGGAACCCCATAACACAGGCCATGCCCTCCTCTCATTGCGTCCATCAAGCAGGAGATACAGGAGACTAAAGACACAAACTCAATGCTTCAGGAACAGCTCCTTGCCCTCCGCCATCAGATTTCAAAATGGACAATGAACCCATCACTATTTTTGTTGTTCTCCTTTTGCACGACTTGCTTAATTTAATTTTTTTTTGTTAGCTATAGTTTTTTCTCTATTATTATATATTGCATTGTATTGCTGCTGCAAGACAACAAATCTTGCGATGTATGCCAGTGATATTGAACCTGATTCTGATATAATCTCACGAGTCATTCCGGTTCTTCATTAAAATAAAACCACGTTTCTTTATCCTCTAAACATCTGCTTGTCAGATGAAATTTTAGCATGGACAAATGTCTTGGTAAAATAACATACATAAAATATAAACATGAATGATATCAGGTACTTAAAAAGAGTTTTGGATTGTAGGAGAAAGCAAAGAACCTACCATTGCAGAGCAGGTATCAATAAAGTTAATAGAATGCTCTGCAAAGTAAACAAAATCGAAGAGCATATGGGACGATTTTGTCCGATATTTATGGTGCAATTAGCTGACTTATGGCTCTGTACATATCCTCAACACCAGTCCTTTGTGGTGAATAACCACGTTATGGCAACGCTTCAAGTTCACAATTATTAATTGATTATTAATTTGTGACCTTCCGTAGATATGGTTTCTAGTAAACAGCATTATAAAATAAATCTTAAACACTACTTCAATCTTAGTAGCAGAATGTGCTAAAAAAAAGAAAAAGGCATAGACAGTAACACAAAGGAGGCACAGAAGCGTAGTGATTAGCATCACACTTTACAGTGCAGGCAACCTGGGTTCAGTTCCCACTGCCGTCTGTACGGAGTTGGTACATTCTCCACATGATCACGTGGGTTTCCTCCGGGCGCCCCAGTTTCCTCCCACATTCCAAAGATGTGCAGGTTAGTAAGTAGTGGGCATGCTGCGTTGGCGCTGTAAGCACAGCAAAACTTGCATGCTGCCCTAAGCACAGCCTCAGGCTGTGTTGGTTTTTAACACAAATGATGCATTTCACTGCATGTTTCAATGTACCAGTGAAAATAAAGCCCATCTTTAAAAAATCTCCATTAAATAGAGATACGCACAGGTGTTTTCCATTAAGACAATTCATCCTAACATCCTAGATATGTGAATCCCAGATCTGCCTCTACAGCCACCTAAAGACTCACCAACAGACAACCCCTTAGGAGGACATCTGATCACTCGACTCAATTGATCACCCTACTTTAACTAAATAGTGCATAAAATAATCATGAGCCCTTTCATATATTGCCTTTTTTCTACATGTTATTTCTTTCCTGATTTGGAGTGCTATTTTACTTCTAATTACTAAATCTCATTGCTTACTTGTGGGTTCACCACTGTAGTTGATTGCTTATTTTCACATTGTTAAGCAATTAGCTTTCGTCATCAGGGCAGCCATTTTATATTACTTGTACATTTCATTCAGTAGTTAGAAGCACTCGTTAGTTGTTGAAGGAATTTCAATCAATATTCGATTGAACGGTGAGAAGTACTGTCTTTTTACATCAGCTCCTTGTGTACAGTAAAATGTTGGTGAATAATAAAACTGCCCTTAACTACAGCTACACCTGGCCTGGAGTTATCTATCTGTCCAGCTTGGGAAGACAGGGAAATCTCATGAGCAATACACAATACAAGGTTATTTCAACTGATCAACAAACAACAATACATAAAGTATTTGGAAACTTTTCAAAAGGATGCTATTCCATATCTTTCCATTCATACATGCTTTGATGCTTTCGCATCATTTTGAAATGAATATTTATCGTCAGCGTTCTGCCTGAACGACAAAATAGCTGTGATTCTTATCTAAGATAAACTGACTAGATGCCAATGGAAACGTTTTTGAGAAGATTCCTGGGGGATACTGATACATAAAAGTTCCAGAGCAACATTTTTTACACTCTGTATCATTTATATAAAATTAAATCACAATTAAAACTGTTCGTTTTATTCTATTTGATGAAAGTACAAAATGCACATCAGCAAAATGTTTGTTTGATGACTGCAGTTTACATTTTGACAACATCTGGAATAGATGTGGCATCCGAGATCTGAACATGTGAATTTCACACCTTTATTATAAATATATAATTTCTTAAAGTTACACATTAGTGAATAAACTCACTCTGTGTGTGTGTGTGTGTTGGTTTGCAAGCTCTGAGTCTTAAACTGGTCTCTTTTAATTAGCTCATGAGATGGACCACTGCAATGAGTAAATTAAGACAACTCTTGCTCTCTATCCTGTAATCCCTAATGAACATATATGAACACAAACATTAACAAAGATAGGATTAACTTTCAGTGATGTCTTCATGATTGGATAACATTCACTATCTAGCATCATGTGAGGTCACAGACAACAGCCAGTGCTTAAGAAGTCACACCTCAATGTGAATCAATGCTATCACGACCGGGCAAGAATTTAGATGGGGAAATAAATAGATTATATTTTAAGCATGACTGTAAACCTAATGTCTTTTGTGATTTGATTAAATATTTAGTTCTACTTTAGATTACAACAGTAAAGCTCAGTAATTTAATGTAGCACAGGGAAAAATAATAATACAAGAGATTCTGCAGATGCTGGAAAGCCAGACTAACACACACATAATGTTACAGGAACTCAGCATTTATGGAGATTAATAAAGAGTCGATGTTTTGGCCAAGACCCTTCATCAGGACTGGAAAGGTAGGGGGAAGATGCCGGAATAAGAACGTGGGCAAGGAGAAGGAGTACAAGTTGGAAGATGTTAGGTGAAACCAGGTGAGCAGAAAGGAAGGAGGAAAGAATTTGAATCTTCATTGCTGTTTATAAACTCAGGAAATCTCAGAAGAATCTTACAGCCGATTTGAAAAAGGCAAAAATGTAAATCTATATTGATGGTATTTTTAAAAAAGCTGGAAAAATTCAAAAGGTCAATCAACATCAGTAGAAAGATATTTCTCCTTCCGTAAAGTCACACAGTCCCAGATCTGGGGTTTGAGCTACCCTCAGATGCTCCTGGTTGGATTTGTGATGACATGCATTTCCCCGGATACTCTGGTTTTCTCTCACATGATGGTAGGTTAAGTGCCAAATGCAAATTGTTTCTGGAGTAGATGAGTGGCAGGACAATCATTGGAAAGTTGATTTCCATATGAGAGAGAATGGATTACAGGAGAATGCTCCAAAAGCTAGCATACAGTCAATAGACCACAAGGCCTTTTTTATGAGAAATATGAAGCTCTGCAAAATATTTTCAACATGCTCTGGTTTTATTTCTGATTTCCTGCTCCTACAGAATCCACTTTTGGGTCTTTATTGAAGGAGCTAACTAAGGAATAAACGTTGTGATGGTAATCTGTAAAATTCTGTTCTTTCTCCAATAGTTCAAATGGGATTTTAATATTTTGGCTAAAGTGAAGACACCTCTGACAAACAGCACCCCCTCTACTGGACCGCAGTATCAGCCTAGATTATAGTAAACCTATATATGCAAAATATACTTGACATAGGAAAACTGTCCACAGAGCTTCACAGAAGTTTAAGTTAGATAAGTATTAAGAGTGAGGTGTGGTTCCAAGACAGCTTTGTCAATTTGGATCTATGTTTGATCTCTGGTGCTTCTTGGGTGATGTCAGTCAAAATGATGATGTTAGTTATGCCTGGTGTATTAGGGAAAGAAAACCATGTTATTGATTTTAACAAATGCGTGCCTCTGAGGAGAATTGGAAAAGTTGGAATTCGGCTTCATTGAAGTTTCTTTGTAAGGTTAACATGAAAAAGTGAGACACTTAAAAGCTGAATATATGGTTGATGTACATCCAAAGACTACTTAACAGTCAAAGTAAAAAAAAAACTTATGGAAGTACGTATTTGTCACCATATACAAGCTTGAGATTCATTCTCTTGTAGGCATTTACAGGAAGACTGATGAACACCCAATGTGCAAAAGAAGACAAATTGTTGAAACAAAAAAGTAACTAAATAATATTGAAAACATGAGTTGTAGAATCCTTGAAAGTGAGTGTGCAGGTTGTGGAATCAGTTCAGCATTGAGGTGAGCAAAGCTGGTTATAGGAGCCTGACGGTTGTGGAGTAATAACTGTACCTGAACCTGGCGGTATGGCACCAAAGGCTCCTGCACCTCCTGCCCAATGGTAGTAGCCAGAAGGGTGCATGGCCTGGATGGTGGGGGTCCTTGTTAGTGGATGTTGCCCTCTTGTGGCAGTACTCCGTGTAAATGACCCCTATAGTGGGGAGGGCCTTGTCTGTGATAGACTGGGCTAAATCCACTACGTCAACACGTACAAACAAGCTGGATGAACTCAGCAGGTCGGGCAGCATCCGCGGAAACGAGCAGTCAACGTTTCGGGCCGAGACCCTTCGTCAGGACTGAAGAAGGTGAGGGGAGGGTAGAAGGTGCCAGGTGAAAAACCAATCAGAGGTGGGGGAGGGGATAGGCAGGAGAGGTGAAGAAGGAACATAAGGGGAAAGCACTATGGGTAGTAGAAGGCAGAATCATGAGAGAGGTGATAGGCAGCTGGAAGAAGAGGCAGAGTGAAACTGGGATGGGGGAACGGAGAGTTTCCCTTCTGCCGTCATCAATGATGCCCTCACCCGCATCTCCTCCATTTCCCGCACTTCGGCCCTCACCCATCCTCCCGTCACCACAACAGGGACCGTGTTCCCCTTGTCCTCACCTACCACCCCACCAGCCTCCGGATTCAGCATATTATCCTCCGCAACTTCCTCCACCTTCAACAGGATCCCACCACCCAGCACATCTTTCCCTCTCTACCCCTCTCTGCTTTTCACAGGGATCGCTCCCTCCGCGACTGCCTGGTCCACACGTCCCTCCCCACAGATCTCCCACCTGGTACTTATCCCTGCAAGGCTAAGTGCTACACCTGTCCCCTACACCTCCTCTCTTACCACCATTCAGGGCCCCAAGCAGTCCTTCCAGGTGAGGCAACACTTCACTTGTGAGTCTGTTGGGGTCATCTATTGCATCCGGTGCTCCCGGTGCGACCTCCTCTACATCGGCGAGACCCAACGCAGATTGGGGGACCACTTCGTCGAGCACCTCCACTCCATCCGCCACAACAGACAGGATCTCCCGGTTGCCACCCACTTCAATTCTGTTTCACATTCCCATTCTGATATGTCCATACATGGCCTCCTCTACTGCCATGATGAGGCCAAACTGAGGTTGGAGGAGCAACACCTCATATACCGTCTGGGTAGTCTCCAGTCCCTTGGTATGAACATCGAATTCTCCAACTTCCGGTAATTCCCTCCCTCTCCCTTCCCCCATCCCACTTTCACTCTGCCTCCTCTTCCAGCTGCCTATCACCTCTCTCATGATTCTGCCTTCTTCTACTACCCATAGTGCTTTCCCCTTAGATTCCTTCTTCACCTCTCCTGCCTATCCCCTCCCTGCTTCCCCTCCCCCACCCCTTGATCTTTCCTCTGATTGGTTTTTCACCCTCCCCCCACCTTCTTTATAGAGCCCCTGCCCCCTCCTTCTTCAGTCCTGATGAAGGATCTCGGCCCGAAACGTTGACTGCTCATTTCAATGGATGCTGCCGGACCTGCTGAGTTCATCCAGCTTGTTTGGACGTGTTGATTTGACCACAGCATCTGCAGTGTACTTCGTGTAAATCCACTGCTTTTTTGTAGACTTTTCCATTCCTGGGCATTGGCATTCCCGTAGCAGGCTGTGACAGGACCAGTCAGTATACTCTCTTCTGTGCATCTATAGAAGTTTCTCAAAGAGGAACAGAGGAGGATCTTTAAAGAATAATAAAAATTCAGTAAAGAAAGCTTCCATACAAGCAAATATAACTTTTATACTGGATTTATATGGAGCACTTCTAGAGTATAGTACGTATTTAATATGCTGAAATATGTGTAACAACTGCATAACCATACAGAAGTATCTCTAATGGTAGAATACATTCCCATAGAACTGATGGACGTGAGGAAGCACTGATCGCCTTGGCTGGGGTAGACTGGTATCCTAAATGGTTGCACAATCAGGCTCCTGATCCACCAAGGATAACTTCACTCACCTCAACGCTGAACTAATTCCACAACCTATGGATTCGCTTTCAAGGATTCTCAGTATTATTTATTTGTTTATTGTTATTATTATATGCTTTTTTTGTATCCGCACAGCTGACTTCTTTTGCACATTAGTTGCTTGTCAGTCTTTGTTTTTGTGCAGTTTTTCGTTGATTCTGCTGTGTTCTTTGATCCACTGAGGACGCCTGCAGGAAAGCAAATTTGAGGGTCGTTTATGGTGATATAGATAGATAGATATACAGTAGATATATATTCATACTTTAATAAATTAACTTCAAACTTTTTTGAACTTTGCATGAATAGAACGCTACATTTCTGTAGCAATAGCATCATTTGAAGCTTTGCATGTGTCACTACAGGCTCATAACTCTGTAGCATTCTCAATGTGATTCCTGTTAGTAGATGCAATTCCGACTGTATCTGGGAGCTTCCTGTTTGCGCAACGTGTTACTGCTGACAGAAATTGCTGCACTTTGTCCAGACTAAACACAAATATATCTGTCACATCTCAGAATCTTTGGGCATTTAGCCCAAAGTGGGAATGGATGGTGGGGGAGGGAGAAGAGATGGGAGGAACTGTATTAAAGTTACAAGAAACAGTTTGTAGACTGTTGACCTTCACATGCCATTTTGATTTAAACATTTTTATAGTGATGTCTAGTGCGATCTTTTGTCAAATATCTTCTGAAAATCCATCTACACTATATTCACTAGCATCTTATTATCTATCCATTATTACATTTTCAAATATGAGTTCTCTTTTAAAACATCCATTCTCTTAAATAGTCTTAAATTCTCTTAAATTCTTTTCAGTAGAGTATGTGCAGGTAAAAGATGATGGCCTTGTCAATAGCACCTGCATCCCAAAGCACACTCAATTATTTTATCTTGGATCATGGATTCACAGAAATTATTAAATAATGATTCCAAGTTTTGGAATATTGGCTTATTATCTTAACGTATTTTCCTAAACTTTCTTGTCTCTGCTTTACTAATGCACTATTCTCTTTTCCAAGAGTTTCATAAATGCTTCTAGTTTAGTAATGGACTTGCTCAACCTCTTATAAATCCAAACCCTGAAACTGCTCAATGCTTCAAATACATTGGGACATTATTATTAATGGCTCCGTCTGTCTAAGTAGACAATGGATGCGCCCAGTTTAGGACTCAGTTGGGTGTGGAACAGCGTTGGCCGTGGCTGAATAAGCCGATTCTTGAGCGGCAGTCCTTGGCACAGCTGCTGCACACGCTGGCTGGGTAGTGACTGCCGCATTGGGACGTAGATTCGGTGAAAATGGTCCTTTTGTAAAATATGCTACTGCCCAGAAGTCACTCCCATGTCCTTAGGACCGAGAATGATTCCCTCCACACCAAACCCACAACTCCTCTTTGTTGCTTTCTCTTCTTTAACTTGTGGGGCTTTTCGTTCCAGAAATGCTTCACGTTTTCCTTTCTGTCCTTTGCCTAGGCACCAGGGAGGTAGCACTTTTCGACGGAGCTTCTAGAAAGACTATCAATACCCCAGACTGCAAATCCATAATGCCTGCTGCTCATTCATACTTATATTCTATTGGCTCATTACCAGCTTCATGATCCATTACTGCTTCATGCCATAACATTGAGTCACTGTGAGTGTTACATATCCATCAAATAGTTTCAGTAATGGATGGACTCTCTCTCTCTCTCTCTGTATGCTCTCCTCTCTACTCTACATGATCCATCTTCCTTGAAATGTAATCACTGCCTCTGAAATGTCCACTTTCTTTAGCGTGCAATCCAGAAATCACTCATCTCCAAAGCTGCACAGTTCGTGCAATTATTGCTCAGGACCATATCACCCAGTGCAGCCACTAAGAGTTCCAAAATAATGAAAAGGTATCATAATGGATGCACTGAGCATCCGTGATTGCCCATACTCTTGTCTCTTTCCCTTGCCTTTTCATAAACACACACACACGCTCAAAACCTCGTCAAATTCAGTAAGCTTCTCTCACTATTCTAACACTGGTTTAATTGTTGGGGAGAAACTTTAGTGAAATTGAGCATCAGGGATGGATGGTCAGACGGAGGAGACCACATTTTCTTTCTGATCTGTCAAATTTCAGCGGCTTTTGTGACTTATGACGATTTCTCCATTTACCTCTGAAAATATCCAATTAGTTTCTCTACAACAGGAGAAAACAAACCAGTCAGAGGACAGCTAATTACATCCTTTCTGTAATCTACTAATTACCTATCATTTCAACACAGCTAAGTTTAAAAATAAATAACTTTAAGCATCTTCTAGGATTGAATAAATACAATGAAGGCATTGAAAATCAATATTACAGATAAAAGTGAAATAAGTCACTGAAAATGTCAAACTCAATATTCTGATTACTGACTTTAAACATATGTTAAATTAACAAGACATTAATGACATTTTCTTGAAGCTTCAAAGAATTAAATGGAATATCCTACAATAGTGGGGGTGGGGGCAAAGCCAGAGAGTGTAGAGATTGAAAGGTCAGATTTAGAAAAGATCTGAGTCCTTGTGTTTCAGAGGAGACATGGGATCCAGAGCCTTGGAGTGTCAGAAGGGAACTTGGGATCCAGGGCCTCAGTGCTAAAAGAAGGGAATGTGGGATTTTTAGGAGTTGAAAGGGAGCATGGGATTCAGGGCCTGTGTGTTTCAGAAGGGAGCACAGAATCCTCAGGGCTGGAGGGAAAAATGTGACCTGGAGACCATGTGATTCAGATGTGACACTAGGATTCTGGTGAATGAGAAGTGAGCGAGAACTCACTGAACGAGAAACGGGTACTAGCTGGTAAGCCAGATGCCAGACTAATAGGACTTCCAAGTGGTTGGATAGCGGATTATCAGAATTTGCTGTAGAGCTTCAAAGACTTCAAGTATCCTGAGAAAAGTTCACTGACAGTAATCGTTCTGTCGGCTGGTAGCGCAGTGGCATCAGTGCCGGACCCCAGGACAGAGGTTCCCGGGTTCGAATCCAGTCAGGCTGTTCCCGAGTACACTTTCCATCCGTGCCGGGTTGAGTGTCGAGCTTGCAACTCGACCTCGTAAGCAGGGGTCACCAACCTTTTTTGCACCGTAGACCAGTTTAATATTGACAACATTCTTGCGAAACGGCCGGAGAGGTGTGGGGCGGTGTGGGTGTTAATATCGACCGGAATATAGGTGATAAGTCAACTATAAGTCACTTATAAGTGGCTAATACACTCAATTTCATTTCTAAAAGGGTTTTTCTAACGAATTTAATATTAAACACAGCGCATATTTTCCTCGCATGAGTATATTGATAAGTCAATTATAAGTCACTTATAATTCAATAGCATCATAACATTTTAAGTAATGTTTGGATATTAAACACACAGTGCATATTTTCCTCGTATGAACATATAAAATCATTGCAACACACCAGTGAGAGGACAAGGTAAGGGCCAGAGGTCCCCGTGCCAAGGCCGCGGCGGTCGCAGTCCGGAGAGAGCGACCAACTGAGCGAGGAGTGCAACAGGGTGCCTGCCTGCCCTATTTGTAGGTAGGTAGAATCTATCAGCCAACAAAAGTTTGGCTCGAGGGATGACTTTCAGTAGATCACAGCAAGGTAGCTGCTTTTCTACTTACGAAACCCTGAGCCTGAATTAGGTCATCTGCGAATATATTAGCACCGGGTTCCCCACGAACTTTCGGTGTGCTAAGCAGATCTAGAGGCAGCGCCCATCTGTCCATTCTCCAGGCCAGTAGCAACGGCACTTCTCGCCGGCCGGTTACCCGAGACCAACCAGTGATTCCTGGCGCGAGGGTATCACTGCGTTTAGGCAACTGATGACATCGCGTGGGTAATGACTTCGCATGCGTTCAAGTTCAACAGTGAGCGTGACAGGGAATGAGGAAAAGTGCAGCTGACTCATATTGTTTCATATCGCCAAATCATATTGTTTCCTCGCGACCCGGTAGCATATGCTTTGCGGCCCAGTACCAGTCCGCGGCCCAGTGGTTGGGGACTAGTGTCATAAAATAAAGAAAAATACCGCAAAATGTCTGTGTGAGGAGTGGCACGCCACACAGTCTTTCTGTGCCTTGTAAGGCATGAAAATGCCCGGCACTGGCCTCTCTGGCCTGAGTCAACATCATCAATTGTTCTGTCCTCTCTAGTTGTCCAGATACTATGATGTTGGGAAATATGGTCAATGCTGTGATCTGTGCATTAGCATCTGACAATGTCTGTAAACAGATCAAATGTAAACACAAAATTCATTTTATTTTAAAGGTGTTTTAATACAGTCTACAGGCACAACACTCAATTTTCAGGGAGTGTTAAGAATGACAACTATCTGAACGTCTTGCCTACAGCCAATGTATTTGTGTACGAATTTCTAATTGACAGTAATTACATTACAACCGTGAACACATAATCTTGCTCAGATCTTTAGGACTTCGCATGAAAGATGTGACAATTATTAAGTTTTTTTTCTTTAAAATAACACAAAAAGGGACAGGTACCAACCAAAACAGAAGTCCATTTAATCTCAACGTGAATCAACCACATTATAATTCAAAGAGGAAGTAATCCTTCCTCAAATTAGAGTTTTCTCCTTATAAGACCATAAGATATAAGAACAGAATTAGGCCACTTGGCTCTTCGAGTCTGCTCCGCCATTTCATCATGGCTGATGCAATTTTCCTCTCAGCCCCAGTCTCCTTCCTCCTCCCCATATCCCTTCAAGCCCTGACCAATCAAGAATCTATCACCTCTGCCTTAAATATACTTAAAGACTTGACCTTCACAGCTGCCTGTGGCAAAGAATTCCACAGATTCACCACTCTCTGGCTAAAGAAATTCCTCCTCATCTCCATTCTAAAAGTACACCCCGCTTTTCTGAGGCTGTGTCCTCTGCTCTTAGCTCTCCCACCACAGGAAACATCCTCAAACAAGAGAAAATCTGCAGATGCTGGAAATCCAAGTAACACACACAAAATGCTGGAGGCCAGGCAGCATCTATGTTGACATTTGGGGCTGAGACCCTTTAGCAGAACATCCTCTCCACATCCGCTCTATCAAGGCCTTTCATCATTTGATAAGTTTCAATGAGGTCATCCCTCATTCTTCTGAATTTTAATGAATACAGGCCCAGAACCATCAAACACTCTTCATATGACAAGCCATTCAATCCTGGAATTAATCTTGTGAAACTCCTTTGAACCCTCTCCAGATTCAGTGCATCCTTTCTACAATAGGGAGCCCAAAGGTGCTCCCAATACTCCAAGTGAGGCCTCACCAGTGCTTTGTAAGGTCTCAACATTACCTCCTTGGTTCTATATTCTAGTCCTCTTGAAATGAATGCTAACATTGCATTTGCTTTCCTCACCACAGACTTACCTTACAAATTATCCTTTACAGAATCCTGTGTAAGGATTCTCAAGTCCCTTTGCATCTCAGATTTCTGTATTTTCTCTCCATTTAGAAGACAGTTAACCCTTTCATTTCTTCTACCAAAGTGTATACCATACACTTCCCGACACTGTGTTCCATCTACCATTTCTTTGCCCATTTTCATAATCTGTCTAAGTCCTTCTGTAGCCTCTCTACTTCTTCAAAACTACCTGCCCCTCTACCTATTGGCTGCAAACTTTGCAACAAAGCCATCAACTCCATCACCCAAATCATTGACATATAACGTAAAAAGAACCGGTCCCAACACAGACCTCTGTGGAACACCACTAGTCACCTGCAGACAACCAAAAAAGGATCCCTCTGTTCCCACTCTTTCCTTCCTGCCCATCAGCCACTGCTTAATCCATGCTAGAATCCTTCCTATAATACCATGGCCTCATAGTTTGTTAAGCAGCCTCATGTGCGGCAACTTGTCAAAATCCAAGCACATAACATCAACCGATTCTCTTTTGTCTATCTATGTTTAATAATATTTTGAAAAGTAGTTTGAAGGAGCTGTCTAAGTGACTGTTTTAGTTTGAGATTTCTCCTATGCTTTAATTTTTTTCCAATACTGGTGTCATTAAGTGATATAACTCAATATATGGGGAACTTTGGGTTGACTCATTACAACATGTAGATTTCTCCCTGCACTAAGTTCACAGCAGTAAACTGTTGCCTATCAACTTCTCATGATGTATAGTTTGGAAGTGTACACTCACATATATTAATGTAGGAAAATCACTTCCAGTTATCTCCAGGTTTTGCTGATTATCAGATTGTGAGGTCATTTTTTTCAAACACATATCAAATTAGTGCATTCTGTTACATTGGGTGAAGACCGGAAAAGAACTAAATAGGCATTGAGGGTGGTGAATATTTGGAATGAAGTAGCGGAGGAACTGATAGAGGCAGATACAATTACAACATTTAAAAGACCAGAAGACGTAGGAGCAGAATTAGGCCATCTGCCCCTTCGAGTCAGCTCCATCATTCAATCATGGCTGATCCTTTTTTTGATCTCCTCCTCAACCCCAGTTTCAGGCCTTCTCCCCGTAAACTTTGATGCCATGTCCAATCAAGAATCCATCAGACTTAAATACACCCAATGACCTGGCCTCCATAGCTGCATGTGGCAACAAATTCCACAAATTCACCACCCTTTAGCTAAAGAAATTTCTCCGCATCTCTGATTTGAAAGGGTGCCCCTCTATCCTGAGGCTGTGCCCTCTTGTCCTAGACTCTCCCACCACGGGAAACATCCTTTCCACATCTACTCTGTCTAGGCCTTTCAACATTCCAAAGGTTTCAATGAGATTCCCCCTCATCCTTCTGTACAGACCCAGAGCCATCAAATGTTCCTCGTATGATAACCCTTTCATTCCTGGAATCATCCTTGTGAACCTACCCTGAACCCTCTCCAATGCCAGCACATCTTTTCTAAGATGAGGAGCCCAGAACGGTTCTCAACACTCAAGGTGAGGCCTCACCAGTGTCTTATAGAGACTCAACATCACATCCCTGCTCTTGTATTCTAGACCTCTTGAAATGAATACTAACATGGCATTTGACTTCCTCACCACTGACTCAACCTGCAAGTTAACCTTCAGGGTGTCCTGCACAAGGACTCCCAAGTCCCTCTGCATCTCAGATTCCTGGATTTTCTCCCCGTTTAGAAAATTGTCCTCACATTTATTTCTACTACCAAAGTGCACGGCCATGCATTTTCCAACATTGTATTTATTTGCCATTTTCTTGCCCATTCTCCTAATCTGTCTAAGTCCTTCTGCATCCTACCTGTTTCCTCAATACTAACTGCCCCTCCATCAATCTTTGTATCATCTGCAAACTTGGAAACAAAGCCATCTATTCCATCATCTAAATCATTTATATACAACATAAAAAGAAGTGGTCCCAACACCGACTCCTGTGGAACACCACTAGTCACTAGCAGTCAACCAGAAAAGGCATTTGAACATGTAAATGGACAGGAAAGATTTCAAGGGAAACAGGCCAAAAGCAGACAAGTTAGATCAGCTCAGTTGGGCAGCTCTGTCAATGTGGACAAGTTCCTCCAAAGGGCCTGTTCCCATTCTGCATATCTCTATTATCATGCCATGCCCAACACCCAACTCCTGAAGCAGACATTCCAAGCTCTGCCACAGGAAGAAATTACCAGGCAGGCAGAGAAAAGCATTCAAGAATATGCTAAAAAAATTCAACATCCCTTGATTCTTGGAATGGCATGGCAGCAAAATGATTAGCATAACGGTATTCCAGTGCCAGCAACGCAAGTTCAATCCCGGCCACTCTCCGTAAGGAGTTTGAACGCTCTGCCCATGACTGTGTGGGCATCTCCTGGGTGCTCCAGCATTTTGCCCACATTCCTAAGGTGTATAGTTAGGGTTAGTAAATTGCGTGCAGGCCACGTTGGTGCAAGAAGCATTGTGATACTTGCAAGCTGCGCAGCACAATCCTAGCTGGTTTGATTTGGTGCAGACAACACATTTCATTTAAAGTTTTGACATTTTGATGTACTTTGGACACATAAAGCTAATTTTTATAATCTTTACCTTGGGGGGCCATGGCCCACACCTACTCAAAGTGGAGTAGTTGTATATACAAGACATAGGAGCAGAATGAGTCCATTCAGCCCATTTAACCCGGTCCACCATTTCATCATGGCTGATTTATTATCAACCCCATTCTCCTGCCTTCTCCCCATAACTTTTATGTCCAGACTAATCAAGAACCTATTTACCTCTGCTTTAATCAAGAACCTATTTACCCAATAATAATAATAATAATAATGTTATTTCTAGAGTACTTTTCATACAGACAATGTAGTTCAAAGTGCAAACATAAAAATAAAAGACAAAATGATGTTAGTTAAAACAAGGCTACATAAATAAGTTTTGAGCTACGTTTAAAAGTGCCAACTGAGTCTGCATCCTTTATGGTTTTAGGTATTAAGTTCCACAGTTTAGGAACATACTGTAGTTCAAGAAAGCTAACCTGCCAATTAACTTTTGAGGGCGACTGTTTAAATTTAAGAGACCAACGGAAGACCTGGGAGCTCAAGCAGGATTATAAAACAAAAGAGATTCTGTGACGTGCTCCAGACCCAGACCGTCAAAAGCCTCCACAGCTGTCTGTGGCAATGAATTCCACAGATTCACCACTCCCTGGGTAAAGAAATTCCTCCTCATCTCTGTTGTAAAGATGTCTCTCTACTCTGAGGCTGTGCTCTCTGGTCCTAGACGTCCCCAAGATAGGAAACATCCTCTCCACATTCATTCTATCTAGGCCATCAATACATGAGAGGTTTCAATGAGATCCCACCTCATTCTTCTAAACTCCAGCAAGTACAGGCCCAGAGCCACCAAATGCTCCTCATATGTTACAAAGAAAGATAGAAACATAGAAAACCTACTGCACAACACAGGCCCTCAGGCCCTTCGGCTTAACCCTTTCATTCTCAGAATCATTCTCGTGAACCACCTCTATACACTCTACAATGCCAGCACATATTTCTTAGATAAAGGGTCCAAAACCACTCACAATTCTCTAAGTGTGGTCTGACCAATGCCTTATAAAGCCTCAGCATTACACCTTTGCTTTTTATATTCAAAATGAATGCTAACACTGTATTTGTCTTCCTTACCACCTCCTCAACCTGCATGTTAACCCTTAGGGAATCCTACGTGAGGACTCCCAAGTCCCTTTGCACCACTGAATTTTTAAAATTTTCTCCCTGTTTAGAAAACAGTCTACACCTTTATTCTCTCTACCAAAGTGCATGACCATACATTGTACTCCATCTGCCACTTCTTTGCCCGTTCTCCTAATTTGGGTCCTGCTGCAGACCCCCTTCTTCCTCAACACTACCTGCTCCTTCGCTTATCCAAATTATTAACATATAATGTAAAAAGAGTCGGTCCCAACACAGACCCCAACGGAACACCATTAGTCACTGGCAGCCAACCAGAAAAGACCCCTTTTATTACCTCACTTTGCCTGCTGCCAATCAGCCAATCCTCTATCCATGCTAGTGTCTTTCCTGTATCACCATGGGCTCTTAACCTGTTAAGTAGCACCTTGTCAAAGGCTTTTTGAAAGTCCAAGTAAAATAATATCCACTGACTCTCCTTAGTCTATCCTGCCTGTTATTTCCTCAAAGAATTCAACAGATATGTCAGGCAGAATTTCCCCTTAAGGAAACCTTGCTGATTTTGACCAAGTTTATCATGTGCCTCCAAGTACCCTGGTAGCAAATCCTTAATCATGGACTCCAACATCTTTCCATCCACTGAAGTCAGGCTATAATTTCCTATCATCAACCCTCTCCCTTCTTAAAACATGTAATTTTCCAGTCCTTCAGAACCATTCCAGAACCCAGTGATTCCTGAAAGATCACCTCTGACCTGGGGTATATCCATCTGGTCCAGGCGACTTATCTACCTATAACACCTTTCAGCTTCCCAAGCCCCTTCTTAGTAATAGCAACTACATTCACTTCTTTCCCCTGGCATTCTCGAATTTCTAGCATACTGCTAGTGTCTTCCACAATGAAGACTGGAGCAAAATACTTACTAAGTTTGTCCGCCACTCCTTTATCCCCAATAACTATGCATGTCTCCAACGCCATTTCCCAGCAGTCTGATATCCACTCTTGCCTCATTTTATATACAACGGATTCCGGTTAATTGGGTCATCGGTTATGGGTCCATGGCCTAAAAAAGACTGGAAACCTCTGGAAGCATTGTATGAAGGCAGTCCATTGTATGAAAGAAGTCTGCACTGGGTGTCTGCGCTGATTTTGTTCATTTACAGGTAATCAAATTAACACGGCAGTGTACTCCGGATAAATTCCTCTGTTAATAACCGTTAGGGACTAATACAGCTTTATGGTACAGTTGAGGTATTGGTAGTGTTCAAATTTGTTCCGTATTTCATTTACATACATAAATTGTTATTCAGTTAAATGATGGTTTGTCTTTTTATATACCTTTTTAATTAGTTCCACGATTCTTCAGCTAATTGGGGCAGCATCTTAATTGGTTTGGTGCCAATGTGTTCCAATTAATCAGAATCCACTGTATCTGAAAAAAAATTCTTGTATCATCCTTTATATTATTAGCTAGCTTACATCACTATTTCATCTTTTTTCTCCTTATGTCTTTAAGGATGGTATTGAGAACCTCAAAGCCCGTAAATAGCAGAAGGAGTCCAGCACCTCACAAACTACCGAGCCACCTCATAAAGCACCTACTGCCCCATTCGTGCAAGAATCTGTGGTTTCCAAATTCATCAGTTACTATAAAACCCATAAAACTAGAGTAGAATTGACTCACCCATGATCTCAAGGGACTGTCTAAGATGGAGGCTACATAAAAATCCATTGGCTCCTGGACTTATGGTGATGATCCTGTTTGTGATTATAATTGCTGTGGTAGCTAATACTGTTAACCCTATGCCACTCGCACACGGGAGGAGTTCACATATTGTACAAGCAGAGTTATCAATAAAAGTTCAATTGAATATCCTACATGCTGGCGTCGTGGTGTGTTTGGCACTCTCCCTCAATAACAAACACAACAATAATCAGATCGCGATCGAATTGCATGCTCCAAACTCCCACTACTTGAGTCGCGTGGAAGGGGGGTAATGGGAAATCCAACAACACTTCAGGGCAATCATTGTGAACAGATCACTCATTTTAAAATCAGGAACTCTGCTTTTAAAATGTATAAATTTAGAATATACACTATAAAAACTAAAGATTTACTGATAGTAATCACCTTTTCTTCAGTTTGCCCCCTCCCACTCCCCACCACCCAGGTCATGTCCTCTTCTCGTTACCTTCATCAGGGATGAGATGCAGGAGTCTGAAGACGCACACACACTCAACGCTTAGAAGCAGCTTCTTTCCTTTCGCCATAAGGTTTCTGAATGGACAATGAATGTTACCTCACTACTTTTGCTTTCTATTTGCACTACCTATTTCATTTTTAATACATTTTTATTGTAAATGATAGTCTATTTTATGCACTGCAGCCACTAAACAACAAATTTCACAACATATGTCAGCGATAACAAAGCAGTCTCTAGAACAAAAACAAAGGATTATTAGTTATATAATTGACTCCAAAACTAACACTGCCCCACTCCAGTCAATCTGGATATCTCTGAAGTAACAGATGTGACAGTGAGTGTGTGCTGCTTGGGAAACAAGGTCAGACTGCAGGTGGCTGGCATTGTACAGCTGTGGTTCCTATTTCATTCAGTAAATACTCACTTCCTGCCATGTCTCTGATGTAAGATATCTCCCACTGAACCATAAATTATGTAAAACGCTATTTCCTATCACATACTACGAATAAACTTCCATCAGGTTCAAAACAGTCTGCTTGCCACTTCCCAAAATACAGCACTTACTTTTAGTTCTTGGGATGTGACTGATGTTTAGTTCTTGGGAGTAATCACCTCCTCTCCTTGGTTCATTCACACTGTGTCAAACTGGAGTCAAGTATGAGCCAAAGCTGGTGAGGTTCCATTACTTCCTTTCTTTTCCAATATTTTTATTAGTTTCTACATAGAAGAATACAGAGTACAAGAAAGTGTATATAAAAGGTCAGAAAAGATTTTTAAAAACTACCAGTTACATTATATATGTTCATAATAACTATTACAGTACCCCGTATTCATTTAAGTTAATCAATAGTTATATTGAATTATACTGATTTATTACAAAAGAAAAAAGAGTCTAACCCCTACCAAGACCGAAGCTGTTCATTAAGAGAAAAGAAGGTAAATAATAGCCAACATCTGAGCTTAAATAACGAATCAAAGGTTTTGAAAATAATTCAGAAAAGGTCCCCACAATGTTTGAAAGTCTTGACGAGATTCAAAAATTGAACAACAAACCTATGGGGTTCCATTACTAAAGGAAGAATCAATTCAATGCATATCAAAAATTCAGAATCAGATTCAGGTTTATGATCACTGACATATATTGTGAAATACGTTATTTTGTGGCAGCATACATTGCAAGGTATACAAAGAAAATGAAGACAAAGATTAGCTTTATTGTCACCTGTTCATCACAACAGCGAAACACATGCATTGTCTGTGTAAATGATGTGCTGGGAGCCCACAAGTTTCACCATGCTTCCCGCACCATCATAGCACGCCCTTCAAGTTCCTAACCCAACGTGGGAGGAAACCAGAGCACCTGGAGGAAACTCGTCCAGTCATGGGGAGAATGTACAAACTCCCCACGTGCAGACACTCTACCCCGGTCGCTGGTGCTGTAAAGTGTTACGCTAGCCTCTATGCTACCGGGCCACTCTGTGCTAATAATAATTAATAAATAGAGTTAATAGGAATAGTGAGGCAGTGTTCATGAGCTCATGGACTAGTTAGAAAACTGATGACAGAGGGGAAGAAGCTGTTCCTAAAATGTTGACTGTGGCTTTTCAAGTTCCTGTACCTGCTCCCTGATGGTAGTGATGAAAGGAAAGTAATGAGATGGTAGATAATAGAAATTCAGAAGCGTTTCTGATTATTTACCAGAATGAAATGCTTTAAATCTCACGATGGTGAGATCTGAAGTAAGGGGGTCATGAAGATTTCAGTTCAGCACCTTTGGCTCACTAGTCTGGTACCATGGTCAGAGTACTGGACCAACTTCTGCTTTCTTAAAAAGATCAGTTCTCGGGACATGTGATCAAGGGGAAAACCAACATTTAATACCTGTCCATAATTATCTCTGAGAAGATGACAGGTTGCCTTCCTGAATAGCTACAGGTTGTATCTGATCAGGTGGGATCAAATCAAGGAATTAACGCTGTATTAACAGGGGACAGACAAACTGGTGAAGGAACAATACGAAGCCACATGTACAGTATGCCTCATGGACAACAATCTGAGACTACAGATGAAGTAGCTTGCTGTAGGTGGAGCTAACTGAACTTGAGTGCTTGGACCAGATCACTCTGCAGCCCTGCTACCTGTGGTCGGGAGCACAGAGAACTAAAAGTCAACGATAAAAGGCAATATGAAAATTATCCTTTTCACTAGTGGTGATGCCATAATGTGAGAACAAAGTTAAATGCTGAGGGTTTGGTCTTCACATAAAACCAATGAATGGACCATCCTCCCCAGATCCCCATCATCGAAGCCCATTTTCAGCCAATTTGATTCACACCACATGATATCACATGACTGCTGAATGTGCAGGAGTCAGGAAAGGCTATTGAGCTAGGCAGCACTTCCATTATTATGCTGAATATGTATTATGTATACCTCAGAACTGTCTGCACCTCCACCCACAAGGTTACAGTACTGGTGATTCTGCATGTGCTGGAAACCCAGAACAACACATACAAATTGGGCGGCGTCTAAGGAAATAAATAAACAGTTAATGTTTCAGGATGCGATTATTCATTGGGACTGGAAAAGAAGGGGGAATTATGCCAGAATAAACAGGTGGGGGCAGGGGAAGGAGGACAAGCTAGAAGGTGATAAGTGAAGGTTGACGAGTGGGGAGGGGGAGGGTGGTTGAAGGAAGAAGCTGGGAGATGACATTTGGAAAAGGGTGGAGAAGAAGGAATTTGATAGGACTCTGAGCCACGGGAGAAAGGAAAGGAGGTGGGTTCCAGGAGGAGGTGATAGGCAGATAAGAAGAAGAGTTCAGAGGTCTGAGTGAGAAATAGAAGACGAGGGAAGAAGGGAAAAAATTACTGCAAGGAGGAATTGATGTTCATGCCAGCAGGTTGGAGGCTACTTAGAAGGAATATGAGGTGTTGCTCCTCCACCCAGAAAGTGGCTTCATCGTAGCACAAGAGGAGGGCACGGACAGACATGTTAGAAGGCGAATGGGGATAGGAATTAAAGTGATTAGACACCAGGAAATTCCACTTTTTGCAGATGGAGTGTAGGTGCTCGACGAAGTAGACCCCCAATTTTATTATTTTCACATGTACCAAGATATAGTGAAAATTAGTCTTGCAAGCTTTGCACAGAGATAATGTCAAAACATAAGTGCATTAAGGTACTGTAGTACAAGGGAAAAGCAAAAATAGAATGTATAGTATTACAGTTTCAGAGAAAACAAACTGCAGATTGACAATAAGTTGCAAGGAATATGACAAGATAAATTGTGAAGTCAAGAGTTCATTTTTAATGTACAAGAGGTCTGTTTCACAGTTTTATCATGCGGGACAGAAGATGTCCTTGAGCCCAGTGATGCAAGTTCTCAGGCTTTTATATCTTCTGCTTAGTTGAAGGGGAGAGAAAACAGAATGTTGTGTAGATGGTGTCTGATTGCACTGGCTGCTTCTCTGAGGCAGCAAGAAGTGTGGACAGAGTCCATGGAGGGGAGACTGATTTCTCTGATGGACACAACTGTGTCCACAATTTGCTGTAATTTCTTTTGTGGTGTTGGGCAGAGCAGTTGGCATACCAACCTCTGTTGTAGACAGATTGGATGCTTTCAATGGTGCATCTTTAAAGATTGTTGTGGGTCAAGAAGGACATGCCGAATGTCTTTGTTGTCTGAGGAAGTAGAGTTGTTGATATGCTTTCATGTGGTTGGACCAAGTCAAGCTATTGATGATCGCTAGCTGAAGCTCGCACCCATATTCGTATTTGCACAATTTCTTGTCTTTAGGACATTGGCTGTCCACCCTGTTGGGTGTGGTCATTCCTTGACTCTATTATGGTTATCGGATCTATTGAGTATGCCTGCAAGAAAATGAATCTCAGGGTTGTATATGGTGCCATATATGTACTTTGAGATAAATTTAGTTTGTACTTTAAACTACACTTCTGCACCATTGACACAGACAGTATGTGCTCCACCCATTTCCTGAAGTCAATGACTAGCTCTTTAGTTTTGCTGACATTGAGGAAAGGATGCTATCTTGTGTTATCCTAACACATAGCCAGTAGGCTCTCTATCTTGAATTGAACTCATTGGTACACAGTCCTCTACACATTTGCTGATGAAATCTTGGACGGCAGTGACATACCCATTCAGGTTAGTATCATGACGAAACTTGAACTAAGAGGGAAAATTATGCAGGTAAGTTGTATTCACAAACAGAAGTACACTCCACATCGAGTCATTTACAGTTCCATCTGTTAATTCTCTGTCATCAGCAAAGTGATTAATATTTCCTGCAAGGAAGAATCTCTTCTTGACATTCACTGCATTACCGGTGACAAGTACAACCTCTTGCGGATCACTGAAATAGCATAAAAGCCATGGCTACAAGAGAGGGTCAGAGGCTGGGTATCCTGCAGTAAGAATCTTGATTCCTGGCAACTAGTTTTTATGCTAGTCAAGGAGAAATAAAAGAAGTTACCTAGATACAGGGAATGAAGTCTGGGTCTCCACACATGGGGTGAATTAGATAAGAAACTAATAAATGGGGAAACCTCAGGTCTCCAATAAATGACGAATTGTGCTGAAAGAAGGCTTTGATGTTTTGATGCACAATATAAAAATTGATTATATCTATGTGAGTTGCTCCAAGACCTTTCTGAGAGATAAACACCAAGTAAACTCAAATTGTTCTATTGGAGGATATGGCTTATGAGGATATCTTGAGCAAACTAAGGCTTTTCTCTTTGGAGCGAAGGAAGATGGCAGATGTATTTATAGTGGTGTACAAGAGACATAGAGCTGGAGACATAGACTTTTGTCTATGGGAGACATAGAGCTGGAGCCAGAGACGTTTTCCCAGAGCCAAAATGACTAACACAAGGGAGCTTAATTTTAAGTTGATTGGAGAAATGTAAAGAGGGAAGTGTCAGAGGTAATTTTTTTTACACACAGAGAATGGTAGGTGCATGAAATGCCCTGTAAGGGGTGGTGGTAAAGGCAAATAAATTAGAGCCATTTAAGAAATCTTAAGAGAGTCACATAGATGAAAGTAAAATGGAAGGCTGTGTAGGAGGGAAGAGTCAGATTGATCTCAGTATGGTTAGAAGGTCAGCACAACATTGTGGGCCAAGGGGCCTGTACTGTGTTCTATGATAAATGATTTAAGACATATTGTAGGAGTAGAATTAGGCCATTTCTTCCTTGTTGCCATATGTGGATGCTTTCTATATCAGGTACAAAATAGAAAAATTCTCTTTCTAATCTCTATTTTGTCATTATTCTATCCATTCTTTATTAAGGCCAGGCTCATAATGAACACAATTAGTTGTTGGCAGCTTTCCAATAACAACAAGCATTTCTACTCAGAACCAGCAGGGAATATGAGTGTGTTGGTAACTGGGGTACTCAGTACAACTGCGTCTGATCCTTGAGTCCATCGGTGACCACACCGGTACACTCCAATAGGGAGCGATTGCGTAAACAGGCATGTGTGTTACAGCTGAGTGATCCTACAAGCCCGAGTTCAGGGAAAGTTAAAGTGTGCTCTCAGCTTTCCTCCCACCCATCTGCTAAAGTGAATTTTAAAAGTTCTACCGAGTTTCTGAGCACCTGGGTCCCAGCTTTTAAAAGTTAAATGGTTTCAGCGGATCGTTTGCAGTTGTCGGCCCACGCTGCGAGCCTCAGCTGGAAATAAATTGTTCAAGAACTCACATGAGTGTCCAGCTCTCATGATCTACTTTAAAATCCCTTACAGAGCACAAAGTGAGAGCACTGTAAGATCCTCCCAGTACATATTATGCAGTCAGTCAAACAGTAGCTGCTTGATCATTCGCACTTCTATGAAACCATCACTCTCAAATTATGATTCAATTATGAATGTCAGATCACCTTTCTTTCAAAAACAGTAATCTTAGGTCCCATACTACCAAGATCAGGAACAGTTATCACCCCCATTGAACCAGCGCAGAAAACTTCACTCACCTCAACACCGAACCGACTCCACAACCTATAGACTCACTTTCAAGATTCTACCACTCAGTATTATTTATTTACTTTTTTATATTGCACAATTTGTCTTCTTTTGCATCTTGGTTGTTTGTCAGTCATTGTTATTTATAGTTTTTCACAAATTCTATTGTATTTATTTCTTTTCCTGTAAGTGTCTGCAAGAACATGGATCTCAGGGTAGTATATGGCGATATATACGTATTTTGTTAATAAACTTACTTTGAACTTTGCTGATTGATAGAACTCTGTTTCCTTGACACGGCAAAGAAAAGACTCTTATTTTTCTGCCTTGCTTCTGAATTGCTCTTACACCTATATCTCACTAAAGTATAATTGGGTATCTGTATATATGCCACACAGCACTCAACAGTGCAGGGTTATAACTCTGTGAACGCTCCAGGGTCTGGGCAAATCTAGCACTTAGTAACACCAAGGTTTCATAAATCAGAGCTAAGTCAGATTGACTTTCCTTCTGCCTTGTCCACATTTGCCAGCTACCACTTCATGTCACTAAACGTCAGACCACTTTCAACCTGGAGCTAGCCTGAAATTGACTGGGATAGCATTTGGAGGGAGGTGGGGAGGTGGGGACACAGGGGAAGTAGAAAGGGGAAAACTACTCTGCCTTCGGCATGTGCCTCATGTATCCTCACATGTCCGGAGTTGTTAAAGGGTTAAATAATCCAGTTCCACATGATCTGGCAGACCTACTGTCTTTTTGTATTCTTCATATGGTTAGCACAATGAATGAAAACAGAATATTCAACAGGTCAGACAGCATCTGTGGAAAGAGAAACAAGAGCTGACAGCAAGCTTTAACCTGAACAGAAAACTTCCTGAATGCCTAAGCTTTAAGTCACTGAGAGAGATTAGCTGGTGAGAACAAAAGGAATGTCTGTGACAGGGTGAGGACCACGAGAGACTGAATGAATCGAGTGATGGCTGTGGAGAAAGGGTGGAAAAGTCTTGTTAATCACAGAGGCGACATAAAAATCACGGACAAACTGCCTCTTGTGAATGATCTGTGCCTCTAATCATTTTGCACACCTCTATGGAGTGAGTTGTTTTACACGAGGAGTGGTGGATGTGTGGAACACCCTGCCAGGGGTGATGTTGGAGGCGGTTACATCTAGGACATTTAAGAGACACTTAGATTGGCACATGGATGATAGAAAAATGAAGGGCCACATAGGAGGGAAAGGTTAGATTGATCTTTGTGTCGGTTAAAAGACTGGCACAAGATCAAAGGCTGAAAGGCCTGTACCGTGCTGTCATTTTCTATGTTCTATGAAAGCAGGAGGGCGGAGTTAAGATGGCATCAAGTGGCTACTTCTCTAAGCATATCTGCAAAAACAACTTAAATTCCTCCCTTTAGTGTCTCTTCTTTTTCCTTTTCAAGGTGGCTGCATGGTCCCTGATCTGCAACGGCACTCAAAACTGCGGCACTTCACGACAGATGAGTTCCCGCTCCTGGAGCTCATCGATCTCCATTTACGGCATTTTTTGGAAGATGGCGCCTCCGGAGTGTGGCCCTGTGGATTACCGCTTACAGGCCAGCGTTGCCGACTGAGGCATTGCGGGAGATGGAACATCAGGGTTTCGCTGCATTGGACATGCGGATGGAGGTCTCTGTAGTCGAGTGATTGCACTCTCTCTTTCTCTCGATAGTGGGGAGAGATTGCTGCCAACTCTCGAGTCGGAGATTCTCAGAATAAAAAGCAACGGGGCAGACTGCAACACCGTAACAGCAACTGTTAGTCTCCCCTTTCACTGTGAAATGGGTGACATCTCCCTGTCTCTTGTTAACGAGAGAGAGTGCCTGTGGCATGTCAAACTGTCAGTTAAACAATACTGTAGATCATGGTCTCTCTCTGGGAGCTTTGTTATTGCTTGGTGGGTGGGGGGGCGCTGATTTTTTTTGGTGAAATGGATGGGGGGGATTGATGCGTTGGTGCTTTGCTGCTGCTTACATGCAGGGAGGGGGAGAGGGGACATTAGGGTTCTAACATTTTTCTGTTAATCATTCTTTTCCGGTTCTTCTGTTTTTCGTGGGTGGCTGCGAAGGGTAAGAATTTCAAGTTGTACACTGTACTCATTCTCTGATCATAAACGGAACCATCTGAGCCACTTGAACGTGAGGCACAGAAAGGGAAGCAATGATGGATCCGTGAGTTACAAAACACTAAGGAAGCAAAACTTCGCAGACGTTGGGCACCTGAAACAGTAACAGAGAATGCCGAGTCTGAGAGGAGGTTCGAGCAGCATGTGCGGGAGAAAAACAGAGTGAACTTCCCATCAGAAGATGAATTGCAGCCCCTCTAGCCTACAGTAGGCATCACAGGAACTGCAACACATAAGACAGCTTATGAGAAGTCACAGACAGAAAAGTCAAAGTGGTAGTGGAGAAAAAAAGTAAGAGGCGACTTACTCAGGCTGCAAGAGTGACCCCAAGCTTCTATTTGAAACCTCCATCATACTCTCTCCACCATAGGCGTTCTCCACCTCTCCCCTTCAACTTACAGCATGCTTGATTTCTAACTTTTCTCAGGCCCGATGAAAAGTCGTTGATGAAAAACAGTGGCGACACAAGGGTATAGAAGCTGGAGTCTGAGGAGAAGTGCTGGAGGAACTCAGTGAGTCAGGCAACATCGATGGAGGGAAGTGGACAGTCAACGTTTCCAGTTGAGACCCTTCCTCGACACATTGTTTGATCCTATTAGAGATACCTACCTTCCCTCCCCATGGCTCCCACAGTTTTAATTCTCTCCCTTTCTGTTTCAACAAAGGCTCTTTGACTGTTTCTCTTCCCACAGTTGCAGCCTCACTTGCTGTTTTTCCAGCATTTTGGGTTTTTTTTTATTTTAGTTTTTCCATCTTCTCTGCACTACGCGTGGTCAGAGTAGTGAACACGTAGATTTGCACATGCACTGCAACATGGTTAAGTGGTTTTGAACACTTTTAGAACCATTCCCATGCATTTACACATGTACAGTGTACTGTGTATGTTCATCAAAATGGCTTCTTTGTTTTGTTAAGAGTAGGAATGCTTCTTTGTATGATAAGTGCTTTCTCTCGCAGTTGTTTAGCTTTAGACTTGCTGATATCAGGATTGTATTCATTTGTTGACCAATGGGGAATGTTATTTTGTCTTGTGGGTCTGGGAGCGGGGGTTTCGCGGCCTTTTCAAGGGAGTCGGGAAGAAGACGCCAAGGAAGGTGGACGTGCGCTGCACTGCTTGGTTGACCACCGGGGGTGGTCCCAGGTGTGAGGACGTGGAGGTCGGATTAAAGTGACGAGGGGTCGAATGGTTCGATGGTTGAGCTCCAACGATGTGCATTAAACTGACTGAACTTTGATAAGTTGGCGCCTTTTACTTTATTTTTCTTTTCCTTCATATATATTGTATTGCATAGTACTCTTTTAGTTTTAGTAAAATCTTTAAAGTGTATTCCATAACGGTAAATGGTGTGACTTTTGTGTGTGCGCGCGGCATAAACTTGATTCCCACAGCACCTGCGTGTACGGGAGGTGGGGTTGGTGAGTGGCTGGACCTCCTTTTCCCCTAGACATATACCAGCCTGTTGGGTAGGTGTTACACACAAAATGTTATTTAAAACAGCAGCCACTAAGAGGTGTGGCTTAAATCAAAATTAAAAGAGAGGAGATGCAAGTTAATTATCTAGTTCATATATCTTAAATCCAAGCAGGCACTAGTAAATTTTTACATCAGATGGGACATAAAGCATTTTTTAAATGTACGTTAAAACTCAACAAAATACAGTAGGATTTCAGTTTTATTGTGATAGCTTGTCACATCATCTAGATGTAATTTGTGCTGGAATTTTTCATTCACCGCTGGCTTTAAAATGTGCTGACATTGCCTATAAACTGTGTGCATTCACTTCCAATGGACATAAATATCATTGCAAATCTAATAAAGCATAAACTAAACATATCACTACTTCATCCAAAGTAAGTCACTTATCAATGAATATGTGACCAGTTGCACATTTAGCATTTTGCCTTTATCCAGGAGAGCACATCAAGCAGAAATGAGATCCCGCACCAAGAGAATAAATTCCACGAGGCATAAGGAAAACGTTTACAGTAAGCCATAGGTGGGGAGAGAGGAGGCGGGGAATTCCAGTACACAGAGAAATATAATAACATATTCAACCCTCTATTATTAATATAGTGGATGCCATCATTAACCAGAAACGTAACCTGACACGTACCATGTTAGCAAATTTCAAAATAAGTTTATTATCAAAGTACATATATGTCATCATATATGTATTTTGAGATTCAATTTCTTATGGGCATACTCAATAAATCTATAGACTAATAACCATAATAGAGTCAATGAAGGACCACGCATCTTGGGTGTTCAAACAGAGTGCAGAAGAAAACAAGCTGTGCAAAGCAAAAATGAATAAATAATAAAAAATAATATACAATAAATGTCAAGAACATGAGATGGAGAGTCTTTGCGAGTCTATTGGTTGTGGGAACAATTCAATCATGAGGCAAGTAAAGTTGAGTTGAGCTGTAGTCAATGAAGAGCATCCTGGTGTATGCATTTTTGTTATCCAGACATTCCAGGGTTGAGTGAAGAGTCAATGATGTGGCATTTGCTGTGGACCTATTGCTCCAGTAGGAAAGTTGGAGCAGATCAAGATCAGAGAGTGATACTCTGCAGCCAGGGTCCTCTAACAGACTTCCCAAAACATTTTATCACCTTTAAAGCACATGTGAAGAGCAAAACAGCACACTCTAAGCTCACAGGTCACCACTTCCAAATGACTTATAAATATATTGTTGACTCTGTCATCAGGTTAAAATGCGAAATTTTCTGCCTAACACTGTGGTCCCATCTTCACCATTTACAGAGGTTCAAAAGTGTGGATTACCGCCACCTTATAAATAGCAAATCATAAAGGGTTGCAAAGCATAACCAGTGATGTACAAATCCTGTGAAGGATTGAATAACAAAGAAAAACTGATCAGCATAGTCATCAAGGAAAGGAGAGAGGAATCCATACTGCACAAACTTTAGACGTGTACTCCCATTTTCAGAGGGAAAAAACTGTAATTCGCAAATGTATACCGATTCAGAAACAAGTTCAATCTGTCACAATCCCAACCATTAATTCCCCATTTCTCCTAATTTCCTTTGATGGCAATACACCTGGTTTTCATCATGACCTGCAGCATAAGAACCCCAGCTTTGCAACCACTAGTTGCCAAATCATTGGTTTTTAGCGTGTGGTAATTAACGTTTCCCGGCCTTTAGGGCTGTGTGTTCTAAGTTTTGCTTCAGTACCGAGATTTACCTGTGATACTCAGTCTCTTCGTATCAAGATAAGTTTTCTAAGTTCTACTCCTAACCCAGGTTTACCTGTGAAAGTCAGTCTCTCCATGTCAACGTAAGTTTTACTTCAGCACTGAGGTTTACCGGTGTAACTCCTTCTCTCCGTGCTAAGAAAAGCTTTGTCTGCCGCTTCCCTTTCTATGCTCTGTGTCAAGATAAGTTCTGCCTGCCTCCTGCTTCCTGCACTCTCTCCTGTTTGCCGTTCAACGCTCACACCTGTGTCTACATCCTAACGCAACCTCTGTGCCTATGTCCTGCGCTTGGGTTCGCCTCACTTGTTGCAACACAATCACATCATAATTGAATAGGATCATTCAAACTAAGCATATAATAGGAAAATGGAATTTAGTGCAGTGTTGGAAGATTTAAAATTGTTCACTAATATAAATTTACCAAATATTTCCAAGACCTGACGTGCATTTATTGCATCATTCAGTAGACTCGATGGCAAACATTTGCAATCCTTATAAGTGGACTGAAATGCTCATCCACGCACAGCACAATCAAAGTGTTGCAACAATGATTTTGAGAAGACCTTAATTACCCAACATCATGCTTCTGTTGGCGCCACTCCCTTGCTGACACCGATGGGCAGCAAGTACAGCTGACTTTCCAATCCTTCATGCAAAGTGAGCACTGGTTTTCTTTTTAAACCTTGATTTCTGCTAACAGTTTAGTTCACACTTCTTTGATTGAAGAGATAATCTCACTTACATACAGGACAGTGGGGGGAAATGCCGAATCTTTCATGGTTTCTCCAATGATATTCTCCAAGAACTATTACATAGACATCTTCAGACCTCACCTTTCTGAACGTCACTTTAGTGACTCCATTAAAGTAAGACAGAAGTGGGAGTTCGAGGAAGATTATCTCATTTGGTCAATGTGCTTTTTAGGGATAAAATCATAAACATAGATTCTTGGCTTATTCCAAGAGGCCATTTGCCACTGCCCAGTTACAACTAAAATCCTAAACATCAAGCTCCATGGTAACTGAATAGATAAACGTCTAAAGTTCTGTTGGAGCCAATAAAGCTCACCAGGTACTAATGTAATAAAGATAGTGTAAACACTAGGATTTTCAGAAATCAGTTTCCAACCTCTCCCACTGACCAATTACTGTAAAGCTCTATTGGGCCCACAGTGGTTCTTTTACAATAGAAATCAATTTAATGAGTGTCAACACACACAGAGATGGATATCAGAGTGTGTCAAAGGTTACGGGGAAGAAGCAAGAGAATGGGGTGGAGAGGGATAATAAATCAGATGTGATGGAATAGCCGAGCAGACTAGATGGGCCAAATGGCTAATTCTGCTCCTATGTCTTATGTTCTTATGATATACGAAGTATTGTTCCCTAAATAAACAATTTTTTTAGAAAAGTACTTAAGATTAAAAAAACATTTTCAGCAGTTATTAAGTATAGAAATCCAAAATAAAGTGCACTTACAAAGTTTGTTAATCTTCATTTTCATTTCATTGATGTTTTAGCATTTTTTCTAACTGCACATCTGACATTTCCAGCTCAGAAGAACCGCACCACTAACAGGCCAATACATGTTTGGATGTAAATGTGACTGACAGGACAATTCTCGATTTTAACTTTGCTCTGCCAAGTCCTTTTTAAGAACTTGTGCTTGTGGGCGGTAGGGTCCTATTCTATTTCCAGACTAACTTTTAACAAAAAACTTCTCATATGAACATTCCTACAGATACTTTTACGACATTCGCTAATGTACCTTGGATAGACTAATCTCTCAGGCCTATGGCAGTGATGTGGAGGACGGTTCCTATATTGAGGGAGTCTAGGATCAGAGGGCACAACCTCAGAATAGAAGAACTTCACCTTACAACAGAGATGAGGAGGAATTTCTTTAACTAGAGGGTGGTGAATCTGTGGAATTCATTGCTACAGACAGCTGTGGAGGCCAGGTCATTGGGTATATTTAAAGCAGAGGTTGATAGGTTATTGATTAGTCAGGATGTCAAAGGTTACAGGGAGAAGACAGGAGAATGAGGTTGAGGGGGTAATAAATCAGAATCAGGTTTAATATCACTGGCATATGTTGTGGAGTTTGTTAACTTTATGGCAGCAATTCAATGAAATACATGATAAATAAAGAGAAAAAACTGAATTACAGTAAGTATATATATATATATGTATATATGTCTATTAAATAGTTAAAATAAGTAGTGCCAAAAAATACAAAAATAAAAATAAGTAGTGCGGTAAAAATAAGTAGTGAGGTTCATGTGTTCAATGACCATTTAGAAATTGGATGGCAGAGGTGAAGAAGCTGTTCCTGAATTGCTAAGTGTGTGCCTTCAAGCTTCTGTACCACCTTCCTGATGGTAGCAATGAGAAGAGGGCATATTTTGAGCAATGGGGGTCCTTAATGATGGACACTGCCTTCCCAGGGCACCACTCCTTGAAGATGTCTTGGATACTACAGAGGCTAGTGCCCCTGATGGAGATGGCTAATTTTATAAGTTTCTGCAACTTACTTTGGTCAGCCATGATGGAGAAGACTCACAGGGCCAAATGGCCTAATTCTGCTTTTATGTCATATGGTCATTTGAATATATCAGTTACCTATAAGGTAAACAACAAAATCGAATTGATGGGCACCTGTAATCCATTAATTAATCCTTTTTGAAGTAATCTATTAATTAATCCTTTTTAAATGAAGCAGATTTTGACTGCTTCCTTGGATTTTAATCCCAAAATTTACAAATTAGCAGTTTAATGCATGACGATAATTTATATTGCTAATGACCTGAACCCAGAAATTCAGGACAAGGCTATGTCAGGTGGGGCAGCTGCAGCAAGCCAAGAGCTTTCATAAGGTATTCTCTTCTGTAATCATGACGCACCCTCCACTGGCTATTGCACCAAAGTTATTAATCCGTGAATCCAATTACTTATGGAAATGCCTCTCTAATGCTAGACTTGAACTGAACTATTAATTTCTCAATGCTGTGCACCAAAGTGTGGGAACCATGGGTGCGGCAGGTACTGGAAAACCTCTCAGGTACAGGTGATTGCTGAAACAATCCTTCTCTGTGTATTGCACTATAAAAATGATTCGATTGCTCCCGGCTAAACTTGTGGTTCATAATCGCGTTTACATTAAACTATGCCTTTTTTTTATATATAACAATATGTTTGTGGTGTTGCAATCAAATTGAAGGAATACAATTTATTGCATGGTTACTTTAGTCAGCCATACCTTAACCACTTTTCCATTAGCTATTAACCAACGGATTGGCAAACTCTCAAGAGTTTCATAAAATACATTTTAAATTTTCTGCATTAATAAGTGAACATCTACAGCTGGATGCATAGAATTCGGTGCTTAAACGTCTTTAAATCTAAATCTATTTTAGTGTTAGTCATCATAGTTATCATGCATTCACAGACACTGATGAATGGGTTTAATATTTGGCAGCTTTTCCACGATGTCAGTCCTACAAGGAATGATTTTTTAAAATTAAACTGACCAGACCAAATAGCTTCAATATCTTTATTTGCTCCCTTCTCAACAATTTTTTAAAATTGTATTTATGACCAAAATATTCTATTTATTTGAGTGAAAAACAAACTACTTCGATGATATATTGCTCCTGTCTTGATGAAGCCTGACCACAAAAATGGATCATTAAAGACAAGCTCATTCCTGATACATTGCTTGCACGGGTAAAGGCGACTTTTTTTAAAAGAGATTTTTTTTTAAAAAAGTGTAGCTTTTTAAAATATCCTTTGAAACCAGACCTGACACAAGTTAGGGGGAAAGGCGTACAAGCTTTGCCGTTTGTTCTTTAATTTATGAACCGTCACCAGTTTACCACTAGATTTATCACATGGAACTGTCTGTCTTTCATTCAGCAGACCACTTTCCCAGTGGACACTTCATGCCAGCTGTCTCGGCAGCAGCAAAGTCTTTTCCCAAGCACCAACCTGTGGGAAAATCTTGACTGGCCGGTAATTGATTCCGCCCTGCCAGCTCCATTACTGACGGAGCAATGAAATCGCCAGAAAGCCACAGAGTCCTCCAGCTCCGACGTTTACCCTGCTCTGTGTAACTGTCATTGCTGGCCCACAGGCCTGGGCTGCTGAGCCTGCGCTGAAGTGATTGGTTGTTAATAAACTGGCCACTATTGGAAGAAGCACCTGGGTACCTTCTCAAAGAAAAACAACGAGAGCAAAAGGATACGTCAGCAAAATTGCATATCATCCAATAGCTACGCCAACTGCTCTATATGTTGCTTAGTCAGCTTTTCAAATTGTACATGCAAATCACTTCAATATGTGGGAGGTAGCATTGGAAATATATACATTTTATCGACACAAATATAGAGGGCATTTTTCCAATTGCCTACAGGGCCAAAAATACAACATGTAATTATGAATAATGCTTTTGAATTTTAATGTATTACTGGTGGATCATTAGACACTTATTAATTATTCACTGTTCACCTGCTCAGCCCAATAAACTGGAATTTAGATCTACCATTGACCACCTGCTTAATTATAGATTTAAGGCAATTCAAAGAAACGTCTATCAATTCAGAGGTGAATTGTCTGCAGCTGACTGGAATCCATGTCAAAGTACATTACAATAGAGCTGATTTCAAGATTCAAGTTTATTTATCACGTGTGCATCAGTAAAATGCGTTGTTTGTGCACTAACAATCAACACACAAGAGTGTGTGTCTGAGGCAGCCTGTAAGTGTCACCACACATTCTGGTGCCAACATCGCAAGCTCACAATGTCCGGCAGAACAAGCAACAAACAGCAGCAGCAAAAACAAGCCCCGTTCCTCCCTCCCACCAACGCACACGCAGTCTTCTAACCCCAAGAAAGGCTGTCTTCTTTGGCCTCCACTGGACACAGATTTGGACTCAAAAATGCAGACATTCGGCCTACAACTTTAACCTCTGATGAGAAGCCAGGAGGAGAAAATAGTAATCCTAAGTGGAAAAGTAAGCTTGATTTCAACTGCTCCTCAGCATATTGTAGTAACAAGGCTGTGGCCAGACCATTATCCACTGCCAAAACCATCAAATGGTGACAAGAAGAAATTTTAACTCCTTCCTTATTCGCAGACGCACATCAAGGATGCGTTGTTGGTCTGCTGCTCTACTCTTTCTACGCTCATGACTGTGTGGCTAAGCACACCTGAAACACCATCAGTAAGTTCACTGATACAATCATGGAGCTCCACAGCACATAATCAGGCCCTTCAGCCCATCCAGTTTGTCCAATCTCATCTACCTGCACCTGGATCACAGTGCTTCCCATTCCATGTACCTATCCAGACTTCTCTTAAATGTCGTAGTTGGACCAGTGCTCAACACATCCATTGGCAGCTCATTCCACACTCTCAGCATGCTCTGAGTGAAGGAGTTGCACCTCATGTTCTTCACCTTTCACCTTTAATCTATGACCTCCAGTTTTCATCTCACCTAACCTCTGTGGAATAAGCCTGCTTACATTAAACTCATCTGTGCCCCTCATAGTTTTGTGTACCTCAATCAAATCTCCCCTCAACTCTTACACTTCAGGGAAAGTCCTAGTCTATTCAAACTTTCCCTATTACTCAGACCTTCAACATCCTTATAAATTTTGTCTGTACTCTTTAATCTTATTGATATCTTTCCTGTAGGTGGGTAACCAGAGCTGCACACAATACTCCAAATTTGGTCTCACCAATGTCTTATACAACTTCAATATAACATCTCAACTCCTGTACTGAAGTTGAAGGTGACAGCATTATTGTTGGTAAAATCTCAGATAGCGACCAGGAGCCATACAGGAGTGAGATAGATCAACTGGCTGAATGGCGTCATAACAGCAACCACACACACATTGCCAGCAAGACCAAGAAACTGATTGTGGACTTCAGGAAAGGGAAGTTAGGAAGACACACAGCAGTCCTCTTTGAGGGTTCTGCAGTGGAAAAAGTGAGCAACTTTACATTCTGGGTGTCAACATCTCCAAGAATTTGTGCTGGACCCAAATCGTGAAAAAGGCACACCAGTGAAACTACTTTGTTAGGAGTTTAAGGAGATCGTATGTCATCAAAGTCTCTTACGAATTTCTACAAATGACTGATGGAGAGTGCTCTGACTGGTATGCAAGCTCTAATGTGCTCTAAAAGGCTGCTGAGGACCATATACTCAGCCAGCTCCATCAGAGGTACAACATTCCCCACCATCGAGGATATGTTCGAGAAATGCCTCACGAAGGCAGCATTCGTCATTAAGGACTCACACCATCTGGTACTTGCCCTCTTCTCATTACTACCAACAGGAAGGAGGTACAGGAGACTGAAGACTCACACTCAATGATTCAGCAACAGCCTCTCCCCTTTCTGGAATCAGATCTCTGAATGGTCCACAAACATTACCTCATTATTATTTGCACTATTTGTTTATTTCATATGTGTCAAACTCAAGGCCCGCAGGCCAAATCTGGCCCACGGTGGAATTATCTTTGGCCCGCGAGATAATATCTAATTACTATTAAAGCTGGCCCCAGTAATCGAAGCGCCTATGGCGTATGATATGGCTAATGCTGAGTTTATTCAGGTACCAGGTTTTCAGGGTTTTTAGTGTTTATTCGGCAGTCTTCTTCATAAGAAACGGAATTTGTAAAGTGAAACACTTTGTAGTTATAGCAGAGACTGAGACACATGAGAGCAGGCTGAAAAAACGGAGGCAACGAAAGCTGCGTTCGCACGCGTCTGACTGATCCAGCCCGCATGAAGCTGCATTTTGCTCAATCTGGCCCGTGACCTAAAATGAGTTTGACACCCCTGGTTTATTTCATAATTTAGAGTAATTTTATGACTTTATGCTGATGTTGCAAAAAAACCAAATTTCACTTCATATAAGGCAGAGATAATAAACCTGATTGCCATTCTGCGTGACTAGGTTTTACAAAAAACATTTTGGTCACATGCTAGGGTGTTACTACCAGCTTTCCATTAAGTTAAATTCCTGATTATGGCTTGGGTGGTAGCAGATTGGGAGGTGAAAAAAAAACACAATCAGATTATTCTGACTCTTACAGAAGAAGATATAGAGAAGCACTGAATGTTGCCTAGATACATCACAGCTGCTGTTAACTTATGTAATAGTCTCCAAGCTCTTTAGGGTAAATCCACGTACAGCATTTAAAACCTCAGGAAGAAGCTCTATTTGCCCTCACATGTTTGCTCTTTGTAAAGACGTGGCTTGAATCTGGCTGGCTTTACTTCTGTGAATGCAGCTGAACTTAGTATCTTGGATCTCTGCTCCTGGCTAGTAATTAAGATGTGTAGTACGAGTAAAACAACCTTTACGCATAACAGACCCATTTTGGAACTAGTGACCTCGTTGCGACTGTTTCTAAGCTATTTTGATGGCCTCTTTCTAAAATCACCTTTCAGGTATTACACCATATGAACCAAGAATGGTGAAGCTGTCCCTCCACCAAAACATACACACAGTATTACTGGAAAGGCAATTACTAGAAAATCATTAACCTCTTTTTTGCTGAAATTATGATTCAGTGAACTGCCTCCCATCATAATTTGGTTTTCCTTATGACTACTTGCTTAGCTTTCATTTAAAAAGCCTTCAATTATTTTGAGAAAGTTTAGCATCATTTATCATGTTTTTAAGATTCCCTTTAACTTGGCAGGCTATGCTTTGAATTAAGAACCTTGATTTCAAAATTCTCACCATTCTGTCGGCCTGGCATGTCCTATTCTCGGAAGATATACACCTCCATTATATCATGCTGGCTGGTCAGCTCAATGCTTTACAGTACCAGTGAGCTGGGTTCAATTCCCGCCGCTGTCTGTAAGGAATTTGTACGTTCTCCCTGTGACTGTGTGGGTTTCCTCTCGCTATCCAAAGACGTACCGGTTGGTAGGTTATTCGGTCATTGTAAATTGTCCCACGATTATATCAGGGTTAAATAGGGGGGATTGCTGAGCAGCGAGGCTCAAAGGGCTGAAAGGGGCTATTCCACACTTACACAATTTTTGCTCTATATTAACTTTAAAAAATAATAAAATTAATGCAAACATCTTCAACAAAAACGTTGCAGTATTCGCTACTTTTATCTGAAATGTACTAAATAAAGCAAATTTAAAAGTCATTTTAAATTCCACAATTGGAATTTTATACTAAAGCCATTATTTGTTAGGACATCCCTCCAGTGCTTTGCAAAGAAGCATTTATAAAGAGATTATATGTTTAAATTGTCTTATAAATCTTAAATACATCAGTATTCCTTAAAAATATTACCAAAAAAACCCTCTGGATTTAGATAAAAGATTGGACATACATATGGCAAATAGCATATTATTCTAGCCACAATAATTTTGCACTTAATTATAGCAAACACACCCAGGAAAGTATTTTTCCAATTATACAGCTCGCTAGACCAGCTGACATACATAGAGTAGGAGAGATGTTAAACTGCATTTTTTTTAATCAACATTTCTCATGACTACAACAGCCTTTATATAACTAACAGCTGAGGAGTGCACTTTCCCATGCCGTCAGGGGTGAGGAGGTTAGGATTTAAGTATTGTGGCAGTTGTTTTTCACACAAGAATCAAACCCACTGTAGCTCAACTGAAAGAACCCAGCACTATGAAAGAGCAGAACCTCTTCCTTTTATGAAACGGTACGCCCACCACTTGAGTGGGCAGCTCAGTTTAACCCACCATTGATCTGTACAACTTGCAACACTAATTGGGAACAGGGACTTTTTTTCAAAGTCGCTGAATCGGTAAATGAAACCTCTGCTCCCCTATGATCTAGCGTGTGCATAAGATGCTCTAGCCCAGAGACCAAAGGGTAGGCAGTAATTGTCCAAATAATTGCTTCTCTCCAGCTGCTTATTTTACTTCTTCTACCCCTTATTTCTACAAGAATTTGATGCAATTTCAATTTTATTTAATGCAAAAAAAACTTTGTTGGATAAATTAATGGACATCCTTAAAATACAGCATAGTACATAGTACAAGAAGCAGACTAATAAAATGTCTATAAAATGTTTTAAAAGGAATATATCTTGTATTCCTATAAATGGACAAATTCCTTTAACTGACCGACGTTCCCTCTAATCTGTAATGATAGTGTGCGCAAAAATCTTGTGCAATTTTTTTTGCCCCAGTGACAACATGTGCACACTGAATAATTTCTTCAATATAAAGAGTATAAAATAAGCTAGTTCTAAAATCTGCCGCAAATCATTGCAAACTCCACGTTGTCAACACCGTGCACAGCAGAAACCAGAAAACGTGATTGTGTACGATAGTGAAATAAACTTAAGATGCCAACGAGGTGGAGGGTGTCAGCCTTTTCTGCACAGCTTGAAATCCTTTGTGGGCTAGTAGCAAAAGATGTGTGCACGTGCACACCTTAGAGGGAACATCAGTGCCAAATCCAAATGTGATTCAATATTTACAAAACTATTACTCAATTGACTATGGAATGCAAAGATGTCCATTATTACTTAACATTAAAAACAATATGTAAACTGTTACTAACAAGTTCTTGAATGATATCAGTAAAATATAAAAGAATATTCTCTCAATGTATGTAGAAATATGGTAACATTCCTGTGCTTGAATTAACATATTAGTTTATTAGCTCATTTTAAAGCTGCTTTCAATGAGTTTCTTTATCTTACTCAGGAATGATTAAGAAAGATAGAAGGTTGTTCTTTTAAGTTCGATGATAGCAATAATTTGCCACGTTTCTTCTGTGTCTGATTTTAAGACAAAATTGGCTGTCAACATTGCCTCCGTCTAAAAACTTGGTAAAAGTCATGCTTCAGGCACGAAGAAGGGCTCATTGGCTGAAAAAATTTCATACATGACCTGTTTTCAATTATAGTTTGAACAAGACAGTTTGGGGAACTGAGATAGGGAAGGAAAGATCTTGCTGTGCTCTGTTTAGTAAATGCGCCATTTGAATTTCTCCTTGTAACAAAGGGCTATAAATTCAAAAATGAAATGGCAATATTTATTTTTTGTGTGATGTTCATCATTTTAAGTCCAGTTCTGATCGGCTGCAAGAAAATACAATCAAGATTAAAATAAATTTTGCTCTATAGTCTTGAAGGGAGGAATTCTATCACAATCAAATAATCTATATTGTACTGCATCTGAGATAAAACAACAATTTTTGAATGGAAGTTTTATTCAAATTCACAACAGCTGCTCTAAGATGCTTATGTTCAAGATGAATTAAATGGTTTGAAATGAAACAATAACCTAAGCTGCCTCCACATCTCAGGAGATAAGAAAAAGAATAATTTGCTAATATATTAATTTGAAGGAAACAATGAAGAAACAGTAGAATGAGATAACACAACTCTATTATTTGTTGTCACTGTCCGTATTTATCTGCCCAATAAAAATTAAACCATAAATCTAAATGTTGTGAGTCTGCGCTTCTGGCCAATGTTGTGAAATGAAACCAATGAAAGTGTAAAATAAATAAAAAGTCTTTGCTTCATATCCAGGGGACAGACCCAAAGGCATTCCTTTGCTTCACATTCCCATTCGGATATGTCCATACATAGCGTCCTCTATTGCCACGATGAGGCCAAACTCAGGCTGGAGGAGCAACACCTCATATACTGTCTGGGTAGTCTCCAGCCCCTTGGCATGAACACCAAATTCTCCAACTTCCGGTAATTCCCTCCCCCTCCCTTCCCCCATCCCACTTTCACTCTGCCTCCTCCTCCAGCTGCCTATCACCTCCCTCAAGGTTCCGCCTCCTTCTACTACCCATAGTGCCTTCCCCTTACATTCCTTCTTCACCTTTCCTGCCTCTCCCCTCCCTCACATCCCTTACTGGTTTTTCACCTGGCACCTACCAGCCTTCTCCTTCCCACCCTCCTCCCACCTTCTTTATAGGGCCCCTGTCCCTCACTCTTCAGTCCTGATGAAGGGTCTCGGCCCGAAAAGTTGACTGTTCATTTCCACGGATGCTGCCTGACCTGTTGAGTTCCTCCAGCGTGTTGTACGTGTTCCCAAAGGCCTCACTTTGTATCCAGGGGATAGACCCAAAGGCCCTGCTGGACATTTCAACTTGGATATTAGAATTCATCTTTGGCAAGTCTAAGATTATAATATTAACTCCATATTATTAGTTAGGGAATGATATCGTACTTAAGGGCGGCTAACCATTAGGTCTGTGCTGATTGTTAGCATCAGTTCCTGCCCTTTTTCTCCACTTAATGTTTTTATTAATCCAGTCATCCATAGCCTTCTGAAATCCATAACGTATTTTTGCTGTTTTAGTGCAGCATTTTAATCCCTTGTGACACTTAGTGACACTGCATCCCACAATAATTTCCAAATACCTGTCTTTCTACTGTGATATTCATGCTGCAGGTTATTACTCAATGAAAGCAAGTTGTTGAAACCAGAACTGAGAAAAGTTTTAAGTTTTTTCATTCACGCGTATCTGAGAATAAGCGCAATGCCCTAAGTACGTACTGATGAAAGACTGAGTGATGATCAGAAAACAGCGAAAATGATTCATCAAAGCAAAATAGCCAGGAAACACTGGGGCCCATACCTAAAAAAAGGGTGAGCTGGCACTGGTGAGGGTCCAGGGGAGGTTCACGAGAATGATTCTGGGAATGAACGGGTTAAAATATAAGGAAGTGTTTGATGGCCCTAGGCCTGTACTCAATGGAAATGAGAAGAATGAGAAGGGGGATCTCATTGAAACCTACTCAATATTGAAAGGCTTAGTGGACATGGAGAAGGCGTTTCCTTTAGAGAGCCCAGCACTGGAGGGCACAGCCTCAGAATAAAAGGACATCGTTTTAGAACAGAGATGAGGAAGAATTTCTTTAGCCAGAGAATAGTGAATCTGTGGAATTCAGACAACTGTCATTGGCATATTTAAAGTTGATAAGTTCTTGATTAGTAAAACCATCAAAGGTTACGGGGAGAAGGCAGGAGCAAATTATCCATGATCAAATAGCAGAACACTCATTGGGCCAAATAATCTAAATAGAACATAGAATAGTACAGCACAGTACAGGCCCTTCGGCCCACAATGTTGTGCCGACCCTTAAACCCTGCCTCCTATATAAATCCCCTCACCCAGCTTAAATTCCTCCATATACATGTCTAGTAGTCTACTCCTGCATCTTATGGACATTTCAGATATGGTAATACAGTACTTAACCTATTACTGGATGAAGTTTTGGAAGGTATGCTACACATTTAAAAAACCGTGTTTTTCGCCCAGCCAATATGAGGTACGTCAGCACTGGATATACATGACTTGATAATAAATTAATGAGAACCAAAAAAATGGGCTGATTCATAAGATAAATGGAAATAGAAGAATTATAAAAAATCATAAAAAGTTTATTGTATTCATTCCTATTATAGCAAAAATTCATGGGAAGTTAGAGGATTTGGAAGCTTTTAAATACCAACAGAAGCCATCTAAAAAAGCAATAGAGAAAAGATGAAATATGAAGGTAAGTTAGTCAATAATATAAAAAGAGGAGACCAGAAGATGTTTCAGATAAAGAGTAAAAGAGAAGTGAAAGTGAATATCAGACCATTGGAAAATGATGCTGGAGAGGAAGTGATGGGAGACAAAGAAATGATGGATGAACGGAATACGTATTCCGCATCAGTCTCCACTATGGAAAGCACTAGCTTTATGCCAGATATTCAGTAAGTGTCATTGCTACTACCAAGGAGAAGGTGCTTCGGAAGCTGAAAGATCTGAAGGTAGATAAGTCACCTGAACCAGAAGGACTACAATCTAGGGTTCTAAAAGAGGTAGCTGAAGAGATTGTAGACATTAGTAATGCTCTTTCAAGAATCATTAGACTCTTGAATATCGTAGTTCCGGAGTACTGGAAAATTGCAAATGTCACTCCACTTTTTAAGAAGAGAGAGAGGCAAAACAAATTAAAGGTTAGTTAGCCTGACTTCAATGGTTGGGAAGAGTCCATTATTAGTGATGTGGCGTTGGGGATATTTGGAGGCACATGATAAAATAGGCCGAAGTCTGCATGGTTTCCTTAAGGGGAGATCTTGCTTGACAAACCAGTTGGAATTCCTTGAAGAAATAACAGGCAGGATAGACAAAGGAGAATCAATGGGTGTTGTTCACTTAGATTTTCAGAAAGCCTTTGACAAGGTGCCACACACGAGGCTGCTTAACAAGAGTCCACTGTATTACAGGAAAGATACTGGCACAGATTCAAGATTAACTGACTGGCAGGAGGCAAAGAGAGGGAACAGAGGGTGACTAGTGTGCTCTTCATGAGTCAGTGCTGGGTTGGGACCACTTCTTTTCATGGCATATGTGAACGATTTGGATGACTGGATTGATGGCTTTGCGGCCAAGTTCGAGGATGATATGAAGATAGGTGGGGGGGGTGGGGGAGGTAGTGTTGAGGAAGCAGGGAACCTGCAAAACGACAGACAGATTTGGAGAATGGGCGAAGAAGTGACAGATGGAATATAGTGTAGGGAAGTGTATGGTCATGCATTTTGGTAGAAGGAATAGAGACATAGAATATTTTCTAAACGGGGAGAAAATTCAGGAATCAGAGATGCAGATGTACTTGGGAGTCCTCATGCAGGATTCTCTAAGTTACGTTGCAAGTTGAGTTGGTAGTAAGGAAGGCAAATACAATGTATGTATTCATTTTGAGAGGCATTGGTCAGACAGCATTAGGGAGTACTGTGAGCAGTTCTGGGCGTTTGCTGACACTGGGTCTCTACTCATTAGAGTTCAGACGAATGAGGGGAGAGCTCACTGAAACCTATCGAATATTGAAAGGTCTGGATAGAATGGATGTGTGGAGAGGGTATTTTCTACAGTGGGAGAGTCTAGGACCAGAGGGCACAGCCTTAGGATAGAAGGACGTCTCTTTAGAACTGAGATGAGGAGGAATTCCTCTGTGGAATTCATTGCCACAGACGGCTGTGGAGGCCAAGTCACTGGGCGTATTTAAAGCTGAGGTTGATAGGTTCTTGATTAGTAAGGGCATCAAAGGTTAAGGAGAGAAGGCAAGAGAATGGGGTCAAGAGGGATAATAAATCAGCCTCTTATGGCCTATTAAAATAATAACTTGATGAAAAGGAAGAGGTTAAGCATTACTAAAGACTCGTCAGAAGATTGGTAAGCCCATGTACACTTCTGAGCAGAGGCACTGCTGACCAGTGCAGGACATTGGTTGAGGGTCACGTTAGAAGTTGCTGCACTGACCATTCATCATTAACACTCATTTTATGCACCCTCCAAATCCTCTCCTCCTGCGGATGGTCACAGCTATGAGATGCAAAGAAAATTTGGAAATTCAAATATAAAAAATCAAATTTCTTATGTGCTCACTGTCATATGCTTGCCTAACCAAAAGAAAACTATTTTTATGCCTTCCCTCAGTGTGAATGTTCTGCAGCATGGGGGTTAGTGTAGCCTGCTGTAAGATCGTGGTTCGATTCTCCCCGTTGTCTGTAAGGAGTTTGTACGTCCTCCCTATGACTGCCTGGAGTTCCTCTGGGTGTTCCGGTTTCCTCCCACAGTCCAAAGTCAGGGTTAGTGTTACATTGGCGCCAGAAGTGTCGCAACACTTGCAGGCTGCCCAGCAGCCGCCTCGCTGGTTTGATTTGACACAAACGATGCAGTTCACTGCATGCCCTGTTGTACACACGACAAATAAAGCCAATCTCTTTATCTTTATAAAGAGGATTCAATCAAACGTATACCCCCCTGAATTCTGACAAACACAACAACAGTACCTTGTAGTAAGTTTATTTTTTTTAAATCTACAAATATACATCCCTTACAGAATCACAATTATGTCAGGTCCTGCTCTCTCATCTCATTCCCTTTGCTTTGAATCTTTGGTGTCCAGCAGCCCGAGAAGAGTAGCTTCAGCCTCCAGAAGAGTCGTATCGGTCTTGGCCCCAAGAAAGCGTGATGTCAGTTCGAGATCAACGAGCTTCAAACGTACTCTTGCTCCCCTCTGATACTTCCTGGACAAGAAATAACAAAGCGGGCATGTTTGTTTTGTTATGAAACAGATTCCATGTATTGCTGAAATTAATGCCTCAACACACACAAAAAAGAGGATACCTTTAATGCACATCATAAGTTGCTCTGTGTTGGTAGGTGCTGCAGTACATCACAAAAGTTATCAGCCATCTAAGTTTTCAGAACAACTTCTAATATTCAAAGTAACACGCACAAAATACTGGAGAACTGTGTGTGTGTGTGTGTGTGAGAGAGAGAGAGTGTGTGTGTGTGAGAGAGAGAGTGTGTGTGTGTGTGTGTATGTGTGTGTGTGTGTGTGTGTGTGAGTGAGAGAGAGAGAGAGAGTGTGTGTGTGTGTGTGTGTGTGTGAAAGAGAGAGAGTGTCAGTTAGTTAGTCTGGATTTCCAGCACCTTGCATTTTACATTTAAAACACTTTTATGTTTTTAAAGCCTTTTTTTCTTAGAAGCGCAAGTAATGGGGCTTTATATTATATCAACATTACATTGTCCACAAGAAAAGTGAGAAATGAAGCCTTTGTGAAAACCTGGAGTATAATCTAAATCAAATCACTAAAGTAACATGAAAAAGAAAAACATACCACCTGCAGGTTTTTCACAACACAGTGACAAATATACTGCACACACACACACACACACACACGCACGCACGCACGCACGCACGCACACACACGCACACACAGTGCTTTGAAATGGTCCCTTAAACAATTTGATATGTCTCATGGAAACAGAATAAAAAGTGAACAATTATTAATTATGTGTTCTTAACATCATAAGGCTACATAGAAAATAAAACTTACTTTGAAATTTTGATTTTCAATGTACTGAACCTTTTGATTGCATTTTGTTTAATAGTAATAAATCTCACAGAAAAGCTGCAGTTTCTCGCAGCTAGTTCCATCAACTACCTCCCGGCTCCTCCAGTAACCTGGCTTTAGTTCTGACCTCCGGAGTGCGGTCTGGGTGGAGCTTGCATGCCCTCCCTGTGACTGCATTCAGGTTTCCTCAGGTGCTCTGGTTTCATCGGTAGTTTAAGTCACCCCAAGTGCAAGTGAGTGGTAGAATTTGGGGGAGAGGGGTGATGGGACTGTGGGAAGAAATTTTAAAAATTGGGATTGGTGTTGGATGAGTGTAAATGGGTTCTCAATGTTTGACATTGAGTTGGTGGGCCTTCAGGCCTGATTCTGTGCTACACCCCACCTTTTTATTCTGGCGTCTTCCCCTTTTCTTCTCAGTCCTGAAGAAAGGTCTTGGCCTGAAACGTCGACTAAACATTCATTTCCATAGATGCTGCCTGACCCGCTGAGTTCCTCCAGCATTTTGTGCGTGTTACTATGCTACGTGTCTCTTTGGCTCTAAGACTATAACGCTATTATTATGTCATTTCTGGTTGTCCTACTCAAGAACATATATCTGTTAAACTGTAAGAGTCCAGTGCATCTTTCTGCCAAGCATGGTGCATGGTCTTGCAACGAATAGGCAATTTTGGTGCATTTAATAGGCAATTCCACACAGGATTTTAAAAAGCTGCAGAAAGTTGTAAACTCATCCAGCTCTAAGATGGGCACTGGCCTCCCCAGCATCCAGGACACCTTCAAAAGGTGATGCCTCAAACAGGCGACACCCACCATTAAGGACCCCCATCACCCAGGGCATGCCCTCTTCTCATTGCCACCAATAAGGAGGAGGCTGAGGAGCCTGAAGGCTCACACTCACCATTTCAAGAACAGCTTCTTCTTCTTCTTCGGCTGTCCATCAATTTCGATATTGACTGTGCTGAGAGTTTAGTCTCTGCAGGCACGTTTATGGGCCACAAGACCAACATTGGATCGGCACTGTCTCCCACATCGGTTGCATTTGTGATTTGACTGGTCTAGCACCGAATATCTGCATTCATGACCTTTATATTTCTTCTGCCTTTTCTCCTCGATAGCTGGGTTTGACTTCGTGACAATGCAGCACCAACTTCTTCTGTCCAAAGCATCTTTCTCCCAGATGTTGACATTCATGTCAGTGTTCTTCATATGGCACTTCAGCACATGTTTGTAGCGCAGCTTCTGACCGCCATGCTTCCTCTTTCCTTCATGTAGCTCACCATAGAAAACAGCTTTGGGTAAACGATCATTGTGCGTTCTTGTGACAATGAACACTTCCTTTCTTCCCCCCCCTCTCTTTCTGCACTACTGATTTAATTCATTTCTTAATATACACTTCCTGTTGTAATTTACAGTGTTTTTTACTATATATTGCAATGTACTGCTGTCACAAAATGACAAGATTCACAATATATGTCAGCGATATTAAACCTGATTCTGATTCTTCTTGCACTCCTTATTTTTAAGCCTATTTCTTATTGTAACCATAGTAATTTATATTATACTGCACTGTCACTGCAAAAGAAACAAATTTCACAACCTATGTTAGTGATAATAAACCCGATTCTGATATAAATCTGTTAAACTATGGAAGAGTCCAGTGTGGCTTTCTTCAAGTGTGGCGCTTGAATTCAAAATCACAGGCAATTGCAGTGCACGTAACTCATACAGGATAGGCCAAGCTGAATGCCACCAATTGTCCAATCCTGAAGCCAACAAATGATCTTGGGTAAAGCCTCTGGTGCCTCCACAACCAGTGAAGCTTAGATTAGGAATATTTTCCAAAACTATAGAGGATTTTGCTAAGACCAAGCTTTCACTGTGTTATCTTTAATTTAAAGTAATGCAAAAAGATTCATATTAATTCTGGGGATGGAAAGAATATTTTAAAATGAAAGTTCAAGGAGGTTAGGACCAGAATAATCAGATGAGATCATATTCCTTCTGGGTAATTATATAACCTCATATTCAGGTTGGTTAGGCTCAGACTTTGCTGAAGACAGCCATACTTTTTGCCAGAAAATTCAATCATTTCTAACGCCTGTCAAAATATTTTCTGTTTAGTAGTTACAAAACAATACTGATGTAGCATCTCTACAAAAACTCAGGGATTTTTCCCATGTACAATGATATCAGACCTTTACCCATTATCTTAGTGCAAACAACTCTTGGAAACCAAATCATATTGGTATCATAGTATCACGTGAAAAGCTTGTCGTACATACTGTTTATACAGATCAAATAATTAAAGCGTGCATTGCGCTAGAACATGGTAAGACAACAGCAATGCAGAATAAAGTGCAAGAGCGACTGAATGGGCGCAGCAAGCTGTACGCACAAGAGGTTCTGCAGATGCTGGAAATCCAAAGCAACACACACAAAACGCTGGAGAAACTCAGGTCAGGCAGCATCTATGGAAATGAATAAACAGTCAACATTTCAGGCTGAGACCCTTCTTCATCGAGACTAGAAAGGAAGGGGGAGGAAACCAGAATAAGAAGGTGGGGGTAGGGGAAGGATTATAAACTAGAAGGTTATAGGTGAGAACAGGAGGGTGGCGGGGGCGGTAAAGTAAGAAGCTGGGAGGTGATAAGTGCAAAATGTAAAAGGCTGGAGAAGGAGGAATCTGACAGGAGAATGGACCATGGGAGAAAGGAAAGGTTAATGGGCACCTTTGGTAAGCGACAGGCAGGCAAGGCGAAGAGGTAAGGGGGGGGCCAGAGTGAGGAACTGAAAAAGAGGGAAGTTTGAACAATTGATGTCCATGCCATCGGTTGTATTCCATCCAGATAGAATATGAGGCGTTGCTCCTCCAACCTCATCGTGGCAGTTGAGGAGGCCACTGAACGACGTGGCAGAACGGGAAAGGGGACTGGAATTAAAATGATTGACCACCAGGAAATGGTGCTTTTTGCAGATGGAGCTGAGGCACTTGACAAAGTGGCCCCCAATCTACATCGCATCTCCCCAATGTAGTGGACGCTGCATAGGGAGCACCGGATACAGTAGATGACCCCCAACAGGTCAGCAGGTGAAGTGTTGGACTGTTTGGGGCCCTGAAGGAGGAGGTGAATGGGCAGGTAAAGAGTGCAGTGCAGGCAAATGATAAATCACAAGATTACGACAAGGTCGATTGTGAAGCCAAAATCATTCAAGAGGGCATTCGGGAAGATGGAGCTCGTCAGCCTGGGAAGGCAGTCCATCTAAGAGAGGGAAAACTCTGATATCAAATCTCCGCTGCCTTGCGGCCATACCCACTCATGGGAAAGGCTTAGGGAGTAAACCCTGAGGACAAATCCGGAGCTGGAGTCCCTAAGACAGTCCAACGTTGCCTTCAACCTTGCTCTGGCAACTCCTGCGACGACACTGGTGCCAAGCTGTATCGGCCCTTGCCCTTCCCTTGGACAACATTGGTGGCGTGGAGAGGGAGACTTGCTGCTTGGGCAACTGCTGGTCTTCCATACAACCTTGCCCAGGCCTGCGCCCTGGAGAAGACTTTCCAGGTGCAGATCCATGGTCTCACAAGACTAACGGATGCCATACACAAGAAGACAGATCAAAATTTGATTCTTTTTACACCTCTTCTCTACCCTGTGCCAAAAACCAGAATGTCTTAAACCTGCTAGCCTATTCCCACTTCTGAGCATCCTCCACCACTGGGTACAAATCCTGAAACCCTTCGCCCAACAGCACAGTGCGATACCTTCACCAGAAGAGCAACAGTGGGCGGCAATACCTTGAGCATAACAATGAGTGTGAAAGAAACAAGACTCCTTGCCTCCGACACTGTTTCAAAAATAATCTATCCTCCCTTCACAGACACGTGATTCTACAGATACAGGAAATCAGCAGCACACACTGTTGAAAGGGGCATCCTTTTAGAATGGAGATGAGGAGGAATTTCTTCAGCTCGAGAGTGGTGAATCGGTGGAATTTGCTCCCACGGGCAGCCGTGGAGGCCAAATCATTGGGTATATTTAAGGCAGAGGTTGATAGATTCTTGATTAGTCAGGGCATGAAGGGATATGAAGAGACGGCAGGAAATTGGGGCTGAGAAGGAAATGGATCAGACATGATGAAATGGTAGAGCCAACACAATGGGCCAAACGGCCTAATTCTGCTCCTGTAGAGTATGGTCTCAGCCCGAAATGTCGGCTCTTTATTCCTCTACGTGGATGCTGCCTGACCTGCTGAGTTCCTCCAGCATCTTGTATGTGTTACTGTCCTCCCTTTATTAGTGCTGTCCAAAAGCAATCTGCACTTTTTTATTTTGGTCTCAAGTTGGCTTCATAAAAGCACACATAAAGGAATGTATAAGTAAGGATATTTATTGAAAAGATGTAACATAATCAAGACCACTGATTTTGTTTCAATTCCACAAAATATTAACATTCATTATTTAATTGGATGTTTAAGACATTTGGTATAAGATAAACATTGTCTGAGAAACCTCAATCAGTCAAATGAGCTTTCAGTCAAATTTAGAGGAAAAAATCTGCTTCTTTTTTGGTTTTTCTGAATTTACCCATAAATTTAAGAGGCAATGTTATGCAGTTTTCTTTCACGCACCCTTAGAGATGGCAGCGGTCAAATACAGAAGGTCCCACTTAGCTACAAATTTGCTACAATTCCATCCCAACTCAGAATAGCACCTACTCCCGATCAACATGTAAAACAGCATTTGGATCAGTGAGCCCAAATCAAGGCTCCAAACCGAAATCTCATATTGGAACCACTCCTAAAATAGGGAGGCAGTTTTGGTTCCTTCCTCCATCAGCAGGGTTTATAGTCGAAGACGAGTGATAAGATTACTCTGTCTGCAGCAACCTCTCTAACCCCAACCCCCACCACCGTCAGGCACAAAATCCTTAATCTTCCAAACACCAATGGTCTCCATGTTTAAAGATTAAACAGTTGAGCACCTTGCAGCCAAAAAAATACACGGGATTAAACTGTCGACTGCGTCTGGCATTTGGTTTAAATTTCAAGTGCTTTGCTTTTGAACAATTGCTCTGAACTCTAAACCAAACACATCGAGGCTAAGCTCTTATCTTGACTGCTCTTCTGCTGTACTTTCTCATCAGCCACTCCACAAAAACCAGCTCCGTGACTGAGCATTCAGGGACCAAGCAAAGGGCAATTAGATCCATTTCCACGACTGTGAGCAGGGATGCACAATGGAGCAGTTTTCTTTTAAGGGTGCTTAATATCTCTTCCAGACATTCTCTAACCATTTCCAGCACTCAGTCTTACTTCCTTGCACAGAAACCAAGAGGAAATTTAGAACAAATGGGTAAAAATATGCTTAGAAGTAAGTTTTTTTTAAAGTTACTTCTAAGCATACTTCTATTCATTTATTCTGTATGTGAATTACCCATTTGTAACCAGTATATCTGCAGTCTTTATTCTGTTGCCAATTCAATACTATTTCAAAAGGCCTTCGCGACATTGGGACTTTTATAGCATTTCACAATGTATGTGACGCAATATGTAATTATCCAAAAATTTTAACCAAAATAATATAGCATCTATAGTGTTAAAAAGTTGGTATCATTATATTTAAGTATGGAATATACCAAGGGGCAGATAAAATAGTCCAACGCAATTTATTTTATTGCCTGCAAATTTAATAATGAAATCCATTTAAATTCCACAGGTAATTTGCAGCATTAAAAAGCACCACTGTAACAATTCTTAGATGGGCTTAGTTCTTAAAACAACTTGCGAAAAACTAAAATTCTCATAGCAAAACCTAAATGACAAAGGACATAAGAGTTATTTTAATTGTCATATATACATTTACTGTTTTGAATTTTCCTCTTTCTGTACCACACTCTAGATTCCATTAGCAATGCACTGAATTCTTTTTTTAAATAATTCCTTGTAGATAAAGTTGTGTTGCATTGAGGAACTGTGAACAAAAACCATATAATAAACATACATTTGAAGAAAGGTAATGAGGAATTTTTAATGTCACAGACTTGCCGATAAATGACAATTCTAGTAAGAAGATGATAAGCAGTAATGTGTTATTTAACTAGATCCTGTAGAGAGATTCACAAGGTGCAAAGAACCATCAGCTGGGAACCTTGGCACACAATTCAACAATTCCTGGAACTTTATACAATGTAATAAAGCCATAGATCACTGCAGGACTCCAAAGGCATCATGAGAAGTTTGAGAAATTCCTTCTCAGAACCTTTCCTTTAAAAATGTACAATTGGGCCTTGAAAAAGATTCAGAATGAACAACTGGAATTTACTTTTCAGCCTTGCTTGTGATCGGAAGGCGAAAATCATTACTTTTTTAAAATGTGCCCACACTCTGATATGTTATTTGAGGTCATTTAAATGTTTGACAGAGCAAGATGTTGTCAAACTTGAGGAAGATCACTGGTTAGTCTCAAGCAATTTGCAGAGTTCCCAAACTTACCTACCTTAAACCAAACTTCCAGCACTAATCGTCTGCAACAAACTAACTTTCACAATCTATTGTATTGCATTGCAGCCAGCTTGAAGGCAGCTGTTTCAAATATTCAAAGCGAAACCTCTAAAGAGAGTTTAGGCTTTAAAAACCATTACACCACTGAGAGGCGTAGAACACTACAGCACAGAAACAGGCCCTTCACCCATCAAGTCCATGTCCACACATTTATCTGCCTAGTCCCACCGATCTGCAACCAGACCACAGCCTTGCATACCCTTCCCATCCATGTACCTATCCAAATTTCACTTAAGTGTTGAAATCAAACCCACATCCGCCACATCAACCAGCAGCTCACTCCAAACTCTCACCACCCAGAGTGAAGTTCCTCAAGTTTCCCTTAAATATTTCACCTTTCACCCTTAACTCATGACCTCTAGTTCCAGTCCCACCTTACCTCAATAGAAAAAGCCTGCTTGCATTTACCCTTTCTTTACCCCTCATAGTTTTAGTATACCTCCATCAAATCTCCCCTCATTCTCCTACGCTCGAGGGAATAAAGTCCTAACCTATTCAAACCTTCCCTATAACTCAGACTCTCAAGTCCTAACAACATCCTTGTAAATTTCCCCTGCACTGTTTTAATCTTACTGACATCTACCCTAGGTAGGTGAACAAAACTGCACACAATACTCCAAATTAGGCCTCACCAACATTTTATACAACTTCAACATCCCAATTTCTGTACACAATACTTTGATTTATGAAGGCCAATGTCCCAAAAGCTTTCTTTACAACCCTATTCACCTGTGATGCCACTTTCATGGAATCATGAATTGGTATTCCCAGATCTCTCTAACGCACTCCTCAGGCCCTACCACTCATCGTGTAAGACTTACCCTGGTTGGTCCTACCGAAGTGCAACACCTCACACTTGTCTGCATTAAATTCCATCTGCCATTTGTCAGCCCACTTTTCCAGCTGGTCCAGACCTGCTGTAAGCTTTGACCACTGCAAACCTTCCTCATTGTCCACTACGCCCTCAGTCTTAGTGTCATCTGCAAATTTGCTGATCCAGTTTTCTACGCTATCGTCCAGATTATTGATATGGATGACAAAAAACAGACCCTACATCGATCCCTGCGGCACACCACCAGTCACAGGCCTTCAGCTTTAGCGGCAATCATCTACTACCCTCTCTGACTTCTCCTGCAAAGCCAATTTGTTATCTCATCCTGTATGCCAAGCAACTGAAGTTTTTTGCCCAAATTCCCATGTGGGACCTATCAAAGGCCTTGCTAAAATTATACCATGGTCACAATAAATTGTTTATTTCATTGTTTTAGAAGTGCAAATTATTGGTCAAAAAGAGACCAGATTTATTGTGGGCCTTATAGCATGAAAAGCAATGATACATGGAAAAAAATCAAAACATGCATCAGACTCTAGTGTTAAAAAGATCAGAACTGAACAATTGCTAAACTCTGCAAGAACTACACATCATTTACAGAGTAAGACCATAAGACATAGGAGTAAAATTAGAACATTTAGCCCATTGAGTTTGCTCCACCATTCAATCATGGCTGATCTTTTTTTCTATCACCTCCTCAACCCAAGTTCTAGGCCTTCTCCCTGTAACCTTTGATGCCATGTCCAATCAAGAACCTATCAATCTCTGCCTTAAATACACCCAACGACCTGGCCTCCACAGCTGCATGTGGCAACAAATTCACCACCCTCTGGCTAAAGAAATCTCTCTGCATCTCTGTTTTGACAGGGCGCCCCTTTATCCTGAGGCTATACACTCTTGTCCTAGACTCTCCCACCATGGGAAACATCTTTTCCTCATCTACTCTGTCTAGGCCTTTCAACATTCCAAAGGTTTTAATGAGATCCCCCCCTCATGCTTTTGAATTCCATTGAGTACAGACCCAGTGCCATTCAATGTTCGTCGTACAATAACCGCTTCATTCCTGGAATCATCCTTGTGAACCTCCTCTGGATCCACTCCAATGCCAGCACTTGTTTTCTAAGATGAGGGGCCAAAAACTGTTCGCAATACTCAACGTGAGGCCTCACCAGTGCCTTATAAAGCCTCAACATGACATCCTTGTTCTTGTATTTTAGACCTCTTGAAATGAATGCTAACATGGCATTTGCCTTCCTCGCCACCGACTCAATCTTCAGGGTGTTCTGCACAAGGACTCCCAAGTCCCTCTGCATCTCAGATTCCTAGATTTTCTCCCTGTTTAGAAAACAATCCACACATTTATTTCTACTACCAAAGTGCGTGAATACACTTAACTGACAATTTTCTGGCTTTACATTGAATTCCAATTTAACTACATAATAACAGAAGTCTCATTCTTGCATTATTTTTATTTCAGGATTTTATCATAGATCACGAAAGTCAGCAACGGGCTATTTCTTGTGCTTTTCCCAAGGAGGAGAATCTTGCCTCCAATCAGCATACCATTGGTACAGATAAAACCAGGAAACTATTATGTGGAGAATGTGTAGATTTGGATCACTGAGATAAAAAACAACTGGATGTGATTCCTGTTGGATGATATGGCGCGTGAAGATTAAGCATAGACAGGGTTCACTTCAGTAGCGATTTGGAGAAGAATTGATGTCCCATCAAGTTACGGGAAGACATCCAACATCCTTGGGTCTGTTCCTTCGCTTGCGTTTTTGTTTTCACACAGAAAGAAAAAGCTGAAGAAAAGGTCCCAGATAAGATGATCAGCCATGATCACACTGAATGGCAGTGCTGCTCGAAGGGCCAAATGACCAACTCCTGCACCTATTGTCTATTGTCTATTCCATACTTTTGCAATCTGGATACCCTCAAAAATCTAATGAATTATGGCAGCAAATAAACAAAGAATTAAAAGCTTACAGAATCTTGTAGCATAGAAAAGGGCCCTTTGGGCCATTAACTTTTCCACACAAATATTACTTAATTTGCTTTTTCTGTTAAAACTTGTTTTAATTTTAACATTCCAAATTGTCACAATTGTGCATTGCATGATAGGGTGTCAGCTGGCCACGGCACCTTACTTGTTTTGTGTCAGGCTTGAACGTCTCTTAAAGATGTTTTGAAGGGCACACAGTAGAGTAAAGGTTAGCACAGTCTCCTTACAGTGCTAGCAATCACTAATCCAAGTTCGATTCCTGCCCGTCTGTAAGGAATTTGTACATTCTCCCTGTGGCCACATGGGATTCCTCCCACATTCAGAAGATCCACTGATTAATAAGGGTCAGGAAGTTGTGGGCAAGCTATGTTTGCCTATGAAAGTCTGGTGACACTTGCGGGCTGCCCCCAGCACATCCTTCGACTGTGTTGGTCGTTGACACAAAACTGTTTCAATATACATGTGACAAATAGACCTAATCTTCATCGTTAATCTTTCAAGATGCAGCTCTTCTGCCTCTGGGCAACATAACCCTTTTCACTGTGTCATATTACAAGATAAAATGTCCATCTAGATTGATCATTGGCACCGCTCTCCTCTCTAGCAAGTGCAACAGGAAACGAAAATCTCTGCAGCCATACTATGAAAAATACTCTTCATTAAATTTATGATGCAGAATCTGAACTAACAACTTATACAAATGCCAGTGCTTATAAACAAAAGTACAGTTGCAATAGACGATATTAAACCAATCAGACATAGATATGGATTTCTAGTAACGTGCCTGCTTTTTGGAAGAATGCTCCAATGCCTCCTAACAAGCCCAAAAATGCCCCAATTTTGTATTTCCTTATTTTGTTCCAAAAAGGTTTGGGCCACTTGTAGAGTTTCTTGCAGGAGTGGGAAGGAAGGGAAAAGGAGTATACTTCAAGCTAAAGGGAAATATTTGGGACTGGAATGCAGTAAAGAAAGCAAGCACAAATTAAAAGTTTAAGTATTTAACTCCATGCAGTTTTACCAATACTCAACTTTCCATTAGCCGGGTTTGCTGGGGCGTGAAAAAAAAGATGTGGGTCAATTGGAAAACAAATGTTGCTGTACTACAGTGCCATAGTATTTTCATTCTTACTGATTCAGGAGGTAGAGTTCGGTTTTCCCAGAGTATAGGATTACTGATGCACAATGTCCAGGTGATAATTTACTTAAATATAAACTACTACTTTTACAAACTTTTGAAAACTTTTCTCTATGTGCCTTTAGCTACCTATTGAAATTCCATCCACCTCCATATTAAAAAGACAACAAAGCATATTTGTTTTGATTGTATGATTTCAGTTACTCGAGAAACTAAAATACACAAGAGAAAAGGAATGCAATCTACATGCTCAAAGGTGCCTGTTAGACCCTTATACGTCAGATTAATCTGCTGCTACTCAATATAAAGTAAATCAAGCTAAATACCTGTTTAGTGGAGAAATGAGTAAATATACAGTACTGTGCAAAGACTTAGATGTAAAAAAAATCTGCAAAGATGCTTTCAAAAATAACAATGAAAATTTTCTAAATAGCAAAAAATATTATCAAGAGCAGTAAACAGGAAAAAAAACTAAATAAGATCAGTATTTTGTGAGACCACCTTTGCCTTTAAAACTGCATCAATTCTCTTAGTTTTAAAAAGAAAATCGCCTGATAGATTTTTCCAAGCACCTTGGAGAACTTGCCACCGGTCTTCTGCAGACTTTGGCTGTCTCGCTTCCTTCTGTCTCCTCAGGTAATCTGAGACAGCCCTGGTGACGTTGAGATCAGGGCTCTGTGGAGGCCATACCATCAGAAACAATATATAAAATCTAGGGGGCCTAAGGCTTTTGCACAGTACTGTATAAACAGCTTTAATTAAACAGGCCACTTCCCCTAAAGGGTAAATGCAAATTATTGCATGGTATTTCACATGTACTGTATTTCAGAACTGGTATTGGTTAGGCACAAAAAAATAAGGCAAAGCACACCTACCACATTCAACATTTTAGGAACAGTTTCTTCCCCTCCACTATCAGATTTCTGAATTGACAATGGACACTGTCTCACGATTCTGCTCTGTGTGCCTCGGCCTGAAACATCGACTCTTTACTTACTTATTTCTATAAACGCTGCCTGACCTGCTGAGTTCTTCCAGCATTTTGTGTGCGTTGCTATTTATTTATTTACTTATTCTTATTGCAGCTTACAGTAATTTTTAATGTATTTCACTGTACTACTGCCACCAAACAACACATTTCATGACATATGTCAGTGATAGTAAACCTCATTTCCATTCTGACGCAGGGTATTCACATCATAAACATGAGAAGTTCTGCAGATGCTGGAAATCCGGAGCAACACACACAAAATGCTAGAGGAACTCAGCAGTTCAGGCAGCAATCTATGGAAGTGAATAAACAGGTGACGTTTCAGGCTGAGACCCTTCTTCAGGGCAGGAAAGGTTGAAGACATCTTCTTAGGAGACTATTAGTCATGTCACCGAACTTTCTAGCCAACTTATACAAAATCTCCTGACTGGCTGCACCATGATCTGTAAGCAGATGCAAAGAGTGGACTTCAGGCACATTTCATCTCACCAGCACTGCCTCAAGAAGTTACGATTAAAGATCATAGAACCAGAATCATAGGTTATAAATTGGGCCTATGTGCTTTTTGAAGACTGCATTACCTGCAGCACTGAAGTAACAATTAAATATATGATGGTGGAATGAATTCATTAGGATGACAATTGTGTTTGGGACTCTTGCAAATGGTGACATAAATGACATAATAAAGGGAGGATGCACAAAGCGTTATCTGGGCTGCGTTTGGAGAACCAAGTGTAGTTCTGGTTGCTACACCATAGGAAGGATGTGGCTGTGAACACGGAACAGGAACAGGCCCTTCAGCCCGCAATGTGGTACTGAAACAATTAAATTAGTAACTTAATGGCCAACTAAACTGCTGCCTACACAAAGTCCATTTCCTTATATCCGCCTCATATTCATGTGCCTATCTTTTAAAGTCTCTACTGTATCTGTGTCTACCACTACCCTGGGCAGCGCATTGCAGGCATTCACCACTCTGTGTAAAAAAACATGCCCCTCATATCTCCTTGAACTTTCCCCCCTCACCTTAAATGCATGCTTTAAATGTTTACCTTAAACACTTTAGACATTTCAACTGTCTACTCCATCTGAACGTCTCATAGTCTTATAAACCTCTATCTGATCTTCCCTCAGCCTCTGTCACTCCAGAGAAAGCAACTCTGAAGTTTGTTCCACCTCTCATTATAGCACACACCCTCTAATCCAAGCAGCATCCTAGAAAACCTCTTCTGCACCCCCTCCAAAGCCTTCCTAAAATGGGGTGACTAGACCCCCACATGCAATACTTCAGATGCTAAGAGTTTTATAAAGTTGCTACATAACTTCCTGACTTTTGAACTCAATGCCTCGACTATGTCTTCTTAACCACCCTATCAACCTGCGTGACCACTTTTTGGGAGCTATGAACTTAGACCCAAGATCCCTCTATTCATCAACACCGTTAAGGATTTTGCCCTTAACAGAAGTGTGCTGTCTCTTAATATTTGTCCTACCAAGGTGAACACTTCACTTTTGACCAGGTTAAACTTCATCTGACATTTCTACGCCCACATCTGCAACTACCGTAGATTCCGGATTTTAAGCCGCTACTTTTTTCCCACATTTTGAACAGCTTTGAACTTTGCGGCCTATAATCCAGAGCGGCTAATACATGGTTTTTTTTCATGCCGCCTCGTAAACATTTTGCCTCATAACAGTAGACCAATAAAATTGATGAGTAGTTCACAGAGGTCCAATGAAATTGTACGATAAATCAAGCGCACTTTCACAATTAAATTATTGTAAATCAGTCATTTGTACTCACCCTCATCAACATGGAAAACACTCGAAGCATTGTGCTGCCTTATGGCAGTTACTTAGTTTATAATATTTTCGCTTAGTAATTCATTTTCTAGTTAAAGTTAGAAGAGTTTTAACTATATTTGTTTTCTGTACTACATCGCGGGATGCTATGACGTCACACCCGGTTTCGCGGTGTCTTGTGGGAAAATGCCGGTTTGCGATGAAACGGGACGGAGGGAGGGAGCGCATTACGCGAGCGGCTTTGGATCTGAGCGAACGCTGCTTTTAAGTTAAAGATGATCAGTAACTTTTCCTGGTAGGCTGCAGTATATATATTTTTTACCAGTCGTTAGGAGATATTGGAATGTTGTTCAGTAAAGAAGTATACGCAACGTATTTAAAAGTAGCCGCGTTACGGGCACGGTTCGAAAAAAAGCATTTGCAATATGTATTTGTTTTTGTTACCATATGGATTTAATTAAAAGTTAAAAAAATCCTCACGTGTAATATCTTTCTGTGTAAATATCTCATATTACAACGTGGGACACCTGCGGCCGAAAATCCGGTGCGGCCTAAAATCCGGTGCGGCCTTTACAATTAAAAAATTGATTTTATTTCTAAAATTAGAGCCAGCGGCTTTTAATCAGGTGCGCTCTGTAGTCCGGAATCTACGGTAGTCTGTATAACAACAACAAATTTCACGACACACGCTAGTGATATTAAACCCAATTCTGATCTGTATCCCACTGTTTTCTTTGGTAGGAAAATGAAACATTCGGAGGAAACCCACACACATGGGAAGGGACGTACAAGCTTGCTAACTGTTTTTTATGTTATAAGGGGAGATGGGATAAATTGGGTCTCTTTTTGCTGAAGCAAAGAAGGCAGAGAGGTGACATGAGAGAGGCTTACACACTTGAGAGGCACGGAAAGGGTCGGTACCAGAATCCATGGGGGGGGGGGGTCTAAAACTACAGAGCATAGGCTTAAGGAGAGAGGGAGGAAGTTTGAAGGGTATCTGAGAACTACCGTAAGTTTTTTTGACCTTGGCCGCTGCTACAGGAGTTTGTGGAAGCAGGAACATTTAAGAGGCATCTGGACAGGTATGTGAATGAACTGGATGTAGAGGGATATGGAATTACTGCAGATGAATAAGGTTAGAATAGATAGCAAAGATGAGATGGGTGGACCCATGCTGTACAACTGCAATGGTTAGTGTAGTGATTAGCGTGACACTACTACAGCTCAGGGAGCTGGAGTTCAGAGATCAAATCCACCATGCTCTGTAGCAAGCTTGTACGTCCCTTCCCACGTGGGTGTGGGTTTCCTCCGCATGCTTTGTTTTCCCACCACGGTTTAAACAGGTAACCGGTTAGAAGGGTACTTGATCATTATAAATTGCCCTGTGATTAAGCAAGGGCTAAATCAATGGGTTGCCAGACGATGCAACTTGAAGGGCTGGAAGGGCCTGCTCTGTGTTGTATCTGTAAATGAATTTACAAAGAAAACTCTATCACTCAGTTTTCTAAAGTTCTGATTTAGAGATGTGGCTCCATCTCTTCATTGCAAAACTACAGCAGGAGGAACTCAACTCTGGGGAAAAGTCAAGGAGGGATAACATAGAAATTTAGAGATTAGTTTGTCTAAACTCTTATTATAATTATTAGCATCTATTAACAAAAGATAATGGATGTCAGAGAATTGGGGTACAGAATCATAGATCATTAGAGATCCTTGGGAACAGGAAATAAAATTGACTAGAGGACAAAAATATAAGTTATCCTACAGCTATGCAGAACCCTGGTCCGACCACATGGAGTGCTAAGCACGGTCCTGGACAACATACCTGAGGAAGCAAACATTGGTCTAAGTTAGAGGAACTGTAGCAATAGTTTAGACCACAACCCATAAGGATGTAGGAGTAGAATTAGGCCATTCGGTCCATCGAGTCTGCTATGCCATTCAATTTTCTATTTTTAAATTTAGAAATACAGCACAGTAACAGGCTCTTCTGGCCCAACAATTCTGCAAACCTAATCACACTCATGACCAATTAACCTAGTAACTTCTATGTCTTTGGATTGTGGGAGGACACTGGAACAACCAAAGAAATCCTTTTTCAACCACATTCTCCTACCTTCACCCCATAATCCTTAAGTGCCCCCCTTACCAATCAAGCAGTAATCAATCTCTGCCCTAAATATACCCAACAACTTGGCCCCCATAGCCCTCCATGGCAATAAAGTCCACAGAATCAACACCCTCTGGCTAAAGAAATTCTTCCTCATCTCTGTTGTACATCCTCTCCAGGGCTAGCACATCTTTCCTTACATAAAGGGCCTGGAATTGCTCACAAAATTACAGATTTCAGACCGTTGAGTGTTGGTAATAAACCAATACTAATACTGATACTGATACTGTCTGATCAATAGCTTACACAGCCTCAGCTGTACATCTTTGCTTTTATATTTCAGTCCACTCAAAATAAATGCTTTTGTTGAATTTCCCTTCCTTACTACCAACTCAACCTCCACCTATCATGGTACCATCTGCAGGCTTGGCCACAAGTGTCATTTCCTTCATCCAGATCATTAATATCAAATTTCAAAGTTGTGGTCCCAATACAGACCCCTGTAAAACTCTAAAATACACAAGTGGGGAGAGGGGAAGGAATACAAGCTGGCAGGTGATAGGCGAGTCCAGATGAGGGGGAAGGTGGATGGCTTGCTAAGTTCTGAAAGCATTTTGCCTGTGGTACTCCGTTTTTTAAAAAAGTTATTTCTTTCTTTCTTATTGTACATTTAGGGCAGTGAGGATGCCAGGCAGGATGATGGAATGTTGTTCCTGCAGTATGTGGGTAGGCAGTGAGAGAGACCTCCAGTGTCCCTCATGAGTTCACCTGCAAGAAGTGCATCCAGCTGCAGCTTCTTACAGATCGTGGTACGGAACTGGAGCTGGAGATGGATGAACTATGGATCATTCGGGTTGCTTGGCAAGCGATACAGGGAAGTAGTTACACTCAAGGTGCAGGACACAGGTAATGAGGTAACTGTCAGGAGGGGGAAAGAGGACAGTCAGTCAGTTCAGAGTGCCCGTGGCTGTTCCCCTCAACCACAGGTATACCGCTTTGGATACTGCTGTGGGGGGAGATAATCTAGCAGAGAAAAGCCACAATGGTCAGGTATCTGGCACCAAGTCTGGCTCTGTGGCTCAGAAGGGAAGCGGGGAGAAGAGGCGAGCTGTAGTGATAATCTAATGGTTAGGGAAACAGCCTTCTGAGTGCCAGGGTCAGGGACATCTTGGATCAAGTCCACAGCATTCTTAATTGGGAGGGTGAGCAGCCAGAGGTTGTGATCCACTTCGGTACCAATGATATGGGGAGGAAGGGTGATGAGGTCCTACAAAATAATTTCAGGGAGTTAGGTGTTAAGTTAAAGAACAGGACCACCAGGAATGTGACTTCAGGATTGCTACCCATGCCATGTGCTAGTAAGGCCAGAAATAAGAAGATAATACAATTTAACACATGGCTAAGGAAATACTGTCAGAGGGAGGGTTTCAGATTTTTGGATCATTGTGTCCCAAGGAAGATGGGACTTGTACAGATAGGGGAGTTTGCACCTAAAATGGAAGGGGACTAATATCCTTTGGGGAAGGTTTGCTAGGGCTGCATGAGGTGGGGAGTTTAAACTAGAGTTGCAGGAGGATGAGAACCAGAGCACTAGTGTAGACAATGGAGTGAATGCGGGGAAAGATGTTGTAAGCCTACATACAAAGTCAGGAAGCAAAAGGTCGAACATGGTGGGACTAACGTTCTAAGCTGCATATATTTTAATGCAAGGAGTACTGCAGATAAGGCGGATAAGCTTAGGGAATTATATTCCACATGTATCCACATTAATGAGGCTTGACTGCAGGAGGGGCAGGACTGGCAGCTCAGTGTTTCAGAGGTCTATCATCTTTATCATCTTAGGTGTGATATAGTGGGAGAGGTGACATTACTAGTCAAGGAAAATATCGTGGCAATGCTCAGACAGGACAGACCGGAGAGTTCATCTTCTAAGGCTACATTAGTGTAACTCAGGAATAAGAAAGGGATGGCCATGTTAATGCGATTATATTATAGATCACCCAACATTCTGCGGGTTAGAGGAGCGAGGTTGTGATAGTGGATAATTTTAACTTAACAGATATTGACCGCACTCCCATATTGGATGGGATAGGGTTTGTCCAACTAGAAAGACCATGGCACTGGATCTCCTATTAGGGACTGAGACATGGCAGGTAACAGGAGTTTGTGTAAGGGAAAACTTTACAGCTAGTGATCACAATGCAATCAGTATCAAGATAATTATGGAGAAGAATAGGTCTGGGCCTTAGGTGAGATTCTAAATCCGAGAAGGCCAATGTTGATGGAATCAGAACGTGTCTGGCAAGTGTGGATTGGGACAGGTTGCTTTCTGACAGAGGAGGACTTGCTAAATGGGAGGCCTACAAAAATGAAATTTTGAGATTACAGAGTTTGTATGTTCCTGTCAGAATAAAAGGCAAGGACAACCTTGGCTTTTGAAAGATATTGAGGCTCTGGCTAATAAGAAGTAGGAACTGTAGCAACTACAGGCCACAAGGAACAAATGGGTACTGAGGAGTATAAGAAATGCAAAAGAACACTTAAGAAGTAAGTCGGGAGGGCTAAAAGAAGGCATTAATTTCTTCTAGCAGACAAGGTGAAGGAGAATCCCAAGAGCTTCTACAGATATAATAAGAGCAAAAGGATAGCAATAGTCAAAATTGGTCCCCTGGAAGATCAGTGGTAATCTATGCACCAAAAGAGATGGTGAAGATCTTAAATGGAGGTTTTACATCTGTATTTATTCAGGAGACAGGCACAGAGTCTATAGAGTGAGGTAAAACAGCAGTGAGATCATGGACCATATACGGATTACAAAGGAAGAGGTGCTTACTGTCTTGAGGCAAATTAGGGTGGATAAATCCCCAGGACTTGACAAGGTGTTCCCTCGGACCTTCTGGGAGGCTAATGCAAAAATTGCAGAGGCCTTAGCAGAGGTATTTAAAACAGGTTGGGATTGTATTTCCAGAGTGGAGGAGAATGAGGGGAGATTTGATAGAGGTATATAATAATGAGGGGTATTGACAGGGTAAATGGAAGCAGGTGCTTTCCACTAAGATTGAGTGAAACTAGAACTAGAGGTCATGAGTTAAGGGTGAAAGGTAAAATGCTTAAGAGGATCATGAGAAGGAACTTCTTCACTCAGTGAGAGTGTGGAACGAGCTGTCAGTGGAAGTGGTGGATGCAGGTACAATTTCAACATTTAAGAGAAATTTGAATAGGTACATGGATGGGGGGGGGGGTGGTATAGAGAGCTTTGGCCTGAGTTCAGGTCGATGGGACTTGGCAGATGAATAGATCGGCAGGGATTAGATAGGCCAAAGGGCCTGTTCCTGTGCTCTAGTGTTCTATGACCTTATGACCCTACTCAAGATTTCCAGCATCTGCAGAATCTCTTGTGTTTGACTGGCTTCTATTCACCCGCTCACCACACTACTGAGAGCAAGGGGATCTCCATGCCTTCTGTTGTGGCTGACCCTTTGTCGCCAGTAACTGAGGCTCCAACGGCATTTTGTTTTTATAACTTGAGGACGCTGAGTGGCAGATTCCTCTGGCTGGAAGAGGCTCTGGGAAGGAACAAGGCTGGAGGTCGGGGTCTGCAATGCCTGCGATGGGAGCACTGGACAATTGGAAAGGATGGGAATCTATACTACATGGCCTGAAAGTGAGAACAAAGACACCGGAATTAAATCAGCATGGACTCCAACACAGGAGCCAAACTCTAACACCACAATCTCCCCACCAATTGTCCTTTAAAGTACTGGCAGATGTAAAATATATTGTTAATTCCTACTGCCCATAACTGATAAATACAATAACCAGTAGGTACAAGTTGTCCAATTTAAAACACAGGTGTCAGAACCGCATTCCAAATGAAGAGACTGAACAATGGAACAGCATAATCTGACAAACTTTTCCTTAAGGCTGATTTATACTTGTGTGTACGAGCTATGCCGCAGCCTACGCCGTAACCCTGATTTTCACTTCTGCGTCGCTCTACACTGTAGCGAGCATGCACTGTGAGAGACATGGACGAGAAAATGCATTTCAAACATTTTCGCATGTCGGCAGGTAGATCTGACGATTCGGTTCATCTATTTCGCATCGGTGTACGCACAGCCTACAGACATGGCGGAGAAGAAGCAACCGGAAATGCAATGCTACCAAGCGGACCAATCACAGTTGTTGCGGACTGCGTCGCCGCGACGCGTGAGTAACTTTTCTTGAGAGGAGCACATCACCCTATGCTTAGGGTACAGTGTAGGTTCGGCGTAGGGTACGCGATACCTACGGCGTAGATGCGACACACAAGTATAAATCAGCCTTGAGTGTGCAAACAGCACTGTTCAAACCACTGTTGCAAGAAAAGATAAAGACTAGCCTTAGTCTTAGTACATCCAATCATATAGCGAAATGCATCATTTGCATCAAACCACATCAGCGACAATTCAGCTGGGCAGCTTGCAAGCGTTGCCACACTTCCAGCACCAACGTAGCATGCTCACAACTCACCATAACCGTGTCTCTTTGGAATGTGGGAGGTGACCAAAGCACCTGGAGGAAACCCCTGGGGTCATGAGGAGCACGGACAAACTCCTTACTGGCAGCTGAAGGAATTGACCCCAATCTTACAGCTGGCATTATAAAGCATAATGCTAATCGCCACGCTACCATACCGCCCAAAGGAAACAAAGCTCAAAAATCAAACTAATCACATATACAGCTAAAATAAAATGACCAACGATTGTTATTTAGTGTTATTTCGAGAAACAGTGTGGAACAGGCCTTTCTGGCTCTGTCAGCAGCACCGCACAATAACCCTACAATTTAATCCTAGCCTCATCACGTCTTTGGGCTGTGGCAGGAAACCAGAGCACCCGGAGGAAACACACACATACGCGGGAAGGAACGAACAAACTTGCTTACAGAAGACGCCGTAACTGAACTCCGAACTCCGAGCTGTGATGGCGTCTCCCTAATCGCTATGCTACTGTGACATCCACAGGAAATACCACTTTACAGAATTATGAAGATATCTTCGAAATAAACATTGTAACTGGCATGGAGTCAGCCAATTAGAATTAATTCGTTATTATTTAATTAGTCATTTATCAAATAAACACTCAATATTCAAATAAGTATTTGCTCAATTGCCTGTATAAAACAAAGATAAGATTTGACTTGGAAAATATATCTTCTGGAGGGTGTAGCTTTGAGGCCGGAATCACGATGAGATGGGGACAGTGCAGGATTCAACAGAGGGAGAAAATATCTAACACTGTTGAGAGTCTGGTGGGGTCACAAGCAGTAGTCTTTGTAGCTATTACTGTCAGGTAAAAAGCTAGTCATTGGCAGGCCAACCCACGGACAGTGATTGATTGACTGCCTTTTAATCATCGTTAATGTGTGTCCCAAACTCAAATGCAATTAATCATATAATATGCTAACTGCATATTAAGAAATACTTTAAAAAAATTAAAAGGCACATCTGACTGTGGGTGGTGAACTCTGACCTTCTGCCAGGATGTTTGAGGCAAAAGGCATTAACAAGCCATAGGCCTCTGGTCACCTGGTCAACTTGTCTGTCACTGCCACTTCCTCTGCCGACAACCAGCGCTAACATGATATATTTACTGGCTGGAGGTGAGGTTAATGGTGATAATCCACTCAATACATCCCAGAGAAACAGAACGGCTCCCAAAGTGGATGTGGAGAGAAGCAAAGAAGAAAAAAACACACGTGGCTTGAAAGATGCAAGGAGCTGGTGACTTTCAGCAGAACCGGAGACCAAAACATCGCATATTCTGGGCATTTGTGGACCACGTTGCTGCAGCTCCGGTAAGGACATGACGCTGTCCTGTGACAACAACGTACTGTAAGGTAAAGCTGCAGCTCACAACCAGGGGCCCCTTTTAGTTTCAACGGGATTCCTGTTTTTATTTGCAAACCACGACAACTTACTCAAACTGTTTCAACGGGAAAATCCTACCTCCAGCACTCTGCTACAGTAAAGCTAGCCTTGGCCTAAATGGCTGCAGTGCGAAAAAGTAACTCCCTTCCCTTTAATATCAGCATAGGCAAAAGGACCAATTTTAGTGATGTTCAACACTGACTAACTCACAATTAACCTTATTAATTATGCAATTATTCACAATTAATTTTTCTTTTAATTTGTATAATAGAACTACACTGTAGCCTTTGTCCAAACATGCACAAAAAGCTAATTTCAAGAGGCAAGATGATTCCCTTAACGTTGAGTCCTATAGCATGGAAACAGGCCTTTTGGCCCAACTCCACCAAGATGTACAGGATATCAGAGCTAGTGACATTTGTCTGTGTTTGACCCATATCCCTTTAAACTTTTTCTATCCATGTACCTGGGGTGTCCAGGGAGGGGTAGCCCCTCTGGCAAAGGGGCTTGTTGTGTCCATTCTGGGGCAGCTCGCTCGCCTTTGGTCCCCATCGGACACTCAGCTCTCGCCTGTGGCTCCAAGTAGCTGTTTGCACCCTGGTACACTGCTTTGACAGGAGGGCTGGACCAGGTGAGGGTAGCCGGCAGCCTCGTATCCCCGTGAGACAGGGACATGCTTGTCCTAGCACGCAAAGTCAGCTCCGGCTCTGTAACGCTCCGTGAAGAAGCATAGGCATAGAAGTAGTCATGGTTATCCAATGTAGCCAAGGGAAGCCTCAGATGTGACACTTGTTCACACTACTGGACCTGGACTTCTGAGGTTGAGAGACTGGAACTGCCTCAGTGCAATAGTCTTACAATTTTAAGAACTCTCCTGCACAGGTTTCCGGTCATTGTCAGAATCGACAGAAAACCAGCTAACACCAGATCGGTCTAAATGCCTTTTAAACATCGTAACTGCACTGGCCTCTACCGTTTCCTCTGACACCTCACTCCACATACCCATCACTATTTCTGCGAAAGGTGCCCCCCCACTAAATTTTCCCTTCTCACTTTAAACCTATGTCCTGAAGCATTTAAGTTCTTCTATCCTGGGAAAAAGACTGTGACCATCCACCGTATCAATGGTTCCACCTAATATCACAGAATGCATACAGTATACAACCTGAAATTCTTACTCTCCACAGATATCTACAAAAGCAGAAGAAAAACCCCAAAGAATGAATGACAGGAAAACGTTAGAACTCCAACCCCCCCAACCTGTACACAAACAGCAGCGCAGCAACAACCCTCCCCCTCAGCAAAAAAAACAGCAGCCCCACCCGGTGTGCAAGCAATAGCAAAGTCTCCAAAGAGACCATGATCTAGAGTCCTTCAAAAGACACTGTTCACCCCAACAGTTCGACACACCACAGGCTCTCTCTCTCTCTCTCTCTCTCTCACTAACAAGGGAGAGGACTCTTGCCACAGAGAGCGTAGACCTCTCCCATCAGAATTTCACATGACTCTACTAGGTCACCTCTCAGCCTCCCATCCACCAAGGAAATAAATCCTAGTCTATGGAGCCTCTACTAACAAATCAAGCCCGCTAGTCTCTGTAACAATCTTGTGAATTTTTTCTGCCCTCTTTCCAGCTTTAAGGCACTGGAGTGAAGCATCAAGAGCTGTGGTTACAAACTTTCAATGGAAATCAAAAAGAAAATTATCCACTGTACAAAGAAAAGTGACCGTGGTCATTGGAAGCTGATTATTTCAGTTCTAGAGTATCATTGGTTAATGAGATAAATTCTTAGGCCCATTGCTTTTCAGCCGTCATCTCCTAGAAATGATCAGTAGAAGGGATAATGACTGACGACCACTCAATATTCAATTCCATTCAAAGCTCTGCAGAAAATGAAGCAGCCCATGCTGGGACACAGGTAGACCTTGTCAACATTAAGCTAAGGATTAGTTACAAGCAAGTAAATGTTGTGACACAAAATTCCCAGACAAGGACTTCTTCAGCAAGAATGTCCCTTATATTCAACCACATTCCTACCGCTGAGTCACCCATCATTAATGTCCTGGGATTCACTATTTAACTGAAACTGGGTCGCTCACAAAGGCAGAAGCTCCAAGATCAAGTCTGAGGTTGTATGATCCCTCAAAGTTTTCCTACCATCTATGAGGGAGGAGTGGGCTGGAATCCAATGCCTAACAATAAACTTGATACCACCCAGATAAAGCAGCCCGGATATGAAGGACACCATGCACAATTACAAATATTCACTCTGACCAAAAGAGGTTCATTGTAGCCTCCTCAGTCCTGAGGAGACCGAGGTCCTTTAACATCTGCCAGACAATGCTGAGGATGTTCTACGAGGCTGTGGTGGCCAGTGCTATCATGTTTGCTGTTGTGTGCTGGGGCATCAGGCTGAGGGTAGCAGACACCAACAGAATCAACAAACTCATTCGTAAGGCCAGTGATGTTGTGGGGGTGGAACTGGACTCTCTGACAGTGGTGCCTGGAAAGAGGATGCTGTTCAAGTTGCATGCCATCTTGGACAATGACTCCCATCCACTCCATAATGTACTGGTTAGGTACAGGAGTACATTCAGCCAGAGACTCATTCCACCGAGATGTAACCCTGAGCGTCATAGGAAGTCAATCCTACCTGTGGCCATCAAACTTTACAACTCCTCCCTCGGCGTGTTAGACACCCTGAGCCAATAGGCTGATCCTGGACTTATTTCCACTTGACCTGATTAACTTATTATTATTTAATTATTTATGGTTTTATATTGCTATATTTCTACACTATTCTTGGTTGGTGCAGCTGTAACGAAATCCAATTTCCCTCGGGATCAATAAAGTAGTCTGTCTGTAGTTGCACTGCGTACCACAGCAAACTTCTACAGTGACATTTTCCAAACCCATGACCTCTATCACCAAAGGCAGAAGATAAAAAGATTGAACGCCACCTTCAATTCTCCCCTTGTCCTGACTTTGAAACATGTCTTCTGAATGCATTGCACAACTGATGGGCTACGATACGCTGGGTGCCAACTACCTTTCAATATCCAAGCTTCCAATCTTCTTCTATGAGTTTGGTTAGTCAACAGACAACTGATCTACATGCACAACTACTACCAGATCCAGATCCAAGATCAACCAACGTCATTTTCATTTTGCAATGGAGATTGCAGCCTCAGTGTTTGTTCATGATGTCCAGGGCAACATCTCTACTGGCTGGAATAAAGCAATGTCATTGGCATCATACAAGCGGGTCTTCCCAGTGACCAAACATTTTAATTCCAATTCCCATTCCCATTATGACATGTCGCTCCATGGCGTCCTCTTGTGCCAAGATGAGGCCACCCTCAGGGTGAAGGAGAACCTTATGTTCCATCTGGGTAGCCTCCAACCTGATGGCATGAACATTGATTTCTCCTTCGGTAGGCAAACTTACCCCTCCCCCTTCCTTTATTCCCCACTCTGACCTTTTACCCCTTCTCTGCTGCCTACTACTTCCCCCGGGTCCCTTCCCCCTTCACTTTCTCCTACAGTCTCCCCTCCTCTCCTATCATATTCCTTCTTCTCTAGTCCTCGAACTTTCCCACCCACCTGGCTTCACCTTGCACCTTCCAGCTAGCCTCCTTCCCCTCCCCTCACCTTTTTATTCCGGCACCTTCTCCCTTCTTTCCCAGTCCTGAAGAAGGGTCTCGGCCCAAAGCGTCGACTGTCTATTCCTGTCCATAGATGCTGTCTGACCTGCTGAGTTCCTCCAGCATTTTGTGTGTGTGTGTTGTTGCAGCACACATCAATGTCTGGCTTTCCTATACAATGGAAGTATTCCAGGGAAATGAAATAGCAATTATGCCTGCTGTTAATCCTTGCTATGTACTGTTCAAACAGACTAGAAATAAAACTCCTTAATTAGCTAATTATTTCAGGCAGTGTGCTAAATTCCACAAATCAAGCCAGAAGTTACAAAATACTGTACCATGTACAGACAGTGTTCTTTTGACACTGAATAGCAACACAGTGTGTTTACACCCATTAAAGACACATCGATTTCCATATGGGCATTATATTTCAAAATCTGACATATCACTTACTGTGCGTACTAACTCTTTCTACATTTTAATTTCTAGTAATTTTTCACTTGCAAGACAGCACCTCATCATAAATGCTATTCTGATCCTGTAGAAGAAACAGACAAATAGCAGAAGTGTAAATTCTTTGTCTGGGATGAGTGCCCCAAAGACATTTCCATCCAAAAGTCCCGCTGAGAGCTGACGAACTCCATCAGACACATCAGATCAAGTGTCTGCCACCACCCTCTCATATTCTAAGGTTTGCATCTTAACCTCCTACAACAAGGCATCTTTTCAATGATAATGCCACTTTACTAATTTTGGTTGACAGGTTCATCAGTATTTTTCAACAAACAGCAGCAGACTCTGCCTAAAGTCATTCAGAATCCAGTGCACTTCCCATCTTAAATTTGCCCCAATGATTACATCTGAATCAATTCCAAAATATACATACCTGCAAGCAATAACTGTACTATTTCTTTTTATCAGTGGAACGTAAGGGGTTGGGTACAGATGATGTGGTTATTGAATCTTGTCACAAAGCAAACCTAGGACTGGTTAGTTAAAAATTATATTCATTTCCACCTTTTCTCCTATCAGCAAAATCCCTCGGCTGAAAACTGCCAACAATACAATGCAATTTGAAAGCAGATCTAAAACATTCTCAGTTGTGGCAGCTCTAAAGATATTGGGGTTAAAGCACGTTATTGGAGAATAATGCGGTGAATTTCAGTCTTATTATTTCATTCTGTAGAGTACCTGACCAAATTGGTATCATGTTGGCATCAGTCACTAAAGGCAGCAATCATCTATTCCCTCCCCTGGTTTTATAAACACAAAGACAACCAAGAGTAATAAATACAAGGATTTAGCGGAGATTCTAACAGAGGGCCTCAATTACCTATGCTTGAAAAAAGTTCATTTATTTATTGAGATACAGTGTATCTCAGATACAGTGGAGATAACAGATATAGGCCCTTCTGGCACTTCGACTGCAACACCCAGCACTCTCTGATTTAATCCTAGACTAATCATGGGAAAATTTACAATGCCCTATTAACCTACTAACAGGTACGCCTTTGGACTGTGAAAGGAAACCGGAGCACCTGGAGGAAACCCACACGGTCAAGGGACGAATGTATAAACTACTTATGAGCAGCGGTAGGAATTGAACCTGGGCCACTGCTACTGTAAAGTGATGTGCTAACCACTACACCGCTGTGTCTGGAGAGACAATATCTAAACAAAATATATAAATATCTTGAATCTATAAGCAGAAAAAAACACAGCAATTACTTTTCAAAATGAGGGCACTGTATTGGACAGATGATAAAATCTTGATCAAATTATTAATTCTTCAAAATCTTAAGTGCAAACTTTAGGTCTATGGAATGATTTGCTACAGGATGATGAGGCAATCTGGTCATTATCATATAGGGAAATTGGAGGCAGGTTCAGAGCTCTGGAGAAATAGTAGAGCCACAGGATGAGCCTCGGGTTGCTCCATCAAAGATACCACACAGGCCCAGTGGCATCTTACCGCACTGTAGTGTTCAGCAATCCCATGGAGAGAGGTGGGAGAAAAGAGAACGGCATGGTGGCTCAAAAGTCCTATAGGTAAGCAAGATAAAACAACCTGCAATCAACAACCCAAGTCCATTTATTGGATGAAGGCAAAGCGTGGGAAAGGAAGCTGAAGATTACTGGCCCAGCCTTTCCATCTTATGAAGGAAGGTAGAACGTTCAGAGTAGGCTGCACACACTGACATCTGCGAAGATCTAGCATTGCCTGTGACGCCAACCCACCCATTTCCAACACTGGTTTCTCTCAGGATTCACTCAGCCAGTCAAACTCAGGGGGTCCCACCTTGGGATCCACGGACCCCTCAGTAAATGGTAGGGGTCCATGGTATAAAACAGGCTGGGAACCCGTCTAACTACTGTCATCTTATCAAACTGGGTGAGCAGCCAAGCAATTGAAGCATTGTAACAGACAGCACACCAGGTAGAAAGAACATATTTTCTAAATGTTTAAGCATTTGACAGTGCTAAATAATGAGTGGAACAGAGATATGATCCAGTTGGAGGCAGAAATATCTAATAAATGTCTCATTCTATCCAAATATCCATCTAGTTAATACCTCCAGATGCTGTATACATGAGATACAAACAGAAAATATTGTAAGTACCAGTTGATTAGCAGTGTTTGTGAAACAATCTATTAATTTCTCTTAGTAACTGATACAAACTAATAATTTTAACTAAGGTATAGAATCCCACAATGTATCTGTCAGGGGGATATTTTAACACTCAAGACCATATGACAGAAGAACAGAATTAGGCCATTCAGCCCATTGCATCTGTTCCGCCATTCCATCATGGCTGATCCCAGATCCCACTCAACCCCATACACCTGCCTTCTCACCATATCCTTTGATGCCCTGGCTGATCAGGAAATTATCAACTTCCGCTTTAAATAAGCCACCACCGCAATCTGTGGCAGAGCACGCCACAGATTCACTACTCTCTGGCAAAAAGAAATCCTCCTTACCTCTGTTCCAAAAGGTCGCCACTGAATTTTGAGGCAGTGCTCTCTGGTTCTGGACACCCCCACCTTAGGAAATATCCTCTCCACAACCACCCTATCTAGACTTCCAACATTCGGCAGGTTTCAATGAGATCACCCCTGCCCGTATTCTTCTAAATTCCAGTGAGTACAGGCCCAAAGCTTATCTTAACCCCTTCATTCCTGGAATATATGAAACTCCTCTGGACTTTCTCCAATGACAACACATCCTTTCTGAGATATGGGGCTTAAAACTGTTGACAATATTCCAAGTGCGGCCTGACTAATGTCTTTATAAAGCCTCAGCATTATCTCCTTGCTTTTATACTCTATTCCCCTTGAAATAAATGCCAATATTGCATTTGCCTTCTTTACCACAGACTGAGCCTGCAAATTAACCTTCTAGGAGTCGTGTACAAGGACTCCTAAGTCCCTCTGCACCTTTCATGTTTGAACCTTCTTCCCATTTAGATAATAGTCCGCACTATTGTTCCTTTTACCAAAATGCATTTCCCAACACTGTATTCCATCTGCCACTTTTTTGCCCATTCTTCCAATTTGTCTACATCCTGCTGCAATCGCATTGCTTCCTCAGTACTACCTACCCCTCCACCTATCTTCATATCATCAGCAAACTTGGCCACAAAGCCATCAGTTCCATTATCTAAATCATTGACAAACAATGTGAAAAGCAGCAGTCCCAATACTGACCCCCGACGAACACCACTAGTCACCAGAGACCAACCAGAAAAGGCCTCTTATTCCTACTCGCTGCCCCGGCCTGTCAGCCATTCCTCTATCCATGTCAGTATCTTTCCTGTAACACAATAGCGTTTTATCTTGTTAAGCAGCCTCAGGTGTGGTAAATACCTTTTGAAAATCCAAGTAAATGATACCCACTGCCTCTCCTTTATCTACCCTGCTGGATACTTACTTGAAGAACTTTAACAGATTTGTCAGGCAAGATTTCCCTTTACAGAAACCATGCTGACTTTTGACTTATTTTATTATTTCTCACCAAGTACCTTGAAACCTCACCCTTAATAATAGAGTCCAACACTTTCCCAACCACTGAGGTTAGGTCAACTGGCCTATGATTTCCTTTCTTTTGACTTCCTCCCTTCTTAAAGAGCGGAGTGACATTTGCAATCTTGCAGAATATCTGGAACATGCCTCATAATATTAAGGTTATATAACAAATTATTAGTGGCTACACCTGGAAAGAGTGTTGCGATCCCTTGATGGTGCACAATTCAATATATGCTTGCTTTGGGATTTAATCCAGTTCTGATGAAAGGTCGTCATTGTGAAGAAAGGCCATTAATCTGTAATGTTAACTCAGAGTTTCTCTCTTCATGAGATGCTTGCCCTGTTGGGAATTTGCATCACTCTTTTGTGTTTCATACTTCCAGTATTGCTGTTTCTCTCCTCTATCCTCATTTAATCACCTTCTATCTGCATCTATTCTAGACGTATCATTTGCAGCTAATAATCCTTCCCCATCTCTTGGTCCGAAGCCAATCAGACCTTTTTGTTACCTCCACCCTCTGTTTCCCTGCAGTTTAAAACATACATGGCTTGTAATTTTGCCTGGTTCTGATATGAGGTCATCTTGAGACATTAACCACTTACCGCTCCACAGATGCTGCCCGATCTGCTAGGTATTTTTAACATTCCTATTAGAGAATATTTCCTCATTTTCAAATTGAAATATTACAAACTGTTGAATTTTACCCTTTTGTGACACATAATTATTTTGTTCTCCTTTCTCTAACATCATGTGAATGGTCTGGACTTCAGAATATATTACCCTGTAGTAATTTGGCTAAACTATGAGTATAACCCTCACCACAGTATGACTCAGTAACTTCTTTTTCAAAATGGAGTTCTAAATTGAGAAAAATCTCAGAAAATGTGAACTAATTTTCGAAATGCATTTTTAATTATGGACCACTGCTGGTAATAAGTGTATGTAAAGAGGTCCTTTCAAAGCCACAGACTTTGTCATTGGACCCAAAATGCACTACGATCAACTGCACAGCTGCCAGTATGGGAGCAGCAGTCTGACGGTGCTTCTAGCTAGTTACAAGCCTGAGAATCTGTCAGAAAGGTGCTGTCGCAGCGGATGACTCCAGGCTTCAGCTGTCGACACCCAGCAGGCTGCAGCAGTTTTCACCAGCATCTAACAGCTCACCAAGCCCTCACAACCTGACAGTTTGCCAATTGCCAGTAATAGTATACATCTGCAAATGAGCTGTGTGTGCAGTTGGAATACAATGGGCCACACCAGGAGTCACTTAAGATAAATAATTTACTGTCTATTCAAATGGACTTAAATACAGCGCACTACCACGTGGGCACCAGGGTTTTCTTTTCAGTGATTCCTGCCTTTTGCAGGACTGCTCCCTAAGAATGTTCGCCACTTTCAGGACTTTTGCTGCTTTCAGTAGTCAACATATTAATGGTGCAATCAGAAACTTGGAACCAAACCCTGCTTCATCACAGATTGATCACAATCACAAACTCAAAACATTCCTTGAACCAATAAACCTGGGCTGCTTAACAGAACAATCTTGTTTTCCCCATTGAAAAAGCATTGTGTAATGCTCTCAAGGGTCCTAACTTGCAGCATTTCAGCAACAACGAGCTCAGCATTGGAAACCAACATGCTCTGAATTAGAATCAGGTTTAATATCAGTTGTGAAGTTTTCAATAGGGGTGTGCAATCTTCACAGAACTCAAACAGTACAGCTCAGTAAAGACAATTCGGCCCATGATGTTGTGGCAACCTTTTAATCTACTCTAGGATCATTCACCCCTTCCTTCCCACAAGCCCTCCATTGTACTTCCATTGGTGCGTCTACCTAAGAGTCTCTTAACTGTCCCTGATGTATCTGCCTCTATCAGCACCTCTGCCAATGCATTCCACACATCCAGCACTCTCTGTGCAATACTGTGCACCCCCAGCTTATACTTTCCTCCAACCACCCTAAAAATATTCCCTGTCCTATTAGACACTTCTAATTTTTTTTATACATCTAAAAACTTTAAAACATTGCTTCCGGTTTTCCGGTGACGTCATAGTCAAGAATGGCAGCTTAAGTCACTAGCTCCTCCGGAAAAACACATATTAAGCCCCGTTAACCCATCAAATATAGTATTTTTCAAAAAATATTTGAACTGAAAAGAGGGGCAAGAATGGGGAAAAAGGAATGGAAATTAAAAAAGCGACACTGCGGAGCCTGCGTCCGAGAGGAGTGCAGCAAGCAGCTCTCCGACCCGACCGCGTGAGAGCGAGGCAGGCGCTAGGCCTCGTTCAGACGAAGCGGCGAATATGTTCGAAATCCTGAAAGAAATAATAGAGGTCCAGAAAGATATAAAGCAGCAGCTCCGTGATATTAAGTCAGAGCTCGCCTGCGTTAATCAAAAAATAGCGGTGGCAGAGACTCGCATTGAAAAGGTGGAAGATCGCGTTCAAAACGTGGAACGGATACTGAGCAAGACAATAAAAATCATACATCACCAAGAAGGTAAACTGCTTGATCTGGAGGAAAGATCATGGCGGAAAAATATCAGAATCTACAACATTCCTGAAGGAGCGGAGGGCCCGTCTATGACGGAGTTTGTCGGAAAGTTACTGCGGGACGCGCTGGATCTTCCCCCGGCTATGAAGCTGGAAATTGAGAGAACGCACCGCGCACTAGTCCCAAAACCTACCCAGGATAAAAAGCCACGATCAATTATAATTAAATTCCTTCGGTACAGCACCAAGGCGGAGATTCTACGAAGGGCCTGGGGTAAGAAGAGAGTGTTTTTAGAGGATAAATTAATATATTTCGACCAAGATCCCCCCCCCCCCCACCCCCGTGGTCCTCCAGAAACACAAAGAATACTCCAAAGTAAAGCGAGTACTAAAGCAAAATAAGATTAGATTTCAAACTCTGTACCCTGCTAAACTTCGAGTGTTTTATGACAACGGGACGCAGCTGTACCAGACAGTGGAAGAGGCGACTACAGACATGAAGGCCAGAGGGTTGTCCGTCAGCATGACCAAAACGAAAGAAAGCCTGGCTGAGGAATTGTCTTGCTCGGCTTGGGAAATAGTGCGAGAATCGAGAAGGCAGGAGACGGGAGGAAGCCGAGAGAAACATATCAGGAAGAGACTGGGAGTTTCCCAAAGACAGTCCTCACCCCTTTCAGAAGAGCCATAAGGTTTGGCTAACTTTAAAAATGCTGAGAAGCTAAACAGAAGCAAAAGTACACGTGATATACCTATCTCCAGAAATACTTATTATAATGTGGATTTTATATTACTTAGTTGTTATTCTTTATTCGCTCACTTACTCCTTTTTCCCCACCAAAATGAGAATATATATATATATATGTGTGTATATGTGTGCATATATGTGTATGTGTGTGTGTGTGTATATGTGTATGTGAATGCATATATATATATTTGTGTGTGTGTGCATGTATGTATGTGTGTGTATATATATATATATATATATATATATATATATATATATATATATGTATATGTATGTATGTATGTATATATGTATGTATGTATGTATATATAGGAGTACACAGGGAAATCTTTTCTGTGTAATGGATTTGTTCACTGACTTTTATGAATACTGCAATGGGGGCCCTCAACTCACAAATAGGAGGGGTTATCCCCCACAGCTAGACATTTCCTCTAGCTCAACGGAGGGTCATTTACTAGAGACCTCAGCCTTGGAATCACACGTTCGTTGCCATTTTTGTTATTATTTGAGTTTCTTGGTTCTTAATTGTTCAGGGAGTAGATCGATTAAGTTTTATTCTAATTTCAATGATACATTGACAGATAAATACAGATGGCTAAGGACAAGGTAAAATTCATTTCTTTTAATGTAAATAGGCTATTAAATCCAATCAAACGTAAGAGAATTTTATCCAAAATGAAAAAAGAACAAGCCCATGTAGTATAATTACAGGAAACTCATTTAAGTGATAATGAGCATAAAAAACTAAAGAGAATGGGCTTCACTAATCTGTTTTTCTCCTCATATAAATCAGGACATAGGAGAGGAGTTGCTATTCTTATCTCAAGTAAGCTAAATTTTGAAAAAATATTCAAAATGGGAGATAAAGAAGGCAGATATATTCTGGTAAGGGGGAATATAGACGAAAATTCTGTTACTCTATTGAATATATATGCATCCCTGGAAAGTGATATTAGTTTCTTTCAGAAAATTACTGATATTATGGTAACGGAAACAGGTGGTCTCCTGATATGTGGGGGAGACTTAAATTTACAATTACGACCAAACTTAGACTCTTCCAATAGAAAAACCTATGAAACAAGATCCTTACATAAGAAAGTTAATACACTTTTTGAGGATGTTGGTTTAATTGATATATGGAGGGACCTTTTCCCTGACAGGAGGGATTACACTCATTATTCTGCTCCACATTCTGTATATACAAGAATAGACTATTTCATAACATTTGGAAAAGACAAAGACAAAATAAACACCTGTGGAATTGGGACAATAGATGTAAGTGACCATGCACCTATATATTTATCTGTTGATTTTGACCTACAACCAAAGAATACTATTTGGAAACTAAATTGAAGTCTACTCAATGATCCGTACTTTAAGGAACAAATTAAAAAAGAAATTGGTCTCTACTTAGAATTAAATGATAATGGAGAGGTTTCACCTCCCATTTTATGGGATACTCTGAAGGCGGTCTTAAGAGGGAAAATTATAGCGATATCTTCATATAAGAAAAAAATAAGGAATAAAACATTAGAGGAATTACAAAATAGACTGAAGGAACTAGAGAAAAAACAGAAATTGAATTTGGCACAGGATACATTAGGGGAAATTACAAGAATTAGGAATGAAATAAATAATTTGGCTACGCAAGAAATCAGGAAAAACTTAATGTTTCTGAAACAGAGACATTATGAAAGTGGATCGAAATCTATGAAAATACTGGCGTGAAAACTGAAAAAAAAAAAGATAACAGAAAATACAATTCATAGAATTAGGGACCTAAGAACGAAAATGATAAAAAATAAGCTAAGTGAAATTCAAGAAGCTTTTGAAGTGTTTTACAAAACGCTATATTCCAAAGTTCCAGGGGGAAACATAACCCAAATTGACACCTTCTTGAATTCTCTACAGTTACCCACTTTAAGCGAAGAACAAAATAGAAGGATGACTGCTGACATAACTGAAGTTGAATTAAAAGCTGCAATTAGTAGGCTTAAATTAAGCAAGTCACCAGGATCAGATGGGTATACGGCAGAGTGGTACAAAGAATTTTAAAATGAGTTAATTCCTGTTTTACTCCCCACACTGAACTGGGCTCTAAAAAAGGCACAAATGCCACCCAGTTGGAAGGAAGCGATAATCTCAGCTATACCGAAAGAAGGCAAGGATAAAATGGAATGCGGGTCATTTAGACCAATATCCATTCTTAATGTAGATTATAGGTTATTTACCTCCATCATGGCCAAACGATTAGAGGAGTTTCTACCCATACTGATACGTAATGATCAGACAGGTTTTATATGACAACTCCAGACTCAAGACAATATACGAAGGACACTTCACATTATGGATCATATACAAAAAAATAAAATCGAAGCAATAGTGATAAGCGTGGACACTGAAAAAGCATTTGATTCAGTTAATTGGAATTTACTTTACAGAGTTTTACATAGATTTGGTTTCCAAGACACAATTATTAAAATTATACAGACACTATATGACAATCCTACTGCTAGGATTAAAATCGATGGATATTTATCAAATAGTCTTACCCTAGAAAGGGGCACGAGACAGGGTTGTGCATGGTCACCAGTACTCTTCGCGCTATATCTGGAACCATTAGCTCAATACATCAGACAAAATGAAGATATCAGGGGAATTACTATTAAAGGGACAGAGCATAAATTGGCTTGTTATGCTGATGACATTTTGATCTATCTAGGGCAACCAACATACTCTTTACCTAATTTGATGCAATCCTTTGAACAATATGGTCAATTATCAGGATACAAGATCAACATAGATAAAACCCAATTACTTTCATATTACTATAGCCCACCAAGAGAAATTGAAAGTCGATACCCCTGGGCATGGCACACAGAGTCTTTCAAATATTTGGGCATCATTATGCCAAAAGATCTGGCAAAATTCAGAATGTAATTATCAGCCTTTATATAAAAAAATTAAGGAAGATGTGGCAAGATGGAGCCTGATCCCTTTTTTCAGTCTCAATTCAAGGATTGAGTCTATTAAAATGAATATTATGCCCAGACTGTTATATCTCTTTCAGACCCTACCAATAGAGATTAATCAAAATCAATTCAATGAATGGAACAAGATGCTATCAAGGTATATTTGGCAGGGTAAAAGGCCTAGAGTTCATCTCAAAACTTTGCAATTAGCAAAGGAAAAAGAGGGATGGGGTCTACCTTCTCTTAGAGATTATTATTTTGCAGCACAGTTGAGAGTTCTGATATGTTGGTGCAACCAATCATATGATGCTCAATGGTAAAACATTGAGGAGCGGGTACTTCCCATCCCCATACAAGCAATTTTGGCTGATAACAACCTGCAAAGGTACATAAATACTATTGATAACCCATGGGTGAAACTGACTCTTAAAATATGGAAAACCACTATAAAAGAATATAATCTAGAGGGAGATATTGCAATTCTTAAATGGTGTGCATATGACTCTGATTTTACACCAAATAAATTGGATGCTAGATTTAAGGTCTGGACAGCTAAAGGAATAACAGTTCTTTGCAACAAAATGAAAGAAGGAACACTGTTTAGTTTTGAAATGCTTAAAGAGAAACACTTATTAGAAAAACAAGATTTTTATCGGTATTTACAAATGCGACAATATGTTAATAAGACACTTAAAAATGTAACCAAGGCAAATACATGCTTGATAGAGCTCTTTAGAAAAGCATATAATTCAGATAATGGTAGTAGAATCATTTCAAGCATGTATAAGGGGTTGTCAAATCTTAAAACACATTCAACTTCATACATTAAAACAAAATGGGGAAGGAGGGATAATTATATCTGAGGAAGAATGGACAACAATATGGAGATATCAATGGAAGTGTACCAATTCACAAGAAATGGAGGAAGTTCGGATGGAAAAACTTGATAAGATATTTTATTACACCCTCTCAGAAATCCCATTATGATAGTAACCTCCTTGTTTGCTGGAGAAATTGTGGAAATCAAAATGCAAATCATTATCATATTTTTTGGGACTGCCCTGTTATCAAAAACTATTGGAGGGGGATACACAATGCCCTACAAGACATCTTTAAATGTGAAATAACCTTGGAGAGTAAGACCATATATTTTGGATATATACCTCAAGAATGGTTGAAAAGAGATAAATATTTAATGAACATACTGTTGGTGGCCGGTAAAAAGACTCTTACTAGGAAATGGTTATCACAGGAGAGCCCAACTTTAAATACATGGATGGAAATTACAATGGACATTTACAAAATGGAGAAGATAACAGCGTCTGTTATCATAAGCTGGAACAATTTGATTTATACTGGGAAAAATGGTTTAACTACATAATGCCTCATAGGCCTGATTTTATTCTCACAAATCAATGAATCTGTTGTAAAAAAAAAATCACTCCCTACTTGTACATAGTTCTTTCCTTTTGCTTGTTTTTTCTTTCCACTCTTTTCTATAAGTGTATACCTCAGATAAATACTTTGTGGAGATTTGTGATATATATGATTATATGATATATATGTACAATGTCTGAAATACATCTTATGGAAATGTTTGTTTGATGAACTTCAATAAAAAAATAAATTACAAAAATAAAACATTGCTTCGAGTACCTAAGAAAATCAGCTGGAAGTGAAACTGAATATTGCAACCACTATTGAAGATTCCTTCTTCTATCAGAATAATTGTCAAAATCCAATACATTTCAAACAGGGAGACCTTGATAAGGGAAATTAAATCCTTAAATAATGACAAAGCTGATGAAACCAGGCTATTCAAAAAGCTAACCAGGCTAGTGTCTAATCGTACACCTCGCCCACATCGTACAGGAGGAACACAGCGTTTTGTGTGTGTTTCTCTGGATTTCCAGCATCTGCAGAATCTCTTGTGCTTGTGACCCACATCATACACTTTCTAAGCCTTTTCTGTCCGAATCTGGATGCAAAGCCACCAGAGACTCTACTTTTGTTCAATTGCCTTAGAATTAGTGTGAACCAACATATTCATTTTTCTAATCCTGCATTTATTTGTCAAAGTAATAAACGGGAGAGAAAGTCCATAATTTCCATCTCTGCCTCCCAGTCTTGAGATTTTATTTTAAACAGTGTGCCACCTAGTGGCCAAAACCAACTTAAATACAGTACTCCAGTCTTACACACACAGGCATCGAGAAATCTTATCAGATTCACAACAAACAATGTAGCAGTGACAGGCATATTTAAAATAGAAAAGAAGGTAATTCCAAAATACATTAATTCTGATTGGTGTGTGTGATTGCTTCACAGAATTGTAGCAGTTCAAAAACAAGGCTCAACAACATCGTCCCCTGGACAAGGAGGAATGAGCAATAAATGGCTGTAAGGAGTTTGTACGTTCTCCCTGTGACCGCGTGGGTTTCCTCCCACAGTCCAAAGACATACCGGTTGATAGGTTAATTGATCATTGTAAATCAGGGATTGCTAGGTAGCGTGGCTCAAAGGGCCAGAAGGCTCTAAACTGTGCTATATCTCAATTAAATCTACCAATCAATAAATAAATCAGATGACCTCATCAGCAACACCGGCATCCCATAAGTAAAACTTCTTCTGAAGAAATATGGAACTAACAAAGGACGTTTCCAAATACCTAATAAATTAAACTGAGTCCTGAAGAAGGGCCTCGGCCCGAAACGTCGACTGTTTATTCAATTCCATAGATGCTGCCTGACTTGCCGAGTTCCTCCAGCATTTTGTGTATACAGCCTTAAACTAACTGCTGTCCATCTTGCCTTCACCTGCAACAGTGATAGAAATCTAAAAATAGTGTGCCTTAAATTAGTTTGATTTTCTTTTCTTCATGGAGTGCTACTAAAAGCAACTAAAATGGTGTTGTTATGTATGAGAGAAATACAAAATACCACCCAGCATTCTGAATTTCCCATCTACTTCAGTCAAAAGCAGCTGTCCGTGGATTTCTCTTTGTTATTGCAGTTAAGAGGTATTATTAAATATAAAGAATCCTAATAACAAGTTTAAAAACACACTACATACCTTGTAGATTATTTGGTTGTCACTATTTACTCATTTTTACAAAACTATTTAACGTCATACCACGTAAGATAATTTATCATCATTGAGTATCAAGAAAATTCTGAAACTAAGAATAAGAAAGTGGGCTGGGCATTGACACAGTATGGGTTAGATTTTGAGCTGAGTGAGATGCACCAGAGGACGAAATAGCTAAGACTTTGTGAATGAACACAGCAATTAAGGAGCTGACAGCAGGAGTGACAGAGAAGGTTATGGAATGTTGATAAGATAAAAGAAATATGTCTCCCCACCCCACCCCCTGCTTTCTACAGGGATCGCTCCTCCATGATTCCCTCCACATTAACCTCTCTACTGGCACTCAGCCCTGCGAGCTGCTTAAGTGCCACACCTGCAAATCTGTTAGGGTCATCCAGTGCTCCTGACATGGCCTCCTGTACATTGGTGAGACACATCGTAAATTGGGGGACCACTTCACCGAGCACCTCCACTCCATCGCCACAAGCAGGACTTCCCAGTTACCGAACATTGTAATTCCGGTTCCTATTCCCGTTCCGATGTGTCAGTCCACGGCCACCTCTTGTGCCAAGATGAAGCCACCCTCAGGGTTGAAGGGCAACATCTTATATTCTGTCCCGGTAGCCTCCAACATGATGGATTGAATACCGATTTCTCTCCCCCCCCATTCCTCTATTCTCCACTCTGACCTTTTGCCTCATCTCACGTAGACCGGAGGGGGTGGGATGAAGCTAAGAGCTGGAAAGGTGATTGGCGAAAGTGATACAGAGCTGGAGAAGGGAAAGGATCATGGGATGGGAGGCCTCGGGAGAAAGAAAGGGGGAGGGGGGAGCACCAGAGGGAGATGGAGAACAGGCAGAGTGATGGGCAGAGAGAGAGAAAAAAAACAAACAACTAAATATTGTCAGGGATGGGGTAAGAAGGGGAGGAGGGGCAATAACAGAAGTTAGAGAAGTCAATGTTCATGCCATCAGGTTGGAGGCTACCCAGCTGATATATAAGGTGTTGTTCCTCCAACCTGAGCGTGGATTCATCCTCTGAGTAGAGGAGGCCATGGATAGACATATCAGAATGGGAATGGGATGTGGAATTAAAATGTGTGGCCACTGGGAGATCCTGTTTTCTCTGGCGGACCGAGCGTAGGTGTTCAGCCACACTCAGGTTGGAAGAACAACACCTTATATACCGTTAATGCCCCTCCTCCCCTTCTTACCCCATCCCTGACAATATTTAGTTGTTTGTTTTTAGTTGTTTAGTTGTTTGATCCTTTCCTTTCTCCAGCTCTGTATCACTTTCGCCAATCACCTTTCCAGCTCTTAGCTTCATCCCACCCCCTCCGGTCTACTCCTATCATTTCACATTTCCCCCTCCCCCCACTACTTTCAAATCTCTTACTATCTTTCCTTTCGGTTAGTCCTGATGAAGGGTCTCGGCCCGAAACGTCGACAGTGCTTCTTCTTATAGATGCTGCCTGGCCTGCTGTGTTCCACCAGCATTTTGTGTGTGTTGTTGTTTGAATTTCCAGCATCTGCAGATTTCCTCGTGTTAGCTATTACTCCCTCCTGGGTCCTCTCCTCCTCCTTTCCTTTCTCCTACGGTCCACTCTCATCTCCTATCAGTTTCCTTCTTTTCCAGCCCTTCACCTTTCCCACACACCTGGCTTCACCTATCACCTTCCACCCAGACTACTTCCCCACCCCAACCTTGTTATTCTGGCACCTTCCCCCCTCCTTCCCAGTCCCAAGGAAGGGTCTCAGCCCAAAATATTGACTGTTTATTCATTTCCATAGATGCCACCTGACCTGCTGAGTTCCTCCAGCATTGTGTGTGTGTGAGCTGTTTTGGATTTCCAGCATCTGCAGCCTTTCTATTGTTCATACATTTAGAAGGCGATTCTATTGAGAATTTGGCAACAGCAGCTTTATGTGCATTCATTTCTTCCGTTCGTACATTACTTACCTTATTTTTACCAAAGCCCTTCAGTTATCATGTCAGTGGTACTTACCAGTCTCTCATGAACTCCTGTCTTATTCAGATCAGATGGAGTTGTCAGAGCCAAGAATGAAATACATACTGGTGCTGGAGCGTGTGGTAACACCTGTGGGCTGCCCCTGGCACACCATTAGGCGTGCTGATTGTTAATGCAAACGGCACACCTCACTGTATATTTTCACAAATTGCTCTGAACCTGAACCTGAGCATTGAGTAACACTGTACAAATTGCAGCAACATCCAGAAAAAACAATGGAAAGAATACATCTCAGAAATAAAGTCCTGTATAAAGGATGGCGCTACGTCTCTACTAAGGAAAGTGTAAGGTGCTCCCTCGCTCCGCTAGCCTGCAGGTCACCCTTGGGCAAGGTGTTGCACCTCCTTAGCCTCCCCCAATCAGGGTCACACAAAGCAATGAGAGCAGGTTGTAGATGGTCGTATGAGCAGCTGGTGCATATCACAAGTCCTGGTTATGCCACCACCGATGCCAGGCAATCTCTGAAATGTATTGATAATGGCTGGGGTCGCCCATCTTATAAATTCACTGCCCAGAAGGAGGAAATGGCAAACCACTTCTGTAGAAAAAATTGCCAAGAGCAATCATGATCATGGATAGAGAAAAGAATAAGTTTCTCAGTTTAAAAACAGATGGAAGACCATGATTGTTCACGTCCCATGACAAGGCACCCAAGGATGATGATGACCCTAAATGAATGGAATATAATTTGCCAATGGAAAGTAATATATAACTGATGAAAAGCATTTGAAGAAACATACCCGACACAGCCAAACCTAATAATGCCAGTGTGTCTGCTTTATGTTGGCATCTTAGCTTCACCTCCCTGATTAGTCAAATAACTTTTATGAGTTATAAGCATGACCTGCAGAGAAAATGCAATCTGTAGACAGGAAATTTATTTTGGAAAACTTATCATAACTTTTTCCCTGATATACATGACTTTTTTCTCAATGTGCCTCAGCTCTCCAGTGAATTATCACTCTCTATATGCAAGTATTCTTAAATATACAACATAGCAGTCCTCAGCCTGTTTATTCCCCTTCGTAAATGCTGCCTAACCCAAGTTCCTCCACCATTTTGTGTTTTACTCCAGTTTTCCAGCACCTGCAGAATCTCTGAAAAAAAATGCAAAATGTAGACCACTAAATCTTAAGGATCCAGTCCATACCAACATGTGATATCATTAACATTTTGCTTATTTGCCCACAACCCACTCACCCTAACCGTACATCTTTGGAATGTCGGAGGAAACCCGAAGATCAGCACCTCTCGTGGACAATTTAACATGAGTAGAATTGACTGTTTATAAGTTCTATGTTAACTTAAACACTAAAGTGTTGAAAAGCGGCTGAGAAAGAGCAAATTATATATGAGTTTAAAGTTGCATATGGCATGGATTTTAGAAACGTTTGGTCTATTTTTAACATTACCTTGATAAAGCAGTGCAAGCCAATCAATAAAGTGAGCAGCTGTGTTTAAAGAGTATGTTTAGAACACATCCAAAAATGTATATTACTAATGCAAGCTATGTTCTGAGATAATTGATCTTCACCATATCAAACTGAAATAAGTTGAGCTCTGACATCTGAACTTATACCAGCCAAAAGTGATCAATCTCGAGCCTTTCCAAATGGAAATTGTTTAAATAAAACACTGTTATGTAAACAGCGCATGATCTGCAAAATCTTGTTGTGAAGAAAAATCCACGTAAGTCCCAAAACATGATGGTAGTGAAGGTCAATTGTACAGCAAGGACTAATTCTATCCCAGTTTGTATTAGGCAGTGTTGAGCTGAGGTCCTGCCTACATGCCCCACTTCCTCACCCACCAACACCTCCCATCTGACCCCAAAATATCCTAAAAATTTTTGGCATGTGACTAGCTGGAGGAAGAACCTTGCATTCTGTGAAAATTTGTATTCACAGAATTTACATTAAAATGTATAAAGAGTTATAAAAAAAAGCATTTAATTTGAAAAACATTAACATATTTCAAACTAACGAGCTACAGGATCGGAGGAGTGGATTCTGTGCTGTAAAGCTAATTCACTGCTGGATTTCACATGCAGTCTAACACCAGAGCAGAGGGAGATGACGTAGTTCCGTATGCTGCTTAGCAAGTCGTAGATTTATTGTTAATCTGCCTATCTCTGGGATTTACTCACGTGTATATGAATAAGTACATACAGTCTCCCTCAAAACTATTACTTACAATAGATTCTATCCAATATTACTCTCCAAATGGCTTGTGGGAAAGGTCGAAACTTGTGAACCAACATATCGAAGGGGGATTGAAAATAAGGCTGAGTGGTGCCGTAACAACAACCTCACTCTCAGTGCTAGCAAGACCAAGCAGCTGATAACTGACTTCAGGAGAAGGAAACCAGAGGTCCACGAGCCAGTGTTCGTCAGAGGATCAGAGGGTTAGCAAATTCAAATTCCTCGGTGTTATTGTTTTGGAGGACCTGTACTGTCCTGGGCCCACTACATAAGTGCAATTATGAAGAAAGCATGGCAGTGCCTCCACTTCTGTAGGAGTTTGTGGAGATTCAGCATGACATCTAAAACTTTGACAAACATCTATAGATGTGTAGTGGAGAGTACACTGACCAGCTGCATCATAGCCTGGTATGGAAAAACCAATGCCCATGAACGGGAAATCCGACAAAAAGTAGTGGATATGGCCCAGTCCATCACAGGTAAAGCCATGCCAACCATTGAGCCCATCTACACGAAACAATGTCGCAGGAAAGCAGCATCCATCATCAGGGACCCCCACGATCCAGGACATGCTCTCTTCTCACTGTTGCCATCAGGAAGAAGGAACAGGGCCTCAGGACTCACACTGCCAGGTTCAGGAATAATTACTAGCCCTCAACCAAAGGGGATAACTTCACTTGCTTCTTCATTGAAATTTACCACAACCAATGGACTCACTTTCAAGGACTCATGTCCTCAATATTTATTGCCTATTTACTTATTACTATTATTATTATTATTATTATTATTATTATTATTATTATTATTATTATTGCTTCTTTTTCTATTTAACCAGTCTTCTGCACTTTGGTTGAATTCTCCAGTTGGGTGGTTTTTCACTGATTCTGTTATGGTTATTATTCCAAAGATTTATTGAGTATGCCCACAAGAAAATGAATATGATGATGTACGTACTTTGATAATAAATTCACTCTGAACTTCTCCCTACTCACCTGGTCTACATAGAATAGAGAGCACCCTGAGGTCTTGGGTTTAAGACCTGGACAATACAATTGCTCACTGGCCGACACAGGTGGTACAGTAACAGTTATTACTGACCTCGGATTTTTTCGGTATGGAGTTTGCATGTTAATCCCTTAACCATTCTAGTTTCTTCCAGCCTCCCAAAACTCTGTTAGTGGATTAACTGGCTGTTCTAAATTACTCTTCAGTGTGGGTAAGAGGCACAGGAACCAAAGGCACTTGATGGGCATAAGAGAGAATAAACAGCAGAGCTACAGGGAAATTAGGAGAGGGAGGGAATGTGAGTAGATGGGATTGTTCTGCAGGAGCAGGCATGGACTCAGGATGACCTCCGAGTGGTAGTACTTGATAAGTCATTCTTAATGATAATTTTTTAAAAGAGAAATTTAAATTCTACAGTTTTCCTGCGCTATTCTGATGATCAGGTAAATTACAGAACTACAGTACACCATCCACCCCAGTCTCCCCCCGCTCATGTCTGCATTTGAGAAATGTTAGCCAGGGAGTGGGATCAGCAGATGTTAACAGGTTGTTGTGGGAAAGCTGGGAGGTTAGAAAATGGGTAGATAGAAGGTGGTGACTGTTCATCGGAGAGGCTGAACGATGCTACTAAGGCAAGTGGAAAGCAGGCGATTAAGCCTGGGCTAGGGGCACGGTTTTACTATACGGGAACCAGAACTGCACTAGCACACTGGGCCAAGAGGACATCTGCCCAGAGGCCTGGTCTGGCTTTCAGGCAAGGACCAAGACTCAGGCTGTTTTTCACAAATAATAATGTGGTACACATGCCATTTAAACATGACCGCACAGTACAATATTATGCACACTATTGAATCAAGCAATTTTCTGATCATTTGAAATTTAGAGTTGTTGCAAAGAAAACTGAATGAGGCATTGGCTCAAAAAGTACTCACCCCCCGTCAGCGAGATGTTGACCAACAATTTGCCCTTTCAAAGTCGCTACAAGGAGTTCAGATACCAACCTGTATGATCTCTTGGTCGACCCTAGAGCCTGTTCCATGAGGTGGGGGGGGGGGGGGGTTGAAGGTTACATCTTCCCCTCGACCCCCTCAGCTTTACATAAGACATGGTGACATATCAAACCTGCCTCAATAGACAATAGACAGTAGGTGCAGGAGTAGGCCATTCGGCCCTTCTAGCCAGTACCGCCATTCACTGTGATCATGGCTGATCAAACACAATCAGTACCCCGTTCCTGCCCTCTCCCCATATCCCTTGACCCCGCTATCTATAAGAGCTCCATCCAACTCTCTCTTGAATGCATCCAGAGACTTGGCCTCCACTGCCTTCTGGGGCAGAGCATTCCACATATCCACCACTCTCTGGGTGAAAAAGTTTTTCTGCATCTCTGTTCTAAATGGCCTACCCCTTATTCTTAAACTGTGGCCGCTAGTTCTGGACTCACCCATCAGCAGGAACATGCTTCCTGCCTCCAGCGTGTCCAATCCCTTAATAATCTTACATGTTTCAATCAGATCTCCTCGCATCCTTCTAAATTCCAGTGTATACAAGCCCAGTCGCTCCAATCTTACAACATATGGCAGTCCCGCCATTCCGGGAATTAACCTTGTGAACCTATGCTGCACTCCCTCAATAGCAAGAATGTCCTTCCTCAAATTTGGAGACCAAAACTGCACACAATACTCCAGGTGGGGTCTCACCAGGGCCCTGTACAGCTGCAGAAGGACCTCTTTACTCCTATACTCAATTCCTCTTGTTATAAAGGCCAGCATGCCATTAGCTTTCTTCACTGCCTGCTGTACCTGCAGGCTTGCTTTCATTGACTGATGTACAACACCTAGATCTCGTTGTACTTCCCCTTTTCCTAACTTGACTCCATTTAAATAGTAATCTGCCTTCCTGTTCTTGCCACCAAAGTGGATAACCTCACATTTATCCACATTAAACTGCATCTGCCATACATTTGCCCACTCACCTAGCCTGTCCAAGTCACCCTGCATTCTCCTGACATTTCAGACTGCCACCCAGCTTTGTGTCATCGGCAAATTTGCTAATGTTATTTTTAATCCCTTCATCTAAATCATTAATGTATATCATAAACAGCTGTGGTCCCAGCACCGAACCTTGCGGTACCCCACTGGTCACAGCCTGCCATTCCAAAAGGGACCCGTTAATCACTACTCTTTGTTTCCTGTCAGCCAGCCAATTTTCAATCCATGTCAATACTCTGCCCCCAATACCATGTGCCCTAATTTTGCCCACTAATCTCCTATGTGGGACTTTATCAAAAGCTTTCTGGAAATCCAGGTACACTACATCCACTGGCTCTCCCTTGTCCATTTTCATAGTTACATCTTCAAAAAACTCCAGAAGATTAGTCAAGCATGATTTTCCCTTCATAAATCCATGCTGACTTGGACTGATCCTTCTACTGCTATCCAAATGTGTCGTAATTTCCTCTTTTATAATTGACTCCAGCATCTTTCCCACCACTGACGTCGGGCTAACCGGTCTATAATTCCCTGTTTTCTCTCTCCCTCCTTTCTTGAAAAGTGGGACAACATTAGCCACCGTCCAATCTGCAGGAACTGTTCCTGAATCTATAGAACATTGGAAAATGATTACCAATGCGTCCACGATTTCTAGAGCCACCTCTTTAAGTACCCTGGGATGCAGACCATCAGGTCCCAGGGACTTATCAGCCTTCAGACCCAACAGTCTATCCAACACCGTTTCTTGCCTAATATAAATTTCCTTCAGTTCATCCTTTACCCTAGTTCCTTTGGCCACTATTACATCTCATTTGTTTGGGAACGGTTTCAGAAAATCACACACAATGGAAGCGGTCTTTTTAATCTAACTGACACTTCAATTAATTTGGCCCAGATGAAATTTTACATACACAGCTGGTAGTGCAACTTTAAGACACGGAGAGCAACATGAACACTTGAAGTTGTACTTGTAGCAAGTACGACGCAGCACCAATGGTGAGGCTTTTGATGTGGGATCGCGGTTCCAAGATCGCAAACTTCCAGTTAGCACAGCTCTACAATGCAAAACACCCCAATTCACTATTCAGATGGTCATTCTGGTGGCCTTCTACTTCAGTGCAGTGGCAAGAGCTCATCTGTGTTTAGGCTTAAGGTGGAATAAAGAGTGTGTGGTGAAAGCCATTAGTGGAAACAAACGATTCTTACACAGCATTCATTGCCTTTCTCCACCTAAATGGAAAAATACAATGACTTCAAGGAACATTAAGTTAACAATTGCAGCCACAACATTTGTGTACTCAATCACCGTTTAAATCTGACTGTAGTAGTGATGTTTTGTCATGAGAATTTGCACAGTATTTCAGATTACCCGTGAACAATCATGGGATAAAATTAATCCCACCAAGCACATTTCAATCTTTCAAAAGGCTCCTCAGTTGACTCCAGATTTTTTTTATACAACTGCCCCCTTCACCAAACATTTGAACTATATTATTTGGATTAACATTCAACCACAATTATTCAAAAGTAAAGTGGCTTTACTGCATATTTATTTCAAAGGTGCACTGCATCTGTGCAGTGGTACACCACATGAAACAGGCAACTTCAGAGTTCTTGATCTTATCTATACCTTCGTTAGAGCTTTTGAGTTCACCATTGTTGGATGCAGAGCTTTATGAGAACCTCAACAAAAACAAATGCCATCACCTGTTCTGCAACCATTTGCAGCTTAATATCTCTCCTTTAAGCTGAAAAAATTTGTAAATCAACTTGGAAAAAATTAGCATTATATATTATAACACAATATAATAAAGGGAATTACAGAGGCATGGGAGAGGAGCTGGCCAAAATTGATTGGAAGGGGACACTAGCAAGGAAGAAGGCAAAACAGCAATGGCTGGAGTTTGTGGGAGCAATTCAGAAGGGGCAGGATAGATACATCCCAAACAAAAAATATTCTAAAGGGATGATGTCACAACCATGGCTAACAAGGGAAGTCAAAGACAGCATAAAAGCAAAAGAGAGAGTGTGTAATATAACAAAAATTAGTGGGAAGTTAAAGAATTGGAGAGCTTTTAAAAACCAACAGAAGCCTACTAAGAAAGCCATAAGAAGAGAAAAAATGAAGTATGAAGATAAGCTAGCCAATGACATAAAAGAGGATACAAAATGTTTTTCAGATAAACAAAGAGTAAAAGAGATGAGAGTGGATACTGGACTGCTGAAAAATGATGCCAGAGAGCTAGTTATGGGGTCAAAGAAATGGCAGACAAATTTAATAAGTATTTAGCATCAGTCTTCACTGTGGAAGACACAAGCAGTAGGCCAGAAATTCGTGAGTGTCAGGTGGCAGAATTAAGTATATTTGATATTACTCAAGGAGAAGGTTCTTGGGAAGCTGAAAGGTCTGAAGGCAGATAGGTTACCTAAACCAGATGGACTACACTCAGGGTTCCGAAAGAGGTAGCTGAAGAGATCGTGGAGGCATGAGGAGTGATCTTTCAAGAATTACTAGATTCTGGAATAGTTCCCTATGACTGGAACATTGCAAATGTCACTCCTCTTTTTAAAAAGCGAGGGTAGCAAAAAAAGGAAATTATATAGTAGTGAGCCTGACTTCAGTGGTTGTCAAGATGTTGGTAGAAAGAATAAAGGTGTAGACTGTTTTCTAAATGGGGAGGAAATTCAAAAGTCAGAGGTGCAAAGGGACTTGTGGGTTCTTGTGCAGGATTCCTAAAGATCAACTTGCATGGTATGGAAGGCAAATGTAATGTTAGCATTAATTGCAAGAGGACTAGAATATAAAAGCCAATGATGTAATGCTGAGGCTTTATAAGGCATTGGTCAGACCACACTGGAGTATTGTGCTTTGTTTTGGGCCCCATATATAGGAAAGGATGTGCTGACATTGGAGGGAGTCCAGAGGAGGTTCATGAGAATGATTCCAGGAATGAAAGAGTTAAAGTATGAGGCGCACTTGATAGCTCTTGAACTGTACCCACAGGAGTTCAGAAGAATGGGGGGGGGGGGGGGGGAGTCTCACGAAACATATCGAATATTGAAAGGCCTAGACAGAATCGATGTGAAGACGATATTTGCTATTGTGGGCGAGTCTAAACCCAGAATAAAGGGAAGTCAATTTAGAACAGGGATTAGGAGGAATTTCTTTAGCCAGACGATGGTGAATCAAAGGTTTATTTCAAAGGTTCAAAGGTTCATTTATTATCAAAGTATACAACTCTGAAATTCTTCTTCTCCAGATAGCCACAAAACCAAGAAAGAAAAGAACGAAAACACAACCATCAACCCCAAAATCCCTCCTCCCCACACAAAACAAACAAAAACGGAACAGGCACATCACCCCTTGAAATCCCCCACCCCACACATTAAAAAATGAGAAAAAACGGGTGAAAAACACAGAATGTAAAAACTATACGACTGAAAAATAGTCTATAGTGCAGGTCCATATCCAAAATGCAGAAAACCTGGGTAACATTCTCTGGGCATAGCAGCAGGCCTTTCCCTCACCGGCAGCCAGCGATCCCACCAGAGATCAAAAGGCACTCTCCCCTCTCCGTAGTCGAGCGATCCTCCAACGATCAAAAGGCAGTCTCCCCTCTCCGTAGCCGAGCGATCCTCCAACGATCAAAAGGCAGTCTCCCCTCTCCGTAGCCGAGCGATCCTCCAACGATCAAAAGGCAGTCTCCCCTCTCCGTAGCCAAGCGATCCTCCAACAATCAAAAGGCACTCTCCCCTCTCCGTAGCCGAGCGATCCTCCAACGATCAAAAGGCAAGCAGCCTGTACTCACCCTCCGCATTCGCCTCAACATTTCAATCTCCCTTGTCGCTTTAATCGGCGAAATGGAGTCAAACATGGACTCACAACCACCCCCCCCTCACCGCAGCCTTCTCACCACAAAGTTCACGCACACTGTCTCTGCCTCCCAGAATCCTCTCGGAGACTGCAGAGCGCTGAAACGCCCAAACAATCTTCAAACTGCAAACCACAGGCTCCAGCAGTTCCAGAATCACGTTCAAGGCAAAAAACAAACATAAAATACTCAAAAAGTGAAATATATGGTTTCATGATCTATCCAGAAGATGCTGATTGAAGGAGTGTTGTACACAGGCGCCATCTTGACTGGAAAAATCTGTAGAATTCAATACCACAAATGAGCATGGAGGCCAAGTCATTGGGTCTATTTAAAGTGGAGTTTGATAGGCTCTTGATTAGTCAGGGCATTAAAGGTTATGGGGAGAAGGCAGGAGAATGGGGTTGAAAGGGATCAGTCATGATGGAATGGCGGACTAGACTTGATGGACTGGATGGACTAATTTTACTCCTCTGTCTAATGGTCTAACCCTTACTCATTAAACCTGAAAATAAATGCAAAAAAAGTCTTCTTTCTTTAAGAATATACAACTGAAAATCCGATGAATTTCACATTTTATAAATTGCTGAAAAGACAGAAGAAAATCCAACCCACAGAATGCTCACTAACGTAACTCAGTGGCCATGTGATTAGGTGCACCTATACACCTACTTGTTAATGCAACTCAATACATAACAGCATGGACACATGGTCAAGAGCACTTGATCGAAATGACTCTGACTGTGGAATGATTGTTGGTGCCAGACAGGGCGGTTTGAGTATCTCAGAAACCGCTGATCTCTTGGGATTTTCACACACTGTAGTCTCTAAAGTTTACAGAGAATGGTATGAAAGACAAAAAAAAAGCATTTAGTGAGCAGCAGTTCTGCGGGCAAAAGTGCCTTGGTAACGAGAGAGATCAGAGGAGAAAGGCCAGACTGGTTCGAGGTGGCGGAAGGCGACAGTAACTCAGATAACCACGCTCTACAATTGTGGTATGTAGAAGAGCATCTCTGAACGCACAACACTTTGGACCTTGAAGTGGATAAGCTACAGGAGCAGAGGAACACGCCGCATTGAAAGGTGTACCTAATAAAGCAGCCACTGAGTGAAAATTTCTCCCAATGCAGAAATGTATCTTCTGTGAGTGCCCTTTCAGCTATTCATAAAAATGGAAAGTCCATCAGTTTTGTAATGCTGAAGTACATATTAAAACACTGTAAAGATCAAAGGTAAAATGTGTTTCTGCTACACAGTAGTCTCGAAGCTAGTTTCATCTACATTCCCAGCCATGGTCTCAAACTGAAGCCTACAGAAACCCATAGCACCTTCAACACAAAGACGGCTTTCTTTCACTTCAGTGTTCCCGAAATATTTATCTGCATCCTTGTCACGCCCAGATTCAACTATTCCAATTCTACCCTGGCCCGCTACCTTGGGCGACACAGTAGTGTAGCAGTTAGCATAACACTATTACAGATCCAACAATCCAGGTTCAGTTCCCACCGTTGTGCGAGGAGTTTGTACGTTCTTCCCCGACCAGTGGGCTTGCTCCAGTTTCCTCTCACTTTCCAAAAACGTAGATTCATTGGTCACATGAAAGTAACTGAGCGGCACGGACTCATTGGGCCAGAAGTGCCTGTTACCATGCTGTATCTTCAAATAAAATCTTCAAATTTGAACTTCTCATTTTCCTGTAGCCTTACTCTTTATTTAAACTTACTCTGACCCCAAAGCCCTTTGAGTACTGATACGCCATAACAGTTTTCCATTAACTAAGGGATGAATCAATACTTCACATCTGCAGCAGGAAAAGAATTGGTAAATTAATTTCTTCTTCACTAAATTTAAAGTCTGCCTCAACTACAGACTTGCACCAGTGGCTTTGGATGCTCAGCCTATTGCCTCATTTTTCTGCAGATATTGAAAACATGTCAAACCTCAACAACGACTTCAGAAGGAAAACCTTGCTTCTAATTAGTTTTTGTTGTAGCAACTCTGTTCGAAGTGAAGGCCACAAAAAACAGCAGAATTAAAAATAACAAAATTAATTACTCAAGGTTGGAGAAAGGAGTGACAACACCGCACACAAGGAACACGGCTCAAATTTAATTCCATCACAGAGGCAGATTGCCTTCGCAGTCTTGAGGTTAGTTGCACTAAACAAGACATCATTTCACTTGCTGTGATCTTCCTGCTAGCCATAACATTCTTTCCCAGGCAGAAACAAAGCCGCCTGGTGCAGTGAGTGCCATACACCCCCAGTTTCACATTTCTTACAGGGCCAGAACCTGCTTCGCCTTTTCCTTTCACTTAGCTGAATTTTTAGCCTGACTCACTCAGCCGCTGCCATCTGGCATTTCTTTTTTGTACATCGCCTTAGCAGCTGATCAGTACCGAGAAACCAGAGCTATGTTCTCATAAGAAGGATTTGTGCACATACCATACACAATAATTGACATCAGCAAATATGGAAATGAAAGCTAGATTCCTGAAACAGGAATGGACGCCCTGTCACATAAATCCAGCTAGCCCTTTGTTTTGAATTACTGGAAACCACTATAAAAATAGAATGATGTAGATGGAGGCAATTTAGCCCATTAGGCTGATGCCAACTCTTTGAACAAGCTACTCTTGTCTAATCCCACCCCTTCCTCTTTTCCATATCACCATGCAAATACTTTCCCACATTCCAGTTAGGGAAGATGGAATGAGATAGGATGGGAGAAAAGGGTGGATGTCTGGGAAAAAAAAATAATGTTACAACAACACACACAAGATGCTGGTGGAACGCAGCAGGCCAGGCAGCATCTATAGGGAGAAGTGCTGTCGACGTTTCGGGCCGAGACCCTTCATCAGGACATATAATGTTACATATGGATTCCATTAAAAAGCTATTCAAATAATTTTGTTCTTTTTTTTCCCTGTTCTCTCTTTGGAAGACTACAAAGGTGATGTTCTCCAGGTATCAGAAACCCTAAGATCATGTGATAAGAGAGGGGCTTTACTCTGTCACTGTCCAGTGTCTGGACATGCAGACTTCCAGCCAGGATCTAAAAAACAAATTACGTAATTGGAAGAAATTGGGAGTTTCTCCTTATTAATCCTACTCTCCCATATACTTTTGATTATTATTTTCTATACTTCACAACTGATTTTTAATCTTGGATAAAGCTAAAACACAGTTACAAGCAAACTCTACTTCCTGAGGAGACTGAGGTCCTTTAACATCTGCCAGACGATGCTGAGGAGGTTCTACGAGGCTGTGGTGGCCAGTGCTATCATGTTTGCTGTTGTGTGCTGAGGCAGCAGGCTGAGGGTAGCAGACACCAACAGAATTAACAAACTCATTCATAAGGCCAGTGATGTTGTGGGGGTGGAACTGGACTCTCTGACGGTGGTGTCTGAAAAGAGGATGCTGTCCAAGTTGCATGCCATCTTGGACAATGTCTCCCATCCACTCCATAATGTACTGGTTAGGCACAGGAGTACGTTCAGCCAGAGACTCATTCCACGGAGATGCAACACTGAGCGTCATAGGAAGTCATTCCTGCCTGTAGCCATCAAACTTTACAATTCCTCCCTCAGAGTGTCAGACACCCTGAGCCAATAGGCTGGTCCTGGACTTATTTCCACTTGGAATAATTTACTTATTATTATTATTTAATTACTTATGGTTTTATATTGCTATATTTCTACACTATTCTTGGTTGGTGCGACTGTAACGAAACCCAGTTTCCCTCTGGATCAATGAAGTATGTCTGTCTGTCTGACCAGATCAAACCAACATGGCGTTCAATTCAACATGCTGCGGAGAGCAGTAAGCTTCGTTAGCTCCATCATGGGCACCACCCTCCATAGTATTCCGAACATCTTCAAGCAGCAGTGACTCAGAAAGGCGGCGTCCATCATTAAGGACCCCCACCACCCAGGACATGCCCTCTTCTCATTGCTACCAGCAGGAAGGAGGTACAGAAGCCTGAAGGCACGCACTCAGCGATTCAGGAACAGCTTCTTCCCCCCTGCCATCAGAATTCTGAATCCACATTGAACCCATGAACACTACCTCACTATTTTTTTTAAAATTTCCATATTATTGCACTATTTATTTAATTTAAATATTTTATATATATACTTACTGTAATTCAGTTTTCTTTTTCTCTCTATTATTATGTATTGCATTGTACTGCTGCCGCAGAGTTAACAAATTGCACAACATATGCCAGTGATATTAAACCTGATTCTGATTTCCCAGAGTTACTTCAATGATATTCTCCAGTGTGCAATTTCCTGATCCACAGCTGAACACCATCCAGTTCAGAAGAATAATGTATCCTCCTCAGTTCCCCATCTTTTGACGGAGCAGAGTCATCCGGCAAATCCTTATTCTTTCAACAAGATCATTAAAATGAAAAAACAATCTGGCCATTATCACATTGCTAATTGTGGGAGCTCTGTGTTTGCAAAGTTGTATTTGTATTCACATCACGTGATGTGACAATGCCCGAGCTTCTGGCTCTGTGAATGTGGCAAGTGTTCTAGGTTGTCAAACCTTCAACCCTTGCGTTTCAACCTGGCACGTTTCCCTTGCCTCTTTATACTCCAGTAAAGTTCAGAGTCCTCCTCCACTCTGGTACACTCATTCACTTCCTACTTCACTCTTAGCTAACGAACATAGGACCTCATCCTTTCTCAGTTCTCACTGGTGGCCATTTCCCATCCCTGGTAATTACTCACAATCAGCATTTAGAAAAGAGTGACATCATAGTCTTATCGGAAATTCTTTCACTTCTGTCAGTGTAACCTTGCTGCTAATGAAAAGAATTCTTCTCAACATTAGGTAACAACTGGAATTACTTTCCAACTACAGACACTGTTGGAATGATACTGAAGAGTGGTGTAAGTTATCAGCAGCAAATGGCAACATGTGTGTTGGATTATTCAAAGCAACGCTGAGGTTGCTTTGACTACCTAATTCACCGTTATCACTTAATGGTCTCAATGTCTCTCAGAAGCCTGGTCATGAAGTTTCTACCTTTCACACAGCTACTTGCTTCCCTATTATTGCTTAATCCTCCATGTTTTGTAGATTTTGTACAGCATCCCTGCTACCACTAGACCCCAGTGCTTCATTCTCAGTTACCCAAAGTCAAAAAAGTCAAAGTAAATGTTGTTATCAAAGTACATATATGTCACCATGTACAGGCCTGAGATTCCTTTTCCTGCAGGCATACTCAGCAAATCTACAGAATAGTAACTATAACAGGATCAATGAACGAAGACAACAAACTGTGCAAATGCAAATATAAATAAATAGCAATAAATAACAAGAGCATGAGATGAGATAGAGTCTCACTCCCTTGCACTTAAGTGTTAAACACACAACATATTAACTCGCAGATTATGAGCAAAATGACCAAAACCGCACATCTTTATATCACTTAAAATGCACTTTCCAATATGTTATGACCTCCCACTCCCTGCCAATGACTTTAAAACAGGAGATTTTTCAGTTGAACCATCTTAAATCACTAGAGCTAAAAATTTCTCTTGCAAGTCATTCTGCTTAAATGTTATGCCATTGAATAATTGGGATGGTTTTTACACAAAACAGCCACATACCACATATTGCAAGTACAGTCAGCCCTCCTTATCCACAAATTCTGCACGCACAGATTTAACCAACCGCGGATCGGGAAAACCCGGAAGTTCTCTCTCTAGCACTCATTGCTTGAGCATGTACATACCATTTTTTCTTGTCATTATTCCCTAAACAATACAGTATAACAACTATTTATATAGCATTTACATTGTATTAGGTATTATAAGTAATCTAGAAATGACTTAAAAGTACAGGCAGTCCCCAGGTTATGAACGAGTTCCATTCGAGTCCGTCTTTAAGTCAGATTTGAAGTCGGAACAGGTACATCCGGTATTATTTAGCATCAGTTAGTCAAACGTTTTTCTTAGTATATAGTACATATTTTACCTTTCTATGCATATAAAATACTTAAGAAACATATGTATTCCAATAATTAAACCACTGCGTTGCTTAGTAATAATTGCAGCTTTCATCGGGGCAGGGCCTTCCACATGCTCTATTAAAATTGTTCCAATTGTTGACTGACTGTAGCCTAATGCTTTTCCAATGACCCATGGCATTTCACCTCTTTCCAATTGCTTTATTACTTCCACCTTATTTTCAATCGTGATCGTGATTATTTTCGTGAACAAAAACACTGCGGATTCAGAGCTGCACCGCCAGGTCCTAATGTCCACCGCACTGATACACGTAAAGTCCGGGGTTCCGCTGGGTCCTAAGGACCACTGCACTGATTCAGGTTAAATAAGGGACTTGAGCATCCGCGTTTTTTGGTATCTGCGGGGGGGGGGTCTCGGAACCAATCCTCCGCAGATAATGAGGGCCGACTGTTTAGCAGAACTTGTGTACTAATGCATGTAGTACAAAGAGTGAGACAGTTGCAGCACGGGTGAAGCGTGGCAGGTATGGACCAAATCAAGGCAGAGGGGCCCAGGCCCGGGAGACCAGGAAATGAGCCAACATTTGGCCATTGCTGGAGTGGATTTGGAGATGATTCGATGCAGAAGTGAGATGAGGCAGAGTCGAGGCGGTAGGACCCAGCCCCAAGGACAAGGAATGACCTATTGTTTGGTTGATTTAAGTGCCGGGCCAGATCGGAAAGGTTGGGTACAGGCCAAATTGAGATGGCGGGGCCTGGGTCCAAGAGCAAGGAACAATGCGAAGGGCCGATTTACGCATCGGGTCATATGGAAAAAGTCGGATGTCAGGGTCAAAGGAGAGAGAGGGGTCAGCATTCAGCCCAATGCTCCACGATGTTTACTCATCTCTGTGCTGATCTAAGGCTATGGCCTGTAACTAACGGACCGGCTGCAGAGATTATTGGCTTCATGGTTGCAGTCTCAATTTCGTAAATTTCAGTTCTGAATGTTATTTGCTTGCTTGAATTGATTGTAAAATTATTTTTTTTTCTGCACATTGAGTGTTTGACGGTCTTTTTTAATTGGTTCTATTGGATTTCTTTACTTTGTGGCTGCCTGTAGGGAGACGGATCTCAAAGTTATATATTGGATACATACTTTGATAATAAATCTACTTTGAACCATGCATAAAGCTCATTTGCAACTGCTCTATTTCAATTTTGTCATTCGTGCCTGACAAAATTTGGTGTTCTTGGCTATTTAAAACAAAACCACAGAAGGAGGATCAATATTTGATCTTGATAAAGTGCAAATAATCATATATGTAAATGTAGTAGCATGTATCACAGAAGATTGGTTTGCAGCAGGCTATCAGGAGGTTTTGAACTTAAGAGCAGGGAGGTTATGCTGCAAATGTACAGGGTACTGGTGAGGACACAGCTGGAGTACTGTGTGCAGTTCTGGTCTCCTTACTTGAAGAAGAATTTGGAGGCGGTGCCAAGGAGGTTCACCAGGTTGATTCCAGAGATGAGGGGGTTAGACTATGAGGAGAGATTCAGTCACCTGGGACCGTACTGGCTGGAATTCAGTAGAATGAGAGATCTTATAGAAGCATAGAAAATTATGAAGAGGATAAATAAGATAGAGGCAGGAAAGTTGTTTCCACTGAATGGTGAGACTAGAACTAGGGGACATAGTTTCGGGGGGAGTAGATTTAGGACAGAGATGAGGAGGAACTGCTTTTCCCAGAGAATGGTGAATCTGTGGAATTCTCTGTCCAATGAAGCAGAGGAGGCTACCTCAGTAAATATATTTAAGACAAGGTTGGATAGACTTTTGCCTAGTAGGTGAATTAAGGGTTATAGGGAAAAGGCAGGTAGGTGGAGATGAGCCCTGGGCCAGATCAGCCATGATTTTATTGAATGGCAGAGCAGACTCGACAAGCCAGATGGCCGACTCCTGATCCTATTTCTCATGTTCCTATGTTCTTATGTACATCACAGCAGCATAGTGGCATTGCACTGGACTCTGAGTGAGTGGTCCTGGGTTCAGAGCTTGTACACTTTCCATCCATGCTGGGTTGATTGTCAGGCTCACAACTCAGCCTTGTTAAAAAACAGACAAATGCTAAATGGCAAGGTGGCCACCCAATGTGCCACAGGGCGTGGGGAGGAACAACAAAAAAAATGTTGCATGCTGGATATTTGATACTGGCAAGGAGATTAATCAGTTAGAAAGATTTTAACAAGTTTTTTTTTCAGGACTCCTATTATATCTAATAAAGAAAGAATATGGACCACCAACATGCTGTATTCTGATACGTAATCAACCATTTGAGTTATTTTGCAAGCCCTTAGAGAAGTCAGAGCAAGAGCTCAGTATTATTCTATAATATTGCCTCTATCACTACTGCCTTAATAAGGGTCCTGTTGAACAGGGAAGACGCTCTCCCTTAGGAGAGGAAGGAAGGTACTTTCACTGACATTTTACCAAAAACCTATGAATGACGACATTTCATGAAAAGCGCTAGGTCCAGATCCTTAGGCTTTCTAAGGCAGTGGGGACAAGAATTTGTCACTTTTGAGCAATGCACCACTGCCTGAATTGCTCCGCCTGTCGACGGACCACAAACACACTGAAGTCTCCATATCATTCCTGGCAATTACTGCCCAGCAACTTTACATGCTACAGTTTGTAAAACACCAATGCATTTGGCACGTCTATGACGCTCCCTAGTCAGGAAGAGCGGTCTTCATCACCTCCCTCACTACTCACCGGACGCTACAAACACAAGATTTGCAAAAATTGCAGCTTCTCCACAGACTATTGATTGCATTCAGACAGCAGCCTCCCCATCAGAAACCCAGAGGACACTTAAAACGACAAGCTAAAATCCAGTACTATTATGGTGCCTTACACATCTCAGCTGTTGCACCATGTTGAGAGCTGGACCGGGCTCCTCACTGCTGGTGCTGCAGAAGAGTTACAACCATCATAGTCACAGCTATCAGTAGTCTTGGTGAGAGAGTTCTCAGTTCTCAGAATGAAATTCGGGATCAGTTCACGGAGAGTCCAGTAGTAATCATCAGAGGAATTTGCATACTTGGACTAGGAGACAGAAGTCGTCGGCTGATCTGTGGGACTTCCTGTTATTCTGTACCCAGACAGAAGCATTCTGTTATCCAATGTGCCATATGGCTTTGGAAGTTTGTGCTAATTACCATGGCAACATGGTAATAACAATCCACTTTCACTGTGCAACACAACTATTGGAGATCTGAGCATGTGTCTGTTCCAAATGTCTGTTCTGCATTCTTCAGATATCTTAGAGAAGAGTACCAAGTGATAGTTGTATGACGTGCATGTGTGGATTATTGCCACAGTAATGGCATTATTGTTTAACCTCATTAATCTTCTCTTCAACACCAGCCCCCTCATCTGAAAAGGACCATTCTCTTCCCGAGAGCTACCCACCAAAAGGCCATGCATTCATTGTTACCCAATCCTGGGCAGTCCTGTCGACGCTTATGGGTGAAACATAGAGAAATGTGTAACTCGTGCAGCAAAGTTACAACAACTTGACTTGCAATCCTTTGAAGTGACCTGCTTAGTGACAGCACATTGACATGATAGTCAAATGAATGAACTGTGTGGACATCTGTTACGCAAAATAAGTGGAAGCCTTGATGTGTTCAACCATTGAAACACTGTCAGCTGAGATACAAGTATTTAAGAATTTACAACATGGACTAAGTCACCCAGCTTCCAATTTACAGTTAATTCTCCTCTGGCTACTATCTCCATTCCAACTGTTCTTCATCAGAAGTCAATATTTGAGATGAAGAAATTACTTTAACCATTTAAAGGATATGGTATGACATATAGTCAGTAAATAGCCCAATCTGTGTTAGGCAGAGGGAATCATGGGTAAAATAATTAGAATTCTGATGTTTCTATCCATCCTATGGTCTCACTTTCAAGGACTCCACACTCATGTTCACTGTACGACTTATTTATTTATTATTATTTTATTTGCAGTTGGTCTTCTTTTGCACATTGTCAGTGTTAGTGTGTGGTTTTCAAAGATTCAAGATTTTATTTATTATCAAAGCATAAACGCAGTATACAACCCTGAAATTCGTATTCCCCAGACAGCCACGAAACAAAGAAAACCTTTTAAAGAAAAACAACAAACACCGAACGCACAAAAGAAAGAACAAATTATGCAAATGCGAAAAGAAAGAGCGAAAAACACAGAATACAAAACACCAAATCACAAAGACATCGAAAGAGTCCAGGCAAATTCGGTTCAGTTTTTCACTGATTCTGTTGTATTTCTTTGTTCTACCGTGAATGCAAAGACATAAAAATTACTATAGATTACAAAATAAATAAATAATGCAAAAACAAAGAATAACAAAATAGTATTCATGGACTGTTCATAAATCTGATGGCGGAGAAGAAGAAGCAATTCTTAAATTGTTCATTGTGGGTCTTGAGGCTTATCACATCTCCTCCCCAGTGGCAAATATGAGAAGAGGGCAAGGCCTGGATGGTGAGTGATGGACGCCACCTACCTAAGGCACAGCCTCTTGAAACTGTCCTCAATAGTGAGAAAGGTTGTGCAGTTGATGGAGCAGGCCAAGTCTACAATCCTGTGTAGCCTCTTGTGATCCTGTGCTATGAAGCCACCAAGCCAGGCTGTGAGGTAATCAGTTAAAATACTCTCCACATTGATGCAAGTCTTTGGTAACAGACCAAATCTCTTCAAATCCCTAACAAATAACAAAGATGAAAAGTCTGTTCTCCATTGAAACACAATGTACGTGGCACAAGAGGAAACCGCACTTTATGGGAAGATCATAAAGTACAAAAAGTTCAAAAACAACAAACTTTAAGCTTTGCATTAAGAAAAAAATGCTGCTATATTTATACAGAGAATATGAATTATTTATATATTTAATTTTAACCATGTATGCTGAATGTTTTTCATTATGGTTAAAACTAACAATAGACTATTCAAATTTTGCTTTTAGAAAGGGGGACGATTTTTCAAAAGTAATGTTTATCAAAAAATCAATTTGTTTGAACAGCTATATCACAGATTGTAGGATACTAACAAACAATACTGTACAAATCCCAACAGAGTAAAGAGGAAGCTAGCTACACAAATAAATGTGAGCCCCCCCCCCCAAAAAAAAACACATACTTCACCTGTTGGAATGAAAGATTTACAAAAGTGAATGTTAGATTTCCACAGACGAGACCTATGGATGCATATGTATTTCAATTAGATATGGCCCCAAATATTTAATTCTGGTTTGTGGCTACAACCTCAAAGCCAGAATAACTTTCTAGATTTAGTGGAGACTAAGTTTACTGCATGATCTTTAGGCGCTACACCATTTAACATTGAGTGATACAAAATTCAAACTACAGATGTTGTCCTTCAGGAATGAAAAGAGCACAAGCAGTAGACATCCAAGTGATTAACCCTTTATTGTGGTCAACAGCAGCACCCCAGGCTGAATCAGTGCAAACGGCTGCAGGTTGTAGGAGCAGTATTAGGCCATTCAGCCTGCTGTGCCTTTCCATCACAGCTGGTTTATTTTCCCCTCTTAACTCCACTCACCTGCCTTCTCTTCATAACTTTTGACACCCTTACTAATCAAGAGCATGTCAAAATTTGCTTTAAATATATCCAACAATTTTGCCTCCTCAGCTGTCTGTAGCAATGAATTCCACAGATTCACCACCCTCTGGCTAAAGAACTTCATCATCTCTGTTCTCAAAGGATGTCCTTTCATTCTGATGCTGTCCTCTCTGGTCCTAGACTCCCCCACCATAGGAAACATCCTCTCTACATCCACTCTATCTAGGACTTTCATTACAAGATAGGTTTCAATGAGATCTACGCTCATTCTTCTAAACTCCAGCAAGCACAGGACCAAAGTCATCAAATGCACCTCATATTAACCTTTTCAATCCTGGGATAATTCTTGCAAACCTTTGGATCTTCTCCAATGCTAGAATATCCTTATTTAGCAATAGGGTTTAAATCGGCTCACAACACTCCAAAAGACCCGGCCAATGCCTTAGAAAGCTGCAGAATTACACCATTGCTTTATATTCTAGTTCACTCCAAATGAATGTTAACATTACATTTGCTTTCCTTACCACTGACTTAACCTGCAAGTCAATTCTGTCATCCAGATCATTATCAAAAATGAAACTAAAATCATTAGAAAGAGGTGACATAAGGGTGTTGAGTCATTGTGGATAGAGTTAAGGAACCGCAAGGGTAAAAAGCCCTGATGGGAGTTGCATACAGACCTCTAAAATGTATGTCAAAAGGGCAATGTTACAATAGTCATAGGGGATTTCAATATGCAGGTAGATTGGGAAAATCAAGTCGGTACTGTATTCCAGGAGGGGGAATTTCTAGAGTGCCTACGAGATTGCTTTTTAGAGCAGCTTGTGGCTGAGCCATCTAGCGGATCAGCTATTCTGGATTGGGTGTAGTGCAAAGAACCAGAATTGATTAGAGAGCTTAAGGCAAAAGAACTCTGAGGGGTATTATGATCAAATATAGGAAGCATAATATGATCAAATTCACTTTGAAATTTAAGAAGGAGAAGCTAAAGTTATATGTATCAGTATTACAGTGAAGTAAAGGGAATTACAGAGGCATGAGAGAGGAGTTGGCCAGAATTGATTGGAAAAGAACACTGGCAGGGATGATGGCAGAGCAGCAATGGCTGGAATTTCTAGAAACAATTCCAAAGGCACAGGATATATACATCTTGTAAGAAGGTAAAGATGGAATACAGAAGTATACTAGCCAATAATATTAAAGGGGATACCAAAAGCTTCTTCAGGTACATAAGAGAGAGGCAAGAGTGGGCAATGGATCAGTGGAAAATGACAGCTGGAGAGGTAGTATTGGAGACAAGGAAATGGAGGACGAACTGGACAAGTATTTTGCATCAGTCTTCACTGTGGAAGAAACTAGCAGTATGGTGTAAGATCCAGGTGTCAGGGGTCATGAAGTGTGTGAGTTACCATTATTTGAGATAAGGGTCTTCAGAAAATGAAAGGTCTGAAGGTAGATAAATCACTTGGACCAGATGGTGTACACCCCAGGGTTCTGAAAGAGGCGGCTGAAGAGATTATGGAGGCATTAGTAATGATATTTCAAGAATCACTAGATTCTGAAATGGTTCCTGGAGACAGGAAAATTGCAAATGTCACTCCACTCTTCAAGAAGGAAGAGAGGCAGAAGAAAGTAAACTATAGGCCAGTTAGTCTGACCTCAGTGGTTGGGAAGATGTTGGAGTCGATTATAAGGATGAGGTCTCGGAGTACATGGAGGCACATGATAAAATAGGCCATGTATGGTTTCCTCAAGGGAAAATCATTTTTGACAAATCTTTTGGAATTCATTGAAGAAACAACAAGCAGGATAGACAAGGGAGAATTGGTTGATGTTGTGTACTTGATTTTCAGAAGGCCTTTGACAAGCTGCTGCACATGAGATTGCTTAACAAGCCACGAGCCCATGGTATTACAGAAAAAATCCTAGCATGGATAAAGCAATGGCTGATCAGAAGGAAACCAAGAGTGGGAATAAAAACAGCCTTTTCTGGTTGGCTGCTGGTGACTAGTGGTGTCCACTGTGGTTTGAGTTGGGACCGATCCTTTTTACATTATATGTCAATGATTTGGATGATGGAATTGATGGTTCTGTTGCAAATATTGTAGATGATACAAAGATAGGTGGAGGGGTAGGTAGTTTTGAAAAAGTAGAGAGGCCACAGAAGGACTTAGATGAAATGGCAGATGGAATACAGTGTTGGGAAATGTATGGTCATGCACTTTGGCAGAAGAAATGAAAGGGTTGACTATTTTCTAAATAGAGAGAAAATACAAAGAAAACCGGAACACAAGGAGAGTTGGGAGTTTTTGTGCAGGATTCCCTAAAGGTTAATTTGCAGGTTGAGTCTGTGGTAAAGAAGGCAAATGCAAAGTTAGCATTCATTTCAAAAATGAGGACTAGAATATAATACCAAGGATGTAATGTTGAAACTTTATAAAGCACTGGTGAGGCCTCACTTGGAGAATTGTGAGCAGTTATGGACCCCTTATCTTAGAAAAGATTTGCTGAAACTGGAGAGGGTTCAAAGGAGGTTCACGAAAATTATTCCTGGATTGAATGGCTTGAAATATGAAGAGCGTTTGATGGCTCTGAGCCTGTATTCACTAGTATTCAGAAGAATGAGGGGAGTCTTCATTGAAACCTATCGAATGGCGAATGGCCATGATAGAGTGGATGTGAAGAGGATGTTTCCTATGGTGGGAGAGTCTAAGACCAGGCGACCCAGCCTCAGAATAGAGAGGCACCCTTTTAGAATGGAGATGAGGAGGAATTTCTTTAGACAGAGAATGGTGAATCTGTGGAATTTTTTTCCCCACAGGCAGTTGTGGAGGCCAAGTCTTTATGTGTATTTAATGCAGAGGTTGATAGATGTTTGATTGGTCAGGGCATGAAGGGATACGGGGAAAAGGCAGAAGACTGGGGCTGAGAGAAAAATTGGATCAGCCATGATGAAATACAGAGCAGACTCGATGGACCCAATTCTGCTCCTATATTTTGTGGTCTTATATAATGTGACAAGTGGTAGACCCAACACCGACTCCAGTAGAGAAAAGTTCCCTTTTAATCCCACGGTTTGCCTTCTGCCATTGAGCCAATCTATCCATGCCAACAATAGTGGGTCCTGATGAAGGATCTCGGCCCGAAACATTGACAATACTCTTTTCCATAGACGCTGCCTGAGTTCCTCCAGCATTGTGCACCTATCTATGTTAGTATCTTTTCTGTAATATCATGGATTCCCCTATGTTTTTTTGCAGCCTCCAGTGTAACATCTTATCAAAGGCCTTCTGAAAATCCAACAAACACGGACTCTCCTTTGTCTATCCTGCTTGTTATTTCCTCAAAGAATTCCAACAGATTTGTTAGGCAAGATTTCCCCTGAAGGGATCCATCATGACTGGCCTATTTTATCATGCGCCTCCAACTATCCCTGAAATCTCATCCTAAATAATGGACTCCAACATCTTACCTCCTTTGAATTTAGGCTAACTGATCTATAATTTCGTGTATTTTGCCTCTCTCCCTTCTGGAAGAGTGGAATGTCACTTGTGATTTTTAAGTCCTCTGGCACCATTTCAGAATACAGTGATTTTAGAAAGATCTCTACTAATGATCTCTTTACGTCTTTCAGAACACTGGGAATTAGACTATCTCCGTCGCGTAACCTTCAGACTTTCCAACTTCCCAAACTGCCTCTCCTTAGTAACAGGTTACTTCTGCCCCTTGACCCTCTCAAGTTTCTGGTTTGTTGCTAGTTAGTTCTACTCTGAAGTCCGATGCAAAGTACTTATTCAATTGGTTTGCCATGTCTCTGTTCCCCATTTCTACTTCTTGTGTTATTTCCAGTAGTTCAATTTGCCTGGGTTTTACTCGTTATATATCTGAAAAAAAAGCTTCTGCTATGCTTTTTTATACTATTGTTTAGCTTACCTCATATTTCATCTTTTCTTGCCTTATTGTTTTTTTCTAAGTTTCCTTCTGTTGGTTTTAAAAGCTTCCCAGTCCCCTAGCTTCCCACTAATTCTTGCTATATTGTATGACTTCTCATTTACTTTTATGCTGTCTTTGACTTTCTTTGTCAGCCATAGTTGTTTTATCATCCCTTTAAAATGCTTCCTCTTCTTTGGGACGAAATAGTCCTGCATCTTCTGAATTGCTCCCAGAAGCTCCAGCCATTGCTGCTCTACCATCATCCCGGCTAGTGTCCCCTTCCAATAACTTTAGCCAGTTCGACTCTCTCTTATCTTTATAATTACTTTTACTGAATTGCAAAACAAATACATCTGATTTTAGCTTCTACCTCTAAACTGCAGGGTGAATTCCGTCATATTATTATCAAGGGCTAAGGTTCCTTTGTCTCAAGCTCCCCAATCAAATCTGGTTCATTACATAACATGAAATAGAGAATGGGTTTTTCCCTTGTGGGCTTGACTATAAGCTGCTCTAAAGAGCCATTGTGTAGGCTATAATGATTCCAAGATTTACACTGTAAAACCACAATTAATTTTTTTATTCAAGTTTACGGGGTTTTTTTTCATACCCATGAAATACTGGAATTTTTGTCATGACACATGAAAGAAGCATATTGGAATAAAGTTAGCATTATCTTAGAGCATTAATATGAAAATGTTGTTTCCATCAGCTTCTTAGAACTGTTTCCTTTCACAACAAAGTAAACACCATTTTATGAGCGATATGTCATGCTTCTTTAATGCAAGAGATCATAGTAAGGGAATCACAAACATCTTAGTTGTTTGAAAAATCACTCAATTGCTCCCTTTAAAAGTTAAAATGAATCTGGTACCAACCACCCTTGGACACTCATTAGACAAATTCTATAGCAAGCATCACTACATGACCACCTCAAATTAAAAAGACAATCCAATGGCTGAAACGCAAGTTGGAAATGTTTTTCTAATGCATATTACGAACTCATTTTTTTAAATCTGGGAACAGGAGAGCATACCAAGGAAGCCTAGAATCCAGTTTTATGGTAATCAGGACATCTTCACCAATGGCAGCCAACAAAGCCACTTCCTCCAGTTGATGCAAGAGTTCCTCTCAGAGTTGTAATGAGGTTTCTGATATCAGGAAATACAATGAATGTGGCCTTCACTGCTTGACAATGTACCAAGTGGTGTTGACCACTGCATAAGACCTTTTTTAACTCACAGACACTTGAGGCTCAGTCAACCAGGAGAGCTTATGGAGGATCCTTCTCAAATGTGACTGTTACCAAAAATTTCTTATCAACTTCACAATGACATGCAAGCCACAATCTTTGCCGATGGATTCCCCACAGGCCCAATTCCAGAGAATACTGGGAGAAAGAAAGGCAGTGCTATTATATCAAACTTCACGATCCATTGCAATACATCACCTCAGCTTCAATAAGCTGCACACTGCAGTGGAGGAGACTACAGAAAAAGCAAGAAACCATTCAATCTTTGGAAAACAAATAAAATGACAGGCACTGGAATCTGAAACCACACAGAGCTGCCTGAAGAACTCAGCCAGTCAAGCAGTAATCTGTGAAAAAAGTTTTAGATCTGGGATTACAGAAGGAGAAATGGGACAGAACTTTTCTTCCAAGCTAACGCAAAACATTAGCTAGTTTTTCTACTGGTAAACTCCCTGGTAAAGGTTTCACTGCTAACATTGTAGTGTATTTCAAGTAATGGTCTTTCTGTAGAAGCAGTGTTTGAGATAACGGGTGCTTAGGAATGTGGGCCATCCAAACAGGAGAGAAGGCTGGGGGAGTAGGGTTTTCTTTTGTTCCCAACACTGGTTTGGCGAGAAACGAAGGGAGAAGATGCTGGAGCGGACCGGTCATAGGATTCCATCTGGTGGGGACCGTAACTCGATGGAGCAAGATGCGGGAGTCTACTGAGGATCAGTGAATATAATTTTTGGAAGATTTGAGCTCCAAGCTGTGCACATTTGACTGTTTAATTATAATGGGCCCCTTTTGCTTTTCCTTTCTTTTCTGTACTAATTCTTTAGTTAAATTAATATTCAGAAATATACTTCCTTTAAATATATGCAGTGTGTGGTCTGTTATTTCCGGTTGATGAGCAACTCACACAGCATTCACACAAACCGGGGCTTGGGTGGGAGAGACATTCCAATCTCATGGATGTGCCAAGACTGGAGTGTGTATTCCCTGGACCTACAAGGCCAGAGAGTAGTGGGTTTCTCAGTGCTGAGTTGGGGAACTGCCAGCAAGGGCTAATGAGCCGTTTCCTGGGACACCCAGGAAGAAAGGCGGTTCACATGGAGGACTGAAGGGCCTGTACTGTGCTGTAGTGTTCTACAACCCACAAATGTTAGATGTAAAAGGGAGGGGAAATAGTGTAAGAAATTGATGTTCATGCCATCAGGTTGAATCTATCCCTACCTCTAGTTCACAAGCATAACCTACAGCTTACTGAGAGAAAAAAGGAACAAGAACTAAAGCGCACCTTAGTCTCAGGGTATACCTCGCAATAGGAAAATGTATACACTGGGAAAGTGGACAAATTAAACAGACACCAGAAAAGAGAAATTCAATTCAGAGCAGTTCCACCAACTGCTCTGAATTGAATAGTAGGATAGGCAAAATAACATCGGAACTCTCTCTCAGGTTAACATCACCTTCACAAAAACTCTGAACACATGCAGCAGTTCTGATGCAAAGGCCAAACGCCTTGACATTGAAATCGCACTCTTCCATTTCAGCAAGGAAAAGACTTCAAAAGATACACACACAGCTTCTACATAGAATATAACATCTACATAAACTCATTGAAATCCATAGCTGAAGACCACACAAATTAGTGGAGATCTATTTAGAACAATAAATGCTCAAATCTCTCCAATGGGAGAACACTGAGGCTGGAGAAATGTGGGAAAGCGTGGTGGAAGCAATCTGCTGCCAACCCTGAGAGATTGCCTAAGGTGACTGTAAGTTTTTAGAACGGCCCTGTCCTACATTGAGCTTCAGGTCCATTATAAGTAAGCTACCAATTTTTCAGTTGGCCCAGATAATGGAAATCAATATAATATTGTTCGATTTCATCCGTAGCTTTAAGAGGAGTTCAAACAACAAGAGAAAACGTCAAAGTGAAACCGCAAGTTGAAGAGATAGAGAAATGATGTGAACTTCCATCACAATTTGGAGATGTTAAGTACTGAAACTATAATCAAGCTCTAGTGTAGCTGATTGAATCTTGTCCACCTGAAAAAAACATTGATTTCAAGGTTGCCATTGTGATGAACTCTGCAAATGGACAGTTTCAGTAATAGAATTATAAATGGAAAGGTACAGGAACCTGAAGGCTCACACCTCAAGGTTAAACATAGAATGTAGAACAGTATGGCACTGTGCAAGCTCTTCGGCTGACAATGTTGTACCAACCAGTCACAGACAGATAGGGTCGTAAAGAGAGCTTTTAGCACACTGGCCTTTATAAATCAAAGTACTGAGTATAAGAGTTGGAATGTAATGGTGAGGTTGTATAAGACATTGGTGGGACCGAATTTGGAGCATTGTGTGCAGTTTTGGTCACCTAATTACAGGAAGGATATTAATAAGGTTGAAAGAGTGCAGAGAAGGTTTACAAGGATGTTGCCGGGACTTGAGAAACTGAGTTACAGAGAAAGGTTGAATAGGTTAGGACTTTATTCCCTGGAGTGTAGAAGAATGAGGGGAGATTTGGTAGAGGTGTATAAAATTATGATGGGTATAGATAGAGTGAATGCAAACAGGCTTTTCCCACTGAGGCTAGGGGAGAAAAAAACAGAGGACATGGGTTAAGGGTGAAGGGGGAGAAGTTTAAAGGGAACATGTGGGGGACTTCTTCACACAGAGAGTGGTGGGAGTGTGGAATGAGCTGCCAGATGAAGATGTAAATGCGGGTTCACTTTTAACATTTAAGAAAAACTTGGACAGGTATATGGATGAGAGGTGTATGGAGGGATATGGTCCAGGTGCAGGTCAGTGGGACTAGACAGAAAAATGGTTCGGTATAGCCAAGGAGGGCCAGAAGGCCTGTTTCTGTGCTGTAATGTTCTATGGTTCTAACCATTTAACCTACTCCAAGATCAATTTAACCCCTCCCTCCCACATGGCCCTCCATTTTTATTTCATCCATGGGCCAAAGAGTCTCTTAAACGTCCCTAATGTATCTGCCTCTACCACCACCCCTAGCAGCATATCCCATGAACTTAACACTTTTTGTGTAAAATAAAAACTACCTGACATCCCCTTTATACTTTCCTCCAATCACCTTAAAATGTCCATCAACAATTTCTTCCCCACTCAGTTCTTGAACTGAGCCCCAACACCATGTTGAAGCATATTTCTTTTCTCTCTCTCTCAACTTACATTAATGTTCTTGTTTATTTTGTTGTGTCAGTTAGATATAATTTATGGTAACTTGCTTATGGTAACTTTTGTTTGCCATGTAAGACTTAGACTATTGACAATGTGCACTGTAAAGTGTCAGAGAGTTACTATCAATATCATTACGGCTGGTAATGGCACACATCAGAAGCTCCATTCCTCCCACACTGGACACTCGCCAATATGCTTATTGACAGAACTGTTTTACGATTGATGCCATAGCATCTGTCGTGCACCTGGCCCTGACGCACCTAGAAAACCTCGCCCTCCCCTCTTATTCTATTCCTCACTCTGGCCCTTTACCTCTTCTCACCTGCCTGTACTTCCCTTTCTCCTATTGTCCATTCTCCTCTTCTATCAGATTCCTTCCTCTCCTGCCCTTTACCTTTCCCACCCACCCGGCTTCACCCATCACCTTCTCGCTAGCCTCCTTCCCCTCCTCCCACCTATTTATTCCGGTGTCTTCCGCTTTCCATTTCAGTCTTGATGAAGAGTCACGGCCAAAAGTGTCGACTGTTTGTTCATTTCCACAGATGCTGCCTGACCCGCTGAATTCCTCCAGCATTTTGTGTGATGCTTCAATTTCCAGCTTCAGCAGAATTTCAGGTTTACACTTACTGTATGTCAGAATGCTGTTTCCGGATTTTAGTTCAGCATTCAACTCTATTTTACCCACAGACCTTGGTGAACAAATTCCTACTCCTCAGTGTAAATACACCACTCTGGGTGTCAGACTTCCTACCCAACGCATCTCAGAGAATCAGGTGCACAGCCGCTCCTCCCTCTCCATCATCCCCGCAGGGCTGTGTGCTGAGCCCACTGCTGTACACTCCGCTCACACATGACTCCATGGCCAAACACTCAAGTAATTACGTTGTCAAGTTCACCAGTGACACGACGGTGTCACCAACAACGATGAGATGGCCTACTGAGAGGAGGCGGAAGAACTTGAGGCTTGGTGCTCAGCACTGCAGTGGAAACCGCAAACAGTTTCAAACCCCTGGAAGTGCACAGCTCTCATGGTCCCAGAACACATTTTGCACAATCAAGAAAACTCATCAACACCTCTACTTTCTGAGGAGGCTGGAAAGAGCTGGACTGTGCAATCATTCTACTGATGTGCAGCAGAGACCATCCTAGTAAGCTGCATCATTGCATAGTACAGAAACTGCACTACAGTGGACAGGAAGGCTATACAACAGTCATTCAAAACTGCCCAATGAATCACCAGCACCAGCCTGTCCACCATCAAGGACATACTGTATCAACAGAAAGGTGCTGGAAAAGGGCCAGTAACATGATGAAGGATTGCACCCACCCTGCTCATGGACTGTTTGTCCCACTCCCATCAGGGAGGATGCTACATAGCATCCACACCAGGACCACCACAGTTACACCAAGCAGCACTGATTAATACCTGCACCTACTAACCCACCCCACCGTACCCACATCCACCACTACTTTATCATTATTTGTCCGTTTTTTTTATTAAACAAAATATACTTTATTCAAAAATAAAATAGTGTACAATAAACCATTCAACGACTCTCAATCCTTTACAAATGTTTCCATTACGGTCTTTACATTTCCACACTTTTAGCCACCCAGGTGGCACTCTGTTATTTCATATTTACATACCCTTGATGAGGGGTATACACCCCGCCCCCCCACCCCTCAACTCCCACGAGAGAAGAACCCTAAACTTTGTCAGTTACCTTATGTACAGACATTGCTGTGCTTAGCATCGCTTTATGGACATACAATCAAACTATGTATATAATCTTTCCTAGGTACTTATAATTTATTGCGTTCATTAATTATTAGTGTTCTTTATTTCATGTGTTCTTTTTTGCACTGTAACAGATCCAGAGTAACAATTATTTTGTTCCCCTTTACACTTGTGTACTGGATATTAAATAATCTTGAATCATCTATGCGAAATTTGCCAAACAAAGCACCCCTCCCAAGCTTATCCAGCATTATAAATCCCTAATAATACATTTTGTACCATTGGGCAGGCCACATCGTTCACAACCCTGACACCACACTCGGAAAGCAGATACTCCACTCTGAGTCAGAAACAGAAAATACTGTTGATGCTCAGCAGGGCAGGCAGCATCCAGGCAAAGAGATCGTATCATTGGAACGCGGTTCTGATCCGTCAAAAGTAAGGCATTACCCGGTGGAAGAGGAAAGGATGTTCACAAGACAGCCTTGGGAAAAAAAATGCAACACCCAGTGCAGAATCAGGATCAGGTTTATTGTCAGTGACATGTCACAAAATTTTTTGCTTGTGACAGCAGTATAGCGCAAGACATCATCAAATTACCATGTTACAATAAATAAATAACTAGTTCAAATGAGGAATAGTGAGGCAGTGTTCATGGATTTATCTGGTGGTGGAGGGGAGGCCCCACTGATGCCTGGGAATATCTGGCTCACAAATGCTCAAAAGTGGAGGGCAAGCATTTGGGAGGACACAAGGACCTTTGAACACCAAGGTGCTGAGCTCAAGTGGCAGAAGCATTACACTATCTCCCAAATCACCCATGTCCTTATCTACCAAACACCTCCTCTCCTGGCTCTGGTAGGACCCACTGGTCCTGGTCCTCACCAGAAAAAGGAAAGGGTTCCAAGGAGTTATCTTAACAGAAAGCTTGCAAGGTTTAACATTTGATATTGGGGTTAAAGGAATAAAGGATAGTGTACTTTGGGACCAGGGAGTATGAAAATTATTTGGGGTACGTGCTCATGGGGATAAAATAGCCCAAAACACTTAATTCACTTTTGTAATTTAAAACATAATTTTCCTAGGATTCGAGGAAAACAAGTATTTTGGAGTAAAAAAGCAAGCCCATATATAAAATCTATCAATGTAAAAATGGTTTTATTTTGGAGAAGTCAAAATTGTGTAATTTTAACATTTTTTTTATAAATAAATGTATCTGTAATATTGAAAAACATGAAAATCAAACAACTCTGGATAAATTGCCCCAAGAAGTAAGTATATTAAAAGGAGAAATTAAGAATAATATGTATAACTCAATTATTTAAGTGCATTGTAAACCAATGTTTTAACTCAATATTTGACATTACATTTGACAAAGCAAGGCAACAGAGAATGCTTTGATCTTAACCCAAGTACTAAATTATCTCTTCAAGACTTTGAGGTCAAAGAACAATGTTCAGCTTCAATTATGGAGCGTGAGGCAAGATGAAAGGACCACATTACATCTGAAAAATCCATCAGAGGGACGACCAAATTAACTGACCAAAACCACTTCTCCTAACCATCAACTAAAATGTGTTTAAGTAACCCACAAGTGTCTTTGATTTGTAAAGCAGTGACAGAGCTGTGGTGCACTTCTGTCTCTGAAAATGCGAAATTTCACCCCACCCAAAAACACAGGAAAGTGAAAGAAGTTTGCATTCCATACCAGAAAGTCTTAAACATAAGCAACTTAAAACAAAATATGAAAGATATTATATTTTTCTATTTTGTGAATGCACAGCTGCTCCTCGGTTTAATACAAGAATAACTTGTGTGTCTGTAAAATGATGAGGGTTTGTTTAAGTGAGAGTAAACAAAAGACAACATTATCATTGCAAAACGGATGCCCACTGAACTTTAGGATGTACTCTAGATAATGCAGACTGGTTATGTGTCAAATTACCCTGTGGCAGAAGCAACAGGACTTTACAACCTTCAGTGGTGAAAATCTGCAATCACATGAATACAAGTCCCTTCCTTTCATCAGCTCTGACCAACCACAAACTCTGGGAAAGGTGGCAGATCTTGTGGCCCTTCTGTAATTATGGGTTTAAGAACAGTGAATCACTACCAAGCTGCACGTCTGACAGGTACCTTCAACACAATTGCAAAGCTATTTTGTTGTTTCAGGATTCCCTCCCGTTCCCCGAACAGGTAGGTGAAGCCACAGGCGATGCTGAACTTAGGCACAAACCCAAAAGGCATAAAGCCACAAGAATTCCCACAGCCAAAGCTAAAAACATTAACAGCCTTTGGCATTCAACCAATGTCAAATCCAGTTAGTTAAAAAGTCAGATTAACTACCCAAGTTTGAACCATTTAAAAAAAAGATTGAAAATCGCTAACCGGTTTTCAAAATGCTTGCTCTTTGACTTCCCAACATCACCAACCCTTTGTCAATTTCTAGTAATACAACTAGCACTTAAAAGAAAGTATGACTATTGTAAAGAAAACCACAAGGTACATTTTTAAAGAGATGATGATTACCAGATGTCAAAGGAGATTTCATATTGCAGCTGTGACTACATAATTACCTGTTTGCATTATTGCAAACCACAGTTTAGATATAATAGTATAGTTAACAATGCTGTGAAAGGCATTTGGTCTGCAACCACACTTTCCAAATATTCCTTCAATCATAGGTCCAACCCTGGGAACATTACAAGCTGAGACATAGGTCAATAAGAAACATTGGTGAACACAATAGCCATTGCCTCAAACAGCGCTGTTGACAGACACAAGCACAAAGGCAGTGAATAGAGTCCCCCTCAGTTCTCACACACAGCGAAGAATGAGTCAGTGTATTGCTGCTTTGGTGCTCTGTTTGTACAGTGTATACAGCTTTTGTCTGCAGCCACTGTTCTCTACTGAATGAGGACTAAATAGTCTAGGAAGTGCACTCATAGAAAAGCCTTTTACTCCCACCTCCAGCCAGGACAACGTTCAGTGCGTGTGATAGGCCAGCAAAGAAGTCTAAAGTCATCTCCTGAAGTATAAAACCACATTTACTTACTTGAATTAGCAACATGCATTAATTTGAATCCTTCGGTTCAATTGGAGATTATAACCCTTTCTTTCCTCCTTATTCAAACGTTAGACAAGAATGTGCAGTATTCAAAAGTAGAATACAGTCCTTATTTTAAGAACGTTGACTTCAGGAAAATTTTTACAATGTAGTAAACAGCAAAGTCTCTAAAAGTAATTTTATACTAATTAATCAAACAATATTAAAAAGAAAGTAATAGTAAATGATGACAGGAAAAGTTCAGGATTGCCTGTGGAAAAACAAAATCCCACAAGCACTTTCACAGAAATGTTCAATTCTGTGACATGGGCCATCAGGGGAGCTGAGGCTAGATTGTCAGCAAACACTATAATGGTGATTAGCACCATTCACAGCAGACCCAGAGGAGAGGCACCGGAATCAAATACAACAGAACCAATCTCGGACAGCAAAATGGTGCGAAAAAGAGCCATCACTTAAGTGATTTTAACTGTTTAAAAAGATGTTTCAAAGCACTTGGTAGGGATGTACCAGGGAGAGAAGAGGAGTGAGGGGTGACTGGAGAAGACCAAGAACTAAAAGTGTCCAGATAGGGAATTCTGGAGCACAAGGCCTATGTGACTATGTGAAGAATAAATAAAATACTTTAGAAGCTGGTTAGAGCATCAGAGAACTTAGAGTGCAATTTCTGGGGTTAGAGATGATTTAAAGCTAGATGGTTTTTGGATCATAAAGAGATTGAGGAAAAAATTTAAACATCAGAAATTTTGGAGATGCAGGACATCCAAAGCAGCAACACACACAAAATGCTGGAGGAACTCAACAGGTCAGGCAGCATTAATGGAAATGAATGAACAGTCAAGGTTTTGGGCCGAGATCCTTCTTCTGAACTGGAAAGGAAGGTGGTGGGGGTGGGGAGGTGAGATGACAGAATAAAATATACCCAGTTAACACCTTGAACCTGTTATGACTTTTAACAAGTTCAAACTATGTACAGTTTTTAACTTCAGTAGTGACTGGCATAAGTTTTAGACTATGAACCTGAATCCTATGCTTACCAGCCAACATAGACTACTTCTTTCTCCCAACTCCATCAGTCCTCTTCATATATTCTTTAAACAATAAACCTTAACCTTCCATTCCAAAAAAGACGACGATACATGTGTGATTGTCTTTAAAGCTGAACATGAGAACTCCGAAGTTGAATTTTTGGGCAGCCAGGTGAGTGATGATGGATTAGAAGGATTTGGCATTTGTTATGATACAGACAAGAGAGTTTTGTTATCTAATATGGTGGAAACAATTGTAAAGAGCTTGAAAATATTTGAGTCTGGATTTTGCCTTTTTGATTTAAACATCCTAATTCTGAAATCTAGACAATTAATTCACACAATTGCTTATTTTTATAACATTTTTCACCTAGCTTATTTGCCACTTGGGAACTGAAATTTTTAACATTCAGCAGGTGTTTAAAATAGTTTTTCAATTTCATAATGTAATTTCTCTATTAAAGACCTCATAGTGGAAAGACATATGCAAATACAGAAAATCTTATTTAGGTTACAGGTCATGCTATTGTTCATCTGAAATTATATTCTTCCATTTCCAAGGAAGACAATGATACATGTGAAATTGTCTTTAAACCTGGACATGAAAACTTTGAAGTTGCTTTGGGGCAGCCAGGTGAGAGGATAATGCCTATAAAAATTACTGCTGTGGTTTGCACCTTCTAAAAATTAATTGCAGAAATTGCAGAGTTGTGAACATAGAGATTGATAGATAGGTTCTTGATTAGCCAGGGCATCAAAAGGTATGGAGAGAAGACAGGGGAGTGGGGATGACTGGAAGAATTGGATCAGCTCATGATTGAATGGCGGAGCAGACGCAATGGGCCAAATGGCCTATTTTTGCTCCTATATCTTATGGTCTTATGGTGAGCACAGTGCAGTCAATCACGCAAACCACAGAGCCATAGAAAAATACAGCACAGAAACTGCCCATCTAGTCGTGCCGAGCTATTCAAACTGCCTACTTCCATCGATCTGCACTGGGACCTTGGCCACCATATTCCTACCGTCCATGTAGCTATCTAAACTTCTCTTAAACGCTGAAATCGAACTCGTACGCACCACTTGCACTGGCAGCTCATTCCACATTCTCATGACCCTCTGAGTGAAAAAGTTTCCCCTCATGTTCATTGTTAACTATTCACCTTTCACCCATAACCCATGTCTTCTAGTTGTAGTCCCATACAACCTCAGTGGAAAAAGCCTATCTATACCCCTCATAATTTTGTATACCTCTATCAAATCTCCTCTCAATCTTCCAAGGAATGAAGTCCTAACCTATTCAATCTTTCCTTATAAATCAGGTCTTCCAGACCCGGCAACATCCTTGTAAATTTTGACTGTACTCTTTCAACCTTATTTACATCTTTCCTGTAGGTCGGTGACACACAATACTCCAAATTAGGTCTCAGCAACGTCTTACAAAAATAAATGAATAAACCAGCGCCCCCCACCCCCCTTGAATGACTCCATCTGCAGTCCCATTACATTAGGTAAGCAGCTAACATAATCAGGGACCTCTGCCGTCCTAGTCATTCTCTCTCCCCTTGGGCAGGTGATACAAAAGCTTAAACGCAAGATTCACCAGACTCATGGACAGATTTTATCACACTGTTATCAGACTCCTGTGCCTGTGTCTCATACACTACAAGACAAAATCTTGATCTCCCAATCTATCTTATCACAGCCCTTGCACTTTGCCTGCTGCAATGCATCTGCCCTGTAACTGTAACATTGTATTCTGTGTTAGTCTCCTCATTCAATCGCAATGGAATTACTTGTGGAAAGATCACTCTTAGATTGCGCACAAAATAAAACTGTATCTCAGTATTTGTGACAATAATAAACCAATGTAATACTACCCGCCATTAAGACTACTCCAACAGCTTCGCTACAACACAGTGGGTGTTCTATCAACCAGAAGATAGTTCAAGCAGTGGTTCACCACCATCCACCCAAAAGTTATTAGGGATGAGTAATAAATTATGGCTTACCAGCCACATCCACATCTTACAAAGTAATTTTAAAAAAAACACAGGGCACTGATCTCATTACTTGTGACTCCTAAAGTTATGAGGATTCATGGAAAAATTGCATAGAATTCTATTCCATGAGTAGTGCACACATTTTAAGATAAATATTTCTCCAACCAGGTTACAATCAGTTGAATAGAGGGATCTTGGTGTCCATGTCGACTGATCCCTCAAAGTCGCTGTTCAAGTTGTTAAGAATATGTATGGTGTGCTGGCCTTCGTTAGTTGGGGGATTGAGTTCAAGAGCTGCAAGGTAACATTGCAGCTCTATAAAATTCTGGTTAGATCACACTTGGAATATTGTGTTCAGTTCTGGTCGTCTCATTATAGGAAGGATGTGAGGAGATTTACCAAGACCCTGCCAGGATTAGAGAGCATGTTTTATGAGGAAAGGTTGAGAGAGCTAGGACTTTCCTCTTTGGAGTGAAGGAGGATGAGAGGTGACTTGATAGAGGTGTATGAGATGATGGGGCATAGATAGGGTGGACAGCCAGTGCTTTTTCCCCATGGCATAAGTAGCTAATACAAAAGAAAATAATTTTAAGGTGACTGGAGGAAAGTAGAGGGTGTATCAGAGGTAGTTCTTTTAAAATGATAGATGCATGGAACATGCTGCTGGAGTGGTGATGGAAGCAGATACATTAGGGGCATTAGAAAACCCTCCTAGATAGGTACATGGATGAAAGAAAAATGAGGAGCTATTTGACAGAGAAGCATTAGATTCATCTAAGAGTGAATTAACAGTGCAGCACAACATTATGGGCTGAGGCACCTGTAGTGTGCCATATAATTCTATGTTTTATTTTCTATGTTTTCCAGTTTATCATTTTCATATTGTAGTAAGCATACAAGAGATTAAGTAAATGTATCAGCTAAAATGAGCTTAATGATGCTTAGTTCTCTGCCTTGGCAAATCTGAAAGGAAAAAGAGTGGGCAGGGGTGTGTGCAGTAAGACAACAGGACCAGATTGATCTGGTCCAACACTCTCGATCTGGTCAGTGCATGGGTTATTCTGCAGTTCATTAAATAAATGTATTTCCTGCAGTTTCTTAAGTACTAACTTCAATATTCAAAGAAACATATTTTCTTAAGAGATGCATTTAAGTTTTTGCAAAAAAGAACTTCAAAGTAGGAGATTGGTCCCGACATCAAGTTTGAAGGACATCAGCTAGTTTGAAGCTGACACAAAGTAAAGATGATCACCAGAGGTAAAACTGCCAATGTTTATAGCAATGCTTTACACTGGTATGTATGAAACTCACCGTGGGAATGAAATGGCTGAAGTCTAAAGTCTGATTCTGCTGGAGACAGGGGAAGAATCAGTAGTACGTACAGGGAATTTGCAGTAGAGCTGAAGATTGGGCTTAAGGATAACTTGGAAGAAATTTGGTTCATTCAAGTCTGACAACCACTTTGACATTCTTGAGCCGATAGAGGGATTAAAGAAGAGACAGGCAACTTGATGTTGCCAGCATACACGCAGCATTATATTGAGACAATTTATACAGTATATAAAAACAGTCAAGAAGTCATAGCTTGATGCACCCTGTTATTGAACATAGAAAAGTTAAATGAATTGAAGATAGCACCAGTGGGAGGGACAATGAGAAAAGATGCTAGCGGCTGGCCTGCCTAGCCATATTGAGATCAAGTATGATGTGAACCAATACACCATAGTGATAATCTGCCTGGTTAGGACATTTGGCCAAAAATGGATTGGAGAAATTGAAATAAGGGATAGTACAAGATAAATCCTGTACATTTCTGAACAGTGTAATACTTCAGTGTAGTTTTTGTGATATTCCAGAGTACAACAAATAAAATTAACAAAGGAAAAACATGGTGATGGAACACCTTATATGACATTGGAAAGAGTGAGTTCAACTTCTCTACCTGCATGTCTTTTTGGGAAGACATACAGCATTAGCTGCTAAAATACATCCAAACAATACGGTTTAATATCATTGTAATTATTTTGTACAATAAACTCCATCCATATTAACAGAAGTTAAATAATGTCCGTTAAATACTAATACAATGTTATAGAATACAGAACTAAAACCAACCTTTAGGCCTATGATGTCCATGTCAACCATCAAGTACCTAACTATACTAATCTCATTTACCAGTACAATGTCTCATGCTAAATCTTGTCACACAAATTCCAAATCATAATTGCATCCTGATACTGCTGTTGGGCTATGCTGATGCACTGTTTTAATCATAGACTATTTTTATTCTTAATTTTCCAACTAAACAGAATGCAAATTGGAGAGCCAGAGATGCAGCTGCCTTTGTTTTATTTAATGTCCAATCTAAAGGCTGAAAGTTTGTCTCTAATTATTGGCGTCAGATCAACACGATGCTTGAGAGAACCAAGAACTGAGCAATTGTAGTCTATTTCTATGTAAAGAACATGAAAAAATTTCAACATGACGACTGCAGATGTGGAGCTATTCAATTTCAATTAAGAGAAAACATACGCCAACTTAAACTTTATTACCTTTTAGCTATATTTTCTCATCTTATACAAATAAAGGAAAATGTGCATTGATGTAGGCCTAAGTAGTGTCTTTCATCAACAATAAACATAACAACAAAGGGTGTTATGTTGGTGCCAGAATATGTGACAACCCTTGCAGGCCGCCCCAAATATACCCTGATTATATGTGGTTTTTATATGTGCATAGTGCTACAGCATTTTAGGTAGATTGAGGATACAGAAGGACTTAGATTAGCAGCATGGGCAAAGAAATGGCAGCTGGAATACAGTGTAGAGAAGTATATGGTCATGCACTTTGTTTAAAGAAATGAAAGGGCTGACTATTTCCTAAATGGAGAGAAAATACAAAATACTGAGATGCAAAGGGACTTGGGAGTCCTTGTGCAGGATTCCCTAAAGGTTAAATTGCAGGTTGACTCTGTGGTGAGGAAGGCAAGTGCAATGTTAGCTTTCATTTCAAGAGGACTAAGATATAAATGCAAGGATGTAATGCTGTGACTTTATAAAACACTGATGAGGCCTCACTGGAGTTTTTGACCCCTTATCTCAGAAAGGATTTGCTGAAATTGCACGGGGTTCAAATGCTTCCAGGATTGAATGGCTTGTAATAAGAAGAGTGTTTGATGGTTTTTGGCCCTATATTTGCAGGAATTCAGAAGAATAAGGGTACCTCATTGAAACCTAACGAATGGTGAAAGGCCTTGATAGAATGGACGTTTCATGTGGAAGGTAAGTGTAAGACCAGTGGACTTGGCCTCAGAATAGAGGAGCATCCTTTTAGAACCAGGATAAGGAGGAAGGTCTTGGACCAGAGAGTGGTGAACCTGTGGAATTCTTTGTCACAGGCAGCTCTGGAGGCCAAGTCTTTATGTATATATATGATAGAGGTTGATAGATGCTTGATTGGTCAGGGTATGAAGGGATACGGGGAGAAGGCAGGAGATTTGGGTTGAGGGGAAAATTGGATCAGCCATGATGAAACAGCAGAGCAGACTTGATGGGCCAAATGGCCGAATTCTGCCCCTATATCTTATGGTTTTATGGTCTATGGTTGTTAATACAAATGATGTGTTTCGATGTACATTTGGTATAATAGATAACTGAATCTGAATTTTAAAATATTTTTCTCTAATAAAAGATAAATTAGAATTTATAGTCACACACATAGTTGGCACTGAACTACTTACTCTCCATCTACTGCTGGTCTTCTGCATACACAGTGAAACTTGCCACCGAAGTCAATGTAAAGATCATCACCCACTACATGGAAGATATTACCAATGACGACTTTATCTTTGGCAGGGCCCATCTGCATCAGAGGGGAGTGCCTCAGTAATGAGGCAAATGACTTTACATTCTGTGTGGACACCTAAAAGGCATGAAAAAGACAGTTTTAAAAGCGTATTCATTTCAGATCATTCTACCCTAATGCAACCTGTTCATTCACATCAAACTTGACAACGCTTTATCTAATCAAGTAATTTTAACATTTTATTTTCAGAAAATTCAACATTTACATCTACGATCCAAATAGAGTACATAATTCTGGCTGTCAGCAATAAAACAACTCATTAGCATACAATAATACACTGTTACGTTTGCCACATGAATAATTACCGGGTACAGAAAAATTCTAAGTTTGTAACAGACAGAAATATCTAGTACCTGGAAGAATTATTGGTTTTCTTCAGGCCTGCAATGATGTATAAGGAAGAACAGAAGGTATCTGCAGATCACTGCATAATACCAATGACTATAAAACATTTAAGATGGAGAAGACATTTTATTTGTAATAGCAAAATGTGAAAAGTCTTCATGACAAAATCAGGTGTAAGGAATCAGGAGCATTTTCTCAACTAATTGTATACACAATGATGACAAATTAACTTGGAAAATATTACATTAAAAATTCTTGGCAAACTTCTAGTTTAGAGAGGCCATTGCTTTAGCATCAACTAATAGGCATCATTTAATATCTGCAACTTCTGCATAACTAAGTACACATTTCAATTGTCCTGAATTATTTGGGATTTATAGTATGAAGTGCACCTGGCAACAATGGAATTGAATTTAACTCTAGTCCTCTATGTTCAAGTACACTTTCAGACTCTGCACAAGTTCTTTATGGCATAGATAACCCATACTTGAGTTTCCATTTTTCTCTAATAAGAAGATTGTAGCACAGTTCATGTTGATTAGAAGCAATATCCAAGCCCTTTTTATATTAAAAAAAGATCAGACTTCACTACTCTGGGATTATTCTGAAAAAGGAGATGACCATTGTTCCCTCTAAGCTGTGTGGGCACGTAGCCACACAATAACTGAAACGTTCCCGTGCACGTAGCCTGAATTTCTGCACAGCAGGAATTTTCTTCTACATAATGTTTTACTAAAGTACCGTTCAGTTTTCAGGCTTCCAAAGATTTCCTACACAGAGTAATGGTTGGTCTGCGCAGCTGTAAAAAATATATAGAGGGAAAGTTGGATGGGATTGAATAAGGTAGAGGCACTCGTTTCAATGATGCTTTGTATGTAGCTAGGAATCAGGTTGGGAACTGAAATACCATCTCATCAGAACAAAATTAGTAAACTAAAAGTTTCTTAATTAATTCCCTATATTCTTCTATGAATCTACAATACTGGAAGTGGCATAGAAATGAAAAAAAGACAGGTGCTGAAATTCTAAATAGGGCTTTAACGAGAGTTCTGAGAGTCAACATTTTTATTATGTTTAAAAAACGTTAATATTTTCTAGCTTTTCCAATTGCTTTGAGAAAAACCTCACATAATGAGTCCTCAAATCTAAAAGCAGATTAATTATTGCAGACTCTGCTTCTTTTCCTTAAAACGTTATATATAGAATACAATCTTCCTTTATTGAAAAGAAAGACTTCAGAAGTTTAAAAAGGTGGCTCGAAATAAGCCAAAAAATGTATTAATTTTAGTAAGCGTGTTTCCATATGAAGTACATTCAATGCATCTGCTCCTTTTTGCCTCAACTTCTAGTTTTTCCCCATATTTTTACATTCTAGTTGAGGATGAGATTTAAATCTAGAGGTAATTTAAATGGTTTAGCATGGACTAGATGGGTTAAAGGGCCTGTTTCTGTGCTGTACTTCTCTATGACTAAAATATAAAAGCAAGGAAGTAATGCTGAGTCTTTATAAAGCATTGATTATACCAAAGCACTTGGAGAATTGTGAGCAGTTTTGGGCCCCTTATATAAGAAAGGCTGTGCTGGTATTAGAGATGGTCCAGAGGAGATTCACAAGAATAGCCCCAGGAATGGTCTGGTTAATGTATGAGGCTGTGGGCCTGGACTCAATGGAGTATAGAAGAATGAGGGTGAAATATCATTGAAACCTATGGAATATTGAAAGGCCTAGATAGAGTGGACATTGAAAGGATGTTTACTATGAAGTCTCAGAACAGCGGGACATCTCTTTAGAACAGAGATGAGGATGAATTTCTTCAGCCAGCGGGTGGTGAATCTGTGGAATTCATTGCCATAGACAGCAGTGGAGACTGACTCACTGGAAATATTTAAGGAAGAGGTTGATAAGTTCTTGCTTAGTAAGGGCTTCAAAGGTTGTGGGGAGAAGGCATGAGACTGGGGTTGAGAGGATTAATTTTTGGAACTTTAGCTCCACTGAAGTCAAGCATACTTTCCATTTTCTATGCTTTATTAAATTTGAAGATTTGACATATCTGAATGAAGAATATATTTTTATTACTTTATGGTAATGTGTTGCATTGCGACTTTTAAAATGTACCAAGCCACTACGCTCTGGGTTTGCTTGGTTATTTTATGTTCAAGTTATTTAGTAGCATGATGCACGATCAGATTCACCACAGAACCACTTCAAAGAAAACTGTTCAAAATAAACAGTGACTAAGAGCTGAAATGACAATCACTATGTGTTATGCTTTGTAAATTCCAAGGTACAAAAATTAATTGAAAGGAAAACAAGATTGTGAGTCTAACTTCACATCAGTGGTAGCATCATAACGTACGCCATTTACTTATTTTACATATAACCCATGATAATTTTACTTAAACAATGAATGGTTAATCAAAAGCATATTTACAATATTACTCAAATATTACTGAAATATTAAACACACAACACTCCTTCCTGCTTAGCTATAAACTCCAACTCAATATAGAATGCATCTCAACTTATACACCACACATACAGTATACTATATAGTACAATTACTATCTGGACATCTACAGCAAAGTGAATTTTAAATTGCCCCATTTGGTCTAAAGGTTAAATTGCTGTGTAGGATGTCTTGCTCTTGTGGAACAGTCTTTCCTGAGGGGATGTGGGGTGAGGTGAGGGACAGTCACTCTGCTAGGCAGGAGAGACTTGTGGCTTTGAAACAACCTCAGACTCTTGGGCCTTCACTATGTTTTTGTAGGAGTTGTCTCTGGAACTGCAGGAAGTTGTTCTGACAGCTCCGGACACCTTTCTTCTGGACGTGCTGGTATCCTGAATAGTGCATGGCAAGCTTCACTGGACAACATGGTTCATAATGTGCCAGTATGGTGCCTGAGGTCACTATTTCCTTTACCTTTTGGAAAGCCACTTCACACCGCTTTGTCCACTGCCATTTCTTCCCGATCTGTAGCAATGCGTTCAAAATGTAGAACACAGTAGCCAAGTTTGGCAGGAACCTGTTACAGTAATTGACAAAACCTAAAACACGCCATAATTGTGATACGTCCTTTGACCTTGGGACATCCACCACTGCTTAAATTTTCACAGCACACTTGTGTAATCCTTGTGCGTCAATGGTAAGACCACAATAAGTGATGGTTGCTTTAAAGAATTCACACTTGTTGAATTGTGCTCTGAACCCAGAATCTTCTAATCTTTTTAACACTGCCTTGAGTCTTTGGAGATATTCCTTGTCATCATTACTAGTAACAATGATGTCACCCTCTCACTCAATGTCAATAAAACCAAAGAACTGATTGTAGACTTCAGGAGAGGGAAAACAAAGGTCCATTTGCCAGTACTCATTGGAGGATCAGAGGTGGAGAGGGTCAGTAACTTTAAATTCATGGGTGTCACTATCTCAGAGGACCTGTTCTGGACCCGTCATATAAATATAATTGCAAAGAAAACACGACAGCACCTCTACTTCCTCAGGAATCTGTGGACATTCGGCATGTCATCAAAAACTTTGGCAAACTTTATTGATGTGTGGGGAAAGGGTGCTGACCGGCTGCATTGAGTGGAAAGTCCTACAAAAGGTAGTGGATTCAGCCCAGCACATCATGGGTAAAACCCTCCCAAACATTGAGCACATCTATATGAAACATTGACATAGAAAAGCAGCATCCATCATCAGAGATCCTCACCACCCAGGCCTTGCTCTTTTCTTGCTGCTTCCATCAGGTAGAAGGTACAGGAGCCTCAGGACTTACACCAGCAGGTTCAAGAACAGTTACCATCAGACAGACAGACAGACATACTTTATTGATCCCAAGGGAAATTGGGTTTCGTTACAGTCGCACCAAGAATAGTGTAGAAATATAGCAAAATAAAACCATAAATAATTACATAATAATAAGTAGATCATGCCAAGTGGAAATTAGTCCAGGACCAGCCTATTGGCTCAGGGTGTCTGACACTCCGAGGGAGGAGTTGTAAAGTTTGATGGCCACAGGCACTCTTGAGCAAAAGAGGACAACTACATTCTTTCTGCTTCTGGTGTTCCTACAACCGATGGTCTCACTTTAAGGATTCTTTATCTTATTATGTCATGCTTTTTCCTTTCATGTCATTTCATACTCATTAGTTATTGCTATTAATTTATATTTGCATTTGTGCAGTCTGTTGTTCATTGATTCTGTTCACAATTACTATTCTATAGATTTGCTAAGTATGCCTGCAGGAAAAAGAATCTCAGGGTTGTATGTGGTGGCATGTATATAGTGTAATAATGAATTTTACTTTGAACATTGATCGAGGTAACACTGAATGCCTGGGCAGACTTGCAGCACCTGGTCCATAGCTTTCTGCCAGAGTGTTAATGGCAGATGCTCCTCCAAAAAATAAGTGTATTATACTGATAAAGCCTTTTGTAAGTGTTTATGGTGAGAAGCACTTTGGACTCTTCTTCCATCTCTATCCATAGGTAGGCCTCAGCTAAGTCCACTTTGCTGAAGTGTTTTCCTCCAGAAAGGTTTGCAAAGATGTCCTCTATCCTGGGCAGAGGGTATTTACTTTCAGTACCGGATTGATGGTGACCTTAAAATCACCACAGATCCTGACAGACCCACTCTTCTCAGCTACTGAGCCCAGTGGCTTTGTCCGTGGGCTCCACTCAACCTTGGAACGAATTCTTTCAGCCTCCATGTGACCTAGCTCACTGGCTACTTTATCACGGATGGTATAAGGCATCAGACAGGCTTTGCAAAACCTGGGTGTGACACTTTCATTTAACACTATTTGACTCTTGATATGTTTGAATATTCCAGTGCCATCCTTGAACACTGCTGTGGCACCATCCCATATCTTTCTTAATTCACTTTCAGGTGACTCTCTTGCAGGGGATGTGGCATGCAAATGGTGGATGGATCTTCAATCAAGTTGTAGTTGTCTGTCCCTCCCGTTTTTTTCCCACATACAAGCACAGGAGTTATCTTTTCTCCAGTATAAGTTCTTAGTTGGATATCTGCAAGCTCCAGTTCAGTATCTTTGAAATGTCATTCAAACTCATTTTGTGGAATGATTGAAACAGCTGAACCCATTATTCCAATTCCACGTTAATTAGTTTGCAATTCACTTCTGCTATAAGCCAGTTTGCTTGTCTATTGTTATTTTTCATATTGTAAATCTCAAGGGTACTCAGTCCTGTACCACTCTCATTATCATCAGATTTTTCATGAACATCATGCAGATCGGTGCTCTTTTTGAAACTGCATTTGACTTTTTAGCTTTATCTCTTCTCGATCCAGTACATTTGTCTGCCCAACATACTCTTTGCATGTGTCCTACTTTCCATTTTCTGCAAGTTTCACTTTGAAACCTGCATTGGTCTAGTGTATGTGAGCTCCCGGCACAATGGTGTCACAATTAACGAGACAGGTTTTTGTTTAGACATTGCAATTTCATTCCTACTCACTTTCATTCCTGACTATGACTCCATTAAATCTCTGTCTGCTGTTTCCATTGATGCAGCTACTTCAACTGTTCTTCTAAATGTGAGTTGTGCTTCAGTTAGGAGCATTTTTGAATGCTTTCTTGTAAGATTCCACAAAGTGCATCATTAAGCCTGTTACTGAACTGTAATGGTCAGACAATGGTCAATTTCTTCAATTCACTCCTGTTCCTTTTGATTCTGCTTATGAAACCTAAAGCATTCTGCACTTAAAATGCTCTTGTATAACTTTCACAATATCAGCAAAACTCATTTCAGCTGGTTTGGTAGGAGCAGTTGTCTTCTAAGCAAACTGTAGGCCTTTAAATCTAATACACTCAGCAAAATTATTGGCTATTCCATTTAATTTAAAACACTGCTCAATTTGCTCAGTGTACACAATCCAGTTATCTCTTGTACAATCAAACATGTCAATCATTCTGAATTAGCCAGCCATTTTTACTCTCTTTTTAATGGTTATTTTCACCCAATATTCACTGTTTATAAACTCATGAACTCTTCTGTTTTCTGCCTTTATTTTTAACTCAATCGTCTCGGCCTACTTTTCTGAAGAAATGAGCTACACAGCTTTTTTTTTGCCCGACCGCTTCACTGCATTTTTTAAAACTCAAACGGTCATCTCAGGTTCATTTTAAAGGAATTACACTGCCACTGTTATATTTTGTAAACTCCAAAACTAATCAAAATACAAATACGGGAGAGCCAGGGATAACTTGTGTACTTCGTTTTTACTTTATGCAAGGCACGCAGGTATCACGTAGTAGCTTGATGATGTACATCACAAGTACTTTTGCATAGTTTATTTATTTATTTATTTATTGGCATACAGCATGGAGCAGGTCTTTCCGGCCCTTCAAACTGCAGTCCCGCGATTTAATCCTGGCCTAATCACAGGACAATTTACAATGACCAATTAACGTACCAACCAGTTCATCTTTGGAATGTAGAAGGAAACTAGAGCACTCAGAGCAAACCCACGTGGTAATGGGAAGAACTTACAAACGCCCTACAGGCAGGGACGGGAATTGAACTCAGGTTGCTGATACCATTAAGCGTTGAGGTAACCACTAAGCTACCTTGCTGCCCATAATGAATTATTTAAACAAAACAAAAGAATGCTTAATCAGCAACATATTTACAATATTACTCAAATATGACCAAAATATTAAATACATAACACCACCCTCAACACTAGTATGTCTCCAGGCTCCTCAAATGCAATACAGAGATTGTTCTAATTTCCCGTAGGTAGTTTCTTTATTGCTGAACAATTCTGAATGTCAGTGTCAAATATGATGCTTGGACCATGGTGTTACATGAAACAACACAAAACTACACTAGACTAAGTGAGACACTAGACTACGTAAAACAACACAAAAACTACACTAGACTACAGACAGACAGACATATTTTATTGATCCCGAGGGAAATTGGGTTTCTTAACAGCTGCACCAACCAAGAATAGTGAAAAAATATAGCAATATAAAACCATAAATAATTAAATAACAAGTTTATCATGCCAAGTGGAAATAAGTCCAGGACCAGCCTATTAGCACAGGGTGTCTGACACTCCAAGGGAGGAATTGTAAAGTTTGATGGCCACAGGTAGGAATGACTTCCTATGACGCTCAGTGTTACATCTCAGTGGAATGAGTCTCTGGCTGAATGTACTCCTGTGCCTAACCAGTACATTATGGAGTGGATGGGAGTCATTGTCCAAGATGGCATGCAACTTGGACAGCATCCTCTTTTCAGACACCACCGTCAGAGAGTCCAGTTCCACCCCACAACATCACTGGCCTTACGAATGAGTTTGTTGATTCTGTTGGTGTCTGCTACCCTCAGCCTGCTGCCCCAGCACACAACAGCAAACATGATAGCACTAGCCACCACAGCCTCGTAGAACATCCTCAGCATCGTCTGGCAGATGTTAAAGGACCTCAGTCTTCTCAGGAAATAGAGACGGCTCTGACCCTTCTTGTAGACAGCCTCAGTGTTCTTTGACCAGTCCAGTTTATTGTCCATTTGTATCCCCAGGTATTTGTACTCCTCTACCATGTCCACACTGGCCCCTTGGATGGAAACAGGGGTCACCGGTGCCTTAGCCCTCCTCAGGTCCACCACTAGCTCCTTAGTCTTTTTCACATTAAGCTGCAGATGATTCTGCTTGCATCATGTGACAAAGTTTCCCACCGTCGCCCTGTACTCAGCCTCATCTCCCTTGCTGATGCATCCAACTGTGGCAGAGTCATCAGAGAACTTCTGAAAATGGCAAGACTCTGTGTTGTAGTTGAAGTCCGAGGTGTAGATGGTAAAGAGAAAGGGAGACAGGACAGTCCCCTGTGGAGCCCCAGTGCTGCTGACCACTCTGTCTGACACACAGTGTTGCAAGTGCACGTACTGTGGTCTGCCAGTCAGGTAATCAATAATCCATGGCACCAGGAAATCATCCACCTGCATCACTGGACTACATAAAGTGCACAAAACAGTGCAGGGCAGTACAATAATTAATTAATAACTAATATTTAATAAACAAGACAATAGGCACAGTACAGGACAAATTTCAATATACAGTAATAATAAATGATGTAGATGCCAGTCTAGACTCTGGGTATTGAGGAGTCTGATGGCTTGGGGGAAGAAACTGTTGCACAGTCTGGTCGTGACAGCCCAAATGCTTCAGTACTTTTTGCCAGATGGCAGGAGGGAGAAGAGTTTGTATGAGGGGTGCGTGGGATCCTTCATAATGCTGTTTGTTTTGCAGGTGCAGCGTGTAGTGTAAGTGTCTGTAATAGCGGGAAGAGAGACCCTGATGATCTTCTCAGCTGACCTCACTATCCGCTGCAGAGTCTTGCGATCCAAGACAGTGCAATTCCTGAACCAGGCAGTGATGCAGCTGCTCAGGATGCTCTTGATACATCCTCTGTAGAATGTGGCGAGGATGGGGGGTGGGAGATGGACTTTCCTCAGCCTTCGCAGAAAGTAGAGACGCTGCTGGGCTTTCTTTGCTATGGAACTGGTATTGAGGGACCAAGTGAGATTCTCTGCCAGGTGAACACCAAGAAATTTGGTGCTCTTAATGATCTCAATGGAGGAGCTGTCAATGTTCAGCGGAGAGTGGTCACTCCATGCCCTCCTGAACTCAACAACCATCTCCTTGGTTTTGTTCACATTCAGAGACAGGTTGTTGGCTCTGCACCAGTCTGTTAGCCTCTGCACCTCCTCTCTGTATGCTGACTCATCGTTCTTGCTGATGATACCCACCACGGTTGTGTCCTCGGCGAACTTGACGATGTGGTTTGAGCTGTGTGTTGCTGCACAGTCATGGGTCAGCAGAGTGAACAGCAGTGGACTGAGCACACATGGTTGCCAGAGAGTTTCAAAGATATTGTTTCTAGTATCTACACTGTTTGGAAATACTGTGCCTGAATCACACTGGTTCTCAAGCCTCGGAATGGTTTCTATGATGCGTGTACCCTCTTTAGGAAAGAGTCCTTTGCAATGGACAAAAGATTGTCCTGAAAGAGCTTATGCCTAAATGTTTAAAATGTTATTTTAATAAGCAATCGACTTCTGAAAGTAAACTCATGAAGTTGACGTAGTACCTAAATCGATGACAGTTTCTTCGTAATAAGAAGGAAAGTTGTGTATTTGTATTTCTTTATTGAAAGATTTATTTGTTCATAATTAAAACTTGCCTTTGTTGGGTCTCAGAACCTCTCTCTGTAACTGGATCCTGGACTTCTTTACAGAAAGATCACAGGCAGCACATGTTGGCAGGAACATGTCTAGCTCCATCACACTGAGCACTGAAGCCCCCATCCCCCCAAGGCTGTGTGCTCAGCCCACTGCTAATGCATGACTGTACTGCTAGATCCAGTTCAAAGTAAATCAAGTTTGCTGAGGATACAACAGTAGCTGGCCTCATCAACAATGATGACGAGATGGCATACAGAAAGGAGGTAGAGTGGCTTGTCGAATGATGTGAGCACAACAACTTGAGACTCAAGGCAGCTGTGATCAAAGAGATGATTGTGGACTTTAGGAAGGCAGAGGTGAACACCTCTCACTGCACATAAAACGGTTCCTCTGTGGAGAGTATTAGGAAAATCAAGTTTCTGGGAGTGCACATAATTGACCATGTCATCTGGTCTATCACCACCACCTCTTTAGTCAAGAAAGCAGTGTAGCATCTCAGGATATTAGGCTGAGCAAGGCTCCCCCTGCACACCCTCAGTCTAACTCATTTTTACAGAAGCACCATTGAAAATGTCCTGACCAGCTGCATCATTGTCTGGAACGGGAATTACAAGGCCCTACAAAGGACTGCAAGGTCTGAAAAGAGGATCATTGGGTCACTAATCCAATCATCCGAGATATTTATCAGGAGTGGTGTGTACGCAGGCCCCTTAGCATTGCCAAGGTCCATCCCACAGTGTCTTTGACTTCCCCCCAATCCCACCTTCAGGCAGAAGGTACCTTAGCATTAGCTCAGGGGCTGTTAGGATGGGAAACAGCTTCCTCCCTCAGGCTGTGAGACTCCTCAACTCTCTGCCACCACCCAGGTCTCATCATTATGAAGCACCAGTAGTGTTATACTTTTTAAATTTGTGACATAAATGCAACTTATGCTAAATGTCAATCTTCTGGAATACGTTTTATTATTTATAAAATTATTTGTGATTGTGTGTTAGTTATATGCACCTTGGTCTGGAGGAATGTTGTTTTATTTGGCTGTATACATGTATAAGGTTGAATGACAATAAACTTGAATTTGATATATATGGCACAAACGTTGGCACAGCCTCAGGATAGAAGGATGTACTTTTAGAACAGAGATGACGAGGAACTTCTTTAGCCAGATGGTGGTGAACCTAAGGAATTCATTGCCTCAGACATCTGTAAAGTCCAAGTCATTGGGTATACATAAAATGGAGGTTGATAGGTTCTTAGTAAGGAAGGTTATGGGGCAAAGGCAAGAGAATGGGGGCAAGAGGGATAATAAATCAGCCATGATGGAATGCCTTATTTCTGCTTATGATCTTAGCAAAAAAAGTCTACTAATGAGGCTCTAAGATGAGGTACAATTAATATAGGAATTATTGGTTAATACACCCATGATAGTGCCTAATGATTAATGTAACCACAATGCAAAAGACACACATGCTTTCAGAAAAGTACTGGGTTCATTGGACAAACTGGACTATTATTAGGAAAACAAGAATGCTTAAGGATTTGACTTAGAACACTGATGGCAAAAGGTTACAAGTTAGTTTGAATGGGAAACAGAGTCAAAAACATTTCACATGACACTTTTAGATAACTTGCTGTATTTATCAAATATGATAGTTTTAAATACAAAACATTCCCCAAGTTGTAAGATAAACAAGTACTGGCATCACTATTACTGCATTATACAGAACGATACTTGCATCACCAACTTCAATCCATGTGCCAAGTTACTGCATGAAGTTTTATTGCTGCTTGAAATAACTTTGTTCTGCGTAATCAACGCCAGGATCACCAGACTCAAAAACAGCTACTTCCCACAAACCGTTAGACTGGTCAACAAAATCACCCATGAGCCGACCCCGCTGCTGCATATACATCAGCCACTCCTCTCCACAGCCTCTTCATCCCAAGCACTCCTCTCCACAGCGCTCTTCATCCCAAGCACCACCGATTTACGTTTACGCTCATCCCATTCCCACACTGAGACAGTCACTGTGTTTTCATATGCCCTCCTGCAAACTGGAAGCATTCCTCTTGCCAAGAATCACATTGTCACTTAATTATTTCCAGTCAGGGACATAATGCATCAATACTCCTACACCTAGCGTCACTTTATGTACTTATAAGATAATCTTACATATATGGCACACTCAAACATTTACTTGCATGCTGTGCTTTACAGGATTGCTTTTATATTTTTATTTATTGCATTTTTATGCTGCATGGGATCTGCAGTAACAACCATTTTGTTCTCCTTGACATTCATTTACTGAAGAGTGACAATAAACAATAAATATAAGCTTTTTCATATATAGTCCCGGCATTAACTGCAATTACTAAATGTTACCAAAGGTTTTTAACTCGTGAGAAGAGTTATTTCATTATGGCTTCTGTCTTCTCTCGTATTCCCACGTTGACAGCTTGAATCACTCGAGGTCAAGTTTCACATCAGGAAATGAGGGGTATAAAGTACTGACACTTGACGGCAAACTCTACCCTTTTCATCATTGCTCAGATATCACCTGGCCCCAATGAATACACTTAAGAGCATGAAATAATAATTTAGATCTCAAATACAAAGTTGTAATATTAAATAAAAGCCAAAATAAATTGCAGGTGCTTTAGAAATAATAGTTCCCTGCATGAACCACCGGGCTCAAGGACAGCTTCTATCCTGCTGTAATCAGACTCTTTAACAGACCGCATGTATGATAAGGTAGACTCTCGACCTCACAATCTACCTCGTTATGATCTTGCACTTTATTGATTCCCTGCAGTGCACTTTCTCTATAGCATTTACACATTCTACCTCAATGCACTGCACGGAAAGTATACCAGACAAGCTTTTCACTGTATCTTGGTACATATGACATTAATAAAACAATACCATGTTCTGCTGTAATACTAGAAATGGATTCTGCATTCCCAAGTGACACCACTGTAGAGCAGCAGTTAGCACAGCGGTATTACAGCTGGGGCGTCAGTGCGGTATGCATAGGTTTTCTTTGGGTTCTCTGGTTTCCTCCCACAGTCCAGACCCGGGTCAGTAGGTTAATTGGTCATTGTAAATTGACCCATGATTAAGCTAGTGTTGTCAGGGGTTGCTGGACGGCGGCAATCAAAAGGCCAGATGGGCCCATTCTACTCTGCATCTCTAAATAAATATCTGTACTCTAAGAAACAGTATTGCACTGTGGGTCAGTTTAGCAATATTAATCCTTTCGCAATAATCTACTAAAAATCTCATTTAACCGAAGTAATGCTGATGCTTGAAATCTTAAATCTAAACAGAAAATACAGGAAATACTCAGTTGGTCAGATATCATTTGCTCAATTACCAGCTTCTCTCAGTGACATATGTACCAAGATACAGTGAAAAGCTCAGCTGGTGTACAGTTCGGACAGTGCATTGAGGTAGAATGTGTAAAAGCTCCATTCAATGTCACTTAAAATCCAAACTGTTGTGAGACACTTTCCTTGTTTTCCTTGAAACACAGACCTATTTGTTTCCATTTCCAGGTTGCGTCAGCTCTGATGAAAGGGCATCGTGAACTATGTTCCTCTCTTCACAGATACTGCTCAGCCCACAGAGTATTTACAGCATTTTCTGTTTTCAATATAATGGCGCTGTTTGGGGTTTGTACTCTGCAGCTCGTGTTATTTGTGTTTCACTCTTTTTTTTATTGCTATTTTAGGCAATTTCCATTGGGCGGGCTGGCTCTGTGGCCTGCAGTTAATGAATGACACAGTGCTAAATTGAACTGAACTGAACATTCCTACACTGTTTCAAGGACTCTGTGGTTTGACGTTTAATGTTTTTTGGGGCGTCACAGTAGCGAAGTGGTTAGCACAACACTTTACAGTGCCAGCGACCTGGGTTCAATTCCCATCTGTACAGAGTTTGCAGGTTCTCCCTGTGGGAGGTGTGGATTTCCTACAGGTGTTCCAGTTTCCCCCTGCCAGTTGGCAGGTTAATTGGTCATTGCAAATTGTCCCGTGATTAGGCTAGGTTTCAATCAGGTTTGCCGGGCAGCACAGCTTGAAGGGCTGGAAGGGTCTGTGTCACGCTGTATCTCAACAAAATAGAAATATTCTGTGTCTTATTTGCTCGCTTTCTGCTGTTTGTACAATTTGCTCTGTCGCACACTGGGTGTTTGATGTTTTCTGTGAGTGGGTTCCATGGTGTTTGTATTGCAGCTGTCTGCAGGAAGACAAATCTCAGGGTTGTATTCTGCATACATACTTTGATAATGAATATACAGTCGACCCTCCTTACCCGCGGATTCAACCAACCGCGGATCGGGAAAACCCGGAAGTTCACTCTCCAGCACTCATTGTTTGAGCATGTACAGACTATTTTTTCTTTTCATTATTCCCTAAACAATACAGTATAACAACTATTTACATAGCATTTACATTGTATTAGGTATTATAAGTAATCTAGAAATGACTTAAAAGTACAGGCAGTCCCCGGGTTATGAATGAGTTCCATTCCTGAGTCTGTCTTTAAGTCGGATTTGAAGTCGGAACAGGTACATCCGGTATTATTTAGCGTCAGTTAGTCAAATATTTTTCTTAGCATATAGTACATATTTTACCTTTCTATGCATATAAAACACTTAAGAAACATACGTATTTCAATAATTAAACCACTGCATTGCTTAGTAATAACTGTAGCTTTCATCGGAGCAGGGCCTTTCACATGCTCCATTAAAATTGTTCCGATCGTTGACCGACTGTAACCTAATGCTTTTCCAATGACCGATGGAATTTCACCTCTTTCCGATCGCTTTATTACTTCCACCTTATTTTCAATTGTGATCGTGATTATTTTCGTGAACAGAAACGCCACGGATTCAGAGCTGCACGCCAGGTCCTAAAGTCATGTTAAGACATGTTAAATAAAGTCCGGAGTTCCGCTGGGTCCTAAAGACCACCGCACTGAGACAGGTTAAATAAGGGTCTTGAGCATCTTGGAACCGATCCCCCACGGATAAGGAGGGTCGACTATACTTTGAATTGTAGGTTTTGTTTTGATGAAGAACCTGCAGTGTCTACAGATCTAGCAATTACACATGCAACGCACAAACTACCAATTGCACTAAGCCAGTGATTTCACATGGAAAGCTTCATTGAACATGCAATCAGCTTGAAAACATGTCTGGCATTCAGCTCAGTAATCTGTCAATATTTCACTTATTGTGTTTCTTGTCTGATCTTTACTATCTCCAAATGTTGATATGCAAATAAACGGTATCAGATTAGAGCCACCGTTTTCCTTCAACAGAATGGGTATAACTCATTTTGAGGAAGATTAAAAACATTACTACAGCTTGCATTTCAGGACCCAAAAATGTTCCAGAACAATTTATTGTCATTTAGGCACTTTATTTATTGCTTTTATGCACAAAATGCAGCTTCCAACTTGTGCATAGGAAGTCACAAAAACCCTGAAAATAGCTAGATAGTACTCAATAACTACGATATGGTATAAATACTTGTTACAATGTCAAAGAGGCCACTTGTTCAAATAACAATATGGGATCATGCACATTGATGGTATCTCTGAAAACCTGACACACCTAAATAATGCAAGGACTGGAGGACAGCTTAGGTCCCAAGACTGAAACAAATCCACAATTTCTGATTCTGATTGGGAAGCTACTTACTCCTGGCTGCCATTAAATAATTCTTCAAAATATGCTAAAGATAAATTAAAATGAACAAAAATTATGCTGCAGGCAATAAATAACCCTGAAAATAGAAATTCCAACCTTGACCAATAGGCAAACTTGTCGGTATGAAGAATGGCTAACGATGCACTTCAGAAGTAGAAGAGATACATGCAAGATTAGATTCGCAACCTGGACAATAATTTGGCAGAGTTAATCTTTCAGCTCTTCTAGAACTCGTATGACTCTTATTTCATGGAGTGAAAGTCAGGGAAGAGTCATAAAGGGCAAATGTTTGATAAAAGGTAGAATGTTCACCATACAGAGAAGAGAAAAATCTAACTCAACACTCCTATTTAAAAGCAGAGTGCAGAATAAATCAATCTTACACATTGAAATTCATTATTTATTACACCATAAGGCATAGGAGCAGAATTAGGCTATTAGGCCCATCGAGTCTCCGTCACCATTTCATTATGGCTGATTTATTATCTCTTTCAAACCCCTTCTCCTGTCTTCTCCCTGTAACCTGGGACACACTGACTAATCAAGAACCTATCAACCTCCGCTTTAAATATATCCAATGACTTGACCAACACAGCTGTCTGTAGCAATGAATTCTACACACTCACTACTGTCTAAACGCGAAAGAAATCGCCTCCTCATCTCTGTTCTAAATTTGACGTCCTTCTCTTCTGAGGATGTGCCTCTGGTCCTGGACTCCCCCACTATGGGAAACATCCTACACACATCCATGGTATCTAGGTCTTTCAATGTTCGATAGATCTCATTGAAATTTCCCCCTTATTCTCCTAAACTCCATCAAGTCCAGGCCCAGCGCCACCAAACACTCTTCATACATTAACTCTTTCATTCCCAGAATCATTCTTGTGGATCTCCTCTGGACTCTTTCCAAAACCAACGTATCTTTACTTAGACAGCTGCTCACAATACCTCAAGTGCAGTCTGACCTCAGTGTTGCCTCTTTGCTTTTATATTCTGGTCCTCTCAAAATGAATGCTAACATTGCAAATGCCTTCCTTACCACCGACTCAACCTGCAAGTTAACCTGCATGAGAATTCCTAAGTCGCTTTATATCTCTAATTTTTGTATCTACATCTTTTAGAAAATCGTCTATTTCTTTATTCCATCTACCAAAGTACATGACCATGCACTTCCCTACATTCTATTCCAATGTGCCACTTCTTTGCCTATTCTCCTAATCTGAGCCCTTCTGCAAAGTCCTGATTCCTCAACGCTACCTGCCCCTCCAGCTATACTCATATTGCCTGCAAATGTGGCCACAAAGCCATCAATTCTATCAAACAATTACAAACCAGAGAAAATCTGCAGATGCTGGAAATCCAAGCAACACACACAAAATGCTGGAGGAACTCTGCAGGCCAGGCAGCATCTATGGAAAGAAAGTACAGTCAATGTTTTGACCCGAGACCCTTCAGCAGGACTAACATATGACGTGAAAAGAAGCAGTCCAACACCCAACCCTGTGGAACACCACTAGTCACAGACAGCCAACCAGAAAAGGCTCCTTTCATTCCCACTTTTTGCCTCCTGCCATTCAGCCAATCTTCCACCCATGACAGGGGTCTTTCCTGTTATACAATGGATTCTTATCTTGTTAAGTAGTCTCGTGTTCAGCACCTTGTTCAAGGTCATTTGAATCGAAGGTCATACCACTCTTATTTGGTTATAGCAAAGAAGGAAAATAGAATAAAAACATTTTCTTGCTCCGTCATCAAAATGTAAAACTTTTATTACAGGTACTTTGGTTGGGTTGAGTTATTCTCTGATCTTGGCAATATACTTGCAAACATTTCATCACCATGCGAGGAGACACTGTCAGTGCGCTGTTGATTGTAGTGTGCCCACCAAATGCTTGGTCTTTATATAATTTTCAATCAGCTGATTGCAACATCATTTTGGAAACTTAATTATGATGTGGGAAGGAAATCTTGTTGCTGAAAAGTATTTTTGACAATTCTAAAATTGCAGCCATCAGAATTAAGACCAGCTTGTTTCTAATTTCCTACCCAATGTTGCAATATTTCTTTTCACATGAGTATTTAAAATATATGAAAATGAATTTTTCCTCCTCATAAACCATCACTGATATATGTCATGGAACTTATTATTCTGCGGCAATAAATTTCAATGCATATACAATACATTCCATGTTTCTTTAATTTTCAGAGATAAATCAAGCAATAAAAAAGTCTTTGTTCTAAAATGCTAGCCCCAAGTAACAGTATACGTACTCTCACAGTGAGAATAATTCTTGCACTGATCTTCATCTACTCTATCATCAGTAAACAACAGAGCACAAAGAGTTTTTCTGGTTCACAGTTGAGGGAAATATAACACTGCAAATAAAACACCTTACAAAAAGATTTACCAGTAAATCCCTGCTTATCCACCTTCCAAATCCTGTTGATTTTTTGCTCTATTTTTCTATTTGACCCATTTTTCAGTGATAGTTCCCGCAGTTGACAATCTTGATTCATAAACAGAATATTCGGTCTATTAAGATCCAATATTATTTTTCTTATGACATTGGGTGGGTAATGACTACGACATTGCCAATGTCTATTCAGCCTAAGACTATTATGAGAGTTCATTACCAAAAATACTAATGCTAAGAAAAACAAATCTATACTGCTGAACTTTTTGAATGCTCGTAAATTGGAGTAACTTATCTACTGAAGGCCCTATGATTTGTTAACTACCTCCGAGGGAGGATAAGTAGTGGGGAGAAAACAGAAAAATAATCTGTTTTGGTGCGAAGAAACAGCATATCCTAATGCAAGTCACTAGACCATGCAAATCCTTTGTAAGATAGCATAATTAGCTCTGCCGGAGACTGTAAAGTCACATTAAAAACAATGTTCTAAAAATAGGACAACAAGGTTGTAAAGACACCCCCTGCTGTCCTGACTGTGTCTTTACAATTGTTTCCTCTACTTAAAATGCATGCCAATTTGTGGAAAGGTGCCACCATGTGGAGAAGTTTAGAAACAACTAATTAATATGAGAAGGGAAAGCACTTGTTGCCGAAGGCTAAGCACAATCAACATACTATTTAATTGTGTTTAGAATGATTCAGTGCATTAAACTACATCATTGTAATAGTTACTTTTCACTCTGACAAAAAAAGTTGAATTTCCCCATGGGGATGAATAAAGTATCTATCTATCTATCAATCCAAACTCAAAATCAGTCTTATTTTATGCAAAGCAATTTCAGATAGATAACATTGATAAACTTCCCTTTGACGTTCAAAATCTGCCCTAAATAATTGGCCCAATGTTCAGAGTCAGGATGCAAAGTACTTGAAGCAATACTTAAGCAGCATGAGCCGTCACTTCTTCCCAGATAGGATTTAGCCTTCCTGTGGAAGGGCTATGCATTTTTCCTCAATCAATGAACAATATGTCCTCTACATATGGGGTCCAAACATAGGGAAATAAAACTGAACTGACATTCCTTTCAAACAATAAGCTAGTGCTGCAAAATTTGTTCCATAATATCAATGCGCTGGCTTACACAACAGATATTAACATTACCTCAGCACCTCTCCTTCCATCAAAGGGATGACTCTATCATCTCAAATCATTAAAAGTAAAATGGTATCGCAGATTAAATCTCATTCTCTGTTGTCAAGGATCTTAAAATGTATTTTAAGTCGATTTTATGGCACCAAATGTAATAAAAATAGATTTGCACTTGACTTGCGGATGAGATTCAATATATTACTGTGACTACTCACTGAAAGCAATTTTATGTTTTATTTTCAAACACGCTTTTTTGGCATGTGGGAAAGTGTCCTTGGATATGCTTCACATTGAACCTTGGCGTAATCATATTATCTACCGATCTGAATATGAAATGTTTTCGGTTGATAAAGGAAGAAGATTTTAGTTTGCTAAATCGATAAACATTAAGACCGTAAGATAGGTATAGGAGCAGAATTAGGCCATTTGGCCCATTGTGTCTGCTCCACCATTTCATCATGGCTGATCCATTTTCCCCCCTCAGACCCAATCTCCTGCCTTCTGCCCATATCCCTTCATGCCCTGACTAATCAAAGATCTCCCAACATCTGCCTGAAATATACCCGATGACTTGGCCTCCACAGCTGCCTGTGGTATCAAATTCCACAGATTCACCACCATCTGGCTAATTCTTGCATTGGCCTGCTTTGGCTGTAATTTGAGAATTAATCCAATTTTGTCACTCCACTTTAGAAAGGATGTGAAGCCCCTTGAGACTTGGTGCAAAAAGGATTTAGACCAGCCTTTCTCAACCTTTTTTGCCTTGGAGGAACCCTTGAAATAATTTCCAGATCTTAGGGAACCCCTGCATAAAAATATTATATCTACAGCTCACAGTACGTTAGCATGATCAGTAAGTTTTAGATATAATAATGCAAAAATAATTGTCAATGCTCTTTTGAGTAGAGAATGAATTTTTAGCTTACCTTTCTTGAAATTAATCTCTTTCTTTCTCTTTCATAAATTGTAAAAACTCACAAGGCAAACATAAAAAAGTTTCTTAATTCTGAGTCAAACTTAAGATAAGCACAAAGAGATTTCACCTTCAACTGAAATGAGACGATTTCTATCTTTCTTCCAGACGCTTGTTAAACAGAAAACACTTGCTCACACATGTAAGAAGTTGAAAACTGCAGCAAGGTGTTCATTACTTTCCAATGAATGGAAGGATGCTCTTCCTTCACAGAAATTCGGAACTTGTTCAGGGGCAGGTCAGTAAATCCTCTTTTCTCAAAGAGTCACGTTCTCAGGCTGAGCAGAAGATTCACAGAAAGGCTCCCTCACCCAGACATACACTTGTGTTGAAAGGGAAGAAAAACACTGTACAATATTGTTCTGCAGTTCTTCCAGGTGGTTTTCAATAAGACTCGAGACTTTCTGATATCCTTCCTCACTCTCAAACCCAAGCAGAAGTGGAAACAGATCAAGATTTCCTTTTGCAAAATGATTTTTCCAAAGATTCCTTTTAAATCCAAGAATCTTGTCACTTGAAGTCTAAACATTTTTCCAGGGCCTTGCAGAGACTTGTTCCAACTGGTTCATATGATAGTTAGTGTCTGCTAAGTAGGCTAGTTTCTGCAGCCATTCATCATCTTCAAAGCACTTTGCAAAATCTGACCTACTATTTTTTTTAAAGTGCTCCTGCAATTCATCTTTCAGTTCAAACACCCTGTTGAGAACTCTTCCCCTGCTAAGCTACCAGATTCCTGTTTGTAGCAGGAGATTGGTGTGCTCTTTGTCCAGGTTTCCACACAGCTTTTGAACATTTGAGTGAACTGGTCTTAAAGCTACTAAATAACTTGCTTACTGAGACTGCAACATTAGCTTCAAAAGCATTAATCTGTTTGTTTTGAGATCCCAATAGTTGTTTAAAATAATCAGCACTTTTACCTATCATATGGCTGTGATTTGTAGTTACGAACAGGAGAAAATCTGCTGAAGGGTCTTGGCCCAAAACGTCGACTGTACTCTTTTCCATAGGTGCTGCCAGGCCAGCTGAGTTCCTCCAGCACTTTGTGTGAGTTGTAGTTACGTGTTTTTTTCACTTTGCTGGAGCCATTGCTACCTTTGTAAGTTATTTGCCACAGACAAGACACAATGGAATTCGACAATTTGATTCACCAGTCCATGTAAAACCCAACGATAAGTAGCTTTCATTGTAAAGACAGACATTTTTTTGTGTCCGTTGTAACTCTTCACCATTAACCTTATCAGAATTGGCTGTAGGCCTGGGACTAGGATCCTCCTCTTCCATCTCACATCTCCTCTTCACAAATCGCCAAACTGGACCGTCTTTAGAATAAAAAGTTCCCTCCAATTTTCTACGACACTGGTAGTTTGTTCACTCCCATGAGTCAGTCAGCAGTGCACAAGGGGAGATTGGAGGAGGTAATTCGGGAAGGAGAAGCTGACCTCACAGCCCAAATTGGGCAAGTCCATTCAATGCTCAGAAAATGCAGTTCACACTCTTCATCAGCCTACAGTCCTCCCTTCTGCTCACTAATCACCAGCCTACCATCCTTCCCTCCTTGCAATACAGCACTCACCAATTAATTACCAGTCTACCATCATCCCCTCTCTGTAATACAGCGCTCACTAATTATCAAGTCAAGTCAAGTCACTTTTTATTGTCATTTTGACCATAACTGCTGGTACAGTGCATAGTAAAAATGAGATGTTTTTTCAGGACCATGGTGTTACATGACACAGTAGAAAAACTAGACTGAACTATGTAAAAAACACAGAAAAAAAACACTACACTAGACTTCAGACCTACCCAGGACTGCATAAAGTGCACAAAACAGTGCAGGCATTACAATAAATAATAAACTAGACAATAGGGCAGTAAGGTGTCAGTCCAGGCTCTGGGTATTGAGGAGTCTGATACCTTGGGGGAAGAAACTGTTACATAGTCTGGTCATGAGAGCGCGAATGCTTCGGTGCCTTTTCCCAGATGGCAGGAGGGAGAAGAGTTTGTATGAGGGGTGCGTGGGGTCCTTCATAATGCTGTTTGCTTTGCGGATGCAGCGTGTAGTGTAAATGTCCATAATGGCGGGAAGAGAGACCCCGATGATCTTCTCAGCTGACCTCACTATCCGCTGCGGGGTCTTACGATCTGAGATCATGAAATTTCCGAACCAGGCAGTGAGGCAGCTGCTCAGGATACTCTCAATACAACCTCTGTAGAATGTGGCGAGGATGGGGGGTGGGAGATGGACTTTCCTCAGCCTTCGCAGAAAGTAGAGACGCTGCTGGGCTTTCTTTGCTATGGAGCTGGTGTTGAGGGACCAGGTGAGATTGTCCACCAGGTAGGTGAACACCAAGAAATTTGGTGCTCTTAACGATCTAAACGGAGGAGCCGTCAATGTTCAGTGGAGAGTGGTCGCTCTGTGCTCTCCTGAAGTCAACAACCATCTCTTTTGCTTTGGTCACATTCAGAGACAGGCTGTTGGCTCTGCACCAGTCCGTTAGCCGCTGCACCTCCTCTCTGTAAGCTGATGAGACCCGCCACGGTCGTGTCATCGGCGAACCTGACGATGTGGTTCGAGCTGTGTGTTGCAGCCTACTATCCACCCCTCCTTGCAATACAGCACTCACCAATTAATTACCAGCCTACCATCATCCCCTCTCTGCAATACAGCGCTCACTAATTATCAACTGTCTCCGCTATCTCGTGTCAAAAACTGAGAATGGCCTCAACCGAATAAACACAGTCCTACTGAGCACTACCACACTGGGCTAAGACTGCTAACGGGGCGGCTCAATCACTGCCCACCACTGAGAGAACTAGCATTGCATGTTCTGTAAAGTTCAAAAGACAATGCTTAGTTTAAATCACGATCTCTCGTGGAATGCCTAGCGGCCTCTCATGGAACCCTCCCACAGAACCCCGGATGAGAAACCCTGATTCAAACCATTAAAAAAAAGGAGCAGAATTAGGCCAATCCACCCATCCAGTCTGTGCCACCATTCCATCCTGGTTGATTTATTAACCCTCTCAAGCCCATTCTTCTGCTGTGTACCCACAACCTTTGATTTACTGGAATAGTTCCAGGGATCAGGGATTTCAGTTACAATGTTTGACTGAAAAAGCTGGGTTTGCCTTCCTCGATAAGAGATTTAACGGGAAGTTTACAAGATGTTGAATAGTTTTGATACACTGAGTGCCTCGGAAGCCACTATTCAACTGATAATACATCCCACTGGCCAGCAGCGGATTTAGTCAACAGAGGAAAAGTTTTTGAAGATCAGTAACTCAAGTGTAGCACAAAGTCTACACTTTGGGCAACAAGTGATTCCTGCCCTCTTCCGAGCCATGGGACCTATTTCCAATAGGCATTTCAAAGCACTGGAGTACCAAATCCACCAGCATTGTAGACCTTAATTACTGTTCGATAGAACAGAGGGCGTCTTTCTGTGCCTTTATGATAATATGAACTCCTGAATATGCACTACGAATATTTATTGTTCCCCAATGGGCTGGCACAGTAGCGTAGTAACATTTTACAGTACCTGTGTTTTGGGTTCACTTCTCGCCGCTTCCTGTGGGGAGTTTCTCCGTTCTCCCCGTGACTGCGTGGGTTTCCTTTGGGTGCTCGATTTTCCTCACACAGTCTAAAGACGTACCGGTTAGTAGGTTATTTGGTCACTGTATGATTAGGCTAGAGTTAATTGGGGGATTGCTGGGCACTGCGGCTCGAAGGGCTGGAAGAGCCTAATCTGCACTGTATGCCAGGAAATAAAAGCTAATTTTAAGTTGGGAGTTTGGCAGGATATGTAGTATACAGAGTGTGCAGCATTTTAATAAATAATCGCTTTCTAAATTCAATCCTTTCAGTAGCTCGATTTGGAAATTCAAAGACGAGTATGGTTTATTTGTGGTTAGATACGCCAGTGTAAACAAACCTGATTCAAGTATAGGCTGGTAAATTAATAAATATCTTAAAATCATTGATGAAATGTTTTGAAGACATAGCAGTAGGCCACTTTGCTCCCTTAACCTGCTGTCATTCAGTAAGATCACAGCTGTTCTAATTGCAACCTCATCACATCCCTCATCATCCCTCATCACATAGCATTAGCTTCAATATAATTATGGGGAAGGACAGGACTGGGCCTAGAGTTGAGATTTTTGATTGGAGAAAGGCTAACTTTGAGGAGATGCGCAGGGATTTAGAGAGAGTGGATTGGGTCAAGTTGTTTTATGGGAAGGATGTAATAGAGAAATGGAGGCCATTTAAGGGTGAAATTATGAGGGTACAGAATCTTTATGTTCCTGTTCGGTTGAAAGGAAAGGTTAAAGGTTTGAAAGCGCCATGGTTTTCAAGGGATATTAGAAACTTGGTTCGAAAAAAGAGGGATGTCTACAATAGATATAGGCAGCATGGAGTAAAGGAATTGCTCGAGGAATATAAAGAATGTAAAAGGAAACTTAAGAAAGAGATTAGAAAAGCTAAAAGAAGTTACGAGTTTGGTTTGGCAAATAAGGTGGAAGTAAATCCGAAAGGCTTCTACAGTTATATTAAAAGCAAGAGGATAGTGAGGGATAAAATTGGTCCCTTAGAGAATCAGGGTGGTCAGCTATGTGTGGAGCCGAGGGAGATGGGAGAGATTTTGAACGATTTCTTCTCTTCGGTATTCACTAAGGAGAAGGATATTGAATGGTGTAAGGTGTGGGAAACAAGTAAGGAAGTTATGGAACCTATGACAATTAAAGAGGTGGAAGTACTGGCGCTTTTAAGAAATTTAAAAGTGGATAAATCTCCGGGTCCTGACAGGATATTCCCCAGGACCTTGAGGGAAGTTTGTGTAGAGATAGCAGGAGCTCTGACGGAGATCTTTCAGATGTCATTAGAAACGGGGATTGTGCCGGAGGATTGGCGTATTGCTCATGTGGTTCCATTGTTTAAAAAGGGTTCTAGAAGTAAGCCTGGCAATTATAGACCTGTCAGTTTGACATCAGTGGTGGGTAAATTAATGGAAAGTATTCTTAGAGATAATATTTATAATTATCTGGATAGACAGGATCTGATTAGGAGTAGCCAGCATGGATTTGTGCGTGGAAGGTCATGTTTGACAAACCTTATTGAATTTTTTGAAGTAGTTACGAGGAATGTTGACGAGGGTAAGGCAGTGGATGTGGTCTATATGGACTTCAGCAAGGCCTTTGACAAAGTTCCACATGGAAGGTTAGTTAAGAAGGTTCAGTCGTTAGGTATTAATGCTGGAGTAATAAAATAGATTCAACAGTGGCTAGATGGGAGATGCCAGAGAGTAGTGGTGGATAATTGTTTATCGGGATGGAGGCCGGTGACTAGCGGGGTGCCTCAGGGATCTGTTTTGGGCCCATTGTTGTTTGTAATATACATAAATGATCTGGATGATGGGGTGGTAAATTGGATTAGTAAGTATGCTGATGATACTAAGGTAGGAGGTGTTGTGGATAATGAGGTGGGTTTTCAAAGCTTGCAGGGAGATTTATGCCGGTTAGAAGAATGGGCTAAACGTTGGCAGATGGAGTTTAATGCTGAGAAGTGTGAGGTTCTACATTTTGGCAGGAATAATCCAAATAGAACATACAGGGTAAATGGTAGGGCATTGAGGAATGCAGTGGAACAGAGAGATCTAGGAATAACAGTGCATAGTCCCCTGAAGGTGGAGTCTCATGTAGATAGGGTGGTGAAGAAGGCTTTTGGAATGCTGGCCTTTATAAATCAGAGCATTGAGTACAGAAGTTGGGATGTAATGTTAAAATTGTACAAGGCATTGGTAAGGCCAAATTTGGAATATTGTGTACAGTTCTGGTCACCGAATTATAGGAAAGATATCAATAAATTAGAGAGAGTGCAGAGACGATTTACTAGGATGTTACCTGGGTTTCAGCACTTAAGTTACAGAGAAAGGTTGAACAAGTTAGGTCTCTATTCATTGGAGCGTAGAAGGTTGAGGGGGGATTTGATCGAGGTATTTCAAATTTTGAGAGGGATAGATAGAGTTGACGTGAATAGGCTGTTTCCATTGAGAGTAGGGGAGATTCAAACGAGAGGACCTGATTTGAGAGTTAGGGGGCAAAAGTTTAAGGGAAACACGAGGGGGTATTTCTTTACTCAGAGAGTGATAGCTGTGTGGAATGAGCTTCCTGTAGAAGTAGTAGAGGCCAGTTCAGTTGTGTCATTTAAGGTAAAATTGGATAGGTATATGGACAGGAAAGGAGTGGAGGGTTATGGGCTGAGTGCGGGTAGGTGGGACTAGGTGAGATTAAGAGTTCGGCACGGACTAGGAGGGCCGGAATGGCCTGTTTCCGTGCTGTGATTGTTATATGGTTGTATGGTTATCCCTGCCTTTCTCTGGTAACTTTTCAATGACATGCTTATCAAGGACCTTTCTACTACTGCCTTATTTTTTTCTCCAAAGTCTCTCTTCCTCATAGGTCAGTGGAAACAATGCTGCCTCATTTCTGACTTTAAAGAAGAATCTTAGTTCTGGACCTCTGAGCAAGTTAAAACATTCACCTCTGAAGTTTCAAAACCATTGTTTTATTATATAACCATTATTATATAATTATTGCTTTTTGTTTGTTGGAAATCACCTGAACAGAAACAAATTCCAACAACGATTTCTTCATGTGTATAAGTTCAAAGCAAATTTAGTATCAAAGTACGGGTATGTTACCATATACAAACTTGAGATTCATTTTCTTGCCTGCATACTCAGTAAATCCATGACAGAATAATAACCATAATAGAGTCAATGAAAGACGACACCAACTTGAGCGGTCTTTCATAAATAGTCAGTAATTAACTATGTGGATAAAAAGCATGCTTCATTAGACTGACTTAAGTAGTGATTTAGTTTGTCAATCTGACCTGCCCTTCAATGAAACTGTATGTCAATGCCACAGGCTCTGATTATGAAATATGTTTACTTGGCTTAATCTGCTATAGACCTTAACTAAATTCTATGGTTATTGATAACTGATGGCAATTACACAGATTTCTATTTTATTTTTTGACAACTTTGGTTGCTCCACTTTTCTTTAAAACCATGACATTTCAGAGTCAGTAGTTTTCGTTCTACAATAGGAAATCTGCCAATACACACTATTCACTTGTGACTTCCCACTGTTTAGTAAATATAAGATTTGACGTAAAACTTTTCCCTATTGTGGATGGGCAAATAGAGGCACATTTTGACCCCTTAGATGTGAGGAAATACTGGCAAAACTGAAGTTATTACCCATCACTAGATTCCCAGAGAAAGAGATGTGCATTTTCTTCAATTATGCTTATCTGTAAATTGAATTTAAGTAGGGAATCTATTTTATTGATCCAGATAAAGAAAAGGAAAGCTTGACAACAAATAACTGAGTAAAGCTACAGTGCATCATATGGCAGTTGTAATGTCTACCAACAGACACAGTGGAAAAAGGATTCAAGGTTCAAGATTGTTTAATGTCATTTTCTGTACACAAATGTAAAGGAGAATGAAATAATTGTTACTCCAGATCTGACGCACCACAGAAAAAACACAATCTTAAAAAAAACACAATAACAACTACAATAATCACAATAAGTACACAAGAGATAGCTTATATAAATGATTGCATGTCCTTAAAGTGTTGCTGGGCACAAGAGTGACTGTACTTCAGGGTCTGACAGACGATAATAAAGTAGAAATGGCTGGGGGAATGGAGGGGTGGGTGGAATCCTTTATGATGTTACTGGCCATTTTCTGGCACCTTACTGTATACAGTCGGCCCTCCTTATCCGCGGGGGATTGGTTCCGGGACTCCCCCCGCGGATACCAAAAAACGCGGATGTTCAAGTCCCTTATTTAGCTGCCCAGTGAGGTGGTCTTTAGGACCCAGCGGAACCCCGGACCTTATTTAAACTGTCTCAATGTGGTCATCTTTAGGACCTGGCGCAGCTCTGAATCCGCAGTGTTTCTGTTCATGAAAATAATCACGATCACGATTGAAAATAAAGTGGAAGTAATAAAGCGATCGGAAAGAGGTGAAACGCCATCGGTCATTGGAAAAGCGTTAAGTTACAGTCAGTCAACGATCGGAACAATTTTAATGGAGCATGTGAAAGGCCCTGCCCCAATGAAAGCTACAATTATTACTAAGCAACGCAGTGGTTTAATTATTGAAATACATGTGTTTCTTAAGTGTTTTATATGCTTAGAAAGGTAAAATGTATACTATTACAAAGACAAACGTTTGACTAACTGACGCTAAATAATACCGGATGTACCTGTTCCGGCTTCAAATCCGACTTAAAGACAGACTCAAGAATGGAACTCATTCATAACCCGGGGACTGCCTGTACTTTTAAATCATCTCTAGATTACTTATAACACTTAATACAATGTAAGTGCTATGTAAATAGTTGTAATACTGTATTGTTAGGGAATAATGACAAGAAAAAATAGTCTGTACATGCTGAAATAACGAGTGCTGGAGAGAGAACTTGCGGGTTTTCTCGATTTGCAGTTGGTTGAATCCGTGGATAAGGAGGGCCAATTGTATATGTCCTTAATGGTGGGTAGGCTGGTGCTGGTGACGCATTGGGCAGTTTTGAGTACCCATTGTAGAGCCTTCCTGTCTGCTACAGTGTAGTTTCGGTACCAAACAGTGATGCAGCTTGTCAGGACGCTCTCTACTGTGCATCTGTAGAACGGCAGTGAGTATGAATGTCCATAGTCCAGCTCTCTTCAGTCTCCTCAGAAAGTAGAGGCATTGGTGAGCTTTTCTGACTGTACAGGTTGTGTTCTGGGACCATGAGAGATTGCGTGAGATGTGCACTCCAAGGAGTTTGAAACTGCTCGCAGTTTCCACTGCCAATGTTAGGAGGGTTGTGAGTGTGCATGTTCTCCAAGTGTCGATAACCATCTCCTCTGACTTGTTGACACTGAGGACGACGTTACTTGCCTGGCACCAGGCCTCGAGCTCTTCCACCTCCTCTCTGTAGGCCGTCTCATCGTTGTTGATGATGAGCCCTGCCACTGTCGTGTCATTGGAAAACTTGACAACCTGATTACTCGGGTGTTTGGCTGTGCAGTCACGTGTGAGCAAAGGATACAGCAGTGGGGTCAGTACACAGGCCTGGGAGACACCGTGCTGCGAATGACGGGGAGGAAGAAGCCATGTATTTATTTTCTGTTTGTCTGTATTGCGTGTTTTTATTATAAATTACAGTAATTTGTCGTGTGGGTTGGGGCGTGGTAGAAGCAAATGAGCATGGTGACATAGTCACACTTTGTCTTAGTTAGTTTAGTTAATAGGGAGGTTAGAGAGGTAGCCAAGGAATAATTTTTATTGTTGACCACTAATCCTATTTTTTTATGATCTTCACTTAATTACACTAATTACTCTTATTTTGCTATATCACTGATTTAGCTTTGTTAGTTTTAAAATCACTATAAGATCACTTGTCTTTGCTGGTTTTGTGATAAGAATCGAAAGTACTTTTACTCGACTCAGTTATCTGGAAGCGCGTCACACACAACTCCCATACTCAGCCTCTCAGCGGTTTTGGTTTGTTTTCAAGTCACCGCCATGTGCATCCTGACTGAGTGAGGTCTGTTTGTTAGGAAGTCCAACACCCAGTTGCACAGTGATGTCTTCAGACTGAAGTGTAGGAGTTTGTTCACCAAGATCTGTGGGACAAAGTTCACTAAATTGAGTGATTGTTTCAGAGAGGATGCAGGGGCAAGGATGGATACAGAAATGAAATACGGACACGATCAAACAAAAGGATTAATAATGGTGTGGAAAAGTTATGAACATTTCAGAATAGAATGTGGATCTGGAGAGGATGTTTCCTGTGGTGGGAGAGTCTAGGACCAGAGGACACAGCCTCAGAATAAAATGACATTCTTTCAGAATGGAAATGAGGAAGAATTTCTTTAGCAAGAGAATGGTGAATCTGTGGAAATTATTGCCACAGGCAACTGTGGAGGCCAAGTCTTTACATACCGTTTATTTATGGCAAAGGTTGATAGATTCTTGATTGGTCAGGGCATGAAGGGATATGGTGAGAAGACAGGAGATTGGGGCTGAGAGGGAAAATGGATCGGCCATGACGAAATGGCAGAACAGTCCCAAATGGCTTAATTCTGCTCGTATACCTTATGGTCACATCTAGGAAATTAATCAGAAACTGAATCAGGTTTATTATCACTAACATAGGTTGTGAAATTTGTTCTGCAGCAGTACAGTGTAATTCATAAAATTTACTATAAATTACAATAAGAATATATTTAAAAAAATAAATAATGGGAAAAGAGAGCAAAATAGTGAGGTTGTTTTAATGGACCGTTCAGAAATCTGATGGCGGAGGAGAAGAATTTTTTTCTAAAACGCTGAGTGTGGGTCTTCAAGCTCCTGTACCCCCTCCCTGATGAGAAGACAGCATGATCAAAGTTCAAAGTAAACTTGATATGTCACCCTATACAGTCCTAAGATTCAATATCCTGCCAGGCAAATTTACAGAATGGTAACTATAACAGGATCAGTGAAGATCAACCAGAGTGCAAAAGACAGCAAACTCTGCAAATGCAAATATAAATAAATTACAATAAATAACAAGAACACGAGATAACAAGATAAAAAGTGCTGCAAGTGAGATCATTGGTTGTGGGAACATCTCAATGGACAAGTGAGTGTAGTTATCCCCTTCGTTCAAGAGCCTGATGGCTGTGCATGACGACAATGCAGTAGATGCATGACTTTTACACTTATATTTTTCAGCATGAAATTTCTACAAAGTTAAACAAGCTATTTTAAAGGACATATTCATGCTTTCTTTTACAGAAATTCATAAACTAATGCAATGGATCTTAGTCAAAATCTATTTTGTTGTCCAATTCTGAATAGAAGCGTGATATATCTCAAGCTTCACTACATATATATATGTAGCTTGATATATTTTACAAAGAGACCAGGATGATGCTGAGAAGTGAGCAATATAAAGGGAATAAGGACGTGGTGATAAAGGTTTTTTTTTATCTAGTTGGGTCCCTAAACCATGAAGCACCATGAGGTTTTGCCAGCTGTGTTATTAGCTTGCGGAGTTAATGACATTGTTGTCTGCAAACACCATGAGAATCCTCACACAGACGGAGAGAGTTTTGGATATGGTGTTGACTGATCTTTCAGGAACGTTGTGATGGATTAGTTGATGTGAAACAGAATAATTATAAGGTGGTTGAGGTGCGTGCAATTTAAGACACTAGGTATGTCAGTCTTGCTAACTTCAGCAAATACTTTAACATCACATATTACTTCCTTCATTTATGTGTTTGGTTTAAGCTCAGAGTAACTGCTACAACCGCATTTTCGAAGCCACAGATGACCCATCACACAGTACAGTCAGAGATAATAATTTAAGTGACGAAAACTGCAAGGAAGTGTTAAAAGTCATAGACCCTTAAGCACTGCAGCACAGGAATAGGCCCTTCAGCCCATCTAGTCCATCCCGAACTACAATTCTGCCTAATCCCATCAACCTGCACCTGAACCATAGTCCTCCATACACGACCAATCCATGTACTTACCCAAATTTCTTTTAGATGTTGTAATCAAACCCACATCCAGCACTTCCACTGGCAGCTAATTCCACACTCACACTACCCTCTCAGTGAAAACATTCCCCCTCAAGTTTCCCTTAAATATTTCACCTATCCACTCAAGTTCTAGTCTCACCCAACTTCAGTGGAAAATGCCTGCTTGTGTTTACCCAGTCTATACCCCTCATAATTCTTCATACCTCTATCAAATCTCCCCTTATTCTCATACAGTCCAGGAAAAAAAATCCTTAGCCTATTCAACCTACCCTATAACTCAGATCCTGAAGTCCCTGCAACATCCTTGCAAATTTTCTCTGTGCTGAACTATATACAATCAATTAAAGTTATATGAGTGAGAATTTTCTAATGGCTTTGGTCATGGGAGTTAAAGGAAATAAAATTTTCTATCAGAGAGTTTTTGGCACATTGGCCTCCATAATTCAATATATAACCATTTAACAATTACAGCATGTAAACAGGCCATCTCGGCCCTTCTAGTCTGTGCCGAACGCTTACTCTCACCTAGTCCCACTGACCTGCACTCAGCCCATAACCCTCCATTCCTTTCCTGTCCATATAGCTATCCAATTTTTTTTTAAATGACAATATCAAACCTGCCTCTACCACTTTTACTGGAAGCTCATTCCACACAGCTACCACTCTCTGAGTAAAGAAATTCCCCCTCGTGTTACCCCTAAACTTTTGTCTCCTAACTCTCAACTCATGTCCTCTTGTTTGAATCTCCCCTACTCTCAATGGAAAAAGCCTATTCACGTCAATTCTATCTATCCCCCTCATAATTTTAAATACCTCTATCAAGTTCCCCCTCAACCTTCTACGCTTCAAAGAATAAAGACCTAACTTGTTCAACCTTTCTCTGTAACTTAGGTGCTGAAACCCAGGTAACATCCTAGTAAATCTTCTCTGTACTCTCACTATTTTGTTGACATCTTTCCTATAATTCAGTGACCAGAACTGTACACAATACTCCAAATTTGGCCTCACCAATGCCTTATACAATTTTAACATTACATCCCAACTCCTGTACTCAATGCTCTGATTTATAAAGGCCAGCATACCAAAAGCTTTCTTCACCACCCTATCCACATGAGATTCTACCTTCAGGGAATGATGCACCATTACTCCTAGGTCACTCTGTTCTACTGCATTCCTCAATGCCCTATCATTTACCATGTATGTCCTACTTTGATTAGCCTGCAGCCATTGACACTCATCTCAAAAGAACATAAGAAATAGGAGCAGGAGTAGGACATCTGGTCCATCGAGCCCTGTCCTCCATTCAATAAGATCATGGCTGATCTGGCCATGGATTCATCTTGACCTACCTACCTTTTCCCCATAACCCTTAATTCCCCTACTGTGCAAAAATCTATCCAACCTTGTCTTAAATATATTTACTGAAGTAGCCTTCACTACTTCTTTGGGCAGAGAATTCCACAGATTCACCACTCTTTGGGAAAAGCAGTTCCTCCTCATCTCCGTCCTAAATCTGCTCCCCCAAATCTTGAGGTTATGTCCCCTAGTTCTAGTCTCACCTACCAGTGGAAACAACTTCCCCGCCTCTATATTACCTATACCTTTCATAATTTTATATGTAAGATCTCATCTCATTCTTCTGAATTCCAGTGAGTACAGTCCCAAGCGACTAAATCTCTCTTCATAGTCTAAATGCCTCATCTCCCGAATCAGACAGACAGACATACTTTATTGATCCCAAGGGAAATTGGGTTTCGTTACAGCCACACCAGCCAAGAACAGTGTAGAAATATAGCAATATAAAGCCATAAATAACGAAATAATAATAATTACTCCAAGTGGAAATAAGTCCAGGACCAGCCTATTGGCACAGGGTGTCTGACACTCCAAGGGAGGAGTTGTAAAGTTTGATGGCCACAGGCAGGAATGACTTCCTATGATGCTCAGTGTCACATCTCGTTGGAATGAGTCTCTGGCTGAATGTACTCCTGTGCCTAACATTATGGAGTGGATGGGAGTCATTGTCCAAGATGGCATGCAACTTGGACAGCATCCTCTTTTCAGACACCACCATCAGAGAGTCCAGTTCCATTCCCCCCAAAATAACTGGCCTTATGAATAAGTTTGTTGATTCTGTTGGTGTCTGCTACCCTCAGCCTGCTGCCCCAGCACACAACAGCAAACCTGGTGAACTTCCTCTGCACCACCTCCAAAGCCAGTATATCCTTCCTCAAGTAAGGAGACCACAGCTGCACACAGTACTCCAGGAGCAGCCTCACCAGTACCCTGTACACAGTTGCAGCATAACCTCCCTGCTCTTAAATTCAATCCCTCTAGTAATGAAAGCCAACATTCCATTTGCCTTCGTTAGCCTACTGCACCTGCAAACCAACCTTTTGTGATTCATGCACAAGCACTCCTAAGTTTTTTACCATTTAAATAATAATCTGCTCTTTCATTTTTCCTTCCAAAGTGATGACCTTGCATTCACCAACACTGTACTCCATCTGCCAGGCCCATGCCCGCTCACTTAGCCTATCTATATCTCTGTGCAGAGCTCCGTATCTTCTGCACAATTTGTTTTTCCACTCAATTTAGTATCATCAGCAAACTTAGATACATTATACTTGGTCCCCTCTACCTGATCACTAATGTATATCGTGAACAACTCTGGGCCCAGCACCGACCCCTGCGGCACACCGCTCACCACTGATTGCCAACCAGAGTAACACCCATGTATCCTAACTCTCTGCTTTCTATCGGTTAACCAATCCTCTATCCATGCTAATACATCATCCCCAACTCTATGCATCCTTATCTTATAGGTGCCACCTAAGCAAACGCCTTCTGGAAATCCAAGTAAATAACGTTCATCTGTTCCACTCTATCCACTGTGCTCATTATATCCTCAAAGAACTCCAGTAAGTTTGTCAAACAGGACCTGCCTTTGCTGAATTCATGCTGTGTCTGCCTGATAGATCCATTTCTTTCCAGATGCCTCGCTGTTTCTTCTTTAATGATAACTTCAAGCATTTTCCCAACTACAGATGTTAAACTGGCCTGTAGTTACCTGCCTTTTGCCTACATCCTTTTTTGAATAGTGGCGTAACATTTGCCGTCTTCCAATCCGCTGGGACCTGCCCAGAGTCCAGCGAATTCTGGTAAATTATCACCAAAGTCTCTACTATAACTTATGCCATTTCTTTCAGTACCTTGGGATGCACTCCATCAGGACCAGGGGACTTATCCATCTTCAGGCTCACAAGTTTGCTCAGCACTACCTCTTTAGTGATAGCTACAGTATTATATTGAGGTCCTCACCTCCCATCACATCCATAACATCTGTAGAGCAGGAATGCGGGGGCAATTAAATTAAGCATGGTTAGTCAGTTTCAGACAGCATATGAAGAAAAGGGTCTCTCGATAAGCAGCAAGACGAAATCAAATCAGATTAGGGATTGCTGTGATAGGAAAATCTTTTTTTTTACTGAATTAAGTAAGTTGCCATCCATAAGCACAAAGACATTAACCAATCAACAACTAAAATGTTGTTTGTTCTGAACTTTTCTCGAGGTAAAATTAGAGGTTAAGAGGGCATCGTGCACAAGAAGTTAGTACCAAACCAATGCTAAACACTATACTCAGCCCACTGCCAAACTAAAACTAGCCCTGGAATTATAAACATTTCCCATTCCCATTCCGATGTGCCAGTCCATTGTTGTCTCTCCTGCCATGATGAAGCCACGCTTAGGTTGGAGGAGCAACTACTCCGTCTGGTAGTCTCCAACCTCTGTTGGCATGACATCCATTTCTCAAACTTCCAGTATTTGACCACCCACGAACCCACCCCCCTTCACCATACCTGTTTCCCTCCCACACCTTATCTCCTTACCTGCCCATCTCTGGTGCTCCTCCTTCTTCCCTGGTCCTCTACCCTCTTCGATCAGATTTCCCCCTTCTCCAGCCCTTTATCTTTCACCAAACAAATTCCCAGTTCTTTACTTCACCCCCTCCCCCAGTTTCACCTATCACCTGCCACCCTGTACTTCCTCCTCCCCTCACCTTCTTACCCTGACTCCTCCCCTTCCTTTCCAGTCCCGATGAAGGGTCTCGGCCTGAAACTTCAACTGTTTACTCTTTTCCATGGATGCTGCCTGGCCTGCTGAGTTCCTCCAGCATTTTGTGTGTGTTGCCTTGGACTTTTACTTTTAATTATTTGTTCACAAAATGTAGCAATGCGGGCAAGAGAACTATTCATTCTCCATTCCCCATTGACCCTAAACTTGGTGGTTTGCTTAGCCATTTTAAAAGCCTTGGAGTAATGTGTAGGCCAGAGCAGGTAAGACCAGCAAGCTTCCTTCCCTTAAGGACACCGGTGAACCAGGTGAACCTGCCAGCTACAGAACTTAAATTTGCTTCTCCTTTCTATTGTAGAGTGTGTCGCTGGCTCAATATCCAACACTGCCAAGTTACCCTTTGCTGGCTCACCAATTGGACATTTCACAAACATCTAAATTACTCAGTAGTCAATGAGCACAAAAACAGGAAATTGGTAAATGATGCCAAGATTGGATCAATCATGATCAACTAAATGATGAGAAAACTCAATAAGGCCCATTGATCTACTCCTTCAGTTTCTTTTCTCTATATTCCAATGGTTCTTTTTAATGCTGCTGGTAATTTATGCTACCATACAAACAATGTAGGTTTATAAATATTGCAGTTTATCCAATGAACAATGCTTTATTGTGTATATTATAATACCTGCAATTAAATTAAACATACCCCAATTATCCGTATTTTATACAAGTCCAGTGTGGACTGCAATCTCAGAATTACACTACAAATATCAATAAATCACCAGGAATTGTGGTGCAGGATAACCTGCAGATAAATTCACAGAGGGAAATATAATGGATACAAGAATGCTTCCACTTTTATACAAAACAGCAAATGATCAGAAACAAGGGGGGGGGGGGAACATGAGGGGTGAGTGGAGAAAAGATGGGGGGGTGAAGGGGTAAGGTGATGGGGTGGTGTGACAAGGGTGACAAAAAGGTGTCAGTGATATTGGGGTGTGTGATGGTATGTCACAGGTGAGGTCTTGGGGGTGTCGGGGAAAGAAACATGGGGGTGATAGGCTGACAGGTGTGACAGGGTGAGGAGGGGGAAATGATAAGGGGTGAGGTGATGGGGAGAGAAGGTTATGGGATGATGGGGAGGTGAGGGGTTGATGGTGCAATGGCGAGGAAGGTGATGGGGTGACCTTCTGCCGATTATCTCTCCTGGTCCTCTCACCCCCATCAGCCCAGTCAGGGAGGATGAGCTGATAGTGCTGATAGGCAGAGTGATAGGAGGGAAGGTGAGGGGAGTTATGGGGAGAGATGACGGGCTGGCAGCAGGGTGGGGCAGCTTAAAGAGAAGTAGGGGACATGATGGGTGTGGCAGGCAGGTGGGGGAACAGAGGGCAGGTGAATATGAAGGTTGGTGTGAGGACCAGTGGAGGTGATAGAGTGAAGGGAATGTGACGGGGTGGGGGGGGGGGGGGAGTCAGGATAAGAGGATCTTGGGTGACATTGGGGAGGTGATGGGATAAGGGGGAGATGTCCAGTGGAAGTGATGGGGGGGGGGTGTAACGTTGAGAGGGGAACAGGTAACAAAGGGTGATGGCAGAGGACTAGTAGAAGCGACAGGGTTGGAACAAGGTGACAGTGTGAAGATAACTGGGGGTGGAACGGAGGACTGAGGGAGGTGATGGTGTGAAGATAACTGGGGGTGGAACGGAGTACCAGGGGAGGTGATGGTGGGTAGATAACTGGGGGTGGAACGGAGGACCGGGGAGGTGACGGTGTGAAGATAACTGGCGGTGGAACGGAGTACCAGGGGAGGTGATGGTGTGTAGATAACTGGGGGTGGAACGGAGTACCAGGGGAGGTGATGGTGGGTAGATAACTGGCGATGGGACGGAGGACCGGGGAGGTGACGGTGTGAAGATAACTGGGGGTGGAACGGAGTACCAGGGGAGGTGATGGCGGGTAGATAACTGGGGGTGGAACGGAGGACCAGGGGAGGTGATGGTGTATAGATAACTGGGGGTGGAACGGAGTACCAGGGGAGGTGATGGTGTGAAGATAACTGGGGGTGGAACGGAGTACCTGGGGAGGTGATGGTGTGTAGATAACTGGGGGTGGAACGGAGGACCAGGGGAGGTGACAGTGTGAAGATAACTGGGGGTGGAACGGAGGACCAGGGAAGGTGATGGTGTATAGATAACTGGGGGTGGAACGGAGTACCAGGGGAGGTGATGGTGTGAAGATAACTGGGGGTGGAACGGAGTACCAGGGGAGGTGATGGTGGGTAGATAACTGGAACTGGGAGGTTTGGAGCCCCGGAGATTAGGTTGCACGGAGGGTGCTGCACTCACCGTCCCTGGCCCCTCAAGCTCCGACCTCCGCTGCAGTTCCGTGTGCTGTTCGTAAGCCGCGGCGAAGCCCGTCCGCTTATCGCCCTCTGAGGAGCGGAATCTGGCGCCGAGTGAGTGGGGACCGGAGCGGCCGCGCACCGGTCGGAGCAGCGCTGCCGCAAGGCCGCCGCGCCATGCTGTCGCCATGAGAGCCGAGACAAGGAGAGGAGCCCTGTGTGGTTCAGACCTCCGCACACACCGCCACCAGCAACGCTACTGCAGAGCTGCTCATTGCACGGAAACTGCGCTACAACCTGCGTACAAAGGGCCCTCGAGATGCTCGAATCCGGAGCAACACAGACTGCCGGACGGGACTCAGCGGGTTGGACAGTATCTATGGTGGAAAATGAATTGTGAACCTTTGGGGTGGAAATTCTGCGTCAGGACTGAATCCGAATGAGGTTTGACAGCACTTGTATGTGTTGTGAAATGGTTTTTTTTGTGGCAAGACATAAAAATTACTATAAGTTACAAAAATAGTGTCGGAATCATAACGAGATGGTGTTCATGGTCAGTTCAGAAACCTGATGGCAGAGGGGAAGAAGCTGCTTGAATATGTAGCAGCCAATTCCTGAAATGACCAAATCATCATCATCTTTTTGGGCAGCTGTGGTGAACTACATACACCTGTCTGGACTGCTCCTGTGGCTCCTCCCACAGACCCCTGTATAAAGGCGATTGAGGCCTGAGCCCGGCCTCATTCTCCAGGATGTAGTGTTGTTCATTCTTCCAGTCAATAAAAGCCGATATCTCGCTTCTTACGTCTCAGAGTGAGTTATTGATGGTGCATCAGCAGCATTCCACCTAGGGGTGACTTACTTCCACCCTGGCCACCTCAGAACCCACGAAACCAATGTGGGAACCCAGACTCGTCAAGCATTTAGAGATATCCAAGGGACAGTTTGCAAGATAACCCCCTTCTTCTGATAACAGTCTTCAAGGTTTTCCAAACCACCTCAAGAACCTGTGCCACCAGGCTCAAAAGCAGCGTCCGTCTTACTGGACAAAGATAACTCTTGATCTCTCAGTCTGCCTTGACATTACCCTTGTGTTTTATTTGTCTACCTGCACTGCACTTTCTCTGCAACTGTAACATTATGCATTCTGTGTTTTGTTTTCATTTTGTACTACCTGGATATACTTATGTATGGAAAGATCTGTCTCCATGGCAATGTAATCAAAAGCTTTTCACATTTTTTTGTACATGTGGCAAAACAAATCAATTACCAACTACTGCTTTTCCTCTTTGAGCAGTCATAGGCAATAAGTTATCTGGAGCCACGGATCCGTTGTGTCTCGTTAAGGAAGCTTTGTCCACATCCTTGAATATTTTTCTTCATCTGCTTGGTCATCTCCCACAGAGAAATTCACAGTTGAGTGTCTTTTCCAGGGACTGGTGTTAGACATGTGAACAATGTGACCAATCCAGTACAGCTGTATGGTAGTAACTTGGACCTCAATGGTGAGTATGACAACCTAACATGACATTTGAAGAAAGCAGACAGGGCTTCATTCTAAAATCTTTTGGTAGAGATAGCACCCTTAACATGTAGCATTCCCTCAGTGAGGTATTAGTTTTTATTTTGCTTCTCAATTTTCTGAAGTGGAACTTGAAATCTTTCTGTCATGACCCAGTGTGCTATCCACTGAACATTATTTGCAAAGAAACAGTTCCAATTAATAATGATACTCCTGGTTTCTACAACAGCTTTTAATTTCTTGGTGCATCAGCTTCATTCTTGGTATTCCCAGAAGTTTGTTCTTTCTCTGTCAGGGAGAAAAGAGGATGGGAGCAAAACATAAACAAGAGGTGGTCAAAGGTTCAATCCATTATGGATTGACATAAAGACATAGTTAACTTCAAAGTTGAAAGTAAATTTATAAAGAGCCATATACAACCCTGTGCAAAAGGTACAAACTGCAAATACAAAAGAAAGAAAAAATAAATCAGCAATAAATACTGAGGACATGAGATGAAGAGTCTTTGAAAGTGAGAGCATAGCCTGGGTGGTGGGGGCCCCTAATGTTATATAAAGAATAAAAGAGAGGCAAGAGTAGATACTGGACCTCTGGAAAATGATGCTGGAGTGGAAATAATGGGAGAATGAGTTTACAGTGGATGGACTGAATAAGTATTTTGCACCCGTCTTCACTGTGGAAGACGCTAGCAGTCTGCTGGAAGTTCAAGACTGTTGGAAGCAGAAGTGAGTGCAGTTGTTATTACTAGGAGAACCTGCTTGGGAAGCTGAAGGTAGATAAGTCACTTAGGTTATACCCCAGGTTTCTTAGAGACAGCTGATGAGAATGTGGACGCATTGGTAATCATCTTTCAAAAATCACTAGATCAGTGTTTGGGAAGATGTTGGAGTCATTTGTTAAGGATGAGATCTCAGGGTACTTGGAGACGCATGATAAAATAAGCCAAAGTCAGCATGATTTCATGAAGTGACAATCTTGCCTGGCAAATATGTTGGAATTCTTTAAAGAAATGACAAGCAGGATAGACAGGAGAGTCGATGGATGTTGTGTACTCAGCTTTTCAGAAGGCCTTTGACAAGGTTAGCTGGTCAGCAGTATAGTGGCATCCGTACCAGACTTCGAGGGGAGTGATCCTGGGTTTGAATCTAGGCGGCTCTTTGCACGCTTTCCATCCGTGCTTGGTTGAGCGTTGAGCTAGCAACTCAGCCTTGTAAAAAAAACAAATTGCTACAGAAACTGTAATGCTGCCACCCGATACACCACAAGGCATGGAAAGGAACAACTTTGACAAGATGCCACACAAGGCTACTTAGCAAGATAAGAACCCATGATATTACAGGAAAGATACTAGTGTGGTTAGAACATTGTATTAATGGCAAGGAGTAGGAATAAACGATGGCTGCCAGTGACTAGCGGTGTTCCACAGCAGTTTTGTGTTGGAACTGCTTTTTACATTGTATGTCAATGATTTGGATGATGGAATTGATAGATAGATAGATACTTTATTCATCCCCATGGGGAAATTCAACATTTTTTTCCAATGTCCCATACACTTGTTGTAGCAAAACTAATTACATACAATACTTAACTCAGTAAAAATATGATATGCCTCTAAATCACTCTCAAAAAGCATTAATAATAGCTTTTAAAAAGTTCTTAAGTAGTTTACTTAAATACATTAAATACAATCAACCCCGGCACTTTAACATATCTTACTCCTGGCGGTTGAATTGTAAAGCCTAATGGCATTGGGGAGTATTGACCTCTTCATCCTGTCTGAGGAGCATTCCATCGATAGCAACCTGTCGCTGAAACTGCTTCAGTTGATGTTGGTTCAGTTGAAGTTGGCTTGGTAGCCAAGTTTGTGGACAATATGAAGATAGGTGACGGGGCAGGTAGTGGTGAGGAAGCAAGAAGCCTGCAGAAGGACTGAGATTAGAATGGGCAAATGGAATGTAGTGTCAGGAAGTGTATGGTCATGCACTTTGGTAGAAGAAATAAGAGTGGATTATTTTCTAAGTGGAGAGAAAATTCAAAAATCTGAGGTGTAAAGGGACTTGGGAGTGCTTGAGTAGGATTCCCTAAAGGTTAATTTGCAGGTTGAGTTGGTGGTGAGGAAGGCAGGTGTAATGTTAGCCTTTGTTTCGAGAGGAGTAGAATATAAAAGCAAGGATGTAATCTGAGCAGTTTTGGGCACCTTATGATATGCTGATGTTGGAGCACGTTCAGAGGTTCACAAGAACTGCAAGAATGAAAGGGTTAACTTACAAGGACCAAATGATGGCTCTGGGCCTAAACTTACTGGATTCAGAAGAATGAGGGGTGATCTCATTAAAATCTATTGAATGTTGAAAGGCCTCGATAGAACGGATGTGGAGAGAATGTTTCCGATGGTGGGGGAGTGTAGGACTAGAGGACGCAGCCTCAGAATGGGGGGGGGGGAGGGCGGTGTCCATTTAGAATGGAAATGAGGATTTCTTCAGTCCGAGTGATGAATCTGTAGAATTTGTTGCCATAGGTGGTTGTGGAGGCTAAGTCATCAGGTATATTTAAGACAGGGGTTGATAGGTTCTTGATTAGTCAGGGCATGAAAGGTTACAGGGAGAAGGCAGGAGAATGGGGCTGAGAGGGAAATGAATCATTCATGTTGAACTGGCAGAGCAAACTTGATGAGCCAAATGGCCCAATTCTGCTCCTATTATCTTATGGAACCATTAGGTGACAGATGCAACTAGAACCAGATTTTTTTTGGGGGGGTGAAATTAGCTAGTGAATGGAAAAATAAAGCAGGAGGGAGGGGATCAGAAGGGAAGTTGGATGGGGAGGGGTTAAGGAATGAGGATTATATGGGTAAAAACATTGAGGGGCTACTTGGGTTAAGTGGAAAATTCAGAGTTCGTTGAATATCCAAAATACCTCATTTATTGGGATCAGGTTTTTGACTATCCAGGCAGAATTGGAGGTGGTGTTCCTCTAGTTATACTGGGCCTTACCCTGGCAGTGGTAAATACTGTACATGTTGGTGTGGGAAGGGGAATTGAGATGGCATTTCAGTCAGAGTGCAGATGATCTGCAAATTAGGTCTCCTACTCAGCACTTGATCTCAATAAAGTGGAGGAGACTGTATCAGAGCATAAAATACAGGTAAGATTGGATAAGCTGCACATGAATACTTGCCTCACCTGAAAAGGCTGGCGATCCCTGGATGGTGCTAAGTAAGGTGGTACAAGAACAAGTGTTGCACCTCCTGTGTTCAGGACATTGGCAAGTACGATGTTGTGGGGATAACAGAGACATGGCTTCAAGCGGACAGGGCCTGGGAAATGAATATTCAAGGATATACGTCTTATCGAAAGGACAGAATGACTGGCAGAGGGGGTGGGGTGGCTCTGTTGGTGAGGATTGATATTCAGTCCCTTGCGAGGGGGGACATAGAATCAGGGGATGTAGAGTCAGTATGGATAGAACTGAGAAATTCTAAGGGTAGAAAGACCCGAATGGGAGTTATCTACAGGCCCCCAAACAGCAGTCTGGATGTAGGGTGCAAGTTGAATGAAGAGTTAAAATTGGCATGTCGCAAAGGTAATGATACAGTTGTCATGGGGGATTTCAACATGCAGGTAGACTGGGAGAATCAGAATGGTACTGGACCCCAAGAAAGGGAGTTTGTGGAGTGCCTCCGAGATGGATTCTTAGAACAGATTGTACTGGAGCCTACCAGGAAGAAGGCAATTCTAGATTTAGTGTTGTGCAATGAACTGGATTTGATCAGGGACCTGGAGGTAAAGGAACCATTAGGAGATGGTGAGCATAATATGATATGTTTTAACCTACAATTTGAGAAGAAGGGAAAATCGGATGTGTCAGTATTACAGTTGAACAAAGGGAACTATGGAGCTATGAGGGAGGAGCTGGCCAAAGTTCAATGGAACAATACCCTAGCGGGGAAGACAGTGGAACAACAATGGCAGGTATTTCTGGGAATAATGCAGAAGGTGCAGGATCGGTTCATTCCAAAGAGGAAGAAAGATCCTAAGGGGAGTAAAGGGCGGCGTGGCTGACGAGGGAAGTAAAGGGCAATATAAAAATAAAAGTATAACATAGCAAAGATGAGCGGGAAACCAGAGGACTGGGAAGCTTTTAAAGAGCAACAGAAGATAACAAAAAAGGCAATACACCAAGAAAAATGAGGTACAAAGGTAAACTAGCCAAGAATATAAAGGAGGATAGTAAAAGCTTCTTTAGGTATGTGAATAGCAAAAAAATAGTTAAGACCAAAATTGGACCATTGAAGACAGAAACGGGTGAATTTATTATGGGGAACAAGGAAATGGCAGATGAGTTGAACAAGTGCTTTAGATCTGTCTTCACTAGGGAAGACACAAACAATCTCCCAGATGTAATAGTGGTCAAAGGAACTAGGGTAAAGGATGAACTGAAGGAAATATATATTAGGCAAGAAATGGTGTTGGATAGACTGTTGAGTCTGAAGGCTGATAAGTCCCCGGGACCTGATGGTCTGCATCCCAGGGTACTTAAAGAGGTGGCTCTAGAAATCGTGGACGCATTGGTAATCATTTTCCAATGATCAATAGATTCAGGAACAATTCCTGCTGACTGGAGGGTGGCTAATGTTGTCCCACTTTTCAAGAAAGGAGGGAGAGAGAAAACGGAATTATAGACCGGTTAGCCTGACGTCAGTGGTGGGAAAGATGCTGGAGTCAATTATAAAAGAGGAAATTACGACACATTTGGATAGCAGTAGAAGGATCAGTCTGAGTCAGCATGGATTTATGAATGGAAAATCATGCTTGACTAATCTTCTGGAGTTTTTTGAGGATGTAACTATGAAAATGGACAAGGGAGAGCCAGTGGATGTAGTGTACCTGGACTTCCAGAAAGCTTTTGATAAAGTCCCACATAGGAGATCAGTGGGCAAAATTAGGGCACATGGTATTGGAGGCAGAGTACTGACATCGATTGAAAATTGGCTGGCTGACAGGAAACAGAGTAGCGATTAACGGGTCCCTTTCGGAATGGCAGGCTGTGACCAGTGGGGTACCGCAAGGTTCGGTGCTGGGACCGCAGCTGTTTACAATATACATTAATGATTTAGATGAAGGGGTTAAAAGTAACATTAGCAAATTTGCTGATGACACAAAGCTGGGTGGCAGTGTGAAATGTCAGGAAGATGTTGTGAGAATGCAGGGTGACTTGGACAGGTTGGGTGAGTGGGCAAAAGTATGGCAGATGCAGTTTAATGTGGATAAATGTGAGGTTATCCACTTTGGTGGCAAGAACAGGAAGGCAGATTTAGATTACTATCTAAATGGAGTCAAGCTAGGAAAAGGGGAAGCACAACGAGATCTAGGTGTTGTACATCAGTCAATGAAAGCAAGCCTGCAGGTACAGCAGGCAGTGAAGAAAGCTAATAGCATGCTGGCCTTTATAACAAGAGGAATTGAGTATAGGAGTAAAGATGTCCTTCTGCAGCTGTACAGGGCCCTGGTGAGACCCCACCTGGAGTATTGTGTGCAGTTTTGGTCTCCAAATTTGAGGAAGGACATTCTTGCTATTGAGGGAGTGCAGCGTAGGTTCACAAGGTTAATTCCCAGAATGGCGGGACTGTCATATGTTGAAAGATTGGAGCGACTGGGCTTGTATACACTGGAATTTAGAAGGATGAGAGGGAATCTGATTGAGACATACAAGATTATTAAGGGATTGGACACACTGGAGGCAGGAAGCATGTTCCTGCTGATGGGTGAGTCCAGAACTAGAGGCCACAGTTTAAGAATAAGGGGTAGGCCATTTAGAACTGAGATGCAGAAAAACTTTTTCACCCAGAGAGTGGTGGATATGTGGAATGCTCTGCCCCAGAAGGCAGTGGAGACCAAGTCTCTGGATGCATTCAAGAGAGAGTTAGATAGAGCTCTTATAGATAGCGGGGTCAAGGGATATGGGGAGAGGGCAGGAACGGGGTACTGATTGTGTATGATCAGCCATGATCACAGTGAATGGCGATGCTGGCTAGAAGGGCCGAATGACCTACTCCTGCACTTATTGTCTATTGTTCACAAGGGACAACGAAGGATAAATCTTCTCAATACCTTCTCTGGGGTTATCACATCCTTCCACTGGTAATGTTGACTAGAATTGCACACTGTACTTTCACTGTGGCCTGAATATTGTTTTATACATACTTAATTTAACCTCTGAGTTTCTGCTCCTTGCCTTACCCAGCGTGGGCAAGTACTCGTAATTAGATGTCCTGCCACCTTCTGCGATTTGTCTTCATGCACTCTAAGATCTCTTCTTTTTTATTGTATCCTACCATTAATGTATTCACTTATCATATTTGTTCTCCCCAAATCCAATATACCACATTTATTGAGATTGAAATTCATTAGTTACAATTGCAAGAAAAAAAATTTGTGAACCCTTAGCAATTACCTGGTTTTCTGCATTAATTACTCATAAAATGTGGTCTGATCATTTAAGTCACAATAATAAACAAACACAATCTACCTAAATTAATAATACACAAACAATTGTACTCTTCATGTATTTACTGAACACACAGTTTAATCATTCACAGTCCAGACTAGTATGTGAACCCTTGTATTTAATAACTGGTAGAACCTTCTTCAGCACCGCCACCAAACGTTTCCTGTAGCTGCTGATCAGATGCACAACGGCAAAGAAGAATTTTAGACTATTCCCTCCATGCAAAACTGTTTCAATTAATCAATATTTCTGGGATACCTTGCATGAATAGCCCTCTTCAGGTTATGTCACAATTGGATTAAGGTCTGGACTCTGACTTGGCCATTCCAAATCACAAATTTTCTTATTTCTAAACTATTATTGTTGTTGATTTACTCGTGTTTGTTGTTGCATCATCCAACTTCTACTAAGCTGAACATTGAAAATCTATTTTGAACCAGTATTATACTTAAAGTATTAATGGAAAGCAGTGACAGACTGCTACCCTGACATTCTTCTGTAAAATGTCTCGATACAAATTTGAATCAATTGTTCCCTCAACAATTGCAAACTGTCCAAGCCCCGAGGCCCCAAACCTTGATGCCCCTTCCACCATGCTTCATGGTTAGGGTAAGGTTTTGGTACTGGTGTGCAGTGGCCTTTTCCCTCCAAACAAAGCACTGTTCATTTCTGCCAAAAAGTTTAACTTTTTTCTCAGCTACCCATAGAACATTGTGATCTTTGCAGGACACACACTCCTAAGTAGTGAAGCAACAGTATTGAATTTCCTCCATTTGTAAACAATTTCTCTTACTGTGGACTGATGAACATTTGGGTATTCAGAAATGCTTTTGTAGCCTTTTCCAGCTTCATGTACCTCTACATTTCTTCTTCTAAGGTCCTCTGAAAGTTGTTTTGATCAATGGATGGTGCACATAAACAGAACTTCCTTGAGAAGAACAGGCTGTCAGGAATATGACTCCTCAAACCTTGTCCCAGCAATCAGCAGCCATGGGCTCCTCTAGGCAGCTGCCTAGCACTCTGAAAATTAAAATAAATGATGCCCACAAAGCAGGAGAAGGCTATAAGAAGATAGCAAAGCGTTTTCAGGTAGCTGTTTCTTCAGTTTGTAATGTAATGTAATTAAGAAATAGCAGTTAACAGGAACAGTGGAGGTCAAGTTGAGGTCTGGAAAGCCAAGAAAACTTTCCGAGAGAGCTGCTCGTAGGATTGCTAGAAAGGCAAATCAAAACCCCCGTTTGACTGCAAAAGTCCTTCAGGAAGATTTAGCAGACTCTGGAGTGGTGGTGCACTGTCATGCTGTGCAGCGACACCTGCACAAATATCACCTTCATGGAAGAGTCATCAGAAGAAAACCTTTCCTGCATCCTCACCACAAAATTCTGTGTCAGAAGTTTGCAAAGGAACATCTAAACAACTGCATTTTGGAAACAAGTCCTGTGGACTGATGAAGTTAAAATAGAACTTTTTGGCCAGAATGAGCAGAGATATGTTTGGAGGAAAAAAAGGTGCAGAATTTAATGAAAAGAACACCTCTCCAACTGTTCACGGGGGTGGATCGATCATGCTTTGGGCTTGTGTTGCAGCCAGTGGCACGGGGAACATTTCACTGGTAGAGGGAAGAGTGAATTTAATTAAATACCAGCAAATTCTGGAAGCAAACATCACAACACCAGTAAAAAAGCTGAAGATAAAATGAGGATGGCTTCTACAACAGGATAATGATCCTAAATACACCTCAAAATCCACAATGGATTACTCAAGAGGCACAAGCTGAAGGTTTTGCCATGGCCCTCACAGTCCCCCAACCTAAACATCATCGAAAATCTGTGGATAGACCTCAAAAGAGTAGTGCATGCAAGACGACCCAAGAATCTCACAGAACTAGAAGCCTTTTGCAAGGAAGAATGGGCGAAAATCCCCCAAACAAGAATTGAAAGACTCTTAGCTGGCTACTGAAAGCATTTACAAGCTGTGACACTTGCCAAAGGGTGTGTTACTAAGTACTGACCATGCAGGGTGCCCAAACTTTTGCTTCAGGCCCATTTCCTTTTATGTTATTTTGAAACTGTAAAAGATGGAAATAAAAAAGTAAGCTTGCTTAAAATATTAAAGAAATGTGTCATTTTATGCCTTTTGGAAATCAGTCATCTTTACTCACTTAGCTATTCACAGTAACAGAAATTTTGACCGGGGTGCCCAAACTTTTGCATACCACTGTATACTTATTTTAAAAATAAGGGGATAGCTGCTAAGCTTCCTAAGCTTCCTCAGAACAGCTACAAAGATATAGAGGTAGCAAGACACACCTGGGCACCTCATTTAGACAAGGAAAATACTAAACTGCCTTCAAGGATTACTATATTTATTACTCATAACACCTTCATAGGAGAAATCCAAAACAAAAGGGGCAAGTTCCAAGCTATTTCCCTATTTGATGCAGATAGGGATAAATTTCCTGAGGGTCACAAATATTTAGAATCTTTACTGCAAAGAGTTATGGAGATTGAAGCATTACATAGCTACTTGAACCTGGATGACTAATTTGAAAGCATAAGTTCATTCTCAGAGGGTTATAGAAAAACAGACATGACATTGAAACAAGTGGTTCAGATGAGAAGAGGCACATTCAAGGGGCCAATTGGCCACCTCTTGCTTCTTAGTTCTAGCTCCATTGCACAACAGCCCACTAATTGATGTAGCCTTTGTCAACCATTAAGATTGGAATATGTGGCTATTTTGAATGAAATGGGAGTCCATGTCTAAAATGCACAATTTTATGTTTTGTATTGTATCAAAATAAATTAGTGTAAAATCTTAACCAATCCTAGAAAGAAAATTTCACATTAAACACTTCTACTAATCTTTATTAAGTGTTGCTTTGTTACAGAGCACACCGAGATATTTGTGACTGTACAGTATTTCATCTAGTTTGAACAAAAAATTACCATTTTACAATTTATAACACTGAACTCTTAACCTCAAATATTTTCAAATATGCAGTATCATGACATCTTTAAATCAATGCCATTCATCCATTTGGTCTTTAACATTCAGACCCAAAACTCTGATTCTCAACTGTCAACATGCACTAAACTGAGAAACATACATTTGCTAACCATCTTCCTTCTACAAGAAAATACTTTGCCATGTATTAAACATGAAACCAGCTGCACAGGATTTTAAAAATAGCCAGAAGATTTGAAGAATTCCATGTCTGAAGAGTGTCACAATTAACTTCTAATTTTTGGTATTCTCCTACAAATGTGTTTTACAATGCTGAAATGGAACAAATAAGACCTTCCAGAAGCAAGAAAGATCTTCCAAATGTCTTTAATAGACAGTTAATACTAAAATGCACACCATCATTTTTAAGCTAAGCCATAATATGGGTTTGCTGGTTATCAATTCGTACTGGACATTTCAAAATAGTCCCCCACCCAGAAAAACAATTGCAATTTAATATTCCATACATCAAGATGGTTTCGCTGTGGTATTAAGTGAGACATGGCTTTGGAATGAATCACCATTCAAGTCTTAAGAATATTTCTATCAAAAAGTGTCCCATCTAAAACAAAGCAATGTTTGCAATTGGGGCAATTTTAAAGTACAGTAACCTTGGGCCACACAGACCTTGTGAACTGTTAAATACAAAACGCAATATTATGAGACAAGGGCACAAGTGGATGGAAGAATGCCATTATTTGCAACGAGTAAAAAAAGGAGAGTTGGACTTAATACTGCATTAACGAGGTTCTTGAACATCAGATGCCTCTTCTGTGATGGGCTCTGTGGCACTTGCATTTGCTGCAGAGTTTAGAATGTTCCCAAAGTCACCACCACCTTCCTTGTTGCCTGCAACCTTAGACTAAACAAAAAAATTCAAATTAATATGTTCATCCAAAATATTTAAGTACGATACAAAATGATACTGCTAAAATTCCTTGAAACAAGCTGAAAAGTCGATTGACTGATCCTCCGGCTAATTTTAAAAGCAAAGTATGCAAGTATGTAATGCAGCAGAAATATGACTTTCTGAAAAATGAATTCCATAAATAATTTTCCCCACACCTCTACAAGGAATCATCATAGTTTCTTTCTACTATAAACACCAAGTTACAAACTTCTAGTTAATGAATCTTTACATTTCCAATCAAGTAATAATGCTGTAGAACCACTTTGATTGTGAAACGATTGACTTGGTTGTAAAGCAGGACTACCAAATGCTTTTTAGAAAACATGGATCATGCCCCTTTAGATTAGTAAAAAAAAAAAATCAAAACAGGTACTGCATTACTTTACACATTCAGGCAAAATTGCTACTATACCACTAAAATTATGAAGCTGTTCCATGTCAATGAAATATCTCCCTTTTATCAATAATAGGAACATACAAGCTTTAGAAAGCGATGTTCAAACTCCTTAAACGTTTATGTATTCATTCTCTAGTTTAGAAGGGGAAATGCAAAACAGGCACTTCCAAATTATACTCTCTTAAATTATTAGTTTAATAGTAGCTTCCTTCAACAATCTATTTCTTTTAAAGTTAAGGTACCGTACTGCAACTTTTCACTTACCTTTAAGTTTTCGACTCTATCTTCAAATGATTTGAAAGTCGGTGAATTTCTGCAAGGGAAAAGAAAGAACGCATTTAAACAAACTGATTTGGAGAAACAACTACTATTTACTGTCTTGGTTAAGCTCCCCCTCCCCCACTCACCCCAAACAGTCCCTCTTCTCCCCTCATCAGGCAGAAGATACAAAAGTCTGCAAGCATGTACCAGCAGGTTTAAGGATAACTTCTATCCCGCTCTTAAGACTTTGATAGTCTTATTACAGGACAGTTGTTAAGATGTTGCCCTCATACAATAAGATGAACTCTTGGCCTCAGTTATCCTCATTATGGGGCGCTGCATCTTCTCTGGCAGCACTATACCTTGTGTAACTGCTACTTTGTTCTGTATTCTGTTATTGTGGTGATATAATTAAATGCATGTATGGATAGCATGCAGTTTTCCCACTGTACTTTAGTACATGTGACCATAATAAACTAATTTACCGATTTCTCACCATGGTACAGCTAAAGCATTTTTAAACTTTAACAGAATGATACTCAGGTATTCACATTTTTCCCACAAGCATTTCAAAACTTCTCAGAAGAGTAATTAAATTAAATAAATGAGCTTTTTGCATTATAGGTATAGAAAACCATAATACAAATACATGATCAATGCAGTTGCATGCACAAAATGTCCTAGCAGGTGCATCACTTACATTGAAAATCTATTTTGAACCAGTATTATACTTAAAGTATTAATGGAAAGCACACTTTGTAAAAGTTCTTCCCTTGGATTTGCCACATCATATACTATTCCATCCTGGAAAATGGGTCATATTGCTTATGTTTAACAATGCAGCAACATAAACTGTTAAAGATACCCAAAGGTTGGGCTTAGTTCTCTTCTTCAGTTGTACAAGACAGCTGGAGTTGTGTGCAAAGGTATCATTTAAATAACTATTCGTATAAAAACTCATTCCCTTTAAAACCATGTCATCTATATTCCTTTCTTCCACAACAAAGATTGAAGATTTCATATCAAGCAATGAATGTTAAACTTTACAAACAAAACTAAGAACACTCAACAATGTCTGCTATCTAAAACATGCAAGACAAATTCACATGCAGTGACTAAACAATTTTATTTTACAACAACTGAAAATACAGTACCTCATAGCAGGCATGCTAATTGAGTGTCGTAGGGAGTGAATGCTAACCGGTCAGCATTAAGAAAACAGCAGAAAGTTAGTTTAAACTATTTACTATTCCATGTAGCACTTACATGGGTTGATAGGAAGGAATTACATTCTTGATACACCTTAGTTTTACATTTGATAATTGTTCATTTGATGCTCAGCAAATACCCCATATTAAAAAATATCCAGTCATGCATATCTATCACTGCATTGTTTCAAAATGCAAACACATTTACTTTGTATTTCAATATTCAAAAATTATTCTTTCTTACCTAAAAGAATGTGAAATAGCATGTAATCTGTAGGATGCCATTGTGAGACGGAGGGCATTAATAAGAAAATTGAACATAAAACAGATCACCACCACTGTAAGCTTCAGTACTTTTAAAGATTTCAAACCTCTAACCTTAACATTAGCAAGAGCCTAGTGTAATGTAATATTTTTCAGAAGTAATTTATGGGATTTATCTGCAAACCATCATCAGCTCTTAACAGACATTAATCATAAGGATGTAGATATATATTTATATAAATTTTTACATGAATTTGAAAACTACATTAGTCATCAGAATGAAATAGAAGAAACCTGCCTTTTTACCTCTCGCCCCTAAAAACAGATCAGCAGTAAAGGTAACCAAGGAGAAAAATAGCCTGTAAACTGAGCAAGCCCAGAAACTTTGTTACAACTTTCCAAATTTAAAGTGGTGGTATACTTTAATTCAGAAATCAAAAACAATTAACTATTCATTAAATTACATCAAGATTCGGCTGTCATAGAAACTGAAGGTACAGATGTTAGGGCCCATAACTTGCAAAAAGGGCAAGTACATGTCATCAAAGTGACAAACCTGAAAGAACAATGCAAAGAAAAAAAATACATCTGATATTGATTTTCATATCAGATATAGACATTCACAGCTACACCAAACTCTGATCTCAGAATTAGATTTAACATCTCTGGTATATATGTCATGAAATTTGTTGTTTTGTGGCAGCAGTGCATAATACAACTATAAATTACAATAAGTGTATATAAACAGAAATTTAAATTAGTGCAAAAAGAAAAAAATACTGAGGTAGTGTTCATGGGTTAATTGCCCATTCAGAAATCTGATGGCGTAAGGAAAGCTGTTCCTGAAACATTAAGTGTGCATCTTCAGGCTCCTGCATCTCCTCCTTGATAGTAGAAAAGAGAAGAGGGCATGTCCTGGGTGATGGGGGTCTTTAATGATGCCTTTTTGAGGTATTGCCTTATGGATGCATCCTCAATGCAGAGGAGGCTAGTGCTCATGATGAAACTGGCAGAGATTACAACTTTCTGCAACATTTTCCTATGCTGTACAGAGACTCCTCCATACCAAACGATGTTGTAAACAGTTAGAATGTGTTCCACGGTGCATCCATAGAAAGTTCCAAGCATCTTTAGTGACTTACCAATTCTGCTCAAATGCCTACTGAAATATAGTGTTGTCATGCTCCTTTGTAACTGCAGTAATATATTGGGTCCAGGATAGATCCTCAGAAATGTTGACACCCAAGAACTTGAGAATGCTCACCCTGTCCACTTCTGATCCCTCAACTTCCCCCTCTGGAGGTCCACAACCTACTCCTCAGTCTCCAGGATCCTCATGAATACTTGTGGTTTCCCAAAAGTGGGAAACATGAGCCACAGACTAATAAGTTCTGGTTGCTTCAACTACCACAGAATCGCTCACTAACCCTCAGTACTGAACCAGTTCTGAATGATATGCAGAAGGTGGCTAACAGGTGGCAAAAGAAAAAGAACCAAGGAAAAACATTTGCTTTAAGTAGTCTTTGCTAATGTAATTGTTGCAGGCATATTAATCTGTAAGAGTATTAATCATATTGTTCAAGAAGAATGATTCACATAACTTCATTTGTTATGTAGTATTGTTAGCTAAATGGGACAGATTCAGAATAAATCCACCCAGTTCAAAGCCAGACATTGAGTTTTTGCATGCCAGTAGCCAAAGAACCACAAGCAGCCATTAATTGTAACTTCATGGCCCGCAATGTTTTTGATTTTTAACCTTAAGCCAGAACTCTAGCCTGGATCAATGGGAAGCATAGAACAGTAAGCCAAGCACAACAGCATTCTTAAAATGAGTTAGAATGCAGGATTACATGCATGTGAAAGAGGCAGCGTTCCAGTCATATTAAAATAATCTCTTAACCAATGGACAATCTCAAAGGTCTTCAGTCAAGTCATATTAGTGGGCAATTAAACAGACTACTAAATCTTGCCCCTTAGAGGTGGAAGGACCATGTGAATGGTTCATTTTAGGTGGTACAAGGTATCCAGTTTTTAACAGAAACCCACCCAATTCATTCCAAGAAGTAGCATGATCCAACAAAGACACTGGTCCCTGATAACATTTTGTTGTAGACTTAAACTGCGAAACTTGGTCCCATCTTCCAGCTACAATACTAAATGTCATTCCACAAATGAAAGTGTTCTGTCCACAAAAATGAGCAAACCCAATTCAGTCAATTACTATAACATTGTGTTACTCCCAGTTAAGTAAAACATGCAATCTTCAATAGTGCAAATAAGGTTTCAATCTGATGACCCAAGAGCACTCACCTCCAGAACATTATATTTTTGGTTCCAACATAGTCTAAGGAACCAAACTCCTTACAGAAACTGACCCTGCCATAGGCAGCATTAGACTTTGAGACACTAAGGTATTCTGAATTTAATGAGCATCTAATGAAAATTTCCACTGGCTGAATCTACCCTCACCACATCTTTCCGCTGCCTTAACAGAGACAAAGTTCTTCTTGTCCTCACCTACCAGAAAAGGTTATGAGCCAAACATTGGCAAATGAGACTAGCTTGGATGGGATATCTTGGTCAACATGAACCAGTTAGGCTGAAGGGCTTGTTTCATCATGGTATGACTTAAAGCCCAATAATCTTTCACTGTTTCATCACACCTCCCTTTGTCAAATGTGGGCATGGTCACCAATGATTATGCATTATTTAATTCCATTCTCTTCATAGAATGTGCCCACTTGCAGCAAACTGGACAGTAGTTTGAGCTGAATTTCCAGGTGACATCTGCATCACACTAATGTTGGAAGTCAATAAGGTGTTGTTAAGCAACTCCATGGAACCAAATGGCATGATCATCATCACACCCTACCTTTCAATAAAAAGGGAAAGTCATTATTGACCTCAAATTCAACTGGATTTGCCATTAAAATAAGTTTAGTTATTCTCCCCACAGCTGGCTTGCTCAACTCCAAAAGTTTCCTCCAAGTCAAAATAGTGATAAAGACTGGTTTTTATTTGGCTGTTTGAGCATAGATCTACCACCCAAATTCAACACAATCCTGAAGAAAGCACTCTACTAATAAACAATCAATGGCACATTGTGGCTATTGGGGTTAAGAAAAATGCACTGCAGCAACTTGCCAGACTATTTTTACTCCCCAAATCTGTGACCTTCATCCAAGAATAAAAACCCATATCCTGGCATGAGTATAATTGTTGCTTACAGTTGTCACTGTGTCAAATAGTAGAAATCACTTCCCAAGACCACTGAGAAATTAATTAGACTGCGTACACAGATAAAGGAAATGGGTTATCAACAGCAATAAAGTCTAGGAAATTCCTACATTCTACAAACAAAAATTCTTGATATTAAGCACAAATATTGTTTTGGTTCAGAAATGACGCCAGAACTATACAGTACCAATTGTTTGATAAACCACCCTCAAGTAAGACAGGGCCCTGATCCAGCACCATGATGCAAGTTTAGTATTATTTATAATCTATACAACGTGTCAAACATTAACAAGTCATCTATAGTATGTCGAAAATTCAGTTGCAACTCTTCTACTCAAAACTTTCATTCCTGGTGGTTTTGACCATAAATAGTAAATGGCACTTAAAAGCAGCAGCATGCCAGTGTCTCATGCAGATGAAATATCTTGACATGCAAACCTTGCCAATAATTGCCATATTTTTAAAAAAAATCACTTTAGACTATCAGAGCTGGGCCTGATTCTGTAGCCACAACTTGTCCATTTTGTTTTTCTGGTAGTTGCTCATTACAAATGAAATGGAAACTTCAGAATAATTTTCCCCTTGGGTCTACCATCTAAATCAAATATTAACCACTTAATATTAGCCACATCAACTAGACTACACAAAACTACTAGGGACCTTGAGCATTTAACATCTAAATAGGTGGTATATTAATCAGTTTAAGCAATAGTGACAATAGAATTGTACCAAATGTAAGAATTTTATTTTTACTAAAAAAAATAAGGAAAACTTTTGGAAACTCCAAATAAATGGCTTTTAATGAAGACAATGGACATAACAACAGGATTATCATGCTGGAACTAATTTGTAGCAATACAATTGGCCCTCCTTATCCGCGAATTCCACCAACCGCGAATCGCAAAAACCCAGAAGTGGTCTTCCAGCACTTGTTGTTCGAGCATGTAAAGACTTTTTTTCTTGTCATTATTCCCTAAACAGTGCAGTATAACAACTATTTTACATAGCATTTACATTATATTAGGTATTATAAGTAATCTAGAGATGGTTTAAAGTATACGGGAGGATGTGCGTGGGTTATCGTGGATCGGGATCGAAAAAAAATCATAAGTTCTCTTACTAAGTAAGTCGGAACAGGTACATCCGGTATTATTTAGCGTCAGTTAGTCAAACGTTTGCATTTGTATATAGTATATATTTTACCTTTCTATGCATATAAAACACTGAAGAACGTATGTTTCAGCGCTAGGCTTGGGTAGTTCCCGAGTTCGATCTAGTGACAGATCGTTATCGAGTGCACTCTCCACTGTGCTGGGTTGATGTGGAGGATCAAAATCCCAAAACCCAATAATTAAACCACTGCGTTGCTTAGTAATAATTGTAGCTTTTATCAGGGCACAACCTTTCTCACTTTATCCTTTAAAATTGTTCCGATCGTTGACCGACGTAGCCTAACACTTTTCCAATGACCAATGGCGTTTCACCTCTTTCTGATTGCTTTGTTATTTCCACTTAATTTTCAATCAATATCGTGATTATTTTCGTGAACAGAAACACTGCGGATTCAGATCTCTTCTGCTAGGTCCTAATGTCCACTGCACTAAGACAGGTTAAATAAGGTCTTGGGTTCCGCTGGGTCCTAAGGTCCACCGCATTGAGACAGGTTGAATAAGGGACTTGCGCATCCATGAATTTTGGTATCCGCGTGTGGGGGGGAGGGTCCCAGAACCTATCCCTCGCGGATAAGGAGGGCCGACTGTATATTGGGATCAGTTTAAGGGTTTTAAAATCAATCAGTTTAGTGATAATCCAAACTGGTATGTTGAAGTGAAATAATAACTGTGGCAAATCCTTGACCTAAAAAAGTTTAGGGGTAACACGAGGGGGAATTTCTTTACTCAGAGAGTGGAAGCTGTGTGGAACGAGCTTCCAGTAGAAGTGGTAGAGGCAGGTTCGATATTATCATTTAAAGTAAAATTGGATAGGTGTATGGGCTGAGTGAAGATCGGTGGGACTAGGTGAGAGTAAGCTTTCGGCATGGACTAGAAGGGCCGAGATGGCCTGTTTCCGTGCTGTAATTGTTATATGGCTATATGGTTAAAAATTACATGCCAGAGTAAGCATTCATTACAGTCATGAAGAGGAAAGAGGGAAAGCATGATGTGCTGTGTCCTACTCTACCAGAAACCCACGTTTTAAATCATAATCAGGCGGAGGAAAGGTTGAAGATATATCTTCAGTTTTCTTAAAAGATGTTCTTGGGTGATAGGAGCTCCCAAGCTTACCTAATAAGTTTATCCTTTCATATATTTCAGATCTTAGCAGAGGTAATTTGGGATCAAGCCTACCACAGATCTAAGATTCTGGAGAGGTCTCAAAGGATCATAAAACACCGACATTTCGGGCCAAGACACTTCAGCAGGACTTGAGAAAAAAGTTGAGAAGCAGATATAAAAGTGGGTGGGGGGGGGAAGAGAAAGAGGTGATAGGTGAAACCAGGAAGGGGAAGGATGAAGTAATGAACTGGGAAGTTGATTGGTGAAAGAGATACAGGGCTGTAGAAAGGATGTCTAATAGGAGAGAGCAGAAGGCCATGAAAGAAAGAAGGGGGAAGACTACCTTGCAATGGGCAGGCAAGGCGATAAGGTGGGGGGGGGGGAGGGGTTGGGAAATGGTGGGGGGGGGGTAGAGGGGCCATTACCAGATGTTCAAGAAATTGATGTTCATGCTATCAGAGGTTGGAAGCTACCCAGACAGAATACAAGATGTTTTTCCTCCAACCTGGCCTCATCGCAACAGTAGAGGCGGCCATGGATTGACTTATCAGAATAGGAGTGGGAAATGGAATGAAAAATGGGTGGCCAATGGAAGATTCCGCTTCTTCTGGTGGACGGAGTGTAGGTGCTCGGTGAAGTAATCTCCCAATCTTCATCGGGACTCACCGATATACAGGAGACCACACCAGGAGCACCAGACACAGTAAATGACCCCAACAGACTGACAGGTGAAGTGTCGCCTCACCTGGAAGGAGTGTTTGGGGCCCTAAATGGTAGTGAAGGAAGAGGTGTAGGGGCAGATGTAGGGGCACTTGCTCCGTTTGCCAGGAAAAGTGCCAGGAGGGAGATCAGTGGGGAGGGACAAATGGACAAGGGAATCAAGTAGAGAGCAATCCCTGTGGAAAGCAAAAAGTGGTGGGGTTGGGGGAGATGTGCTTGGTGGTGGGATCGCATTGGAGATGGCCAGTTAGTCTAATACGTTAGATGGAAAAATACTGTAATTCATATTTCATAAAAACTTAAGAAAATCTGAGGCAATTGAGTTTTGAAAGAAAGAATGCAAAAGCAAGTGGCATGAGCACCCAAAATGTGTGCTCAAGGGTAAATGGTAATCCTAGTACATAAAACAAAAGATAGCATGCATGTACACAATTAATGAGCAAGGCTAATGGAACACCGACTTTCATTGAAAAGGAGTTACAGCAAACAAAAAGGGAAATTCTGATGCAACTTTAGAGCAATGATGACATCATAAGTGGGAGTATGGCATACAATTTCAGTCTCCATATTCATGGACGTAATTGCATTGGAGGCAATTGTATTAGTGGCATAGGTTCACTACATTGATTATATATGAACAAAGCATAAGCAGAAAGTCTAGATTATTGAAGTTTAAAATAATTAGTGATTCCAATTGAAATATACAGAGCATTAAGAGAGAAGCTCAGGGAAGGGAATTCTGCAAAGGTATTTCTCCTAACAGTGGCATCTAGAACCAAAAGAGAGTCTCAGAATGAAAAGCTGCACATTTAAGACTGTTAAGAGAAATTTGAGGGTCATGGATCTTTGGAATTCTTTACCTCAAAAAGAGCTGTGGGGGCAGAGGCATTGAATATATTCAAGGTGGAGATTGATAAGCAAGTCCAGGAATTGAGGTGAGAATTTCATCAATCATGATTTCGTTGAATGGTAGAGCAGTTCTAATCCTACTTATATTCTTATGACAGATCCTTACTTCTATTCTCAAAAAATATATTTTTTAAAAACAGATGCCCGCTGCTTGGTCATCTTTAGAAAGGAAGGTGGCTCAACTGGTTGTCTTGCATTCCAACAGTCAGACACACACAACAAAAGAGCAGGTCAGTAAAACTAAAGGATTTAGCTTGCAAAATACAAAGACACCCTGTATTATCTAAATTTCTGATAATAACAAGTTATTTCACAAAATCAGCTAACATGACACCAGTGAGGAAATATACCAGATTCAAATTGAGGATCTTGACAGTGGGACTTTGTACATTGATTGTTTTGTCAGTTTTTGTGTGTAGTTTTTCATTTATTCTGCTGTATTTCTCTGTTCTACTATAAACACCTGCAAAAAAATGAATCTCAGGGTAGTATATTGGGATAATATGACCTTTAATAATAAATTTACTTTGAACTTTGAATCAATATAGTAATCAGGCAAGGGAGTAGAGAAGGGGCTGACTACCTGGTAGGCATGAAACTAGAGTTCAACATTTCCAACACTGATTTGAAGAAATTAAGACTGCTGTAAAGAAATTAAGACTGGTGAATGAACACTAATGCCCATCATAGAAGATTAGTAAAACACTCAAAAGGTAAATCCTCTGTTGGGAAACTTAATGGTAAACTTCTGGCATGATTTCCTGCTGTACCAAATAAAAGTTTATTATACGAGAGTTTAGAGATTTTACTTCAATAAAAAGGCAACTCCATTATTAGTGAATACACCATCAATTCAATTCACTGTATCCCAATTTTAGAAATTCTAACTTGGTTATACATGATATTGTCATCTGCAAGCATTAAACAAACTCACTTCACATTTTCTGTTGGACAAGGGGCCAGAATCCTCGACACAAGCCTTTGTCAGAAGGCTTTTCATACGGTTTCTAAATATGCACTATAATCAGAAACTGAAAACTAAAACAGATCACTATTATATATCATTTTAAATTTGTTTTAAAATCACTTTTTTAATCCATGAATTGGAGAGGGTGGGGAAAAATGCGCTAGTTATTTCTGAAGCAGGGCAGAGAGGTGGGACACTAAGCATAATTGGTCTCTCACTACAATACATACAATTGGAAACACTGGGTGGTAGGTCAAGCAGCTGAGCACTTTCATCTAACCCTCAATACGTTCAGTATTTTTCATGTTCCAGTGCAGATACTAGTTAAGGTTAATCAAGCTCATTATGCTTACCAAGGGATAAACATGATCAATTCAGTGAGCTTGAGCCTAAATGCTTTCACACCTGAAAAACTGGGAATCGTCTGTATTAAAACTATTTTACCCTTTCAGGGTTTTTTTTTTGAAGACCCTGACCTGGAGTTACACGCTGACTACAGTTCTTTGCGGGAGTGGGACCCGCTCTCGGGGTTCCACAATCAGCCGTTGTTTGGCACGCTAAAGGCTTGGCCTAAGATTTTGGCATGGATTCAGAAGCCTGGGATCTCGAGGAACTGGAGACAAGCGGATCAAGGGTTGGTGTCACCACAAGACCTGTGTGTCGTTGGGGGAGTCGGACGACATCTGCTGTGTGCCTGGGGACCTGGGATCCTTGCAATCTTCAGACACAGAGCTCGAAAAAAGCAACTTAACGGACTTTTAACATCATAAACCAGCGAGTTGTTTGTCATGTCTCCCCACTCGTTGGAAAATGGAAATGGCGGAGGGGGATTGTTGCTTGCTGCCACATAGTCGAGGGAGGGAGGGGAGCGGGGGGGGGGGGACTTCGAGGTTCTAACATTTAGCTGTCATTCATTCTTCAGGTACTTCTCTGCTTTTGTGGATGGTTGCTTAGAAAAAGCATTTCAAGATGTATATCGTATACATTTCTCTGACATTAAATTATACCTTTGAAACCTTGAAACCTTTGAAAAAGGAGAGTGCACACAGTAAAAACCACTCACCAAATTTGCTAGTTACTGCATTAAAATTACTGCACTGCTTGTTATTTGGGGATGAATTGGTGGTAGGGGGAAAACATGAATAAAGTATTGTGACAAAGCAGTAAGAAAAACTGCATTAACCGTCTTCAATAGAAAGCACGTTCTGTAAACTAGAGAAGGAAGTGCAGCTTGACCACAGGAGCAGATTAAAAAGAGTTAACCAAATTACTAACTAATTTTTCAGTGTGCCTGAACAAAGCAATATTAGTTATAAATACTATTCTCTAATAGAGTGGAATTGTGGTGTGTAGAGGATACTTCCATTAAGAAATGAAGACAAACATTAGATTCCCCTACCTTTGCTCTTCATTCCAGCAGCTTCCACAGGTCACATTTTCAGTAGTATTTAAGAGGAGGGGATGGTTGTGGGAGGAAAGGCAACCTTCTCAATCTAGACGAAACACCTTCCTCCAGTACAGACCTGCCAAAGTGCAAGTCATCCTTAACCAACACACCCAAGGAATTTTGCTGAGAAAACTAAAAGGGTTGTTCCAAATCACAGGAGTCTACTGTATTTTCAGATTATAACCCAAGATTATCCTATGATGCAAAGCTAGTAAAATCACTTAATTTCTACTTGAACAATAAACTACATTCAATAAGACATTGGCTCCAATGTTGTTTTAGCTGTTGATTCAACATTGTAGTACAAGAAATACTTGTCCCACCTGATACAAATGGTTGGCCAATTACCCCGCATCAACATGTCAAAATCTGCATAATAGTTATAAAATGAAGTCTATGCTCAACAGTTGTTCTTGACAGAGAATAGAGGACCTTTATTATGAGCCAAAGCAATCACTGCAGAATTTTCTAAAGTCACTTAAAAGTCATCTACCATCTTCTACAAGCACCTGTTCAAGTAACAACACAAAACCAAGACAGAACTTTGAGTGCTTTTTTTTAAGTGCAGAAACTTGAATAAAGTGACAAATCAGATCCCAAGAAAAGGCTGAAACACAAAATTGAGATCCACATTACCTGACGTTCCTTCCAAATTCAGAACACAATGTTACTGCAGCTCTGCATTCCTAAAAACAAACCAAGTTCTAGAATTGGATCACAAACACCCCTTCTCCTACAGACTAATTGACTCCAAAATATTAAGATTTTACAGCACATTTTTCCTTCGATTAGATTGCGGTAAGTATGGTGGATGTCTAGGACAATCGATCTTTTATTTAAACAGTCCAATAGTCCATATTACTAAGCTTTTTGGGACACAGAACAATGGAATCAAAACCTTTCTGTCCTTTCCTAAACAGAATTTTGCACATGTAAAGAATTTCAACTCCAAATAAGAACCAACACAAAATTCATATCTGTAATACGAGAATCTGCACCAAATTTTAAAGATTAGATTTATTTGTCACATGTACATTGAAACACTGAATTTCACTGTGGTGTTGTAAGCAAGAAGATATAGTCTCTACCTAAATTATCCCACTACAAATAGTATACTGCAGCTGTTTGGCAAAGATGAAGTTAGTGACAAAACATTTTATTTGGTTTCTATCAACTAATTGCCTAGCTCTTTGCAAAATGTTACTCAGTCTCTGATCAGGCTTTAGGTATTGGCCTTTTGATTTGCAGACAAAAATATCCACCCCAAGATTAACTGCTGCAGAGCACATTCTCAAAATAGTTACGTTAGGCCATATGGTCACCCACATGGTAGAACGAAGTATGCAAAATTCTAGTTTGGTTACTATATCCTACCAATGAAGAAACAAGACCACAAAGGAGGAGTTTCAATTCTAGTTAGTTGTAGAACTATTTCAATATTGCACACTTCACAGAGCCAATTTTAATCAAAAAGAATGAATACAAATCAAAGCATTTTTTCAGATGCCTGTTAAGTTTTGCAAATTTTAAAGCGGGCCTAGTTCAGTAAAAAGGATGTGCAAGTAACTGTTATCACATCAGGTAAGACATGGGGAAATGATTCAGAAGTTACAAGTAGGATCAATACTGCTAAGTAATTGATGTGGCTAAGTAAAGAAATAAAGCAAAGTATACGACTAAAAAGAAAGTTATATAAGGTAGCTAAATCTAGTGGGAAGATTGAAGATCGAGAAACTTTTAAAGATCAGCAGCAAATAACAAAAAGATTGATTAAGAAGGGGAAGATAGATTATGAAAGTAAATTGGCGAAAAACATAAAAGCAGATAGTAAGAGTTTTTATAGTTACATAAAAAGAAAAAGGGTGGCTAAAGTAAATGTTAGTCCCCTGGAAGATGAGACCGGGAAATCAATGGTAGGGGACATGGAGATGGCGGAAACGCTGAACAAATATTTTGTATCAGTTTTTACAGTAGAGGACACTCAAAATATCCCAACACTGGATAAACAGGGGGCTCTAGGGGGAGAGAAGCTAACTACCATTCAAATCACCAAAGAAATGGTACTTGATAAATTAATGGGACTGAAGGTGGATAAATCCCCTGGACCGGATGGCTTGCATCCTAGGGTCTTAAGGGAAGTGGCGGTCGGGATTGTGGATGCATTAGTGATAATTTTTCAAAACTCGCTGGACTCGGCAATGGTCCCAGCAGATTGGAAAAATGCTAATGTAACTCCTTTATTTAAAAAGGGCAATAGACAGAAGGCTGGGAATTATAGGCCAGTTAGCCTAACATCTGTGGTTGGCAAAATGTTGGAATCGATAATTAAGGAAACAGTAACAGGGCATTTGGATAAACATAGCTTAATAGGACAAAGTCAGCATGGCTTTACAAAAGGGAAGTCATGTTTGACAAATTTGTTGGAGTTCTTTGAGGACATAACATATAGGGTAGATAAAGGGGAACCAGTGGATGTGGTGTATTTGGACTTCCAAAAGGCATTTGACAAGGTGCCACAACAAAGATTATTACTTAAAGTAAAAAATCATGGGATTGGGGATAATATTCTGGCATGGGTGGAGGATTGGCTTTCTAACAGAAAACAGAGAGTTGGGATAAATGGTTTATTCTCAGACTGGCAGTTGGTGACTAGTGGTGTTCCGCAGGGGTCGGTGTTGGGACCCCAACTCTTTACAATCTATATTAATGATTTGGAGAAAGGGACTAAGTGCAACGTATCGAAGTTTGCTGATGACACAAAGATGGGAGGGAGTGTAATGAGTGCGGAGGACATTGAAACCCTGCAGGGGGACATAGATAGGCTGAGTGATTGGGCAGACATTTGGCAGATGAAATATAATACTGACAAGTGTGAGGTCTTGCACTTTGGCAGGAAAAATAATAGAGCAAGTTATTATCTAAATGGAGAGAAACTGGAAAGTGCTTCTGTGCAAAGGGATCTGGGGGTCCTGGTGCAGGAAACACAAAAAGTTAGTATGCAAGTGCAGCAGGTGGTCAAGAAGGCCAATGGAATGCTGGCTTTTATTGCTAGGGGGATGGAGTATAAGAACAGGGAGGTCTTACTGCAGTTGTAACAGGTATTGGTGAGACCACACCTGGAGTACTGCGTGCAGTTCTGGTGTCCATATTTAAGAAAGGACATACTGGCTCTTGAGGCAATGCAGAGAAGGTTCACTAGGTTAATTCTGGATGGGTGGGTTGATGTATGATGAGAGGTTGAGATTGGGACTCTACTCATTGGAGTTCCAAAGATTGAGAGGCGATCTTATTGAAACATATAAGATTGTGAAGGGGCTTGATCGGGTGGATACGGGGAGAATGTTCACAATGATGGGTGAAACTAGGACTAGGGGGCATAATCTTAAAATAAGGGGATGCCGTTCCAGGACTGAGATGCGGAGAAATTTCTTCACTCAGAGGGTAGCGGGGCTGTGGAATTTACTGCCCCAGAGAGCTGTGGAAGCTACTACACTCAATAAATTCAAAACAGAGATAGACATTTTCCTGGATAAAAATGGCATTAAGGGATACGGTGAGCGAGCAGGTAAGTGGACATGAGGCTAGGTTTAGATCAGCCATGTGATCTCCTGGACCAGTTTTCGATAGCCTGGATGGGTCGGAGAGGAATTTTCCAGATTTTTTCTCCTCAATTGGCAACTCGGTTTTTTTGCCCCGGGTGATCACATGGGTTTGGACGGGATGAATAATAAAATAAAATGGGCGGCATGGTGCCCTGTTGGTTGGCACTGTTGCCTTGTGGGATTCGGTGAAAACTAGAGTTAAGATTGGATCAGCCATGATCTTGTTGAATGGCGGAGAAGAGATGAGGGGCCGATTGGCCTACTCCTGCTCCTATCTCTTATGTTCTTATGCTTCCTCCAGGATCAGATCCTTGAAAGCATTAAATATCAAACTCCAGAGTATGAAATTAAATTGATTTCTTTGATTTATTCATATGGAAATTTGAATTTGAAGGAAAAACTAACAACACATGCATACAAAGACTTGATAGGATAGGCTTGTAAACTGTATGCACAGAGCAAAAACTGTAATGTGAACTATAATTCTATTAGTTTTAAAATAGTTATGAAAAAAGATAAAACAGGTCCACAGGTTACAGTCCTAAACTGCAGGATGGTGAACTCGAACAGCATTTAAGCAGGATCTAGTTGGGGTTGACTGAGCAATTATTTAAAAGACAAGGGAACAACTGGCAAGTAGGACTGTTTGAAAGGGGTCATTATCAAGAGTCTGGGGCAGCATATTTACGTTAGGGTGAAGGATAGACATTCCAACTTCAGGAAACCCTGGCAGGCAAGTGTTAGAGGCTCTGGTAAGAAAAATAAGGAAGCATACATGGTGTTTAGGCACCTGGGTATGAATAAATCCCTAAATGAATATAAAAAGTTTAAGACCAGGCTTAAGAGGGAATCAGAAGGGCAAAAAGGCACCAGAAGGATTTAGCAGGCAGGTTTAAAGATAATACCAATTATATTAATTCTTCAATTATATTAACAACAAAAGGGTGACTCGGGAGAGCAAGGTCCTCTTAAAGGAGCCACAAGAAATGGCAGATATTTTAAATGTCTTTCTCCTTGGAGTTTACAAAGGAGAATATGATGGATACTGAAGAAATAAGGGTAATAAGTTGTAACATCTTAGTTTATATACATATTACCAGGTCAGTTACATAGATGAGTTGAGGAGTGCCAGATGGATTTTAACTTAATTAAGTCGATCATACTGGGGTAGGGCTCATAGTGAATGACACACCACTGACCAGCATTGTGGAGCAGAGGGATCTAGGAGCAAAGTGCACAAGTCACTGAAAGCAGCCATGCAAGTAAACAGGGTGGTGAATAAACATTTAGCATGCAGGCCTTCCATCAGGGTATCCAGTTTAGGAGTAGAAAAATTATGTTGCAATTATTCAAGTTGTTGGTGAGGCTACATTTGGAGTATTAGATACAGTTTTGGTTATCTTGTTATGGAAAACACATTGTCAAGCTGGAGAGGGTGCAAAAGAGATTTAAAATCATGCACTCTATACATGAGGGCCTGAGTTATAGAGAGAGATTGGCCAAACTGGGTTTTTATTACTTGGAGCACAAGAGAATGAAAGACCTCACAAAAGTTTGTAAAATCATGAGGGGCATGGATAAGGTGGACAGTTATAGTCTTTTCCTCAGGGTTGAGAAGTCCAAAACAACCAGGCATAGATACAAGAGGGGAGCCTTTTAAGAGAAACATGAGAGGTAACATCATTACACAGACAGTAGTCAGTACTGTGAATGAGCTGCCAGAGGAAATAATGAAGGCAGGGACAACTGCGACATTCAAAAGCACAATGTTAACTACACTGAGGAGTGGAAAGTTAAGGGCTGAATGCACACAACTGGGACTAGCAAGGAGGATGCTATGGTCACCATGGACCAGCTGGTATGAAGGACCTGCTTCCATACTGTATTAATCTATGACTACATGTCATGCTGACATAAACGCATCAAGATATTGGAAATACACTGGATTCTGGTTAATTGGGTCATTGGTTAAACAGTGCAACTGCTTATTTGGGACAACTATTAAAGAACTAAAACTAATGAAGAAAATAACCGGGCTTCTCTTTTGCTTATTTGAGACACGATACTGCTCAGTTGGGACTATTGTGAACAGTTACATAACTAACAAGTTGCATGCACTTGTGTGGCCATTAGACACTATACTGTACTTACAGCAAATGGCTAGGAGTGAAAATGAAACAATTTCAGTACTTCCAATTATCTTATTTATATATCTATGCACACGCACATATATACATTTATGTATACACACAAGCACGTTTGTACTAGTTCTGATGTATCCCAATTAACAAGAATCCACTGTACCATCATTCCAGATTCTATCTCAGTTCTTCATGATGAATTTTGAAGTCTAAATTTTTAACTGTGCATAAATCTTGAAATTAAGGTCAAAGTTTTTAATAAAACTATGTTTGCTAATCTCTTCAGCAAATTTTGTGGAACCTCCATCTGTGAATGAAAGACCAAGTTTTAGGAAAATTTGAGAAGGAAAAGAATAACAGGCTCAGGCAACTGAGTGGAGAACAATCATGACTGTTCCCACTATTGTCAAATTAAATACACATCATAACAAGAAAATAAAGTTCTCTTAATTATCTATGTTGAACTGGAAGAAACAGATTTGATACTCATAATTCAAATTTAAAACCGGCACCATTTGAAATGAAAAAGTACATGCATAAGTATGTGAATTGTAATTCAGTACCATTACAATATATTGCAATTATAATACATTGCAATTTACAAACCTAAAAGAGATACCTTCATTCAAAACTTTAAAATTAATATTTTTAGAGAGTGGATACGTTTTCTTAATTTTGGTATTATAGCAAACGTGTACAAGTCTACTTCAATATACTCATTCTTCCTGAAAAACATTGTAAAAAAAATTGAGAACCAGATGTAAACTTCAAGATAAAAGCAACAAACTTGTCCCAATTATAACAAGTTTACATGAAATCACTTGTCTTATTGTACTAGGAGAAATTTTGTGTTGACGAGGTGGGTAGAGAAAGGAAATTTGTAAGTTTAGAACTTTGGTTCCTACAAATTCCAATCCAATTTCTGACATTAATTTCTTATATACATCTAAGCTAAAATTGCTGCAGAACTTACCATTTCACAAGTAAAAATATTGCATTGTCTGATGATAAATCAACATCTCAGGAGGCACAGCATAAATCCAACGCATGTTGATTACCAAGATTAGGTTAATTACAGTTACAAAAATAATAATTATCTAATAAACCATCTAAAGCTCCCTATCTATAGCCACAATGCAAAAAATAAAAATACATTTAGCATTATTACATTTTTATCAAGCTAAACTGGATTCAAATTATCTAAAATACCCAAGTGTTACTTAAACCACTTAACTCCAAAAATAGCGGATTGATAAGTTTACTGACTAATAACTTGAACTTAAAAGATTCTGGAAAATAACATGAGATAACTTCTACAAAACCAATAACATTCAATTGAAGCAAAATGATTTTCCATACAAATAATACGACTGTAAAAAAGCTTCATTTGTCATTTTATATCAGCTATCTCAGTCATACTGTATTAAAGAAACACTGAACCACAAACTGCAGAATACAAATCCTGTTTCCATTGAGAGTAGGGGAGATTCAAACGAGAGGACATGATTTGAGAGTTAGGGGGCAAAAGTTTAAGGGAAACACGAGGGGGTATTTCTTTACTCAGAGAGTGATAGCTGTGTGGAATGAGCTTCCTGTAGAAGTAGTAGAGGCCAGTTCAGTTGTGTCATTTAAGGTAAAATTGGATAGGTATATGGATAGGAAAGGAGTGGAGGGTTATGGGCTGAGTGCGGGTAGGTGGGACTAGGTGAGATTAAGAGTTCGGCACGCACTAGGAGGGCCGGAATGGCCTGTTTCCGTGCTGTGATTGTTATATGGTTATATGGTTATTGCAAAGTGAAACACAGAAACATACAAAACCTACAGCACAATACAGGCCCTTTGCTCCACAATGAAATGTAAAGAGAACCCAGTGCAATAATAGGAAAGTCCTCAGAGACTGTAGTAATTGATAACATAATCCAAAGCCTTAAATGTATTTGTAGAATCAGTAGCCTAGTGTACATTCTGACTCACTTCCAACTTCACTGTAAGAGTAGAGCTAATCAGCATTGTGCCAATTTGAAAGAGCCAAAGTACCACTAATCTATAGGTTTCAACTTCAATCCTTTCCACTTTGCCCTGAAATGAGTATCTTTGTACTCATCTTCTACAGAGTAGAAGACAGCACAAGCATTCTTGTAACACACCTGAACACAACAAATGCAAATAGACTGCTGTCATTTTATGCAACCACTGGCAGTTTTCTGCCATGACAGCACAGCATTTAGACTAATCTCAGTGGTTGATGATAATAACACTCAGGTCAGGTGGAGATAATGTTTCAGACTGATGACCTTCAGAAATTCCATTCTAGGAACAGCAGCCTGAAGCAATGCTGCTCCTTTCTCTGATGGGATTATTTGTCTGTTTTGCTAGATGGTCTGTTGACCATTTTTGAAGACTGTAATGTTGACTTTCTCATTTCACAGATACTGCCAGAATATTCAGAATGTTTTTTTATAGACACATCCCCCCCCCCCATACCCATCACTGCTACCTCCATATGTCTACCACAAAACCAAGATGCCCACAATTTGCTCACCTCAATTCCAGAGTGCTGACTAGAATAAAATCTCCATTGTAAAGGACAAAAATATTGCATACAACATTGCTATCAAAATTGCAAAGAACATTACATCTATTTCCTTCTCAAAATTTATTCCAAACAATTCATTGGTCACTCATAAATCAGACAATGCAAGATTTTTGGAATAGGGAGCTGAAACTACATTGAACAACCCGTTATTTTTACTAGAAATCCAATCACCATGTACAAAATACAGTCATGCTTCAATCTAAATAATTACCATGCCAAATGCAATCTTCATGCAAAGAAAACAAAATAAAGTAGAACAATGTAGGCAAAATAAAACTAAATTCTTACCTTTCGCTCTTCGAAAAGCGTCTGCATGCCCCTCCAGATCAAGATCTGGTCCGCTAGGCATGGTCCTTCATTGCCCCAAGGCAGTTGTAAACCCTTCAATTTGAAACTTCCTGGGTCTTCAAAATGTAATCCCCCCCCCCAATTTATTCGGAAGTACTGCCCCAATGCTTTAATTCAGGCTAAGAGCCTGCATATTTTACAATCATTTTTTCTACTCTTCAAGACCCAGGGAGTTTGAACCAACAAAGCAGATGTTGCATGTGTAAAGAATTGAACTACAAACTAAAGGTCACTAATGAATGTTACTACAGTAGTGGTCACATGGCAAAAGAACCCATAACTGAACTCAACAAGCTTCTGCACTTTTAGAGGGCAAAATTAAAGAAATAAAAAGGAATAGAGAAATTACATGCTACAAAAAACAAATACAAATTTCTGAATGAACAACTTGGAAAGCTATGAACAAGCAAGCTCATTCAGGTGAAAAAAAGATAATAGAAAGATTGTCCTAGCAGTGTTTCATTTGCAAAATGTTTTGATCATTCTAAATTCGGAACAGGCTTCTGTTTTCTGCATTGTACAAAACTGAAGGGCAGATTGAGAAAGAACAAGGTAAATAGAAGTGGGAAAGAAAGTAATTGCAACTGGGAAGCAAAAAACCCTCAATTTGTAGTGAACAATACATTCAGCTAATACAGGTACAGAGTGGTGGGGGAACAAGCTCATAAGGTATACAAGAGTAAATCTGGATGAGGTAGGGCAACCATTACTGACAATCTTTGTAATAGCATCACAGCAAAATTAACCTTGATTACAAAGTGACAACGATAAATATTCTAAGATATCATCACAAATTCCAACTTGACTTAAGCAGCCAGCAGAAGAAAAATACTACAAATAATTTAGTGTGGACTAAGAACAAAATCATAACTTCAAGCTGTACTTAAGTATGACAGCAAGTTTAAAAATATATGGTACCACTAGACTTTTTTTTAAAGATTTTAAACAAAACTTCAAGAGCAATGTAGTCAACAGGAGAAAATAGCTCAACATACCTAACATCTTCAAACTTTCTGGTAATGGCAGAACCAAAATTAGTAAATGCAGAAGATGCTTTTTGACCAGCTTGAGCAAGGGTTTCAGATGTCTTCTTGAATCTACAGAAAGTTAAATTTAACAATTAAAACATTTAAAAAGTACCACACAAATACAAAAGTGTAATGTTTGCATATCTTAATTTGGTCTGATTCCATCCTTGGTTCATTCTTTAAGAGCTACAAAGACTTGAGAAGTTGCATTGTAGAAATAGTGGCTTGCCCATGGGACTATAGGTGAAGGTGTGAGGCGAGGTGACTAGGGTCAAGAAATGTTTCAAGCTACAAACCACCAACTCTAATACCTTCCTAGCCAATGTTACCATTTTGATATCACTAACAGACATTTTAATACCATTGAGAAAAATAAATTTTGAAAACACTTGATACAGAGATTCGCTGCATTAGCTACCAGAACAAATGCACAGCATTGCATGAATTTCATAAGCAGAAAGATCCAATTACAGTAGTGATTGCACATGAAAGTAATTACAAATAGAGCTAATGGGAAGTTGCTGGAAAAACAGACAGGATATTTCAAAAGATATATGAAGGTTCTGCAATGTCACATGCATTTTGCACAACTAAAGCTTATTATTTCTGTTACTTCTAGTTAATTTCACATGCTGGAAACCATTATTAACCTACAAGAGATTGTAAGGACATGGATATTTTATTTAATACTTCCTTACTGCATTCCCAAGCTCCCACTCTATTTGAATTAATAAAAATTAAAGTGAAATCTGCCGTAACAATACAGCAGCTTCAGGTGACTATCTTTCCACCACCAGCATTAAAATGCAGCTATTTTAAGTTTTGTGGAACACACACAAAATGCTGGAGGAGCTCAAGGGAGAGAAAAAACCACAGTCGACGTCTCGGGCCAAAATCCTTTGGAGTCCTGCCAAAGGGTTTCAGCCCAAAACATTGACTGTACTTTTTTCCATAAATGCTGCCTGGCCTGCTGAGTTCCTGCAGCATTTTGTGTGTGTTGCTCGGATTTGCAGTATGTGCAGATTTTCTCCTTTGTGATTTAAAGTTTTGAAAAGACAACTGATTTAAGATGGCAACACTGAAGGCAAACGACAGGTTTGAAAGGCAAGAAATTCGACTACAAACATTAATACCTTTCCTGAAGTAAATTGCAGTAATCACTGAAAACAATGAAGAGGCAGGAGTAAAGGCAAAGCGAATTCAAGGGATGAGCCGTGCTGGTGTGTTGCAAAGTCAACACAGGTGGAGTTAGAGTGAGCAATTCTGAAAGGAGTTGAGGCAGAAGAGCTTCAATGCACAACCAACTAACCCAAGTGTGTGGTTGGATCACTCTAAGTGTTGAGCCAGTTTGGAGTGGTCAAATGGCTTCGGGCTAGGAGGCCTGTTGCGTTTAACTGTGGTGAGGTCCCAGTCCCAATGCAAGGCACGATCCACTGTTTGGACAATTTAAATGCTAGCCAGATAGACTGGAAAGGCATGGTGTCGGGACCAGAGGCAAGGGTCAGGCCAATTTTGTGCTGAGGCTCAGAGACTGCCCTGGCTGCTGTGCTTCATGTCTGTGAACTTCATGACAGTTTGCCCCACTAATATGATGAACTGGCACAGAAGCTTTAGGCCTGCTCCGGGTTGCTCCAGGGATTCGGATCTAAGAACTCAATTTGGTTCAGAATGCCATTGCTCGCTTCCATTGTCTACATGATGTGTTTTTTTTTCATCTTTCTTTTTTTACATTGGGTTCTTTTGGGTTTCTTGCTTTGTGGCTGTCTGCAAGCAGACAAATCTCAAGATTGTATAATTTATATATTCTTTGATCATTGTAAGCACTCAAATCATTTGGTCAACTCGAAGATTACCACAATGTTGCTATCACCTAAACATTCCTAAGAGTGGAGGATAATATACTTCTCTCATTTTAACTATTCAAAAATTTATTAATTTGAATTCTGAAACAATAGAAAAGGAAAGAAACAACTTTGACTCAAAACCAACACAGACACATCTAGAAAGTTACCGTTTTGTTTCTGCAATCACCCCCTTAACCCCAGTGAGAAAATTTTTCAGGATATATAGACAAAGCCCCTCTGTAGCTGGCTCTACTATTTACACACAATTGTTCGCTACGCCAATTCAAAGTTGTTTCATTCTAAAACTTTAATAGCATCATTGATTCTTAATAAATTCAGCAAATTGTATCGCCAAATTGACTGAATTCAATTTCACTACTTGCCTTAGTGGGATCCAAATGTTTCTTCTGAATGAATAGAAAAACTACAATACTGTATAAATTTTTAGCTTATTATTACAGAGTTCCCCAATTCACCCTCTAATTAATTATCTTTTTTCAGAAAAAGTAATACAAACTTCGCAGATTACTTTTGTCCCCTATATATTAGTATTGTCTCTGCATTAGTTTATGGAATGGGACAGAAAAATACATGTTCTTTGCCTCAATCACTACCCAGATGGAATGGATAGAAATCTGTTTTTGACTGCATTAAACAAGAACTCACAACCCTTATGCACCAAGATTACAGTGAAGTTAATAGAATCTACATTTTTTTTTAAATCAATTTTAAATTTGTGGAAGATTACACATTTAAACTGAAATTCTGGTTAAATTAATGTAGAGGAGTTAAATTTGACTTTAAAAAAGAGGGTAAAACAAGTTAACCCTTAGCTATGTCTTAATTTTGGCTAGTTTAAATTTAAGCGTATAGGTACTACTCTTGTATATTCAATTATTTGTTTTTATTTGGACTGTATATAAATATGTGAAATAAAGACTTCCCATTCTTATAAACCAAACACGAGGAAATCTGCAGATGCTCGAAATTCAAACAACAACACACACAAAATGCTGGTGGAACACAGCAGGACAAGCAGCATCTATAGGGAGAAGCGCTGTCGATGTTTCAGGCCGAGACCCTTCGTCAGGACTTCAACCTTTGTCGAAGGTCGACAAAAAAAGAGGTACGAACGCAAGCTAGCCAGGAATATAAAGGAGGATAGCAAAAGCTTTTTTTTTTGGTATGTGAAGAGAAAGAAGATAGTTAAGAACAATGTTGGGCCCTTGAAGAATGAATTGGGTGAAATTGCTATGGGAAATAGAGAAATGGCAGAAGAATTTAATAAGTACTTTAGATCTGTCTTCACTAAGGAAGACACAAGCAATCTCCCAGATGTATGGATGGGTAAAGGACATAGGGTAACAGAGGAAATGAAACAGATTGACATTAGGAAGGAAACAGTGACGAGTAGACTGATGGGACTGTAGGCTGACAAATCCCCAGGTCCAGATGGTCTGCATCCTAGGGTACTAAAGGAGGTGGCCCTGGAAATTGCGGATGCATTGGTAATCATTTTCCAATGTTCCTTAGATTCAGGATCAGTTCCTGAGGATTGGAGAATGGCTAATGTTATCCCACTTTTTAAGAAAGGAGGGAGAGAAAAACAGAGAACTATCGACCTGTCAGCCTAACATCAGTAGTGGGGAAGATGCTAGAGTCTATTATTAAAGATGAAATAGTGGCATATCTAGATAGCAGTGATAGGATTTGGCCGAGCCAGCATGGATTTACCAAGGGTAAATCATGCTTGACTAATCTATTGGAGTTTTTCGAGGATGTAACCAGGAAGTTAGACAAGAGAGATCCAGTGGATGTAGTGTACCTCGATTTTCAGAAGGCATTTGATAAGGTCCCACATAGAAGATTGGTGAGTAAAATCAAAGCTCAGGGCATCGAGGGGGAAGGCATTGACATGGATAGAAAACTGGCTGGCAGATAGAAAGCAAAGGGTAGCGGTGAATGGGTGTTTCTCGGAATGGCAGGTGGTGACTAGTGGGGTGCCACAGGGCTCGGTATTGGGACCACAGCTGTTTACGATTTATGTCAACGATTTAGATGAAGGCATTGAGAATAACATCAGCAAGTTTGCTGATGATACTAAGCTGGGTGGCAGTGTGACATGTGATGAGGATGTTAGGAGAATTCAGGGTGACTTGGATAGGCTGGGTGAGTGGGCAGATACTTGGCAGATGATGTTTAATGTGAATAAGTGTGAGGTTATCCACTTTGGGAGCAAGAACAGGAAGGCAGATTATTATCTGAACGGTGTAAAGTTAGGTAAGGGAGAAATACAAAGATCTAGGAGTCCTTGTTCATCAGTCACTGAAGGTGAATGAGCAAGTGCAGCAGACAGTGAAGAAGGCTAATGGAATGTTGGCCTTTATTTCAAAGGGAATTGAGTACAAGAGCAAGGAAATCCTCTTGCATTTGTACAGGGCCCTGGTGAGACCACACCTGGAGTATTGTGTACAGTTTTGGTCTCCAGGGTTAAGGAAGGACATCCTGGCTGTAGAGGAAGTGCAGCGTAGATTCACAAGGTTAATTCCTGGGATGTCCGGACTGTCTTACGCAGAGAGGTTAGAGAGACTGGGCTTGTACACGCTGGAATTAAGGAGATTGAGAGGGGATCTGATTGAAACATATAAGATTATTAAGGGATTGGACAAGATAGAGGCAGGAAATATGTTCCAGATGCTGGGAGAGTCCAGTACCAGAGGGCATGGTTTGAGAATAAGGGGTAGGTCATTTAGGACAGAATTAAGGAAAAACTTCTTCTCCCAGAGAGTTGTGGGGGTCTGGAATGCACTGCCTCGGAAGGCAGTGGAGGCCAATTCTCTGGAGGCTTTCAAGAAGGAGCTAGATAGGTATCTTATGGATGGGGAATCAAGGGATATGGGGACAAGGTAGGAACCGGGTATTGATAGGAGATGATCAGCCATGATCTCAAAATGGCGGTGCAGGCTCGAAAGGCCGAATGGTCTACTTCTGCACCTATTGTCTATTGAAACGTCGACAGCGCTTCTCCCTATAGATGCTGCCTGGCCTGCTATGTTCCACCAGCATTTTGTGTGTTGTTGTTGTTTTAATTTCCTTATAAACCAATGCAAGTTTGCCTTCTATTACTGGCAAACCTGCCCTGTATCTATTCAATTAATGATTCCTTTGTTCAGTGCTGTATAATGCACTTACGCCACGGAGGATTGCACATCTAACCAACTTTTTGACAAATTCTGTTTAAGTTCATGTAGTGGAGTCAATCCTAGCTTCTTCTTTAACTCAGCAACATGTTTCTCCTTAGCTGCAAGGACTTGAGAAAGTGTTTGGATTTCTTCCTCCACCTAAACCAAAACAAACAGGAATTCAATACAGCCCAATAATACAAGTAAAGGTAAATATCAATATGATTTTGTGACCACACCCGCTTATCTTAGTTTTGTACTATTTCTTCAGTGATGGAATGATGGAACACCCTCCATCGGCCTGAATGAGTGCATCTTCAACCCATAAATTGACATTATTCAAGATAACAGCCTTTTTGAATGGTACCTATTTACCACTCAAAACATTTGTTTCCTCGCCACTGGTACACAATGACTGCAGTATTTACCACTCACTGTGCCAATATCTAAATTCTCTATCTAAAAGCACTGTGGGAACTCCATCATCCACAAGACTCCAATGGTTCAAGTAAGAACCTCTCCACTACATTCTAATGGGTACTTAACGATGAGTAACACGTGCCAGCTTTGACAATTGCAGATTCATAAATAAATAAAAGGGCACTTCATCTGTCCTGAATAATGCTGGTGAATGAACAAATTATTTGGAGTCCATCAAGAAATAGATATCATTTTTTTAAAAAAGGGAGTTTAAAAATGGCAGAAAATCATAGAAGGTTATACATCAGTTTTGCCAAATTATCACCCTACCGAACCTATCTGATCGTTTTTGCTAGAAGTGCGTCAGCCCAAAATTCCAATCCAATACAATAAACTGTCTGTCTCTTGCAACCAAGACCAATGCACTAATAACACCCTTTGCTTCTGAATTATTCATTCTTTTACCAGGGTAAAAATATCAAATACCAGAGGGCAGTCCTTTTAAGGTGAGAAGGAGAAAGTTAAGAAGGGTAGTATGGGGCAAAAGTGATAGTGCAAGCAGATATTATAGAGGCATTCAAGAGACTTTTAGACATGCAAATTAAAATGCAAGGAGTGGAGGTATATGCAGGCTGAAGGGACTAGTTTAATTTGGCATCACACTCAGCATAAACATTGTGGTTCGAAGGACCTGTTGCAATGCTGTACTTTTCTATGGATCATTCCATGCTCATTAGATGGATACTTTATTGATCTCAAAGGAAATTACAGCCTCACAGTAGCATTACAAGTGCACAGATATAAATATTAGAAGAGAACTAGAAAGAATAAAAATAAGTTACCACAATCTAAGAGCAGGTTATCACTTTCCCGGCTATAGGTCGACTCATTATAGAGCCTAATGGCCGAGGGTAAGAATGTCCTCATATAGTACACTTTGGAGCAGCGCAGTTGTCTTATTCTATTACTTAAGGAGCTCCTTTGTTCAGCCAAGGTGGCATGCACAGGGTAAGAAACATTGCCCAGAATTGCCAGGATTTTCCAGAGTGTCCTCTGTTCTATCACAGCATCCAGTGTGCCCAGTATGACTCCTATAACAGAGTCTGCCTTTCTAATCAGCTTATTGAGCCTTTTGCATGATTTGTTGATGTCAGTGCCCAAGCACACCACTGTATAGAAAATTGTACTGGTGACAACAGACTGGTAGAACATGTGAAGGAGAGGCCTGCAAACTCCAAAGGACCTCAGTCTCCTCAGGAAGTAAAGGTTACTCTGACTCATCTTGTACACAGCTTCTGCATTGGTGCTCCACTCAAGTCTGTCATCCAGGTGAACCTCCAGGTACTTGTAGGTTCTCACCACATCTACATCCTCATCATCAATAGTAACAGGTTGTTACAAATTCTAGATTTAAGACACCTAATTATGCACATATCCCATTTTCCAATTTTGCAAAATACATTTAAAAATATCCTCTCAATTAAAGACTTTCATCCTACCAGATGTACATTGGTCACAATGCCAATCTAAACTAATCGCATCTGCTTGTGCATGGTCTGTTTCAGTTTATTCTGTGCCAGTTTGTGTCTATCTTAAATGTCTCTCAAACACTGCTATCTCATGTCCTATCACCATCTCTGGCAGCACACTGCTTGCACCAACCACAAGCTGCAAGAAAAATCTATGCCTTGCAATTGAACTCCCCCCACAGCCCTCCCACAACACCCCCCCACCACCACCATTAAACCTATGCCCTGAGATTTGAAATTTCCAGTCTGGGATATATACTGATTTAAGCTATTCATGCTTCAATTTCATACATTTCTATCCAGTTGCCTCTCCACATCTAACAGTCCAGACAGAACAATCTAAGTTTGTGCAACTTCCCCATAAAGCCAATATACAGTACACACCATCCATAAATGTCCCATCAGGCATAAACACAAGGGATTCTGCAAATGCTGGAAATCCGGAGTAACACAAAACTGCAGGGAGGAACTCAGTAAAGCAGCATTTACACAGAGGAATAAATAATCAACGCTTTGGGCTGACACCCTTCATCAGGACTCAGACCTCGAAATAAGTGTCATACCCCGAAACATTTGACTATTCATTTCGCTTCATTGATGCTGTCTGATCTGCCGGGTTCCTCCAGCATTTTATATGTTTCAGTGAGGGCAAGGATAGCAAGGGAATCTTGGATGACAGAGTTATAAACATAGACAAAAAACAAAGTCTTTGCAAAGCTCAAAAAGCTAAAATCATACACTGCTTTGAGAAGCAGATAACAGGAGAAAGATCAAGCAGAGGATTAAGAAAGCCAAAAGGGTTCATGAAATATCATTAGCAAGTCCCAACACATTTTATACTTACACTGGAAACAAGGGGATAACGAGGGAGAGTGTAGAACCAGGCAAGGATAGAGGATGAAATTTATGCTCAGAGCCACAGAATGTGTGTAAAGTACTAAATAAGTACCTTGCATCAGCATTCACGAAGAAAGACACAAAGGTATCAGGAGACGTCCTAGGATGTTCAGATCAGGAAGGTGATTGTGGGCCTTTTGAAGAGCATCAAAATGGAAGTCCCTAGGCCCTAGGGATATATCCCTGGTTATTGAAAAAGGCAAACAAGGAGGTTGTTCTGGTCTTGGCCAAGATTTTTGCATCCTCATTTGCAACAGACTGCAAGGCACAGGAGCAGAGTTAAGCCATTCAGTACCTCAGCCAGAAGTCATGGTCCATATAGATACCAATGATATAGGTAGAAAGAGGGATGAGGTTCTGCAAAATGAATTCAGGGAGTTAGGTGGTAAATTAAAGTACAAAATTTCCAGGGCTGTGATCTCAGGATTACTACCCATGCCACATGCTTGTGAGGCCAGAAATAGAAATATCATACAGTTTAGCACGTGTCTAAGGAGTTGGTGTAGGAGGGCTTCAAAATTTTGAATCATAGGGCTCTCTTCCAGAGTAGATGGGGGGGGTGTAGTATAGTATTTAAAATAGAGTTGCAGGGGGATGGGAACCAAAATGTCAGAACAGATAGAGTGGTTGTGGAGACATGTTGTTAAGACAGCAAAGTCAGGAAGCAAAAGGTTGAAAATAGTGGAGCTAATGTTCCAAGTTTTGTATATTTCAATACAAACAGTATTGTAGGAAAGGCAGATGAGCTCAGAGCATGGATCAACACCTGGAATTATGAAATTGTAGCTACTAGAGAGACTTCATTGCAGGAGGGGCAGGACTGGCAGCTCAATATTCCGGGGCTCTGTTGTTTTAGGCATGATAGAGTGGGAGGGATTAAAGGGGGCAACGTGGTGTTACTAGTCCAGGGAAATGTCACAGCAGTGTTCAGTCAGGACAGACTGGAAATCTCATCTAGTGAGGCTTTATGGGTGGAACCAAGGAATAAGAAAGCTACGACCACATTAACGGGGATACATTATAGACCACCCAGCAATCCACAGGATTTAAAGGAACAAATTTGTGGAGAGATTGCAGACTGTTGTAAGAAACATAAGATTGTGATAGTAGGTGATTTTAATTTTCTACATATTGACTGGGGCTCCCATATTGTAAAAGGCATAGATGGGACAGAGTTGTCAATGTGTTCAGGAAAGTTTCCTTCATCAGTATGTTAAAAACATTCCAACAAAAGATAATGCGATACTGGATCCGTTATTAGGGAATGAGACAGGACAGGGGCAGAAGTTTGTGTAGGAAAACACTTTGCGTCTAGTGACCGCAATGCCATTAGCTTCAAAGTAAATTTACAAAAAGATAGGTCTAGTCTGAGGGTTGAAATTCTAAATTGGAGAAAGGCCAATTTTGATGTTATGAGAAATAAACTGGCAAGTGTTGATTTGGACAGGCCATTTTCTGGCAAAGGTGGACTTGGAAAGTGGGAGGCCTTCAAAAACCAAATTTTGCGAGTACAAAGCTTCTATGTGTCTGTCAGACTAAAAGTAAAAATAACAAGTGCAGTGAACCGATTCTGAAGAGATGTTGAAGTCCTGGTTAAAAGAATAAAGGACTTGCATAGCAGTTACGGGCAAGTAGGGAACAAATGAGGTGCTTATGAAGTAAAAGAAAAACAAGAGAATGCGTACAGCAATCAGGAGAGCTAAAAGACGGCATGAGGTTGCTATAGCAGACAAGGTGAAAGAGAATTCTATGGGCTTCTACAGATATGTTAAAAGCAAAAGGATTGCAAGGGACAGAATTGGTCCTCTGGAAGATCATAATGGTAATCTACAACATAATAACGTAAGAAATAGGAGCAGGAGTAGGCCATCTAGCCCGTCAAGCCTGCTCTGCCATTCAAAATGATCATGGCTGATATGACCATGGACTCATCTCCACCTATCTGCCTTTTCCCCTTAACCCTTAATTCCCCTACCATGCAAAAATCTATCCAACCTTCTCCCTCCTTTACTCTGTGTACCCATGACTGTGTTGCCATCCACAGCTCCAAACTGCTAATTAAAATTTGCTGACAACACTACACTGATTGGCCTAATCTCAAATGACAATGAGACTGACTACGGAGAAGTCTTCACCTGACACAGTGGTGTCAAGAAAATCTCTCCCTCAATGTTACAAAACCAAAGGAGCTGGTTGTGGACTACAGGAGGAATGGAGACAGGCTGGCCCCTATTGACAGCAATGGATCTGGGGTTGAGAGGGTGAGCAACTTTAAGTTCCTAGGCATAAACATCACCAAGGATCTCATGGGATCTGTACATACCAGCTGTGTGGTGAAAAAGGACCAACACTGCCCCTTTCACCTCAGCTGACTGAAGCTTGGTATGGGCCCCCATGTCCTAAGAACTTTCTATAGGGGCACAAATGAGAGCATCCTGACTGGCTGCAACACTGCCTGGTAAGGGAACTGTACTTCCGTCAATCATAGGACTCTGCAGAGAGTGGTGTAGACAGTCCAGCGCATCTGGAGATGTGAACTTCCCACGATTCAGGACATTTACAAAGACAGGTGTGCAAAAAGGGCCCAAATGATCATTGGGGACCTGAGTCACCTCAACTAATTCAATGGTACCTCAGCATAAAAGCCAGGGCCAAGAGGCTCCTGGACAGCTTCTTTCACAAGGCCAGACTGCTTAATTCATGCTGACACAACAGTGTTTCTATGCTATATTGACTATTCATATTTAACTATTTTGTTACTGTTCTATTGTACATACTATTTACATTTAGACGGAGATTTAACGTAAAGATTTTTACTCATGTATGTGAAGTAATAAATAAAGTCAATTCAATTCAAACTTATTTACTGAGGTAGCCTCCACTGCTTCATTGGGCAGAGAATTCCACAGATTAACCACTCTCTGGGAAAAGCAGTTCCTTCTCATCTCTGTCCTTAACCTATTCCCCCAAATCTTGAAGCTATGTCCCCTAGTTCTGGTCTCACCTACCAGTGGAAACAACTTTCCAACCTCCATCTTACCTCTCCCTTTCATAATTTTCTATGTTTCTATAAGATCTCCTCTCATTCTTCTGAATTTCAGTGAGTACAGTCCCAGGACTAAACCTCTCCTCATATTCTAACCCCCTCATCTCTGAAATGGTGAACCTCTTCTGCACTGCCTTCAAAGCCAATATATCCTTCCTCAAGTAAGGAGACCAGAACTGCATGCAGTACTCCAGATGTGGCCTCACCAGTATCCTGTACAGTTGCAGCATAACCTCCCTGCTCTATGCGTGGAGCCAAAAGAGATGGAGGAGATCTTAGAATAATATTTTGCACTTGTATTCAGACAGGGGACAGACACAGTCTATAAAAGTGAGCAAAACAGCTGCAGTCCTACATGGGAGGTTGGTTAAGAAGGTAGAGTTGCTTGACATTCAAGATGTGTTTGCAAACTTCAGTTCAACTGTAAAATATGAAGAAAGATTGGATAGGCTGCTATTGCGATAAAAGAGGCTGAAGAGAGACATAACCAAAATGCATAAAAAGCCTAGAACTCTTAGTAGAGGATCAGAAATCAGAGTGTAACAATCTAAAAATCAATAGCAAAATGATGGGGTGGAGGAGATTCTATTCCATATGCAGCCTACCTGAAGTAGGCAAGTACCATAGAAGATACCTTCACTGATCTTTCTGCAAGATCCATTTTCTTGGGACTACACCGTAAATTCAAAGTCACTAATAATAAAGAATGTGCATTTTCACAATTTCTGATAAAATCCTTGGAAGAATCCTTCTGATCCTTCTGATGTTGTGTTAATTGTATAACACTTTACAATAGTTCAACTAAGCTAAACATGTTTTGTTGATGACTTTTGCTTGCAATCAGTACCAGAGGCTTCTTGCTTAAGTGTCCAACAATAATCAGCCAGCATAGATGGATTCCAGTTGCCCTGATATTGCTTCTCCATGGTCACAATGTCCTGGTGAAACCTTTCACCATGCTAGTCACTAAATTCAAAGTCACTAATAATAAAGAATGTGCATTTCCACAATTTCTGATAAAATCCTTGAAGAATCCTTCTGATCTAGATCTTCCAATCACGATAGAAAGTAAACATAATACAAATCTGTCTATTCTTAATTTGGCCATTCTTTACCTTAGCAAGTTCATTGGTCAGTTCTTCTCTATCTTCATCCGTCAATCCACCGCGCAAGTCAGCAGTTGCTGCTGCATCTTCCCCCACTTCAGGTGCTGGATCACTTTGCAGCAGTCCTGCAAAAGAAACAAAGGAAATATTTTACCTTTGCACCCATTTACCTCTGCCCTGTAGGTTTAACTTTTGAAAATGTTGCTCAAAACATTTACATTATAAGAAATCTTAGCTTAACACCTGTTACAAGAAACTGAGAAAACATATTGAAAAAGATTCATCCTTGCACCTCTTCTGAAGAATGCATCTTAAACACCATTCTCTGCAAGAGGATTTAAGATTATGGTTAGATTTCTGATCTTGCACATGTCCTGTATTAACCCAAGGTCAATTTTTATTTTTGACCTAATTGTAACCTTTTATCTGCACCCATTTAATACCATCCATTTTTTTCTATTATCTAATTCGTTGATATCCTCTTGCTTGATAATATAATTACACTGAACAGCAAATATTTTTTTCAAGTGTTGCTTCCTCAAATCTTTTGTGGTTATGATAGACTGCTTGAAGCTGAACACAAATACAATTTCAGACTACTAATATCATGGAGGCATTTGGAGAAATAAGAAATAAACTTTTACTGAATATGTGTTAATTGTATAACACTTTGCAATAGTTCAACTAAGCTAAACATGTTTTGTTGATGACTTTTGCTTGCACTCAGTACCCGAGGCTTCTTGCTTAAGTGTCCAACAATAATCAGCCAGCATAGATGGATTCCAGTTGCCCTGATATCGCTTCTCCATGGCTGCAACGTCCTGGTGAAACCTTTCACCATGCTAGTCACTAACAGCACCAAGACTTGCAGGGAAGTCTAAATGGGAATGCAGAAAATGAAGCTTTATTGATGTGTTAACACTTCATGGTTTTGCATTTTCTCAACCAGCTGCACATAGTTTGGTGCTCTGTAGTTACCTAGAAAATTTTCAACAACATCCTCGAATGTCTTCCATGCAATTTTTTTCCAGTTCCACAAGAAGTTCTTTGATAAGCCTGTCATTGATGATCCATTTGATTTGTGGACCAACAAAAACATATTCCTTCATTTTAGCATCTGTTATTCTGAGAAATATCTGTCTCAATTATCAAAATCATTTATGGAAAAAAGTTCGTGACTGGTGTCACAAGATTCTATCCTTGCAGTCTTGAACCCAGTAATTCTGCTTCAGCCTTTGACAAATGCAAGTCTCTGGCCAGATCATTTAACTCAGATCAAGTTATCATATGAGGATCATTCAATAAAGGATTCAAAATCTGTATCAGGACCAGTTTTTCATTTCTGGCATAAGCATCATGGTTTTGTCTGCCTCCTCTAGACTCCATGTCTCTGGTGGCTTCAGTACTAGAAGACTATTTTCACACAGCACAGGTCGCATGGCTGAAGGGAAATTGGGGTTTTCAATGGAATTCTTTTTAGCAGAGAAACCCGACACACTGGTCAGACAAAAGAAGCAGTCTGTCACCTGATCCTTCTTGTTCTTGCTATATCACCCAGACAGGGAACGACATTGACTTCCAAGTATCTCCGAGCCAAGCTCCAAGATCGACAGCACATGTTGCACAACAAATGTGAGAAACCCAGGCTGTGTCTTGGTTGCTAATTTTACACTCAAAGTAGAGTTCATAGGCTTTCTTAATAACAGCCGTCATGCTCCATCTTTGAGAATTAAGCATACATTTGCCACAAATACAACAGAAAGTAAAACAGCTGTTGAAACATTGGCGAGGTTATTTTGCTATCACAAATACTCCTGAAAATACAATTACTTTGTTATAACGCTATCTGTGTAGAGCATGCACATCAACGTGAATGCGCACCTAAATACATGTAAACGCAATGTATAAAGGTGTGCGCATAATTGTCTTATAGCCTTTCAAAAACCTGTCCTACTATGCAGCATTCATCCTGCATAAGCATGCCCAGGCATGCCTGGACAACACAAAACTTTTCAACTTACATTGTGGGCAACATTTTATTTGTCTTGAATTATGAATTGAAATAACAAGTATAGACAATTTTTTAAAAATAGTGGGTGATAAGGAAATTCCAGGGTGATTTTCATGATCAGCAGTCCAAAATCCATAAGATATGCCCAAAAGTATTCAGGAAGCAAAATCTTTGCTGTCCAGTGTTACTTAGTATGTCAGATATGGCGCCTCCTTTTACAAGATCCTTTGGGTTCCTAATGACTCCATCAACCTCTTTTTGTTATGCATCTTTGGGTTCTTTTTATGGCATTACCAAATCTTTTCCAATTTTTTTTTAGCCATTATTCCCTTTTCCTCTCTCCTCTGCAATCTGCATTTTGTTAGCTATCGTACAAAACAATTTAACTTCAATCCCCATCTTTAAACATCTATTGAACGTAAGAGTCCCTTCTTTAGCCCCTTACTGAAGTGCATCTACGCTACACGCAAACTCTGATCTCTTAAAGCTTCTCATTGTTCATTTACTATTTTACCTGCCAATCTGTGTTTCCAATCCACCTGGGCCAGATCCCTTTTCAGCTCATTGAAATTAGCCTTCCAGTTGAATATCTTCACCTTTGCTTGTTCCTTGGCCCTCTCCATAACTACTCTAAACTTAAGACATAAACAATTAGATTGGACTGAAGAGGTGGAATGTTGTCATGGTTCAAGAATACTGGACTGTTTCCTACCCAACTTCATCAATGGAGGAAGAAACTTGGAATATGTTATTTCAAAATGTTTTTCAGCAAATAGTTCTTAAGCCCATGAAGAATTGTGGATTGGAAAGGATCTGAATTGTAATTATAATACAATAACTTTCAGCTGAATACCTTCAAAACTACAGATAGGCATATCAACTCCTGGAGATGTACATCTCCTCTCCACCATTTCAACATTCAGGTTCCTGGGTATCATTACTTTGCAGGATTGCATTCATGTGGGGGAACCATATCTCCTTCATAAACAGAAAGGTCCAGCAGAGGATGTATTTCTTGCAGTAGTTGGTAAAATCCCATCCTTCCCTGAACATATGATTGCAATTTTCCACTGCCATCATAGAAAGCATCCTCACAACAACTATCTGTCTGGTTTGGTGCAGCATCCTCTCGCAATATACAAAAACTACAATGAACTGTCAGGTCAGCAGAAAAAGTAATTGGCTGCAGTCTACCATTTCTACAAGACTTGTATGTGGCCAAGACAAAGAACTGGGCAGTAAAAGTCATTGTGGATACTCCCCACCCTGCAAAATGCCTTTTCCAAAAGCTTCCTTCTGCAAAGTACTATAAAGGCTATCAAAACAAAAACTTGTTTTTCCCATTTTAGAAGTTTCTTCCCTCCCCCCAGGCAATTAATCTGATCAGTTCTACTTAACCCCTGCTCCCACTACTTATTACCCCCATCACTGCACTGTGGACAAATGAAACCACTTTTTATAATGCTGTTTATACTGTAAAGGCATGCTGGTATTTTAATTATATTTATATACAATTCTTTATTCTTTATAATTGTTTTGTTTTTTGTTGCATGCCACACCCTGACCAACCACCACAGTTAATCCTTGATAAAGCAAGATGAAAATTCTCTGATCTAATCAACCATCAGTGCTCATTAATCAGAGAATACTTTGAACCTTGATATTGGAAACACTTAGCTCTTTGGAGACTGAAAAATTGCCATTAAATCAGATGGTCTTAGAAAAATTTGTCTAGCTGGTAGGGGATGGATCCAGTACGACCAGCCCAATGCTTTTGCTTGGAACTCAGACATAGCATCAGACAGTCAAGAATCATACAGCACAAAAATGTTTCGATAATTTAATTCAAGTTTCAGGAAACACATGTAACACAGCATAGTTTGCCAGAGTTGAACTTCAAACATGCACAACTGATTTATTCCAAGAATGGTAATCCAAGGAACAAACAGTACTTTTATGTTTACAAAATCAAATTTAAGAATACAATTGGCTGTTCAAATAATTTGTCAGAAACAAAAAGTCACATGAATTTATATAGATCACTCAAAACCACTCATTTTGTTCCTAGGCCTTAGATGTAAATTAATCCCTCAATTACTTGCCCAGACAGCTTCAGATTGTGTTTGCCAAGTCTTCAACAGAGGCTGCTTTCATGAATGGTATCTAATAAATGGGCTAGCATGACAAATTAAAAACAGCATAAAAAAATTCAAATCTGCTCAGTAGCTCAAGTAAAGCATTGCAATTATATACCAGCAATTGAAACAATAATTAGCCAACACCTCACCTCCGGAGGTGGTTAACTCAAATTTATAATTCACTTTTCCACCAGATCCTTTAAAGCTGTTATATGCTGAGTGCATGTCTCATCCAACTTCATGCTCATGTTCCTGATCTCCAAGATCAAATTGCATTGCACATTCCCTCATGCTGTCAGGGAAGGGTTTCTACTTGTGAGGTGGTTGCACTGCAAAATATATACAATGCCCTTGCATGGATAAAGGAAACAACTACATTTTACATATTTAAAAGTGGTTAGAATGGGGATAAATAATTAAAATACTATGAATCAGATTTAGAAAGCCGGAAAGAATAAGAGAGCCATAATGGCAAGTGCACCAAGCTGAAATTACACCAAAACAATCAAATAGAACCTTTGAGAGCACAGATAATAATCTACACATACAAGATCTTGAATCAACTTAACCTTGAAGTAAGATAGAGGTGTGCATTTTTTTTTAAAAATGACAAAAGTAGTACTTTGAAGTGAAAGGGAGGAGACAAATGTAGATTGTGGCAACAGTGAGAGAACCAGGGGCTGCAAGCAATAAAGTCATTTCACTTTCATCTTGAGCCTATCCTACTTGGTTGGAAACTACAATTACGGGTTAACCTCTGCCAATTTTTTCTGCAAAGCAACATGTTCAAAGGCTAGAGTGCCTACAATGACTTGTGTCAGTCACAAGTCTAATATGGTCAGGGCAAATGCACAGGTCACATGATAAACAGGGCCAGCAGATCAATTTCTATTTAAAGCTTGCCAAGTTCTCACAGTAGAGTGTTGCCTGGGTTGGAGGCAACTATCCAAAAAGAAAATTTAAACATGGAACCTCTTCAGTACAGATCAGAATGGGAAATTGAAGGGGGGGTGGTGAAAAATTACCAGAAGTTGGAGGAATCAACATTCATGCCTTCAGGTTGGAGGCTATCTAGACGGAATGAAGTGATGAAGTGCTTTCCCTCCAAACTGAGAATAGTCTCACTGTGGAGGAGGAGTAGGCCGTGGAATAACATGTCAGAATGAGAACGTGAATTGGAAGTAAAATGGTTGGCCACAGGGAAATCTTTTGGCCAATGGAAAGAAGGTGCTCAACAAAGCAGTGCCCCAATGTCAGGTCTCATTAATGTAGAGTAAGCCGCCTCAGGAGCGCCAGATACAATAAACGACCCCAGATTAGCAGTTGAAGTGTTTCCTCAACTGGAAGGTCTGTTTGAGGCTCTGAATGGAGGTAAATCTAGTCTAACTTCACAACCAAAACTTTCTACCGCAAGCAACTTTCTAGTAAACTTCCTTTGTACCTTTTCCGGTGCAATCACATCTTTCACTTACATAGTCACCAGACTATTTAACAGTTTCTTCCCCCAAGCTATCAGACTCCTCAATGCCCAGATCCTGGACTGACATCAAACTGCCCTATTGTCTTGTTTATTATTTATTGTAATTCCTGCACTGTTTTGTGCACTTTATGCAGTCCTGGGTAGGTCTGTAGTCTAGTGTGTTTTTTTTTCCTGTGTCTTTTTAAATGTAGTTCAGTCTAGTTTTTGTAATGTGTCATGTAACACCATGGTCCTGAAAAAAAGTCTCATTTTTACTATGTACTGTACCAGCAATTATGGTCGAAATGACAATAAAAGTGACTTGACTTATAGTATGGCAATCAGCTTTGCACATAATACTCCAGTTATTGCTTACTCAAGTACAGTACCCTGATCTATGATTTATTATTATATGTCCTATTTCATGAAGGCTGGCATCCTACATACAGTACCTTCTTCACTTATCTACCATGTTTACTGACCTGTACAGGAGGACTCTCTTCCTCAATAATCTAAGGTTCTTCCAATAATAGTGAATCAAAATACAGTACCTCATACTTAATTCCATCTCCCACTGTTCTGCCCAATTTAACCAAATATTGAAGATACTTAAGCCAAAGGATTCAAGTTACTTCCCTTGGAAGGCCTGATGGGCTTGATGCTCTCGGAGATGTTATCAAAATTCTAAGATTTATGGATTATTATTGTAGTTCATATTGGCCCCTTTCAATTCTATGTTAGTTTTGTATTCTCTCCCATTCTTTCTTGTTGCTGATTGGCAGGTAGAGGCTTTTGGGCGGTCTATTAGTTTATGTGCGAGGGAGGGGTGGGGGTTGGGGTATGCGAGTTTTTGTTTCATTTTCTTTCCATGCAGGGCAGATTGATGTCTTTCTTTCATCTACTTCTATGGTTTTCTGTATTTTATGGCTATCTGGAGAAGGCAAATCTCAAAAGTTGTATCCTGCACATATACTTTGATAATAAAATGAACCTTTGATCAAATCTAATTAATATCTTTTCAGTAACTTAAGATCCTTTGCTCCATCACCACTTTCACTCGAGACTTTGAATGTATCGTGAATGATGCAGACATCTTATGTGAAAAAGTAATATTTGAGACTCTCAACTGCAGCTCATTCAGGAATTAAGAGGCAGTCTTTGATGGAGGCAATCTCTGCCCATCCTAATCTACTGAATGGCAAATACATAAATTTGCTGCCACTCTGTATTCCCACACATGTTCTGTAGGCCAAGAACAAAATATGAATATTTTACTTCCTCCCCCCCTTCTAACTTTGACTCTTTTTTTCCCTCTCCAGTTCTAATGAAGGGTCTCGGCCCAAAATATCAATTGTACTCTTTTCCAGAGATGCTGCCTGGCCTGCTGAGTTCCTCCAGCACTTTCCGTGAGTTGCCTGGATTTCCAGCATCTGTAGATTTTTTTTTGCTTATGAAAACTTACCAGTCTGAAGAGAATAAACTTCAAAGATAAATTAACAGAACAAATACAGAATACATGTACAGTGCCTTGCAAAAGCATTCAGCCCCATTAACCATTTTCATATTTTACACTAATTTTCTAAATTTAAAATATTGAAGTAGGACTTTTAGTACTGATCAAAGAGGGATGAATACTTTTGAACTGCTGACATTTCAGTTTCTGAATTTTTAGTCTTTCATGCTGTACAATTTTCCCTGTTTTCTGGCTCCATTGTGAAAGGGAGGGAAGTGATTCACAAATAAAAATTCTCAGTTAAATTGACCAAAATTCTGTGTTGTAATACTTATTTATGTGAACAAATGGTTGAGGGCTGAATACTTTTACAAGACACTGTACCAAGCAATCTGCCCAAAAGCACAGGACATCAACAACATTGCTGGGAAAGCACTTAACCAACTTGAATTTTAGATTTCTAATTATTGCTCCAGAAATCTTAGTTATATCTTGTGCAAAAAGACCATTGTTTCTATTCATTCATGGAAACATTATATATTTGTTCAGTTTTCAGTTTACCATGGGTATGCAGAACAGTCTGTCAAATTAAACAGGTTTCAATTTAGGGCTGCCTAATTTTAAATAATAATACAAAAATTAAATATTTGCAGAAGACCATTACATTCACACAACTATCATCTCTGAAATTTGATTAGCTAATGCCTTGAATAAAGGATCAGATCTTTCATAAGACCGTAAGATATAGGATTCTATATCCATTCGGCCCATTAAGTCTACTTTGCCATTCAATCATGGGCTGATCCAATTCCTCCAGTCATTCCCCACTTTCACCCCATACCCTTTGATGCCCAGGCTAATCAAGAATCTATCTATCTATGCCTTAAATACATCCAATGACTTTGCCTCCACAGCCGCTCATTCAAGAATTTGAAACTTTGTTTCAAAGATCAAAGATCTTTCTCATGTTCTTGATATTTATTGCTTTATTATTGCTGTCTTATTTTTTATTTTACAAAATGTTTCCATTCTTTGCCCATCAGGTGCTGTCCTTTTACTGATTCTATTATTGTTATTGGATTTACTGAGTATGCTCGCAAGACATATGTACTTCAATTAATAAATTTACTTTGAAATTGCAGAAGCTATCTATTGAAGCAGCAATCATAAGGACTTCCTTTGTTTGGTTATCCACCATGTTAACTATCCATGTAGAGCTTTCATAGTTTCTGGCAGCCCCAACACTGACAATGAACATCCTGTAATATCATCGAGAAAAATGTGTGGAGATCAGGTGGAGCATTGTGGAGACTAAGACAAAGGTAGGAATCAACTCCTTTTGTCTGGATACAGCAAAAATAAGTGACATTATTTGCCATGTCACTTATTTTTGCTGTATCCAGACAAAAGGAGTTGACAATTCAAGCTACCGTATTTCAAAGGTTATTTAGAAACCTCTTGCACAAAAGAGATAAAAACAGGTTTCTAAATAACCTTTGAAATAGCTTGAATTGTAACCCTGGCCTTGTCACAATGTCATTCACCAGTGCATTGCAAAATTTATCTTCAGCTTCAATGACAACACAAAATGCTTAAAGACACAAGTTATGAAAACCAATCATAACAACCTTGTGATCCAAATTTACCACCTTCCAACACGTCTTTACCAAAGAATTCAATCAAACCTTCAATTGTTTCACATCCAAAAGCCTTTACAAATCAAGCCTTAATATTCTTTCATCCCAACTATTCACCTTATTGACCTTAAAAAAAACAATTACATATTTTATTTGTGCTTAAATCTGTTCAAATAACAGGATTATGAACTTAAATTGAACTCAGCTCTGTTGTTCCTTGTTTAGATTTCAGAAATTACCTCATGTTCCAATACCCAATTCTATTGTGCCACCATTCTTAAGTGGCTTCTGGCCTTTGAGCTTCTGCAGTCAAGATACATGTTAGACACTGTAGAATCAGATACTACCAATCTTCATGCTGGCCAGGGTACAGCCCTAAATTCCCTATTTCAGAGCTGAATGACCTGCCCAGCACAAAGCCTGTGCACAGTAGGCAATTCATTGACAGACAGACATACTTTATTGATCCCGAGGGAAACTGGGCTTCATTACAGCCGCACCAACCAAGAATAGTGTAGAAATATAGCAATATAAAACCATAAATAATTAAATAATAATAAGTAAATTATTCCAAGTGGAAATAAGTCCAGGACCAGCCTATTGGCTCAGGGTGTCTGACACTCCTAGGGAGGAGTTGTAAAGTTTGATGGTCACAGGCGGGAATGACTTCCTATGATGCTCAGTGTTACATCTCGGTGGAATGAGTCTCTGGTGGAATGTACTCCTGTGCCTAACCAGTACATTATGGAGTGGATGGGAGTCATTGTCCAAAATGGCATGCAACTTGGACAGCATCCTCTTTTCAGACACCACCGTCAGAGTCCAGTTCCACCCCAACAACATCACTGGCCTTACGAATGCGTTTGTTGATTCTGTTGGTGTCTGCTACCCTCAGCCTGCTGCCCCAGCACACAACAGCAAACATGATAGCACTGGCCACCACAGCCTCGTAGAACATCCTTAGCATCATCCGGCAGATATTAAAGGACCCAAGTCTCCTCAGGAAATAAAGATGGTTCTGACCCTTCTTGTAGACAGCCTCAATGTTCTTTGACCAGTCCAATTTATTGTCAATTCGTATCCCCAGGTATTTGTAATCCTCCACCATGTCCACACTGACCGCACATTGCTCCAACAACACAAACTACAGATGTTCTGGGCTGTCATACTCAACATTTCCCAACTAATTATGGGAGGAAAACATTAGAATACTCCATCACAAGGTGCATATAAATCACAATAATTTGATCTTGGGGAAAAATGAGATGGGAAAAACAAGCATCTGGCAAGTGGCTCATGGCAAAAGAATGGGGATAGGAGATGGGTGTTAAGACATGAAAAGCTGACAACTATTGGGTTTTCCTTTAACAGGGTCCAAAGCCAGTACAGTAATACAGCCATTTAAGCAAGGGAAATTTGCCCTTACAGAATCCACAAATCACGACTAAAAATAATACACAGAATAAAATCCATTAATGGAATTTGAGAAGTTTTTCCAAATTTCATTTCTTGATGTAACACATGTGGCTCTGTATTTATGGGAAGAATACAAACCATTTTCCAGGAATGCAAACCTCCTCCTCCCATCACCTCCCAGTTATCCAGCAATTCCCTGTACTTTACAGTATTGTGAAGTTCCCACTACAATTCTGATTCAGACATTGCCTGTTGCTGATAATAAATAAATACACCAGAAAGTATTTGACACCAGAATGTCAAATTTCAGGAACAACATGGACAACCCAGAAATAATTTGTATTTTCACAGTTTGTGGTCTTTTGCACACTGATTCAATGTGCCCAGTTGGTGCAGTCTTTTGTAAGATTCTATTATGGTTATTATTTATTGAGTTTGTCCACAAGAAAATCAATCTTAGGGTTTTATATGGTGACATACGTACTTTGATAACAAATTTAGTTTGAACTTTGAAGTGATTGGAGTAATGGGGGGGGGGAAGGGAAGAGGAGAATGTCAGAGGTATATTTTTTAAGCACAGTGATAGGTATGGGGAATGTGCTACCAGGGGTGGTGGTACATTTGGGACATTTAAGGAATCTTTGACAGGCACATGGATGAAAGAAAAAAAGAATGGAGTGCCATATGAGAGTGAAGGATTAAAGTAGATTAAAAGGTGGGCACATTATGGGCTAAGGGTCTGTACCTTGCTGTGTTCATCTTCCAGTTACCATCCCATGCAACAGCAGCAAGCAACACCTACTTTACTCCCTTCCCTTCTGCCCTAGTAGATCCCAAATACTTTCTAGAAATATCCAAAAATGTTTGTATTTTTGATATGGCCAAATGTATTCAATGCGCACAACATGATCTACGCTGGAAACCAAAGACAGATTGAATGAGGAGAACATTGCAAGTCAAAAATATAACCTACAGCTTCCATGAAACTACCACTTATTTTCAATTCTTTTCCTTACACTATTCCAGTGATGCTCAAAAAGCAACTCCTTTTATGACTCAAAGCCCGACAAAGATTCTGCTTTTAAATTTTAAAATGCACATCCTTTTTCCATTACCGCTCTTTACATGTTGAATCATCTTCCATTCTGTCATTGTTTTCCACATTTCGTCCTGCCATGAACCATTTGTTCCCTCATCCCTCTACCTCTTCCTATGCATCTCAAAACCCATCGCTAAAAATGTCTAAAGAATACAAAATGCACCTCAATCTCACACCCCAATAGCATGAGTAAGGCCCCACAAATAAATCCCACCTGCAGTTTTGAGATTTGCCTTTTGAGAAATTGCAACTTGATGAAACCTCTTATCTTAGCTTCTAATTAATTTTATCAAGATGCCAAAAACCTTTTCAGCAGAATCATCCTTTTTCAAGTTTGCTTTTGTGACAGTCAAAGGAACATTCATTCAAGTCACATTCCAGCTGCTCAATATAATTCAGTCAACACACATACAAGTACTGATTAAGCACTCTCCAATGCTGAACTTTACACAAGATGTTAACTAAGGCCTAATGTTTATTGTCTTGGTTCTAATTGCTTTTAAAATTTCATGAGGTTTTCTCTCCAACCCACTCATCCATGAACCAATCACCAACTTCCAATACACCAAAGTACTTAAGCATTCCTTTCATTGGTGTTGTGACACTTGATCCACTATTTGTTACTTTACTATACAACAGTGAAGTCAGAAAATATTTCACAGATCTGCTAAACAATTTCCTTTCCAAATCTTTTTCTAATTCCTCATCCTCTTTATAAAGCAATATCAAATATGATTAAACCAAATAGATCCATACAGAGGCAACATGCAGATTACACAAATTTCAGATTTTTGCTGCCACTTCAAAAAGGTGACATGAACAGTGGTGATTCAATTGGCTTTAGCTTTTCACCTGCAAGTTATTCCCCCCACCCCCCGCCACACAAGCACTTTGTTATAATGGAAATAAATGACATGCTTATCAGATGACAGATCTGTCTACCTCAAGTAAAATACAAGGTGAAGGATTTCAATCGCTAATGACTGTTCAAGGGGAACAAAAATTCTCCAATAGTTCCATTTGCATTCTTTAGTCCTACAATTTCAGAGCAGATGTTAAAGTGAAACCTCACTTGCATACCAAAGCCAGTCAAAGAATAAAAAAGCAACCAAAATATGGCAGAAGCTGCAGAGTAAAAGTTAGTAGCATTAATAATAAATCTCATTTTATCAAGACCAATTTTAAAATTAGGTATTCAACAGTAACCAGCAGCATTAAGTGAACAGCAGTACCATAAACAATATTACCATTTGAGAACCATAGAACATTACAGCACAGAAATAGGCCTTTGGCCCTTCTTGGCTATGCCGAACCATTTTTCTGTCTAGTCCCACTGACCTGCACCTGGCCCATATCCCTCCATACACATCTCATTCATGTACCTGTCCAAGTTTTTCTTAAATGTTAAAAGTGAGCCTGCATTTACCACTTCATCTGGCAGCTCATTCCACACTCCCACCACTCTCTTTGAAGAAGCCCCCCCCCCCCAATGTTCCCTTTAAACTTTTCCCCATTCACCCTTAACCCATGTCCTCCGGTTTCTTTCTCCCCTAGCCCCAGTGGAAAAAGCCTGCTTGTATTCACTCTATCTATACCCATCATAATTTTATATACCTCTATCAAATCTCCCCTCATTCTTCTATGCTCCAGGGAATAAAATCCTAACTGATTCAACCTTTCTCTGTAACTCAGTTTCTCAAGTACCAGCAACATCCTTTGTTAGGTACCGCTAGGGTTCATATTTTCTGTGGACAACCACTTTAAAATGTCGGGAGAATGAATCTAGCTTTTGGACACTGTGCTGAGAGAGAGCGGGGAAGAGGGGAAGAGGGGAAGAGGGGAAGAGGGGAAGAGGGGAAGAGGGGAAGAGGGGAAGAGGGGAAGAGGGGAAGAGGGGAAGAGGGGAAGAGGGGAAGAGGGGAAGAGGGGAAGAGGGGAAGAGGGGAAGAGGGGAAGAGGGGAAGAGGGGAAGAGGGGAAGAGAGGAAGAGGGGGGCACGGCACCCAGCCCAGATGTGAGAGAGAGAGACAAAGATTTAAAGTTTTGGCTCCGTAGCTGATTACCGTAGATTCCGGACTACAGAGCGCACCTGATTTTAAGCCGCTGGCTCTAATTTTAGAAATAAAATCATTTTTTTAATTGTAAAGGCCGCACCGGATTTTAGGCCGCACCGGATTTTCGGCCGCAGGTGTCCCACGTTGTAATATGAGATATTTACACAGAAAGATATTACACGTGAGGATTTTTTTAACTTTTAATTAAATCCATATGGTAACAAAAACAAATACATATTGCAAATGCTTTTTTTCAAACCGTGCCCGTACGCGGCTACTTTTAAATATACGTTGCGTATACTTCTTTACTGAACAACATTCCAATATCTCCTAACGACTGGTAAAAAAATATATATATTGCAGCCTACCAGGAAAAGTTATTGATACCTTTAACTTAAAAGCAGAGTTCGCTCAGATCCAAAGCCGCTCGCGTAATGCGCTCCCTCCCTCCGTCCCGTTTCATCGCAAACCGGCATTTTCCCACAAGACACCGCGAAACCGGGTGTGACGTCATAGCATCCCACGATGTAGTACAGAAAACAAATATAGTTTAAACTAAGTAGGCAGCACAATGCTTCGAGTGTTTTCCATGTTGATGAGGGTGAGTACAAATGACTGATTTACAATAATTTAATTGTGAAAGTGCGCTTGATTTATCGTACAATTTCATTGGACCTCTGTGAACTACTCATCAATTTTATTGGTCTACTGTTACGAGGCAAAATGTTTACGAGGCGGCATGAAAAAAATCATGCATTAGCCGCTTCGGATTATTGGCCGCAAAGTTCAAAGCTGTTCAAAATGTGGGAAAAAAGTAGCGGCTTAAAATCCGGAATCTACGGTATTTACTTTTGCTCCAAGGACACTCTCTTTGCCTGCTTGTAAGATTCTTGCTGAGACAGCAAGGCGGGACCAGGTGATGAACAGCTGGTGTCCTGCAAGTGATGATAAAAAAAAAAGCAGGTCAGCTAAGACACAGGCAGACACACCACAGGACATTGAAAGAATGGTGTGCACCTACGAGAAGGTGGGGGTTTGGAGGATCGATTCGGGGGAATCAATCAGAGGCTCACAGTGTGTGAAGGCAGGCTTGTGTGTGTGTGTTCACCCTCACTTGGGTGACAGGCTCACCACTGAATAACGGTCTGGCCTGGTACGGAAGGGTCACAGTCGGTGACCACTACAGGACAAGAAGACAACGGAAGGTTTGCCTGCAACTGCATCACCTCTCGCTCTCTCTCTCTCCCCCCCGCAACGGTACAACAGCAACTACCTCGACCTAAACTAAACTGAACTCTGCATCATCTTAAGACTATTCATTTACCCCTAGACTTTGAAAGAGCTTGGTTGATTCCTATTTCTACACTTCTGTGTATATCATTGCTAACCTGTTTCATATATATTTATAAACACGAGGAAATCTGCAGATGCTGGAAATTCAAACAACAACACACACAAAATGCTGGTGGAACACAGCAGGCCAGGCAGCATCGATAGGGAGAAGCGCTGTCGACGTTTCGGGCTGAGACCCTTCGTCAGGACTAACCGAAAGGAAAGATAGTAGTACTGGACCAGGAGATTGCTATAAAAAATGCTGTGTCCAAAGGATCGGCAGGCAATCAGCGACTAGCTCAATGACTGTCTCAGCTTTGATTTGCAAATTAAAGTTTAATGCTTCTTGAAGAATCTTCTGCTTCTCCTGGTCATTTGTGGGGCACGAGAAACCACGACAAAATTGGCGACCGCGGCAGGACCGGAAAGAGACCCGCGGAAAGGAAATGGCAGATTGGGGACGCTTCCCAGTCCTCTAGGGACCCCCATAAGGCTAACAGAATTAAGGGTGCTCCCAAACAAAAGGAAAGCACTTTTTGCAACAATTTGGACTAAGAATTCTATTGGCTTTGGGGAGGTCTTGGAGTCTCAGAAGTGTGGAACCACTGCCGAAGGGTCTCTCCGGTCCAAAGAATCTGGCAGAATTGGGGGTTAACAGGAGGCTCAGAGGATTGATCAAGAACACTGCAGTGAGGGTAAGTACAAATAAGTTAATAAGAAGTTAAGAAAAATTCCACGTGGTGTTGGTAAGTCCCTGTGGATACCGCTTCGTATGAAACGAAGGTCTGAACGGGCAGGGAAAGGAATATAGACTAGGCATAGAATTAGAGTAAGTTAAGTTAAGAAAAAGTCCACGTGGTGTTGGTAAATCCCTGTGGGCACCGCTTCGTATGAAACGAAAGGCTGAACGGGCAGGGAAAGGAAAATAGAATCGAATTAGAGTAGAAAATCCTCGTGGATACCGCCTTAAGAGATAAGGGTCTGAACAGACGAGGTGCAAAGAGCAAGTTCTGTGGGTACCACTCTGAATAGAGGTCTGCACGGGCAGAACAGAATAGACTAGGCATAGAATTAGAGTAAATAATATTATCCAGTAAACAAACTGTGAATCTCTGAAATACCTTAAAAGAGAGAATAACATGACAGGTAAAGGAACGGCAGTAGAGATTCTGAGCAAAAAAATCCCGTTAATTAAATATGCAATCACAAAAACTTCAGAAAAATGGGAAAAAAGAACCAAAAACCTGGTCACAAAGTGGCCAAGAGAAGGAACATTTGATGTAAGTTTGTGCGAAGAAATGGAGGGACTAATTAAAAATTACAAACCAAAAGATAAATCTAAGAAGAGGGCAAAAAAGAGAACGAGAAATGGAAGTGCTAAAACTCTTAAGAACGGAGGGAGAAAGGCTGAGGAGGACAGGTAGAATATTGATTACAAGCGAGGAAGACACTAAGGTGCTGGAAAAACAGCCTGTTAGAGAGAGAGGAGGGTACGGTGAGAAGCTGGCTTCGGCTCCGTACCCGGATGCGAAAGAAACAGAAAAACCCCCTCCCTATAATGAGGAAGGAACCCCTAAGCAGTGCCCCTTGCTGACGGGAACAGTAAACATGCAGGGAGAAGTACAAGTTTGGGATAATGAGGAGGAAAAGACAATACGAGAAGGAAAAAGCGGCGTTATGGAAGGAGATACAGGCAGAAAGGATAAAGATGGAACAGGTACAGAAAGAAATGGAAGAAGGGATTGAACGGATGAAATACTTGAGAGAGGAAAAGGAGTATGAGGAGTATCGGTTATACTATAGAAATAAACAGACTAGAGAAGAAAGTGGCTCATCAGGGCAGGAAGAGATGAGGCATTCAAGAAGAGGTGGAAAAAAGATAGGAGATGAGAGTCTTGGAGAAACACAAGAGAGAAGGGAATCAAGCACGAGTAAAGATCATGAGGAGTCCCTGCCACAGGTGTACAGACACGGACAGGAAGAAAGAGAAGGTGACTCATTGGAGGAGCAAGAGTTAAGTGGAGAGAGAGAGGATGTAAGAATTTGTGGGGAAGAGGTAGGAAGCAGAAGCCTAGAAGAGCAGAAGGAGGCGGTAGGGGAGCGACTTGCGGAAGTAGAGAGAGAGCTAGATAAGTTACTGAGAGGGGATTGCCACAGGAGATGCGAAAAATACTCCAGGGGCCAACCAAGTATTGAATCAAGACAGAAAGGAAGGACTCCACAGGGAGACCAAGGGAAGAAGAGGACCCCAGAGACATTTGTGTGGGAGGAAGTAAAGATATACCCTGAGACAGATGGGGAGTCAGGTGAGGAGGAGAGCCAGGGCAGGTGGGAAGAAGGAGGAAGAATGATGCCGTTGTTAGTAAAAGGATCAGGACAAGTGCAGTATATCCCTTGGGGGTCCCAGGACCTAGAAGGGCTGAAAAACACTCTGCCCAATCTACATGAAGGAGCAGGGAAATGGATTAGAGCCTTTGAAGAAGAAACGGCGAGACGATTATTGGCTATGGGAGATTTGAAGGCACTATTGATAAGGTTGATGGGAACCTCCAAATTTAACGAACTAATGGAAATGGCTGGCATAGTAAACTCGAACGACCCAAGAACTGATGGAGATGGGTTTGACAGAGTGAGGCAGAGGGTATGGCAGGCCCTCAGAAAGCTTTATCCACCCAAAGTGGACCCCAAAGCCTTAAAAGGGGATCCACTGGGAGACACTGAAACCCAGCAGCCTACGTAGAAAACCAGTTGAAAAGGTGGAGACTGGAGACTGAGCAAGAGGTGGAGAATAGCTTATTTATGACCTCACTGTTCCGACATAGCATTTTGGATGCAATGCCTCCACAAGTAAAATCCAAACTGGAGGAAGTGGTTGGGCTGACGTCAATGACCCCACAAGAATTTAGAGACCATGTAGTCCATGCGGTTGAGAAATACCGGAAAGACAAATGAAGGTTGGCTGAGCAGCAGGAAGAGGTGCAAAGAAAGTTAATACAAATGCAGCCCGAAGAACTCAAAAAGAAGGAAAAAGAGAAAAACAAAAAGATGCTGCCAGCAACCACCGGTTCGAGTACAGCCATCGAACTGGACGAAGCACTGCTATATGGAGGGACCGATCATACTGTAAGACAAGGGCTGGAAAACCCCTTGCCAATAATTGTCTTTGGGGGAGCATTCCCACAATTGCCCTATCAGGAACAGACTAAATTCAAACAGCCCAGACAGGACTGGAAGTCCCAAGGAGGGGGACAGAGGAGCTATGGGCAGAGGGGACCAGTGAGGAAACAGGGGGAAAGAGAGGTAGAGAGATTGTGCTGGGAATGTAATCAGCCAGGTCACATGAGAAGAGATTGTCCATTTACACTATGGCCTGTCACACACCAGCAGGAACTGATAAGAAGGGAACCAAAGTTTAGCCAAGGACCAGCCCCCACAGGCCCAAGCGGACCTGTGAACCCCTATGCGAGGTATTAGGGGTGCCCCGAGAACTTGAGTGGGAAGGGACATTACCCAATGATAAAAAGGGAGGCAGATGAGGAACCCATTGTTCAGGTTATGTTAGAAGGGCAACTGACACCAATGATGATAGATACTGGAGCCACGTACACTTGTGTACAGCCACAGTATGCCCTTCACCTTCCCATGTCAGGAAAGTTTATTAAGACGGTAGGGTTCTCGGGGAAAACACAGTTGACACAGTGCACGGCTGCAGTGCGGTTGAGAATGGGAAATACAGGAATTGTTTTGCCGGTGCTAGTATTTAAAGGAACTCCGATTAATTTGTTAGGCAGAGATGCCTTATTGAAACTGGAATTAAAATTAGAATGCACCAGAAATGGGCTGAGTGTGGAAAGAGCAGGGGCTCAATTGATAGTGCAAGAAGACAAGAAGGCTAATGTCTTTTGGATACGAGACATCGCAGATCAGATTCAGGAAACCTGGGAAAAATGGAAAAAGGGCATGCAGGCTATATTACCCAGGGCTGTAATGCCCAAATCTGAGCTACATTGTACAGTGATTTTTGACGAGACTCAGAACAGGGAGTTAGAGGAGAAATGGCACCTGGAGGTATGTACCCAACAGCACCTGGAAGGGGAGGGTGTGATAATTGGAAAGCAAGGGACAGCTTTACAAGTTAAGTGGAACACCTTTTTAGAAAAATGGTACAGGATACCAGAGGCTGCGCCCCACGTAATGTTGTTGGTAAATAAGGGATATCAGTCTAAAGACTTAGGACCTTTAGTTAAGAGTGCTGAAACCGTAACAGTGTGGAGGAAAATCACGCCAGAGGTGTGGATATCGGAAGACAACAATTGCATTAAAATAATGGTAAGTGTAGATATGGTAGGGACAGTGAGAGAGGTCGAAATAACTCCCCACCTACACCTGCCCTTGCTGGGAAAGGAAAGAGGCCAGCTGAAAGATAGAAGGTTAGATGAGTTGCCGTCTATTCTGTGGTCACAGCATGACATGGATGTAGGAAAAATAAAAACAGCTAGTCCGGTGGAAATAAGGCTGAAAAGGGGAGCAATTCCACCCAGGAGACCACAATACCCTCTAAGACCAGAAGCAGAAGAGGGAATAGCATCAACATTGCAGGGGTTGCTTGAAATAGGAGTGCTTAAAAGAACAAACAGTCCATGCAATACCCCGTTGCTGCCGGTCTCAAAAGCAGATAAATCTAAGTGGAGATCGGTGCATGATTTGTGAGCGGTAAATGATGTGGTAGAGGACTGGCCAGCGGTAGTCCCCAACCCACACATGCTTTTGACTAATGTTCCACCAGAAGCAAGTTACCGTAGATTCCGGATTTTAAGCCGCTACTTTTTTCCCACATTTTGAACAGCTTTGAACTTTGCGGCCTTTAATCCGGAGCGGCTAATGCATTATTTTTTTCATGGCACCTCGTAAACATTTTGCCTCGTAACAGTAGACCAATAAAATTGATGAGTAGTTCACAGAGGTCCAATGAAATTGTACGATAAATCAAGCGCACTTTCACAATTAAATTATTGTAAATCAGTCATTTGTACTCACCCTCATCAACATGGAAAACACTCGAAGCATTGTGCTGCCTTATGGCAGTTATTTAGTTTATAATATTTTCGCTTAGTAATTCATTTTCTAGTTAAAGTTAGAAGAGTTTTAACTATATTTGTTTTCTGTACTACATCGCGGGATGTTATGACGTCACACCCGGTTTCGCGGTGTCTTGTGGGAAAAATGCCGTTTGCGATAAACGGAAAGGTGGGGGTCGAGCGGCGGAGCGGCATTAGATCTGAGCGAAACGCTGCTTTTAAGTTAAAGGCGATCAATAACTTTTCCTGGTAGGCTGCAGTATATATATTTTTTACCAGTCGTTAGGAGATATTGGAATGTTGTTCAGTAAAGAAGTATACGCAACGTATATTTAAAAGTAGCCGCGTTACGGGCACGGTTCGAAAAAAAGCATTTGCAATATGTATTTGTTTTTGTTACCATATGGATTTAATTAAAAGTTAAAAAATCCTCACGTGTAATATCTTTCTGTGTAAATATCTCATATTACAACGTGGGACACCTGCGGCCGAAAATCCGGTGCGGCCTTTACAATTAAAAAATTGATTTTATTTCTAAAATTAGAGCCAGCGGCTTTTAATCAGGTGCGCTCTGTAGTCCGGAATCTACGGTACTTTTCAGTGATTGATTTGTGTTCGGCTTTCTTCAGCATTCCTCTAGCCGATCAGTGTCAGTATTTGTTTGCATTTACTTACAGAGGTGCTCAGTATACCTATACCAGAATGCCGCAAGGATTTAAACATTCACCACACATTTTTAATCAGGTATTGAAGGCAGACCTAGAGGGCATGCCATTGGAAAGTACATTGTTACAGTATGTGGATGACCTGTTGATTTGCTCCCACAGTGAGGAACAGTGTGAGCAGGACACTATAACTCTGTTAGAGAAGCTAGCGCACGGAGGACATAAAGTATCCAAAAAGAAACTGCAATTTTGCACGCAGCAAGTGGAATACTTAGGCAGGGTAATATCCAAGGGAGTGAAGGCGATAGCACTAGATCAGATTGAGGCAATAACTAAGGCCCCCAAACCCCAGACTGTAGGGCAGATGATGATGTTTTTGGGAATGGCAGGGTACAGCTCAGATTGGATAGGAGAATATGCTGAGATTGTGGCACCTTTGATAAAGATAATGAAAGAAGCAGGACATACCAATTTGAAGAACGGCTTACAGTGGACTGGAGAGGCGGAGATAGCTTTCAATACTATTAAGCAGGAATTGCAGTCAGCACCAGCATTAGCTTTGCCTGACTACGAGAAGGTTTTTCATTTGTATGTATCCAACTGACAGGAGGGTTATGTCACAGCGGTTCTAACACAGGAGACAGGCACAGGAAAAGCAAAGCAGCCGATAGCATACTACAGTACGAGACTAGATGAGGTGGCTCAGGGGTATCCACCCTGTTATCAGGGATTGGCGGCGCTGTACTATGCATATGAAAAGGCATCATCTGTAACCCTGGGCTATCCTGTGACTCTGTACACACACCACAAAGTAGCAGAATTGCTAGAAAGGGGGAAATTTGTGCTGACGACAGCCAGGATAGCAGCGTATCAGATGCTATTGACATTTCCAGATATAACTATATAGAGATGCACTACCAGTAATATAGCCGATTTTGTCCCTTTGGGCTATGAAGGAGAACCCCATGATTGTGTAGGGAAGATGATGGCATTTGCCAAATTGAGAGCAGATTTACGGTCAGAACCACTAGAGCATATATGTCAAACTCAAGGCCCGCGGGCCAAATCCGGCCCACGGTGGAATTATCTTTGGCCCGCAAGATAATATCTAATTACTATTAAAGCTGGCCCCAGTAATCGAAGTGCCTATGGCGTATGATATGGCTAATGATGAGTTTATTCAGGTACCAGGTTTTCAGGGTTTTTAGTGTTTATTCGGTTTCCCTGGTTTATTTCCTGAATATCATTAATGAATAATTTTTTTTTCTATTAGAGCTGGCCCGCCGGTATATTGCATGCACCACTAATACTACAAATCCCACAATGCACTGCTAGTGCATTGCTCGCGCTTGCCTTACTCTCTCATCAGCATCCTTATGGCGCTAGTCACGTGTGGTCAACTTTCAGCTATCCCTCACCCCAAAAATGGCTGAACGAAAGGTGGACTTTGAAAACAGGGGTTTTCAAGGCAGGTGGGAGGCAGAGTATATGTTCGCAGATATAAAGGGCAAACCTGTTTGTCTTGTGTGCGGAGACGGTGTGGCTGTAATTAAAGAATATAACATAAGACGACACTATGAAACGAAACACCATGACAAATACAAGCATCTGGACAAGAAACAGAAGCTCCAGAAGGTAGAAGAGTTGAAAAGAAGTCTGGCGTCACAGCAGGCTATGTTCACAAAAGCCAAAACACAAAGTGAGGCTGCTGTAAAGCCTAGTTTTATTGTGGCAGCAGAGATCGCTAAATCAGCCCGGCCCTTTACCGAGGGAGAATTTGTTAAAAACTGCATGATGAAAGTTTGCGACGTCGTGTGCCCAGATAAAAGGCAAGCATTTTCAAATGTAAGCCTGAGCAGAAACACCGTTGCTAACCGTGTACGTGAGCTTGTCACCAATCTACAACAACAGCTGGTGGGGAAGGGAAGAGATTTCATCGCATATTCCCTTGCTTTGGATAAAAGCAGGGACACTTCTGATACTGCCCAATTGTCAATTTTCATTCGTGGAGTGGACTCAAGTCTGTGTGTAACAGAGGAACTTTTGGGATTAAGATCAATGCATGGCACAACTACTGGAAAAGATCTCTTTGAAGAGGTATCCAGATGTGTAAATATAATGAGGCTGCCTTGGGATAAACTTGTGGGACTGACGACAGATGGAGCGCCCGCGATGTGCGGTCAAAAGAGTGGATTGGTGGGCGGGATCCGGGAGAAAAACGGCGCAGGTGAGCTGACAGCTTATCACTGCATCATACACCAGGAATCGTTGTGTGGCAAAGCCTTGAAAATGGAACATATAATGAGCACCATAACACAAGCAGTTAACTTCATAAGAGCCAAAGGTTTGAATCACCGCGAGTTCAAGTCGTTTCTGGAGGAGTTGGGTTCAGAATATAATGATTTGCCCTATCACACAGAGGTGCGATGGTTAAGTCAAGGACAAAATATCATGGCTGGAAAGTAAGTTTCAGAATCATTTTCAAGTCTCAAGTCAGCTCGAGAAGGAATTCTCACTATTTTGCTTGGCGTTTGCCGACACCGCAGCATCAGATGTGCCGGAGGAACTCCAAATGAAACTAATTGAAATTCAGTGTAACTCAGCTTTGAAATATAAATTTGAGACTGTGAGTCTGGACTCATTCTATCAATACCTCGGACCGATGTACCCCAAGATGACAGACTTTGCCTCAAAGATCCTTTGCATGGTCGGGACAAGATAGCTCTGTGAGCAGGCGTTCTCCATAATTTCTCTACAAATCCCAACTGCGCTCGCAGCTGACACACAAACATCTAAATGACATTATGAAAATCCGAACTGCCCAGAAACTGGTCCCTGATGTTGACAGGCTGGTTAAGACCAACAGATGTCAGGTGTCTGGAAGCAGCAAGTGAAAAATGAGTGACACTGTTTGATGCTCTGCGACATGTAAGCAAAATGCATTATGGAATATTGAGTGTCATAATATTGTGATTCATTCATTTTCTGACTATTCTATTATTGTAAATGTGATCACCAATTAAAAAATAGAGGCTAACTGTGTTCATCATATGGGTTTGATTGCTGGAAGCAGGCTAATAAAAATTAGGTGCAGTTGTGCAGCCTACATTTACAATTTGTTTCGTTAGGTCTACATTTGTGTCTGCTAATGCTCAATTTCAAATGGTTTATTAACGTAAAGGGTGTGGCTCCCAAAACAATCTCAGCCAACGTAGCATCGTTTTTCTCTCTCCCTCAGCACAACTTTCTTTTAGCCTACGACTGTGAGTTAATACCAATCATAAAAATAATGTTTGCTCGGCAGTCTTCTTCATAAGAAACGGAATTTGTAAAGTGAAACACTTTGTAGTTATAGCAGAGACTGAGACACATGAGAGCAGGCTGAAAAAACGGAGGCAACGAAAGCTGCGTTCGCACGCGTCCGACTGATCCGGCCCACATGAAGCTGCATTTTGCACAATCCGGCCCATGACCTAAAATTAGTTTGACACCCCTGCACTAGAGGATGAAGATAAAGAGGTTCTGTTCGTAGATGGCTCTTGTTATAGGGATTATGATGGAAATCATGCAGGGTTCTCAGTAGTGCAGCAGGATCAGTCGAGCTATAAGATTATTAGGATGGAATCCTGTCCCCAACCGTGTTCCGCCCAACTAGCGGAAATCAAAGCCCTGACAGCTGCGTGTGAAATGATGGAAGGTGAGAAAGTAGACATATATACTGATTCGGCATATACTCATGGAGTATGTCATTTGTTCGGGGCAGTGTGGAAGCAGAGGTTTTAAAAAAGCAGTGGAGATCCCATACAACATTGTCAGCAAATTCTAGACTTAATAAAAGCCATAATGAAACCTAAAGCATTGGCTATAGTAAAATGCCAGGCACATAAAAAGGGAAATGATGCAATAACAAAGGGAAATCAAGCTGCGGATGAGGCAGCCAGAAAAGCGTCTGGGTGTACATCAGCTGTCATTGCCCCCCAGGTAAGCCTAACTCCAGAACCTGAGGTAGAGGACCTAATTGAAAAACAAGGTAAGGCAACTTTGGCAGAACAGACAATGTGGAGAAAAAGGGGGGCCAAGCAGAACCCGGAAGGTTTATGGAGCATGGAAGACGGTTTGTTGGTAGCGCCCACCCCTCTACTGACGATTCTGATTTCAGAAGCGCATGGGGTGGACCATTGTGCAAGGGGGGAAGTGATAAAGAAAATAAAGAAGGATGGTTTTTGGTCACCTTATTTACAGGCTTCAGTGGACTTTGTCTTGTCACAGTGTGAGGTATGCGCACAGAATAATGTTCGGAAGGGAATTACAACCCCTATAGGTCACATTCCTGTACCTGAAGGACCATTTAAACATCTAGTGATCAATTACATAGACATGATAAAGACAGTGAGAGGGAAAAGATACATGCTGGTAGTAATTGATCGATTTAGCAGATGGGTGGAGGCAGTACCTTCAAGAGATCAAGGGGCAAAGACAGTGGTAAAATTTCTGACAAATGAAGTGATCCCAAGGTTTGGAATACCTACAGAAGTTAGCTCAGACAATGGTTCAGCTTTTATCCAGAAAGTGGTCAAACTGGTACTACAGGCGCTGAGGATAAAGCAAAGATTTGGATGTGTATACCACCCTCAGTCGCAGGGCATGGTACAGCGAATTAATGGAACCCTGAAAGCCAAACTAAACAAAATTTGTGCAGACACTAAACTTAATTGGGTCGATGCTTTACCGTTAGCATTGATGAGTACCTACCGCATGCAAACTAATCGAGTGACATGCCTGACACCGCATGAGATGCTCACTGGGAAGCTATCATACCTGTGATAGGGGTAAGCAAAAATGTTGAATGGAGAAACGATATATACTACAATCAACAGAGATTCATCAACTACACCGATGATGCACTGGAGGCCTTAGGGCAACAGCTGGATGCAACTAGCAGGATGGCGTGGCAAAACAGACAGGTACTGGATTGGCTTTTGGCAGAAAAAGGGGGTGTGTGTGTAATGTTTGGAGAACAATGCTGCACTTTCATACCGAACAATACTAGCCCAGAAGGGTCTTTCACCAGAGCAATGAATAAATTAAAGAATCTGCGGACTGAGGTCAAACAGAATGCAGGGTTCGGACATCAGTTTCTGATTGGTTAGAAAGTAGACTTGGAGGATGGGGAGCATGGCTGACTAAAATAGCAATAACTGTCAGTATTATATTGTTGAGCTGTGCACTTGTGCTGTGCTGTTTTCTTCCTTGTCTCAAGTCTCTTGTAGTGCGTGCTGCAATCAAACAATTTCCAATGCTCGTGGCAATTACTGAAGCAAGCTTAGTGGAGAAAGAAACACTGAAAATGTATCGTTACAGCCTACAACACCTGCAGTTTGAACAAGAGCAAAACGACAGTGTGGGAGTAGATTGTAAGGGCTTCTGAGTCTTTTTCCCTGTCTCAGGTACAGAGGGACAGGTTTTTGGCTCAGCGGCCCAGGGTAACAGGGAGAGGATACTTTGAGGTCTTGGCGCAGAAAATTATAGTTTAACCCGAGATTTGGGAATAAGTGCTTGAGTTTATTGGGGCTTTTGTGCGCAGACTCTTAAGTCTTTTCTCTGTGTGAGACCAAGGGGGGATATATTGGAGTATAAATTTTGCTGTGTAACCAAAACTATGTAGTCAGCTTTGACTCAATGGTGTGTTAATGAGAGGTAGCTAAGAGATGTAGATTAGAACATGATTAAGTCAATGGGTAAAAACAATAGTGGCAAGATGTACGTGTGGTACGCAACTATAGACCGATTACATATGCTAATGCAACTGGACCAGGAGATTGCTATAAAAAATGCTGTGTCCAAAGGATCGGCGGGCAATCAGCGACTAGCTCAATGACTGTCTCAGCTTTGATTTGCAAATTAAAGTTTAATACTTCTTGAAGAATCTTCTGCGTCTCCTGGTCATTTGTGGGGCACGAGAAACCACGACAGTAGCAGATTTTATCTTTCCTTTCGGTTAGCCTAACAAAGGGTCTCGGTCCGAAACATCGACAGCGCTTCTCCCTATCGATGCTGCCTGGCCTGCTGTGTTCCACCAGCATTTTGTGTGTGTTGTTGTTTCATATACATTTGCATTTTTTTAGTACTGTATTACTTAGTTAACTAATAAATACTTTTAAAGTGATACCAGATTCCATTTCTGCTGGTTCGGTAACCTGGTCACGGGGTACATGACACCTTGTAAACCTTCTCTGCACTCTTTCAACCTTATTAATATCCTTCCTGTAATTTGGTAACCAAAACTGCATACAATACTCCAAATTCGGCCTCACCAATCTCTTATACAACCTCACCATAACATTCCAACTCTTATACTCAATACTTTATATAGGCCAATGTACCAAAAGCTCTCTTTATGACTCTATCTACCTGTGACGCCACTTTCAGGGAATTTTGTATCTGTATTCCCAGATCCCTCTGTTCTACTGCACTCCTCAGTGTCCTACCATTTATCTTGTATGTTCTACCTTGGTTTGTCCTTCCAAAGTGCAATACCTCACACTAGTCTGCATTAAACTCCATCTGCCATTTGTCAGCCCATTTTTCCAGCTGGTCCAAATCTCTCTGCAAGCTTTGAAAACCTTCCTCACTGTCCACTACACCTCCAATCTTTGTATCTATCATCAGCAAATTTGCTGATCCAATTTACCACATTATCATCCAGATCACTGATATAGATGACAAATAACAATGAACCCAGCACTGATCCCTGTGGCACACCACTAGTCACAGGCCTCCACTCAGAGAAGCAATCCTCCACTACCACTCTCTGGCTTCTCCCATTGAGCCAATGTCTAATCCAATTTACTACCTCACCATGTATACCTAGCGACTGAATCTTCCTAACTAACCTCCCATGCGAGACCTTGTCAAAGGCCTTACTGAAGTCCATGTAGACAACATCCACTGCCTTCCCTTCATCCACTTTCCTGCTTGTTAAACATGACCTGCCACGCACAAAGCCATGTTGACTCTCCCTAATAAGTCCCTGTCTATCCATATACTTGTAGATCCTATCTCTTAGTACTCCTTCCAATAATTTACCGACGTCAAACTTACCAGCCTATAATTTCCCGGATTACTTTTAGAGCCTTTTTTAAAAAATGGAACATGAACTATCCTTCAATCCTCCAGCACCTTCACCTTGACTGCCAAAGCAACCTCATGTCTTCTTTTAGCCCTCCTGATTTCTTTCTTAAGTATTTTCTTGCACTTTTTATACTCAAGCACCTTATTTGCTCCCTGTTTCCTATACATGTCATACGTCCCTCTCTTCTTCTTTATCAGAGTTCCAATATCCCTCGAGAACCAATGTTCCTTATTCTTATTCACTTTGCCTTTAATCCTAACAGGAACATACAAACTCTATACTCTCAAAATTTCTCCTTTGAAGGCCTCCCACTTACCAATCACATCCTTGCCAAAGAACAACCTGTCCCAATCGACGCTTTTTAGATCCTTTCCCGTTTCTTCAAATTTGGTCTTTTTCCAGTTTAGAACTTCAACCCGAGGGCCAGATCTATCTTTATCCATGATCAAGTTAAAACTAATGGTGTTATGATCACTGGAACCAAAATGTTCCCCTACACACACTTCCGTCACCTGTCCTAACTAGCTTCCTAATAGGAGATCTAATATTGCATCCTCTCTAGTCGGTACCTCTATATATTGATTTAGAAAACTTTCCTGGACACATTCCTGGAGTTCCAATCAATATGTGGAAAATTAAAATCCCTTACTATCAGAACTTTATGTTTTCCGCAGTTGTCTGCTATCTCTCTACAGATTTGCTCCTCCAATTCTCGCTGACCATTGGGTGGTCCATAATACAACCCCATTAATGTGGTCATACCTTTCCTGTTTCTCAGCTCCACCCATTTGGCCTCAGTAGACAAGCCCTCTAATCTGTCCTGTCTGAGCACTGCTGTAATATTTTCCCTGACTAGCAATCCCACCACCCCCCACCCTTCATTCCTCTGCCTCTATCACGTCTGAAACATCAGAACCCTGGAACATTAAGCTGCCAGTCCTGCCCCTCCTGTCGCCAAGTTTCACTAATGGCTACAATGTCATAATTCCACGTGTCAATCCACACCCTCAGCTCGTCAGCCTTCCCCACAATACTCCTCGCATTGAAAAAGACAGACCTCAGAAGATTACCACCACACACAACCCTTCTATTTGTGACTTTGCATGAACTTTTAACATCATTTATTTTCACCCCTGCTCTACTATCTGCTCTGGCACTCTGGTTCCCATCCCCCTGCAAATCTAGTTTAAACCAATCCCCCCCCCCCCACCCCCACCAATAGCACTAACAAACCTCCCTACAAGGATATTGGTCCCCTTGTAATTCAGGTGTAACCCGTCTCTCTTGTACAGGTCCCACCTGCTCCAGAAGAGGTCCCAATGATCCTGAAATCTGAAACCCTGCCCCCTACACCAGTTCCTCAGCCACGTGTTCATCCTCCAGAGCATCCTATTCTTACCCTCACTGGCACGTGGCTCAGGTAGCAATCCTGAGATTACCACCCTCAAGGTCCTGCTTTTTAACTTCCTACCAAGCTCTCTATACTCACTCTTCAGGACCTCCTCACGCTTTCTTCCTACGTCATTGGTACCGATGTGTACCATGATCACCCTCCCACTTCAGAATGCTGTGCACGCGATCAGAGACATCCCTGACCCTGGCACCCAGGAGGCAACAAACCACCCAGGAGTCTCTGTCACGACCACAGAACCTCCTGCCTGTACCTCTAACCATCGTCCCCTATCACTACTGCTCTCCTCTTCTTTGCTCACCCTCCCTTCTGCCAAAGTATACCAAATCGGTATACTTGTTGAGGGGAATGGCCACAGAGCAGCCCTGCTCTGCCTGCCCTTTCCCTCGCCTGACGGTAACCCAATTACCTGTGCCCTGCTCCTTTGGTGTAGCTACCTCCCTGAAGCTACTATCTATAAACTCCTCATTCTCCCAAATGATTCAGAGGTCATCCAGCTCCTGCTCCAGTTCCCTAATGCAGTTTGTTAAGAGCTGCAGTTGGATGCACTTCTTGCAGGTGTCGTTGTCAGGGACAGCGGAGATCTCCCCGACTTCTCACATCCTGCAAGAAGAGCATTCCAACATCCTGCCTGGCATTCTCTCTAAACCTACTAGTTAAAAATGAAATCGAATGAGGAAAAAAAAACAACTTATCAGAACCTACCCTCGCCTCTGCCTGTTCACGCCGAAGCCTGTTGAGCCAAAGCCGTCCCATTCTGCTCCCTCACTCCAATGCCTGCTCTCAACGCTGCCCACTGTATATAGTGGTCTTTTTTTAAAACCTTTGGTGCTCTACATCACACACCTGCACAGTCTAGCCTCTTTTCCCCAAGCAGTGTAAAAACAATGACTTCTCTCCGAGATTCCTTTACTCGTTCACTCTCAGCCTCTTGCTTCGATTTAAATGTGAACAGCACAATGGCAGAACTAGTAGAGCTCCTGCCTCATAGCTCCAGTGCCCTAGATTTAATCGCGACCTGTGACATTTAAATATTCTCCACGAGAGCATGGGCTTTTCCCCCATGTGCTCTTTCCTCCCCTCGCAATTCAAAAAGATGATATGTAAAAGCTCATGACACTTGATGGAAAAAAAGATCATTTTGATTGAAGGGGGAAAAGAGCAAGCGTAAAAGAAAAATAAACAATCATATAGTAAAAAACTTATGGAACATGCAAAGCAATTAATTTCAAACTTGCACCATTAAACTAACCTTCTATTCAAAATGCTATTCCTAAATCAAGCAACACACAAAATGCTGGAGGAACTCAGCAGGCAGGCAGCATCTACGGAGAGGAATAAACAGTCCACATTTCAAAGTTCAATGCAAAAGTTATTATTAGATAGATAGATAGATACTTTATTCATCCCCATGGGGAAATTCAACTTTTTTCCAATGTCCCATACACTTGTTGTAGCAAAACTAATTACATACAATACTTAACTCAGTAAAAAAAAATATGATATGCATCTAAATCACCATCTCAAAAAGCATTAATAATAGCTTTAAAAAGTTCTTAAGTCCTGGTGGTAGAATTGTAAAGCCTAATGGCATTGGGGAGTATTGACCTCTTCATCCTGTCTGAGGAGCATTGCATCGATAGTAACCTGTCGCTGAAACTGCTTCTCTGTCTCTGGATGGTGCTATGTAGAGGATGTTCAGAGTTATCCATAATTGACCGTAGCCTACTCAGCGCCCTTCGCTCAGCTACCGATGTTAAACTCTCCAGTACTTTGCCCACGACAGAGCCCGCCTTCCTTACCAGCTTATTAAGACGTGAGGCGTCCCTCTTCTTAATGCTTCCTCCCCAACACGCCACCACAAAGAAGAGGGCGCTCTCCACAACTGACCTATAGAACATCTTCAGCATCTCACTACAGACATTGAATGACGCCAACCTTCTTAGGAAGTACATTCGACTCTGTGCCTTCCTGCACAAGGCATCTGTGTTGGCAGATACTGTATTACAGTACATACATGTAACTGTATACAACAGATTCTTTTTCTGCAGGCATACTTAGCAAATCTATAGAGCAGATACTGTAAATAAGATCTGTACACATCAGGAACTGTAAAGTGTGAACTGTGAACAAACTGTGCAAATGCAGATATAAATAAAAAGCAATAAATAACAAGCATGAAATAACAATATAACAAAGCCCTTAAATAAGCCCTATATTAATGTAGCCATCCCCTTTTGCTCAAGAGCCTGATGGTTGAGAGGTAGTAACTGTTCTTGAACCTTGTGGTTCAAGTCTTGAGGCACCTGTACTTTCTCCCCAAAGGCAGCAGCAAGAAAAAAGCATAGCCTGGGTGGTGAGGATCTCTGATGGATGCTGCTTTTCTACGGCAATGTTTCATGTAGACGTGCTCCAATGGTTGAGAGGGTATGGGCCAAATCCACGACCTTTTGTTGAATTTTCCCATCAAAGGCATTGGTGGTCCCATACCAGGTTGTAAAGCAGCCAGTCAGCACACTTACCCCACACATCTGTAGAATTATGTGAAGACTTTCGATGACGTGCCGAACCTCCGCAGACTCCTGAGGAAGTAGAGGCGCTGTTGTGCTTTCTTCACAATAATATTTATATGATGGGTCCACAACAGGTCCTCCGAGATAGTGACACCCAGGAATTTAAAGTTACTGACGCTCTCCATCTCAGGCTGAGACTCTTCATCAGGGTTGGACAGGAAAGGCAAATAAGCCAGAATAAGGTGGAGTGGGGGGTGGTGGGGAAGTGGAAGAAGTACAAGCTGGCAGGTGACAGGTAGGAGGCCTGAAGACAAAGGAATCTGAGAGAGAGTGGACCATGTGAGAAAAGGAAGGAGGAAGGGCATCAAGGGGAGGTGATGGGCAAGTGAAGAGAAGAGTAAGAGAAGCCAGAATAAGGAATGGAAAAAGAAAGGGGAAGGCCTTGATCTTCAAACATCTTTTACTCAATTGATTAAAGTCTGTTCTGGTGCATTGAAAGTGAGGGTGATTTTTTTCCCCTCATCATTTATGTACACCTTCCTGAGATGAGAAATTATCCACATCTTCCAAGGGCTTGTGAACTTTAATTATTAAGTGAAATAAATAGTTTTGTGGTCTATCCAGATGTTGCTGTACATAGGCGTCATCTTGACATGAAGTGTCCTACAGAAGATGCAAGTTTCAGACTGCGCTGCACTCAGGACTTCAAAGCACAGATTATGAAACAATAAAGCAAAGCAAAGGAACAAGTCCTTCAGCCCACAATTCTTAACACCAATCAGGATGCCATTCTAACTAATCCCATACACTTGCACATCTATATTTTTCAACTCCCTATCTCATGTACCGTATCTGATGCTTTTGACTATAATATAAAGTATAAGGAAACTTTTCTCAATTGTCATGAAATCCACAAACTCTGTCTATAAAGGTTTCAGTCACCCAGGTCACTGTATATCAAGCAGTAGTGAATGAAGGCAACTGGACTCAATGTGTTGTCCAGAAGATGTTTTGCCACTCATCGACGAGGTTTCTTCAGTTCTAATCCATAGTAGGTAATTTGCCGGTTTATAAACTCCGAATTGTTTAAAGGTAAAACGATTACATAAGGCTTGTTAGAAGTCATAGGGAGAATGAGAGGGTCATTAGTCTCATCTTTGCATGAATGAACCATCCTATGATTGCTATACCTTTCAACAATTTAGTCTATAAGCCAGAAAACTACCCACCATGAATTAAAACTAAAGAAGCCTCTCGGATGAGTGGCAAAACAACCTCTAGACAACACAGCAAGTCCAGTTGCCTTAACTTATTACTGCTTGATACACATCCTCCGGTTACTGACTCATCTAGTCTAGGAATCCTTCCTCCAAATTATTAGGTGATGCCAGGTGGGCAGGAAAGGTAAAGGGTTGGAGAGGGACAAATGTGATAGGAGTGGACCATACTAGAAAGGGAAGGAGGCTGGTACACGGGGGAGGCGATAAAAAGATGTGAAAAGGTAAGAGGCCAGAGTGGGGAATAGAAGAAAAGGGAAGAGGAGGGGATTTTTCTTTTAACCAGAAGGAGAAATCGATATTCGTGCCATCAGGTTGGAGGCTACCCAGACAGAAGGTGTTGCTCCTCCACCCTGAGGGTAGCCTCATCGTGTTGTAAACTTCTTTTGATCTACCCAATGCAAAGATACCACGTACTACGGTGAAAGTAACTTTAACTCTTTATTAGCAAGTTACTCGAGAGAACCCTCCTTAAGCACTCTCTCTCGGAGGCAGCTTTGAGGGTCTCTCCCTCCTCAAGCAAATACAGTTCTTTTCATATACATGCAGTCACGTACACAGATACATGTGGGTTCACCCCCTTGGTTTCTGTACAGATGAGTATTGTTAATTTTATCAGTCATAAATTGTTTGTATAACAGTTTTAATTACTACTATGTCTGGGCACAGGCTTAACATCCAAAAACTCCTGCCCTTGAAAATAGCCATTCTTTTTTATGCTCATCTTGCAGGTACCATAAGGAATACAAGGCAAAATAGGTTTCTCACAGCAAATAATCAAGCAATGATACAAGTTACTCTAAGCAAAACCGAAGTTAAGCGCAGATCGCATACCAAGGATGTCACCTGCTCAGCTTATCATATGAGAAAGCATCTGTGCATCTATACTCTTTTTCTCAAGCTCAGCTTATCTTATGAGAAAGCATTTGGGCTTCTATAATTTTTCTCAAGCTCTTAGCTGCTTATGACCCTTACAAAAAATAGCCAGGGTCACAAGCGGCCTACGAGATGCTAACTTCTTAATATTACAATCGTGCCACAAGAGGCAGCCATGGACGAACATGTCAGAACAGAAATCGGTATCGGAATTAAATTGTTTGGCCACTGGGAAGTTCTGCTTTTGGTGGATGGAGTAGAGGTGCTCAATGAAGCAGTCCCCCAATTTATGATGGGTCTCACTGATTGTAGAGGTCACATCGGGAGCACCAGGCACAATGGACAACCCCAGCAGATTCACAGAAGTGTTGCCTCACCTTTAAGGACTGTTTGTGACCCTGAATGGAAGTGAGGGAGGTGGTGATTAGGCAGATGTATCACTCTGGCTGCCTGCAGGGATAAGTGCCAGGAGGGATAATGGACAAGGGAATTACGGAGGGAACTATCCCTGTGTGAAGTGGTAGGGGTGGGAGAAATAAAGCTAAGTTGGGTGTTGGGTGGTAGGGTTCCTTTGAAGATGGTGGATGATGCAGAGAATGATGTGTTGGATGTGGAGGTTCATGGGGTGATAGGCAAAGACACAAGGAACGCCATCACTGTTAAAGAAGCAAGAGAAAGGATGAGCATGAATGCTTGGGAAATGGAGGAGGTGCAAGTGAACACAGCATCAATGGTGGAGGAAGGGAAACCCATACTTTGAAGTAGGAGAACATCTCTGATGTTCTGAAAAGGAATACCTCATTCCTGGAAACAGATGTAGCAGCAGAGAGGAAGGAACTGAGAAAAGGAATAGCATTTTTTAAAGGAGAGTGTGTGAAGAGGTATAGTCATGATAACCATGGGAATCGGTAAGTTGATAGATGGCCGTCGACAGCTTAATTCTAGAGGTGGAAAACGGAGAGATCAAGAAAGGGAAGGGAGGTGTCAGAAATGGACCAAGTGAACTTAAAGGCAGAATGGAAGTTGGAGGCAGAGTTGATTAACTTGACTGAGTTCAGCATGGGTGCATAAAGCAGCACCAATGCAAATGTTAATGTAGCAGAGGAAGAGATGGGGAAGAATTTTGAAACATGAACTCTTCTATGTAGCCAATGAAAAGGCAGGCATAGCTGGGAGCAGCCAAAGGAAAAATGTTATTATTTAGTGCCTTTCTATCAAATCTATTGTTAGCTTTTTCAGCTCTAAAGAAGAACTACCAATTTCTCAGTTGAAGGCCTTCAGGATTGCAAGGGACAAAACTAGACCTCTGGAAGATCAGAATGGTACTTCATAGTGGACCCAAAAAAGATGGGAGATCTTAAATGAATTTTTTGCATCTGTATTTACTCAGGAGACAGACACAGTCTATAGAAGTGAGGCAAAGCTGCATCAACTTCATGGACCCTATACAGATTACAGAGGAGGTATTTGCTGTCCTGAGGCAATTAGGGTGGATAGTTCCCAGGGCCTGACAAGATGATTCCTCGGACCCTGCAGGAGGCAAGTGCAGAAATTGCCAGAGCCCTGGCAGAGATATTTAAATCATTCTTAGCGACAAGTGAGGATTGAAGGTTAGCCAATGTTGTTCCACTGTTCAAAAAAGGCTTGAAAAATAAATCAGGATATTATAGGCTGGTGAGCTTGACATCAATAGTGGGAAAATTATTGGAACGTATTCTAAGGGACTGGATATACAAGTACTTGGATAGACATGGACTGCTTAAGGCTAGTCAGCATGTTTCATGTGTGGTTGGTTGTGTCTAACCAGAATTACAGAGTTTTGCAAGGAAGTTATCAAGAAAGTTGAAGGCAAGGCAGTGGATCTTTAAAAGGATCTAGTGCTTTCCTGGCATATATGACAAATAAACTCACCTTGGGCTTCCAGCTGGGCACAGAAAGCCCAAAGAGTTTATTCTCAGCGGATTTTCTCGATATAAGACTTCAGCAAGGTATTTGACAAGGTTCCACATGTGAGGTTGGTCAAGAAGGTTCAGTGCTCAGCATTGAAGATGAGGAAGTAAACTGAATTAGACATTGGGTTTGTGGGAGAAGCCGGAGTAGTAGTAATTGGCTGCCTCTCTGACTGGAGGCCTGTGACTAATGGAGTGCCACAGGGATTAGTGCTGGGTCAATTGTTTGTCATATCAATGATCTGGATGATAATGTGGTTAACTGAATCAGCAAGTTGCAGATGACACTAAGACGGATATAGTGGGCAGCGAGGAGTACTATTTGAGCTTACAGCGAGATCTGGACCAGCTGGGGAAAAAAAATGGGCTAAAAAAAATGGCAGACAAGTGCGAGGTGTTGCACTTCAGTAGGACCAACCAGGGTAGTTCTTACAATTTTGGTCTCTGTCCCTGTAGTTATGAATTGTGGCAAATTTTTAACATCAATTTTCCTAATTCTTCTGCAGACTTATTTCCCTCATGTTGATTCAGTTCATCTGTAGTCTGTCACCATCATTTCTGATTTACAAGTGATACACCAAAACACGAATACAAAAAACAGCTTTCCTGACGAAGAATTCTGGGGAATTACTTGCTTCCACCAAGTATGGGAAAATAAAGGCATCTATCAATCCCCACTTTGTCCAAAACATGATGGGGGACACATTCCTTCCTATGAACAGCTGCTTTTCCTGACATTTCATGTAAACAAGGCAGCATACGAGGTTTTGACTTCGTTCCACGTTCTAAGTATCATGCACAGCTCCATGATTATCAACAGATCTGCCAAACTCCCAATGACTTTAGCAGGTGAACCCCATGACAAACACCATACCACTCACCAATTATCAGTATGCTTCTCTAATCAAAAGTCCTTTTATTAAAAGGAAGTGCAAGTAAAATAATGCCATGGTTATCTATAGAATTGATCTTAATTAGGTGATTTCTTGAAAATTTAAGACTAAACTATAAAATTAGCCATTAAAAAGTTGACAAATATAAACAAGTGAAAAGGAAATTGCAATTTATACTTCTAAATGCAATCAAGGTTAAGAGCAGGTTCTATTTTTGAAACACATCTAATCAATATTTAATAGTCTGATGCATTCAAATGAAGTTTGACACTCCAATTTGGCACAGAGCTATATTGTGTCACCTGGCACTGATGTTTTAAAAATAACGCAGTGGTGTACTAAACTTATAAATTCCCATTTATATTTTTGTGCCAAAGAGAAAAAGTATCAACTGCTTTGTAATCCAACAGCAGGTAAATAATGCCCATGATTCCATATACAGTGGATTCTTCGACAATTTAAACACCGGGCCAGATGAATTGAAATGGCAGGGTGTCACGACAAGAGGCAAGGGTTGGGCCAGTTCTGCTTGATGCTTCACGACATTTACTCCACTCTGAGCTGAACTGAGGCAGAGGCCTGCTCCGGGCTTCATGTCTATGGACTCACCTTTGTTCTGAATGCTATTTGCTTACTTTTATTGTTCTGCAAGATTTGTTTTTCTTCTCTCTGCACATTGGGTGATTGATGGCCTCTTTTTTTAAAAAGGGTTATTTTGAGTTTCTTTGTTTTGTGACTGCCTATAAGGAGATAAAACTGAAGGTTGGTAATAAATGTACTTTGCACTTAGAAGTGAGCAAGAGACTGTCAGAAGAACATTTTAGATGATTTTTATCAAGTTTTACATGGGCTTATGAGCAATGGCTAGTCTGGTTTATGTGTTATCACCTAAAACGGAAGCACAAGTTATAAATACACATTAATACCTGGCCTTATGATAAGCTTAACCTCCACCTCTTTCCTACTGTGAACAAAAGCTTCCCCAGGAGGCTTCTAGCATTCCAACTGCTAAGACAGGCCAACAACTGCTAATGTTACAATTATTTATCCTTATTCAATTACTCTCCACTCTCTACAGTGCCAGTGCCTGGCCAAGTGGTTAAGGCGTTCGAGCCTTGGCTGAGGCTGCGTGTGTCCCCTCAAGCAAGGCACTTAACCACACATTGCTCTGCGACGACACTGGTACCAAACTTTATGGGTCCTAATGCCCTTCCCTCGGACAACATTGGTGGCGTGGAGAGGGGAGACTTGCAGCTTGGACAACTACCAGTCTTCCATTTTTTTAAAAACCTTGCCCAGGCTTGCACCCTGAAAACTTTCCAAAGCGCAAATCCATGGTCTTTCAAGACTAACGGAGGCCTACACACTCTACATCATCTAGTCTCCTTTTACATTCAATGGCACCAATTGTCCTGGATAGCTGCAAAATGAACTGCAATCATCAGTTTGCTCATTTTAATTTTATCATGTTCTACTAATTAAAATAGACTCCAAAATTAGAAACCACAGACTTTTATCATACTTTATCATTTCTTAGCATTTCCAAATATTAAATGTTCCTGTTATGAATACAGAGTTCGTACAAACACAACTAATACACCAAATAAAAATGCAATAATTTGAACACTAGCTTTGAAATATTTAAACCTGTTACAACTTAAATCAGGCCAAGCACAGTAAGGCTACATCTACACTAGACCGGATAATTTTGAAAACGCCGGTGTCGCGTAAAAACGTTAGGCGTCCACACTATGCGCTTTTTAAAATATCTCTGTCCACATTGAAACGGAGATTTCAGCGAATCTCCTCCAACTGTGCATGCGCAGGACACATCTACCAAAAACAAGCGACATGTTTGGTGTTGAATCTCACTGTGAAAGTGCGTGTTTGTTCAGTTACAGACTAGAAAAACTTAAAACGACAGGCAGCTGTTGGCTCTTGCGCAGGAAGATTTAAAAGTAAAAATAAAACAAATTGCCTAAAATACTCAAATACTGAAGTGTATGGAGGCAACCGACAGGGAGTTCATGGACTGTATGACCCAGCTGACGACGAACATTGAAAAACTGACTAACTCTGTTGCATTAATAAAGCACCTTGTTAAATGTATAAAACATGTCTGCATCAGTATTATCTTGTATTTCCATACAATGTTACATTAGGCTGTTACACATCTATTGTCAGAGAAGTACTTGCATAAATAGGTAAACCACCTTCATACGAGCAAGGACAGAAAACAGGACTAAGTGAGTACAGTATACTTATTTATTCAGTAAGTTATGGGTCAAAGTATTTGGTGAGTATATTTCTAACTCTTCTGGCTTCAGTCTCGTTGCTGTCTGATCTGAAATTGTTAGGTTGCGTTCAAGAAAACAATGAAATAGCGTGCTGCCGTCTGACAGCGTTTTCAGAAGTCTCCGGTTACCCCATCCACACTGATCTGCCCGAGCAGCGTTTTCAAAAATATCCACCTTGAAAAGTGTTTCTGAAAAGCTCTGGTTTCGGGGGACCAAAACGCCGTTTTAGTGTGGACGGAGGGTAAAAACGAAGAGAAAAAGCTTCTGTTACAGATTTATCCGGCGTAGTGGGACGTAGCCTAAGATCACAAGACCATAAGATATTGGCCATTTCACCACGGATCCATTTTCCCTTTCTCCTGATTTAGATCTCAGTATATTTTATAAAGGATAAAAATAATCAAAAACATCTACAATATTATGCACATTATAAAAGCATAAAAACTGATGCCATGGTACATTATATTATGGTGCAGAGTTTCTCAGAACTCACTTCTTAGGATTCATCTGGAAGAGCCCTGTAGCATTCCAGTAAGTGATTAATAACATTATGCCATGATGCTGTATTAAGAAAATGCTTTATTTAGAAAATATATAGATTACTGAAAAAAGGAATAGGTACAGTCAGAATTAAAGTAGTTGAAAATGTACACAAATCAATACCTCCAATTACAAAGGTAATGGATCAAGGCAACTAAACAAGTTCTGTGAAATATTGTGAAAATGGGGAATCACTTTGATGACATTATTTGACTATCTCGGCTCCCAAGCAGACAGCAGGAATTAGAGGAACAAATATGCAGGGAATATCATAATCTGATATTAGAACAACAGAGTTGTAATAGTAAGTGATTTTTCAAACTTTTCTCATGTTGACTGGGACTGCCAAAGTGCTGAAGATCTAGATGAGACAAAATTTGTTAAGTGTTTCTAGGAAAATTTTCTAAAGCATTTTTGCAGATAGCCCTACTAAAACGGGGGCTAAACTGATGTCCTGTAAAATGAAGCTGGGCAAGTGATTGATTTGAATGGGCATCGGGGTACACTTTGGAACTAGTGAACACAATTTTGTTGGTTTCAAGATAATTGGAAAAAGATGGGGCTGGTAGTTAAAATCCTAACTTGGAAAAAGTCATATTTCAAAATTAGATGTGAACTTGCAAAGGTTAATTAGAGAGGTTGTTAGCAGGTAAATAAATAACTGACAAGTGGGAGACTCATAAATGCTAGATCAGAAAAATTAAGGTCAATCTGTTCCTGTTGGAGTGAGCGGCAAAACCAACAGAACCCTGGTTGACATGGAACATTAAGCCTCTAGACAATTAAAAGGAGGCATGCATCAGATATAGGCAGCTAGGATGCAGGGCAAAAAAAAAGGACAGGAGGTATCCCTGCAGATAAGAGAAAGAATCCCAAAGATACTCAGTATATTAAAAGCAAAAATGGAAACTAGGGAGAGAATAAATCTTAAGAATCTGTGTAGTAATCTGCACGTGGAACCACATGCAAGGTCTTTAGGGAATATTTCAACAGTATTTACTGTGGAGAAGGATCTGGTGGTTAGTGAGTTTGGGGAAGAGAAAAGTGATATCCTGAAGCTTAATCAACATTGAAGGGAGGAGGGTGTTGACAGTTTTGAATCACAAAATCCTTGGGTTATAACCAAATGGACATTGTGGAATGCCAGGGAAGAAATTCTGGGGTTGGCAAAGATATATCATCGTTAGCTACAAATGAAGTGTTATAAGAATGGATGATGCCTAATGTTGTGCCTTTAAGAAGGACCACAAGGACAAGCCAGAGAATGAAAGACTAGGGATGGGAAAGTTACTGGAGCAGTTTCAGAGACACAGGATGTGGTGGTGGTGGTGGCACATTCGATTGCAGTGGCTTCTACAGGTCAACCAAAGGTGTTGTTTTTCTTTTACAAATCGCAAGACCTTGCTGGACATTAAGAACTTAAAAGTACTGCAGGTCTACCCCACCAGCAAGTTGCTCAATGGTGAAAAATCTGAAGGACCAGATCGTGTTGCCACATATATCGGTGTGTTGAGGCAGCGTGCAGTCTAACAAAGAGTGACCACTTTAGTCATTTTTCTTGTGATCGCAAGATCCTGTTGGACATTGGTAACGTGGAATGCTGCAAGTCCGATTTACTAACTTACTAGCAGGCGGCGGGTGAGCTACGTGAGGTTGTAGCAAGGACTAGGTCTCAAGCCACACTGTCACCTGTTTACAGCCACCAGGAGAGGCATCAGAGTCAATGTTCTTTACTGAAGGCCATATTGGATGGCATCCAAACTGAAATCAGTGCTGCTCCCAGTGTTCGCTCAGCAGAAGACTAGCTATATTGTGCTTGATTGCAGATTTTTGCAACATTCATGGACTCAGGGTCTTGGACAATATTTTGTGTGACTGTATTTTACTGATATCTTTTTTTTTATGTGCTTCCCATCATATACATGTCTTTTGCTGTGTGTGACTGTCAGCACTGTGTTTTGCACCTTAGCCCGGAGAAATGTTGTTTCATTTGGCTGTATTCATGAATGACAATTAAACCAGAACATAAAAAGACTGGAACCACAGAGCAAAACGACTGCACTTCTGTAGAGTGATAGAGAAAAAAATAATAAAATATTTAGGTACTTGGACAAATTGTACTGGCCGAGCTGTTGATGGCTTAAATCGCTCTCTGAAGTCTTGCAGTCTTATCAGATAAGAAACTGAAGAGCAGGGCCAGGAGGAAAGCAGTGAGTACCACAGCTATAAGGAAACAAGAAAGCGAACCAAAGCAAAATCATTGATTTGGTTATACCTTTACACCATTTGTAGCTTCAAAGAGCGATTGAGGGATAAAAGAGATCATGAGATACAAACAGAGGATTAATTAACTACTCAACTCAATCACATTGTTCCCATGTGCTCATGTTTAATTCCTGTTATCTAACATTGTGCTCTGCAAAACAAAGGGAGGTGCAGTCAGCAAATATTACAGCTGCTACGTTGAACGTTAGGCAACAAATTGAAAGATATGTTGTTGAATACAAACTCACTAATCTTGTCTATACAAATGAGATACCACTTGCATTGCAGCTAAGTGCAATACTAGAGGCATCAACCTCTGCTACTATTTCACAAAGCTTGAGACCTTCCATTAAATAATCCTCACTATTCACCACACTATTTCCCCACCACCACAATCCCCCCAGGACTCCATTTCATTCAATCAAGGGCTGTTGTAGCAACACACTGATTCTACATCTTTTTGAAATACTCCCCCAAAGTTAATCACTCATTCCTTCAATCTCATGTTGTGCTCCCAATTTTTTGTCATTATTTTACATCTGCTTATGTCTCCCAGCTTGTTTATCTACTTCAGTGTATGCTTCCTAACACAATGCATGATTTCCTCATATTAACAATGCACAACACAAAGTACAACACTGACATTGAAACTCAATGAAATGTTATGCAATTACTACACTTCTCAATTAGTGCACCCAAGTATTTAAATCAAATTGCATTGCAAAAGATATATCACATTAAGCAAAGCTATTTTGAAGTCAGACAAAACTGGTTTCCAAATACTTAATCTACCAAGCACAGTAGCCACAACAGTGCAAATCAATAACATGCAGTACCATGTTCAAAGTTCCACAATACATATTAAACATATGACTGCAATTCCCTCTACTGTCTGTAAAGAGTTTATACAGTCCTCCTCCATGACCACCAAGGTTTCAGGTATTCCCGCTTCCTTGAACATTCCAAAGTAGTACAGTTGTGGGCATGCTCTGTTAGAACTAGAAATATGGCAGCACTAGTAGGCTGCCCCCAGCACATCCTCAGAGAGTGGTGATTATTGATACAAACAATGCATTTCACTGTATAGATAGATAGATAGATAGATACTTTATTCATCCCCATGGGGAAATTCAACTTTTTTTCCAATGTCCCATACACTTGTTGTAGCAAAACTAATTACATACAATACTTAACTCAGTAAAAAAAATATGATATGCATCTAAATCACTATCTCAAAAAGCATTAATAACAGCTTTTAAAAAGTTCTTAAGTCCTGGCGGTTGAATTGTAAAGCCTAATGGCATTGGGGAGTATTGACCTCTTCATCCTGTCTGAGGAGCATTGCATCGATAGTAACCTGTCGCTGAAACTGCTTCTCTGTCTCTGGATGGTGCTATGTAGAGGATGTTCAGAGTTTTCCATAATTAACCGTAGCCTACTCAGCGCCCTTCGCTCAGCTACCGATGTTAAACTCTCCAGTACTTTGCCCACGACAGAGCCCGCCTTCCTTACCAGCTTATTAAGACGTGAGGCGTCCCTCCTCTTAATGCTTCCTCCCCAACACGCCACCACAAAGAAGAGGGCGCTCTCCACAACTGACCTATAGAACATCTTCAGCATCTCACTACAGACATTGAATGACGCCAACCTTCTAAGGAAGTACAGTCGACTCTGTGCCTTCCTGCACAAGGCATCTGTGTTGGCAGTCCAGTCTAGCTTCTCGTCTAACTGTACTCCCAGATACTTGTAGGTCTTAACCTGCTCCACACATTCTCCATTAATGATCACTGGCTCCATATGAGGCCTAGATGTTGCAATGTTTTGATGTACATGTGCAAATACAGCTAATTGTTAATCTTTAATTTTTAAATTCAACACATCTTGACATCTGCCAAGTAGATAGATAGATAGATAGATACTTTATTCATCCCCATGGGGAAATTCAGCATTTTTTCCAATGTCCCATACACTTGTTGTAGCAAAAACTCATTACATACAATACAATACTTAACTCAGTAATAATATGATATGCATCTAAATCACTAGCTCAAAAAGCATTAATAATAGCTTTAAAAAGTTCTTAAGTCCTGGCAGTTGAATTGTAAAGCCTAATGGCATTGGGGAGTATTGACCTCTTCATCCTGTCTGAGGAGCATTGCATCGACAGTAACCTGTCGCTGAAACTGCTTCTCTGTCTCTGGATGGTGCTATGTAGAGGATGTTCAGGGTTTTCCATAATTGACCGTAGCCTACTCAGCGCCCTTCGCTCAGCTACCGATGTTAAACTCTCCAGTACTTTGCCCACGACAGAGCCCGCCTTCCTTATCAGCTTATTAAGACGTGAGGCGTCCTTCTTCTTAATGCTTCCTCCCCAACACGCCACCACAAAGAAGAGGGCGCTCTCAACAACTGACCTATAGAACATCTTCAGCATCTCACTGCGGACATTGAATGACGCCAACCTTCTAAGGAAGTACAGTCGACTCTGTGCCTTCCTGCACAAGGCATCTGTGTTGGCAGTCCAGTCTAGCTTCTCGTCCAACTGTACTCCCAGATACTTGTAGGTCTTAACCTGCTCCACACACTCTCCATTAATGATCACTGGCTCCATGTGAGTCCTAGATCTCCTAAAGTCCACCACCATCTCCTTGGTCTTGGTGACATTGAGACGCAGGTAGTTTGAGTTGCACCATATCACAAAGTCCTGTACCAGTTTCCTATACTCCTCCTCCTGTCCATTCCTGACACACCCCACTATGGCCGTGTCATCAGCGAACTTCTGCACATGGCAGGACTCCGAGTTATATTGGAAGTCAGATGTGTACAGGGTGAACAGGATCGGAGAGAGTACGGTTCCCTGTGGCGCTCCTGTGCTGCTGACCACTGTGTCAGACCTACAGTCTCCCAACCGCACATACTGAGGTCTATCTGTCAAGTAGTCCACTATCCAATCCACCATGTAAGAGTCTACTCCCATCTCCGTTAGTTTGTGCTTTAATATCTTGGGCTGGATGGTGTTAAAGGCACTAGAGAAGTCAAGGAATGTAATCCTCACAGCACAACTGACCCCATCTAGGTGAGAGAGTGATTTGTGCAGCAAATACGTGATAGCATCCTCCACTCCCACCTTCTCCTTATACGCAAACTGAAGCGGATCCCGGGCGTGCCTGGTTTGTGGCCTCAGATTCTGTATTATCAGCCGCTCCATGATCTTCATCACGTGCGACGTCAAGGCAACAGGTCTGAAGTCATTCAACTCCTTTGGCTGTGGTTTCTTCGGTACCGGGACAATACAAGATGTTTTCCACTGTCTGGGTACTCTTCTCTGATCTAGACTCATGTTGAAGATGCGCTGTAGTGGTTCTCCCAGTTCAGTCGCACAGGCCCTTAGTAATCGTGGGGAAACTCCATCCGGTCCAGCCGCCTTGCTGGTACAGATCTTCCTCAGTTGACCTTCCACCTGTGCAGCCGTAAACCTGGACGTGGGCCAGGTCTCCTGTGAGTGGCTATTTTCCTGTGAGGGAAGTAAGCCTGGTGTGGAGTTCTGCAGTGAGGGTGAGATTGTGCTGTCGAACCTATTGAAGAAGTTGTTCAGCTGGTTCGCTTTCTCCACATCTCCACTTATGTTTGCCCCTCGCTTTGCACCACATCCGGTGATGATCTTCATCCCATCCCACACCTCCTTCATGCTTTTTTCCTGCAGCTTTTGTTCTAACTTTCTCCTATACTGCTCCTTTGCCCCCCTTATCTGTACTCTGAGTTCCTTCTGAACTCTTTTAAGCTCCAACCGATCACCATCTTTAAAGGCCCTCTTCTTCTGGTTTAGGAGGCCTTTGATGTGACTAGTGATCCAGGGCTTATTATTGGGATAGCAGCGAACAGTTCTAACAGGAACAACCGCATCCACACAAAAATTAATATAGTCCGTTGTGCATTCAGTGACCTCTTCAACGCCCCCACAGAGCCCCCCTTGCAGTACATCCCAGTTCGTAGTACCGAAGCAATCTCTCAGGGCCTGTTCAGCTTCAGGAGTCCACTTTCTAAAAGAGCGTGTGGTAGTGGGATGCCTCATCACAATTGATTTATATCTTGACTGTAACAAAACCAGGTTGTGATCAGCTTTCCCCAGTGCAGGCAGCGGGGATGCACTATATGCATCCTGTACGTTTGCATACAGCAGGTCAATAGTCCTGTTACCCCTGGTGTAACAATCCACGTACTGGGAGAAAGCAGGTAGTGTCTTGTCCAAAGTCACATGGTTGAAGTCCCCTGTAATTAAAAAGTATCTGTGTACTTTTCAAGATATACTGTACAATCCTTCATTTTAGAATTTCCTCCATTATAATCTTCTTTCCAATGAATTATAATCTAAAGCGAATTAGAACCTACCTCCTACAAATAAAAAGGTGAACAGATTTTAAGGCAAAAATTAATATTTAAAGCATAAGTAAATAGTATGTAAACACAAATTTTGAAGGACAAAGTACTTAATGTCAATCTACTATCTAGTTTGATAGATACACACACACACCTTTCTCTACATCTTTAAAAAATAAATCTTTGAAATTTTCCTCCAATTTTGATGAAAATTCATAACTCCATCTTGCTTTTCACCTATTTTTGACTTTTTTTATTATGGAAAAGGCACAGTTAGAATTTTTCTGCTCATCACTAACTGCAACCAAGTGAACGTGCAGTTATTCTAATGAAGATACTTCCACAAAGGAAATTTCAGTTTAGAACAAGCCACAATGAAAGGAGCAGTGATATAGTGCCAAGTCAGGATGGAATGCTACTTGAGGGGAAACCTAGAAGTGGTATTTCCTACATGCCTGTTGCCCCGACCATCTTGGCTGGCATGTTGCTAGGTTTTGAAGGTATTGTTAGATTTGACCAATTAATTGCAGCAATTTTATTTACACAATGCATACCAGCTGCCACAGAGTTCATTTTAGCTATCCGGAGAGCTGGCCATTCCACAAGGAGGCAAAGTCTGCACTGTGATCAACAGCCTTGAAACAGGATACACACAAGACCTTCTTCATTTAAGCTGGTGACTTAAACTAGGGCAACATCAAGAGTGGATTACTAAAATACTACCAGTCTCTTATCCCACCAGGGACCCTAAACATCTTTAACTATTGCTACACAACAAAGATACCAACTGAGCCCCCGACCCCACCCCTAACACTTTAGAAAACAGGTGGTGCTCCTTCACCCTGCATACAAAAAGAAGCTGCAACACAAGAATACAGCCAGAAAATCATATAGTACTGCCCTGAGGAAATAGATGAGTTCTTATACAACCACACAGAGTCAGTAGACTGGTCCATGTTCAAAGACTCAACCTAGGTGATTATGTCATCACTATCACTATATCAGCAAGTACATTGAGGACTATGCACCATCAGGTCAATCTCCCCACTGAAATCCAGGTCTGTGGCATTTAAATCAGGTGACTCTAAAGCAGTGCTCCCCAACCACCGGGCCGCAGACCAGTATCGGACCGCAAAGCATGTGCTACCGGGCCGTGAGGAAACGATACAATTCGGCGATATGAAACAATATGAGTCAGCTGTACCTTTCCTCATTCCCTGTCATGCCCACTGTTGAACGTGAACGCACGCAAGGTCATCAGTTGCCTAAATGCAGTGATACCCTCGTGCCAGGGATCACCGGTTGGCCTCGCGCAGCCAGTGGGAAGTGCTGTTGCTACTAGCCTGGAGCGCAGACAGATGGGCGCCGCCTCTAAATTTGTTTTGCACACCAAATGTTCGTGGGGAACCCAGTGCTAATATATTCGCAGGCGACCTGATTTGGGCTCAGGGTTTTGCACGTAGAGCAGCTAGCTCGCTGCGATCTACTGAAAGTCATTCCTCGAGACAAACTTTTGTCGGCCGATAGATTCTATGGGGGGGGGGGGGGTCGGGCACGCGCCCTGTTGCACTCCTCGCTCGGTCGCTCTCTCCGGACTGCAACCGCCACAAACCTGGAACGGGGACCTCCAGCCCTGACCATGTCCTCTCACCCCACCCACGACCAAGCTGCACCTGGCCAAGGCGTCTGGTGGCGGACAGGCGGGAAGCTGGAGTTCGGGCCTGGAGGCTGTCTAATGAGGCAATAAAGCCCTCAAAACTGCTTTGGTACCTTGAGTCCAAGCACCCTGCACTTAAAAGAGAAACTTGTTGAATTTTTTTTTGAGTGGAAAAAAAGCGAGAGCAAGTGGGACAGAAGCAAGTGCTGATAGCCACGTAAACTAAATTGCAGAATAGACTGGACATAAGGAACCTCCTTCAAGTATTGCTGTATTCCGGTCGTGTTTAACATCCCCCCCCCACCGTCGGCCGGTCCTCAAGAATACTGTCAATATTAAACCAGTCCGCAGTGCAGAAAAGGTTGGTGACCCCTGCTCTAAAGCGACAGGGTATGCAATGAGCTCTCCCTAGCATGTGCTAGCTAATGTGGTCACTGGAAACCTAAGGGCAAGATTGTTGTATCAGAGGGATGTTAGGAATGTTAGTCCTGTTTCACTAACACTTGGCTCGCCCCGACACTTCAGACACAACACTCCAGTCCGTGGGGTTCTCAATCCACCAGATGGACTGAACTGCAGCACTCAGAAAGGGAAGAGATGGTGGGGTGTGCTTCATGATAAACTTATTGTGGTGCTCAGACAGTAGTCCTGTGTTAACTCTTATAACACCTGACTTAGAACATCTAATGATTAAGTGTCAAATGTTCTACTTAACGAGAGCACTCTCTGCCATGATCTAACAGCAGTTTACATACTGGTGAAGGCAGATGTCAAACAAGTACTCAGCATATTGAATATCATGATTAACAAGAAACAGCCTTCACCTGACAACTTTCACACACTTGCCAGGAACTTCAATCAAGCTAGCTTGAAAAAGTCTTTGCCCAACTATCATCAGCATATCACCCACAGCAACAGAGGACTCGACCATTGCTACAGTACCATAAAGAATGCCTACTGTCCCATTCCTAGACTGCATTTTGGGAAATCTGATCTTCTGGCTGACCTCCTGCTCCCTGTGTACAGGCAGAGCTTAAAGGGCAAGGCGCCAGAAGCAAAGACAACAAAGTGTGGTCACAAGAAGCAATCCTACAGGATTGCTTTGACTTGGTGAACTAAGCCACGTTCAAGGACTCAGAGGACCTGAATGTATATGCCAGTTATCATGGACCTAAAAAGACATTTGTGGAAGAGTGTGTCCCCATAAAGTCATTCAGACATGAGATCATCCTTTAGGAGCGTCAACCCATGGAAAGCATCTGGTGAGTACTGAAGACATGTGCTAATTAACTAGCTGGAGCGTTCACTGAAATCTTCACTCTCTCACTTTGGCAGGCTAAGGTACCAACCTACTTCAAGCAGGCTTCAATCATACCAGTACCAAAAAGAGCATAGCAACCTGCCTCAATGGCTTTCACTCATCAGGCAAGGGTGCAACTAATGAAACTTAACTGAGATAAGCTATGAATTAGATGTGTTTTTTTTTTAAAATACAAGTGCAGTGCACATCCTACATTTTAATCGTCTGGAAGGGAATTTAGGTGGCATGATCAACAAGTTTGCAAACAACATCAAATTTGGTGACAGATAAACAGAAGGTTGTCCAGGATAGAATCAAGGAGCTAACCCAGATCAAATGGGAAAGTAGACAAGGGCACAGCTAATGGAGTTTAACTGAGATAACTATAAAATGATGCATTTTGGGAAATTAGCCAAGCAGAGTTCAGGGGAATGCTATTGAACAGGGAGACCATGGACCTCTGAAACTGGCAACACAGGTAGGCAGAATGGTGTAGAAGGCATATGGTTTGATTGTCTTCATCAGCAAAGGGCAAAGGCACTGGGTATATGATTACTGGTTACAGTCATACCATATCAGTTAGGCCACACAAACTATTGTGTGCAGTTCAAGATGTCATGCTGTAAGAAGGATATGATTGTTATAGGGTGCAAAAATGATTTACAAAGATGTAGCCTAGACTAGGTTTGAGCTTTATTGAGAAATTGTACAGGTTTGGACTATCCTGGTGGTCCTGCTTCTCAGCTTTTTGCTAAGCTCTCCAAATTCTCTCTTCAGGACCTCTTTGCTTTCTTCCTAAGTCGTTGGCACCAATATGTACCAAGACATCTAGCTGCACACCTCCCCTCCAAAATGCTGTGGACGCAACCCAAGGAACCCCTGACCCTAGCACCTAAGACAGAACACACCATTTGGGCGTCCTGTTCACATCCACAGAATCTCCTGTCTGTTCCTCTGACTATTAAGTCCTCTATCACTACTGCTTCCCTCTTCTCCTTCTTTCCCTTCTGCATAATGGACCCATGCTCAGGTGCAGTAACCCGGTCCCTGGTAATAAACAATAATAATGACTCATGTTTTAGCAAATTGAATATCTTCTCTCACTTGTATTACACTAGAAAAGAACATGGTATGTTCCCCAAGAGTGGAGAAAGCTGGGGGGGGGGGGGGGGGGGGGTAAACTTAGAGAAGTTCATAAAATTGTGAAGGGCATAGATTGAATAGATAACACAGCCCTCCTCCTCTTCTCTTTCCCCAACCCACAGAGTCCAATGACTCTTGAATGCCCCCACTCTCTCTACAACTTTCAGAACCCTAGGGTGTAGTTAATTTGGTCTGGGTGATTTATGCACCTTCTCCCTGTAATAGCAACTGCACTAACTCCTCTTCCCTTACACCCTTCAAGCTCTGGCACACTGCTAGTATCTTCCACAGCGAAGACTGATGCAAAATACTTTTAGTTCATCTGCCATCTCCTTGTCCCTCGTTATTATTTCTACAACCTCTTTCTAGCAGCCCTATATCCTCTCTCATCTCAGAGATAGATATATACACACACACACTTGAAAAAGCTTTTTCTATCCAGCTTGATATTATTTGCTAGCTTGCTTTCATGTTTCATCTTTTCTCTCCTATTGATTCTTTTAGTTGCTTTCTGTAAGTTTTTAAAAGCTTCCCAATCCTCTACCATCCTGCTAATTTTTGCTTTGTTTTATGTCCTCTCTTTTGCATTAGCTTTGAATTCCCTTGTCAGATGCAGTGATATTATTTTGCCACTTGAGTATTTCTTTGCTTTTGGAATACATCTATCCGGCACCTTCCTCATTCTTCCCAGAAACTCAAGCCATTGCTGCTCTGCTGTCATCCCCGCCAGCATGTCCTCCCAATTTACTTTGACCAGCTCTCTCTCATACCACTGAAATTTTCTTTACTCCAATGAATTAGTGCTACATCAGACTTTACTTCCTCCCTATCAAATTTCAAGTTGAACTCAATCATTTTGTGATCACTGCCTCCTAAAGGTCCCTTTACCTTAAGCTCCCTAATCACCTCCGGTTCATTACATAACACCCAAATTAGTATAGCTGATCCCCTAGTCAGTTCAATGACAAACTGCTCTAAAAAGCCGTCTCATAGGCATTCAACAAATTCACTGTCCTCAGATCCATTACCAACTTGATTTTCCCAATTTACCTGCATGTTAAAATCTCCCATAACTATCATAATATTGCCCTTTTGACACACCTTTTCTATTTCCCCATTGTATTCTTTAGTCCACCTCCCAGCTACTGTTTGGAGGCCTGTATATAACTGCCATCAGGATCCTTTTACCCTTGCAATTTCTTAACTCAGCCCACACAGATACAACATCTTCTGATCCTATGTCACATCTGATGCCATTCTTTATCAGTAGAGCCACGCCACCCCCCTGACTACCCTCCTATCCCTCCGATACAATGTGTTACGATGGACATTCAACTGCCAACTGCAACCATCCTTCAGCCACGATTCAGTGATGGCCACAATATCATACTTCACAATCTGTAATAGTGTAGCAAGCCGATCCACCTTATTTCTTATACTCTCTGCATTGAGATATAACACCTGGAGTAGCGAATTTGCTACCCGTTTTGATTCTGCATCCCTAATACACTGATACTCACCCTGCTGACTGCAATTTTGTCTTATCATCTGTCTGTCCTTCCTGGCAGTCTGACTGCATGCTATCTTTGCTTTTTTACCATCCATCCTATCCCGAGCCCCTTAACTCAGGGTCTCATCCTGCCAAATTAGTTTGAAGCCTCTCCAATAGCTCTAACGAACCCACCCATGAGAATATTGGACCCCCTCAGGTTCAGGTGCAACCTGTCCCGTTTGTGCAGATCATAACTCCTCGAGAAAAGATCCCAATGATCCAAAAACCTGAAGCCCTGCCCAATGCGCCAGATTCGCAATCACGCACATCTGCCAAATAATCCAGTTTCTACCCTCACTGGCATATGGTACAGGTAGCAATCCAGAAATTACTATCCTGGTGGTCCTGATTCTCAGCTTTTTGCTAAGCTCTCCAAATTCTCTCTTCAGGACCTCTTTGCTTTTTCTTCCTAAGTCGTTGGCACCAATATGTACCAAGACATCTAGCTGCACACCTCCCCTCCAAAATGCTGTGGACGCAACCCAAGGCACCCCTGACCCTAGCACCTAAGACAGAACACACCATTTGGGTGTCCTGTTCACATCCACAGAATCTCCTGTCTGTTCCTCTGACTATTAAGTCCTCTATCACTACTGCTTCCCTCTTCTCCTTCTTTCCCTTCTGCATAATGGACCCATGCTCAGGTGCAGTAACCCGGTCCCTGGTAATAAACAATAATAATGACTCATGTTTTAGCAAATTGAATATCTTCTCTCACTTGTATTACACTAGAAAAGAACATGGTATGTGTGAACTAATGCTAATATATTTTACTTTGCTGGATCATCGTGAAACACTGTTTAACCGCAAGTTGTCTTTCTTTTCTACTTATCTATTCTTGTAAATATCAGGTGATTAGACAGCAGAGCGTTTAGTCACCAAATCATTGAAAGATGCAAATCAGAAGAGCTTGGAATGACCAAAGTGACTCCAACCAGCACTGAACATACAATAATGGCAAGTTTACATAATGTCAATTAGTAGAAAGCTGTCAAATTTTCAAGAAAAAAATGCACATTAAGTAATCAGAGTAGTACAAGATCAAGAGTGACATTGAAAAAATTCCACCATAAAGCATTCCACAGCAGCCCAGGAGAGAGGCCAAAATGATCTAGTGGGCCAATTGTGGCCCATCAGTAATAAATTATGCAAAAATATAAAATGTTAACTGAAGACAAAATTCCATCCACCAACATCAATCTCCACTAGGAACAAATAAGATCTAACTACAAAGATTGCCAAACATCTGGATGAGGGCCAAAATGAACAGTTTATGCCAACTATATACATTCTGGTTAAGTATATTCTGTCCCTTTAAAAAACAGTTCACCAAAAAATCTGATAGATGCAATATGCACAAGAGCTCAACACAAATACTGTAATTACATATTTTCTAAATACTTCACATCAGTCAGGTGTCCTACGTCAGACATGTGTAAGTGACTCAGACCTAAGCAATTACTGGACATGGATTACCTTATAAACAAAACCCTGTTGTCTTGCACAAACGGGCATTTGCATTGTACTTCTTCTGCAACCAACATTCAAATGTACAGAAATAGCATATAATCTACAAATAGGAGCTATTTATCAAATACTGAATGTGCTTAAATGCAAGTTTAAGAACATTCTTTTCTCGTACTAAAGCATAACAAATGTTACAACTATTATCATAAGCTGTACTAAAGAATCATGACTGGCGAATTTTACTCTTGCAAGTGTCCTTGCTAATGAAATACTTTCCGTTGGCTCTGACGGGGTGGGGGGGGGGGGGAATGGAAATTAATAGACCAGCTGTTATCACAAAAGCCAAACACCCCACAGGGTACGGCTTCGGGCGGTGGTCAGAACATGGCAGCCTCGTCAGATTAATTTTATTTTTATGCAATCAAATTAAATCACCGAGTAAAATCGTGAAGCAGGTGAAGATGACGTTAAAAATGAACGGTAGCTATGTGCTCGGCTGGAGCACTCGCAAAGATGGAATAAGAGCAGCAGTAGCATTTGCCTCGGATTCACCCCTCAATAATTTGAATCAGGCGGCGCCGCCGCTCGACTCCACGATGAACGCGGCTCGGGTCCGCTTACCTTCGTTGGAAGAATCCATCCCTCCCTTGTTTCTTCACGAGCACGGGTAACGAAGGAAACGTGGAACTATTCCAGCTAGCGGGCCGACCCTGCAGCGCGCACTCCCTCTTGCCTCCACTGACAGCGAGCGATACCCCTCCCTCCCTCCTGGGCTCAGTCCGGTCGGTTCAGCCCCACACCTCCGCTCCGCCCCGCCCCCGTTAACCGCTGTTTGCAACGACGTCGGTTGCTTGTCCACGTCATCGGGGCACGCTCAAACACGTGCTGGCTCCGCCGCCGGGAGCGCGCCGGGCTCGAGGTGCGCAGACGCACGCGGAGAGCGCGCTCGGGGTGGCGGCTGTCCGTCTGTGCCGCTCGCGTCTTGGTTGTTGGGCATCGAGGCTTGACAGCGGGGCGAAACTGCGCTCGCCATCAGCGGTTAAAAAAAAATAATCCCGTTAAATTTTTATATAATGAGTGAAGCATGCTAGATTAGGTCACGCATTTGAACCAAATGCTGTTACTGTCGAGTCCATTGATTGTCTCTAATATGATTAGTAAATAAAATGCGTTTCTTTCAAAATTAAGATCATAAGATAGATATAAAGGGAAAGATCATCCAACTCTTTTTAGCTAATTTTCTCAGAAAGATTAAGCACTTCCCACATGATAACATGCAAGTATTCAGAATTTTGCCACCACTACTTTGTCCAGAAGTTCATTTAGTGTTTTTTCTAATTTGGGGATATGAACTTTTGACATCCATCTGGAATTCATCTTCATCTCCAACCTTGAACAAACCCTGACCAGCATCACAAAGAGAGAGAAAAAAACGATCCTCCGTGGTGGGGTTGGAAAAGGTGGAATGGTGTTTTGGCCAAAATAATTTCAATTGAGCAACACACACACACAATGTTGGAGGAGCTCTGTGGGTGAGGCAGCATCTATGGAAATGAATAAACAATCAACATTTCAAGCTGAGACCCTTCACCTTCATTAAGTTAAGCAGAGAAGCATATGCCCAATTCCCCAATCCACACTCTGCCTCCAGCTTGATTATGTGAGTGTCTGAAGACAAATTGCAAAGGTATCTGCATCTCCCCTGCCACGACAGGTTCCAGTGACTGCTCAACTGACCACTGCAAGAAATTCACTGTTAGAAACATAGAAACCTACAGCACATTACAGGCCCTTCAGCCCACAATGTTGTGCCGACCATGTAACCTACTGAAGAAGGGGTAAGCAGAACATCTAGATTGTCCTGAAATCCAGCAAATTATAACCTGTGAATAAACCTTCAGCTTCTCTCAAGAAAACGTTAGGACTGGTTTGATGAAAATGCCAAGGAGGTATAAGGCCATGTTAAGTGCAACCAAAACATCCTTAGATTGGAATTTCTACTGTGCCTCAAATGACAAGAGACAGTTCTACAGGCACCTGAAGGCTAAGGTTCGAAAGAAAACCCATAACCAAAGAAAAAACTGATGGTTGTGTGGTACATATTTTTTATTGTCTATAAGACTACCTGTAACCCAACCACTGAAGATCCTTTCCCTTGAGAACTTAGAATAAAGGCAAAATTGTCAAGAAAAAAGTAGTCAGAACCCATCAGAAAGAACACCAAGGAAGTGCTCAAAAAGTTAAAAGTAAATTTATTATTCAAGTATGTATATGTCACCAAATATTACCCTGAGATTAATTTTAAGCAAGCATTCACAGCAGAACAAAGAAATATAACAGAATAAGTGAAAAACTACACAAAAAGACTGACAAACAAGCAATGTGCAAAATAAGATAAACTGTGCAGATACAAAAGGGTAATAGTAAATGTAACCCCTAGGTTCGGCCAGCGGCGTTAGTCTCAGGGAAGACAGTCTCCGGCCCCACCAAACTTGTGAAATCTCGTTTGTGTGGATGCTGCGTGATGTGTTCCCCTGTTAGAAATCAGGGGAAAGATCATACAGTACACCATATGCAATTAAACAATTGAGCTTTATACTTCTTAATTTGACTATAGGGTTAGTAAAGAAAACAAAAAAAGGGGGCCCATTTTAACGAGACAGTCTAATGTGCATGTTGGAGCTCATGGTTTTCCGTCCACTAGTTCCCCATCAATTTCCTCCGAGCGTTGTCGACTCTCAGACCATCACTTCAAGTCCACTCCATCTTGTGGTCTACCAGCTCACTCCTCTCGCATCTTCTCTCTTTATCTCTCGCTGACAAAAGACCAAAAATACCTCCTCTCAGACACACAAGAAAGAAACAACACTCCCCTCATTGGATGGCACACATTCCACGTTATCTCTAATCATAACCCAAACATTGCTGCTACAGAGAAACCGTTACATTAGCATGAAACCTTTCCCAGGGTGTTACATAAATAATACTGAGAACATAAGTTGTAGAATCCTTGTAAGTGTGGGTCAGTGTTCAGTGATTATTTCAGTGAAGTTATCCACGTTGGTTCAGGAGCCTGATGGTTGTAGGGTAATAACTGTTCCTGAACCTGATGGTGTGGAACCTAAGCTCTTGTGCCTTCTTCCTGATGGCTGTAGCAAGAAGAGAACATGGCCTGGATACTGGCAATCCTTGATAATGGATGCTGTGACCTTGTTGCACTCTTCACTCAGTCATACTACAAAATATCCTCTCTAGGTTCTCTATCATCCAGACCAACCAGAAGTTGAAAAGGTCTTCTTATGCTAAATGAAAAACTAGTAACTTTTGAGACCAGGCAACACCTCTGTTGAAGTTCTGAAACTTAGCAGAGAGGAACCCCACTCATGCATTCATAACATCATATGCTGGGAAGCCTTGAATATCAGTGAGACTAGATACATGTTGGAGGACCACTTCAACAACCACCTTTTCTCTGTCTATTGCAACAGCCAGGGACCTCGGTGGCCACCCATTTCAATTCCACTTCTCTTTCCCACACACCAACCTATCTGAACACAGCCTCCTCTACTGCCATGATGAGGCGCAATGCAAGATGAAGGAGGAACACCTCATATTCTGTCTGGGTGGTCTCCAATCTGATGGCACGAACATCAATTTCTCTGACTTCCTGTAACTACACCCTCTGCTTCTCCCCCTCCCTGCCTTTGTTTCCTTCATGCCGGTGGCCCTCTCACCCCTTCCCTTCCCTTTCCCAACAGTATGACCTGCCTGTCACCTCTGTCTGGCTACCCACCTCCTTCTCCTTATCCCATGATCTACTGTTCTTGCCTATCAGATATCATCTCCAACGCTTTACCTCTTCCACCAATCACCTTCGAGCTTCTTGCATCATTTCATTTCATGTTCCCTCCCACACCCACCCACCTTTCTTCCTTCCTGCTAGATTGTATTCCACCCCTCCCCCTACCTTCTTATTCTGGATTCTGCCCCCTTCCTTTCCAGTCCTGATGAAGCGTCTTAGCCCGAAATGTCAGCTGCTGTTTAACCTCCATAAACACTAGCTGACTTGCTGAGTTCCTCCAGCATTTTGTGTGTGTTGCTCAAGTATGCTGTAAGTTGACGATTTTCAGGAAATAAGCAAATCCAACTGTTGTAATTGCAGAGGAAACTTCCTGCTGTCTCCAACAAAAGAAGACATTTGCCAAGGTCCTCCTCAGTTGCTTTCTCATATTGACTGAAGAGCTGCTCCCTTAATCAGTTTAGATGTCATCTATTTAGAGACATACTGTAAGTGGACATGATAATACCTCCAAGATTGCGCTAAGAAGTTGAGTCTGTTTGTGTGCAGCTCTGATGGGAGTCATCAAATATTCTTATGTAGGACTACTACAGCTGAAATCCAAAGTCACAACCATGAATACTTAAGTGAGCAATATCATTTTAAGACATTTACAAAATCTATCAATGCTCAAAATCAGCGGATTGGATAATGAGTGCAGTTCTCTTGAAGAAAAAGGAAGCAAGGAAGATGAGCCGGTCCACAGCTACAATTGAAATGCAGAAGCATTAGACTCGCACTTCCGACTATTTGTCTCTGGAAAACAAAACTGAAGACCTCAGAGCAAGAATGCAGTACCAGAGGGACATCAGGGACTGCTGTGTACTTTGCTTCATGGAAACGTGGCTCACCCCCACCAGTTTGGATGCAGTGTTACAGCCTGGTGGTTTTGCCATTCACCACAAAGACAGGATAACTGAGTCTTTTAAAGGTAGAAGAGGTGGAGTATACTTTATGATGAACTCATTGTGGTGCACAGATGCGGCAGTTCTGTCTCAATCCTGCGAGGGATTTTTCCGCTGTCATCCTGGTAGCAGTGCATGTTTCACCCCTGGCCAATGTCAGGCAGGCACTGGGGGAGCTGAGCACCATGATCAGAAGTCACGAAACAGAACACTCCCTACCATTGTGGGGAATTTCAACTGACCCAGATTGAAGAAGTCTCTGAACAACTACCACCAACATATCGTCTGTGGAACTCAAAGAGACAACACACTTGACCACAGTAATACCACCATCAAGAATGCTTATCATGCCATCCCACACCCAAACTTGGAAGAGAATGGACTGGATGATATTCAGAGATTCATCTTCAAATCTGAATAAACATGCCATGCCTGTCACCAACCTCATCAAGTCCTGTTTGCCTTCAAGAACAAACCAGACATACCCAAACCAAATGCTGTGGATGAACTAGGAGATTCATAATTTGCTGATGGCTAGATCTGTGGCATTCAAGACTGTTTCCAGAACTATACAAGAATCCAGGTACAAGCTTCGGGGCTATTTTAAGGGCAAATAATCAATTCAGATTGAGGTTAGAGACACAATTGGATGCATGTCAGCACTGGCAGGGTTTGTAGGCCATTACTTCCTGCAAGGCGAAACCTACCATCATGAATGACTGTGATGTGTCACCCCCAAATGAGCTTTCATCTTTCATGCATGCTTTAAAAGGGAGAATAAAACTATGCCTATGTGAATCCCTGCAGCACCTGATGACCCTATGATCTGTCTAGGAAGCCAAAGTCAAAACATTTTTCAAAAGGGTGAACCTTTGAAAAGTGTCAGGTCCTAATAGTTTACTGGTGGGGCACTGAAGACCTATGCCAACCAACTGGCGGAACTGTTCAAGGACATCTTCAGTTTCTCACTGCTGAAGTTGGAGGTTCCCATCTGCTTGAAAAGGGCGACAATCACACCATTGCCCAAGAAGAGCAGGATAAGCTGTCTCAAAGACTATTTTGCCCTCTTGCACTCATATCTTCTGTGATGAACTGCTTTGAGAAGTTGGTCATGGCCAGAATCAACTCATGCCTGTGAAGAACAGAACCTGCTGCAATTTGCCTATTGTCATAATAGCTCTACAGCGGATGCAATCTCACTTGGCCTTGGATCACCTGATCAATAGCTATAACTATATCAGTCCTGATGAAGGGTCTCGGCCCGGAACATTGACTGCTTGTTTCCATGGATGTTGTCTGACCTGCTGAGTTCCTCCAGCTTGTTGTACGTGTTACTATGTCAGGTTGCTCTTTATTGATTGCAGTTCAGCATTCAACACAATCATACCCTCAGTTCTAATTTTAAAAAACTCTAGAACCTGAGCCTCCGTACCTCCCTCTGCAACTGGATCTTTGACTTCCTCACTGGGAGACTATAGTCAGTGTGGATCAAAAATAGCATCTCCTCCTCACTGATACTGGTGCACATTATGGATATGTGCTTAGCTCACTGCTCTACTCTCTCTACACCCATGACTATGTGGCTTGGTACAACTGAAATGGCATCGAAAAGTTTGCCGATGACACAGTTATTGTTGTCAGAATTTCAGATGGTGACAAGGAGACGTACATGGGTGAGATAGATGAGCTGGTTGAGTAGCATCACAACAAAAACTTTCCTCTCAGTGTCAGTAAGATCAGTGAATTGTTTGTAGAGTTCAGGAAGGAAAGTCAAGGGAACATGCACCAGTCCTCATCAAGGGATCAGTAGCGGAAAGGGTGAGCAGTCTCAGGTTCCTGGGTGTCAACTTCTCTGAGGATCTATTCTAGGCCCAACATATTAATGCAATTACAAAGAAGGCACTACAGCAGCTATACTCCATTAGGAGTTTGAGGAGACTTAGTATGTCACCAAAGACTCTCACAAATTTCTACAGATGTACCATGGAGAGCATTCTAACTGGTTGCATCACCATCGGGTTTGGAGGGGCCACTGCACAGGATCGGAAAAGGCCGCAGAAAGTTATAAACTCAGCCAGCTCCATCTGGGCACTAGCCTCCCCAGCATACAGCACACCTTCAAAAGGCGATGCGTCAAAAAGGTGGTATCCACCATTAATAATCCAGGATGTGCTCTTTTCTCATTGCTACCATCAAGGAGGAGGTACAGAAGCCTGAAGACACGCAATCAACATTTCAGAAACAGCTTCTTCTCCTCTGCTATCAGATTTTTGAATGGACAATGAACCCATGTACAGTACCTCCCTTTATTTTTCCTTTTCTTTTGCTTCCTTTCTGCACTAATTACTTAATTATATATGTATATATACATAGATATATACACACACATTTTTAAAATTGGGTAATTTATAGTTTTTTAATATTACATATTGCAATGTACTGCAGCTGAAAAACAACAATTTTCAGAACATACTGTGTGCCAGTGAAACTAAACTTGATTCTGATTCTGACAATTGGGCAACACTCATAAAAGGCTTTTATTCTGTTAATCGAAAATGACTCTGGAGTATCCTTCTCAAATTTGTAGATCGCAAAAATCCATCTCCATTTCATATCTGTTAAAAGATAGATTGAAATATGTGATTTTTAACCAATGGGTCCAAGATACACCGGTCTAAGTGTAGCATGGCGTCAAGCGAGGCTATGTCATCACTTTGATTGGGAGACTGTTTCGCCGAGCACCTACACTCCATCCACCAGAAAAAGCAGGATCTCCCAGTGGCCACACAATTTAATTCCACTTCCCATTCCAACATGTCGGTCCATAGCCTCCTCTATTACTGCAATGAGGCCACACTCAGCTTGGAGGAGCAACACCTGGGTAGCCTCCAACCTGATGGTGTGAACATCAATTTCTCAAACTTCCGGTAATCATTTCCCTCTCCCACCTTACCTGCCCATCAACTCCCTCTGGTGCTCCTCCCCCTTCCCTTTCTTCCATGCCTTCTGTCTTCTCCATTCCGATTCCCCCTACTCCAGACCTTTATCTCTTTCCCCAATCGACTTCCCAGCTCTTTACTTCACCCCTACCCTCCCAGTTTCACATATCACCTACTACCTTGTATTTCTTCTTCCCCTTCCCCTACCTCTTACTGCAACTTTTCATCTTTTTTCTCCAATTCTGATGAAGGGTTTCAGCCCAAAACGTCGACTATTTACTCTTTTCCATTGATGCTGCCTGGCCTGCTGGGTTCCTCCAGCATTTTGTGTGTAGGTGTGATATCAGGTTTCTTGCAAAATGTTAATGCAGCCTTTGTCTGTCTAAGGAAATAAGTGCTTCAAACCCAGCACAAAGTTCATAGTCCATCAAGCAGAAGTGATCCTGAACCACCTGTTATCTACAGCAGACACATGAAAACACTGGAAAGGTACCACTAAATCTCACTCACAAATCATCATAAAATAGTAAGCCAATGGCAATGTTCCATCCCAGACCAACATCACCATATACAAAATGTTGGCTCCAATGGGGAAACCACATTGTTCACCTTCTTAACGCTTGACTTCAGAAATGGACATTCCATTCCAAACTCAGTCGTGGCATGAGAATACCAGGCAGATAAAGGAAACAATTCAAGGATGTTCCCAAAGCACCCTTGATTAAAAAGAAACAGCATAGCACTAACTCTCAACCAATGAGAATCTCTGGCTCTTGACAGTTCAAAATGAAGAAGGAGCATTTGGGATAGCATTGAGAATCTTGAGTCTCTTCACTGGGGGCAGAACATAAAAGGCAAAAGGAGCTCATTGTTCAGCTTGTCGAATGGTGCAAGCTGAATCAATAGTAACAGGGAGATGGCAGACTTAGTCTTCCTCAAGTCTGCCATGCTCCCTGTTACTATTGATGGCAGGCTCTTTGTGCCGAAAATGCCTGTTACTGTGCTGTATAATGTTTGTACATATAAGATTATTAAGGGATTGGACATGCTAGAGGCAGGAAACATGTTCCCGATTTTGGGGGTGTCCAGAACCAGAGGCCACAGTTTAAGAATAAGGGGTAGGCCATTTAGAACAGAGTTCAGGAAAAACTTTTTCACCCAGAGAGTTGTGGATCTATGGAATGCTCTGCCTCAGAAGGCAGTGGAAGCCAATTCTCTGGATGCTTTCAAGAAAGAGTTAGAAAGAGCTCTTAAAGATAGTGGAGTCAAGGGATATGGGGAGAAGCCAGGAATGGGGTACTGATTGTGGATGATAAGCCATGATCACAGTGAATGACAGTGCTGACTCAAAGGGCCGAATGGCCTACTCCTGCACCTATTGTCTATTGTCTATAATATATAAATAAGAATTATTTATAAAAGCTGCTTTTTTTCAATATTAATATCATAATATAGCTAGCCAATGGAAAGATCATCCAGCCTATTTTAACTGATTTCAACAGAAAATGTCTACTCTTCCCTCATTTAAGACTTTTGCCTCCATAGGTTTTCCTAGAACCTTATTTTATGATTCTGAATGTGAACTTCTGGCCTCCTAGTTTGCCCTTTGGAAGCCTTATTTTGATACAATATTCAACATTTTAAAAAAAAATTACAAAGTAATATTATGCATTATTTTCTCATTGCTCTGCTTTCAAAGCTGCATTACCAAGGTGACAACATTCATGGAGCAAAAAAAGTCAACTGCAACTGAAAAGGCAGATTTCATAAATTTGGACAAAAGATGCATGGAGATATTTTGGGCATGTTTTTTGAAGATTCTTTTTGTCACAATTTAAAGAACAAATTCTTTAAAAATATATCTTTTGGGAGAAGGTAGTGTTTTTTTTCAAGAAAGAACTTAGAATTATTTTCTTGGTTTTTTTGTGTTTACTATTAAAGATGATCCATTTTGATTATCTGTTCAATCAATTTGTACTTGCTGATCAAAATCTGAGCTGGCTAGGTGGTGCATCTCTTAGATTAGCTTTAACTCAATTGCTAATATGGTTAACTGAGTCAGAAAGCTGTAGGTTTACAGATGTACTTCAGTCTTGAGAATATGATCCAGGCTGACACTCTAGTACAGCATTAAAGTGCTGCATTGGCATAGTTGAAATGCTAAACCAGCCATACTGCTTTCTCAACCAGGATATTAAATGTACCAAGGATTTTAAAGGATTGGTTAATTACTCCTGGTGATCTGGCCAGTATGTGTTCCTGAAATGACATAATTAAAAATAGATTTTCTGGTCATTAATGTATCAAGTAAATTAACTGCTAGAGTACTTGTTTACAAAAATGACTACATTTAAGAAATAAATCATTGGTCGTAATTCATTTGTGAAAGGCATGACATTAACACACTTCTTTATGCAGGGTGATTCTAGCTGCTATATGTGGGTTTTGGGAATTCTCAACAGGACATGAATTTCCAAATGACAGCTGAAATCATTCCTCAGTAAGGTTCAGGTAAGAGCAATACCTGTACCAAAGGAAAAGGGAAAGTTATGGGGTTGGTTGTCAAGGTGAGAGAGAGAGAGAGAAAGCAATGAATGAGAAGCAAATGTGAGGAAATAAATAGCAACTAAGATGTAAGCAAATGATAGCAAAGTATAAGCTGTGAAGAAAGCACACTTGTTAAGAGATAATACTCATCCTTAACTAAAAGATTTTGAGGAGATTTTTTTGTGAATGCTTTTATTTTTCATCAACTTTCAGTTATTTGGCACTAAGGCAACTGACAATGTCTTCTAAGCCAATCCCTCTAAGACAGGGTTCCAAACATTTTCATGCCATGGACTCCTAATATTAACTGAGGGGTCAGTGGACCCACGGCTGGGAACCCCTGGTCTAACGTGACTTGCTCTGGTTGTTCAGTGCTGTGCAAGGTCAAATAGAGCAGATGTTTTTCGCAAGGTTTGGGATGTTATATGTTCCTTCTAATATTTGCTCTTACCTTCCCCCCCCCCCCTCCCCACCACCACTCCCAAACACCTGGTGTAAAGACCAGGGTGTTGAGCATCTTTCCATACATTTCTTTTTCGTTTTGAATTATCATAGGTCAGACCTATTTTCAGGATTGTGTGATGATGCCACAGTTTTTCAAAGAGGGTCTTTGAGACTGCTCTTCAAACATTTTCTTTGTCCTTCTAGAAACTTATGAGCATCATAGAAACATAGAAAACCTACAGCACAATACAGACCCTTCAGCCCACAAAGCTGTGCCGAACATGTCCCTACCTTAGAACTACCTAGGCTTACCCATAGCCCTCTATTTTTCGAAGCTCCATGTATCCATTCAGGAGTCTCGTAAAAGGTCCTATCGTTACTGCCTCCACCACCGCCACTGGCAGCCCATTCTATGCCCTCACCACTCTCTGTGTAAAAAACTTATCCCTGACATCTCCTCTGTACCTACTTCCAAGCACTTTAAAACTATGTCCTCTCGTGCTAGCCAGTCCAGCCCTTGGAAAAAGACTCTGACTATCCATACAATCAATGCCTCTCATTATCTTGTACACCTCTATCAGGTCACCTCTCATCCTCCATTGCTCCAAGGAGAAAAGGCCAATTCATTCAACCTAAGCCAAATTCACTGAACCTAAATCATAGTAGAGAGTTATTTCGGGAGTCTGACGTAAACCTTCTGCAGCCAATTTGCCTGTCTATCAGAGCTAGCTGACAGTGATTAAAGTTTTGATGTTGGCCTAGGAGGGGATGCTGACATTATCATATCTATCCTGTCTGTGGATCTAAAGATATATAGTACCTTAGTGCTTTGGGTAACCAGACTAAATTGTCAGTGTCTCTGAAACATAGAGAAAGGTAAAAACTATTACTACTCAGTAAACCATGAGGTTGGTGACAGATTTAAGATTTTAGTCTTCAAACACACAACCTTGGCCTAAATATTTGCCAATGCTCTAGAAATTATTGTGTATTTTGTCATCAATGTATGTTTTTGCTAAAAGATTACTCCCAAAGTATGAAAACACTTTCCAGGGTATTGTGGATTTTTATTGTCAGTATAGTTGGTTCTTAAGATTGTTATAGGTGGAGGTGGTAATGGGGACAAGCTCCCACTACATAATAAATGCTCCCAAAGGTGTGCGCCTCAAATAGTCTCTGACAACCAAGTCCAGCTCCTGGCCTTCATGTGTGGCATATCTACTTAAGCCTGGTGGAACTGTTTTTACTGATAGGAAAAGGGGAAAAGGCAGATCACTTACGCCTTATGATCAATCACTTTGGGCGGATAGGGCTCATCATCCGTGGTTGGAAGTTCACGTAGGAGCAGGAAAACTCTGATCTCAAACTTCTACTGCCTTGTGGCCATACCCACTTATGGGTAAGTCTTCAGAAGTAAGCCCTGAGGGAAACTCTGGAACTGGATTCCCTAAGGTAGTCCTTTGAAAGGATGGTCCTACATTGAAGTTAAAAGGACAACATTGCAAACAAGGACTGTCTATAGACAGGTTGCTGGCTCACAGCACCTGGGCTGATTTCTCAAGAGTTGCAGTGTAAGGACGTGGGATTATTTAATTGAGGTTGTTTCAAACCTGATAATGTGGTTAAGCTTATAGACCAGATTGATACTATCACTTAGCACATCAAAAAGCTGATCTCTTAGTTGTCGGAAGGTTTGTGTGCTCAAAGAGTCAGCTTCACAGCATTAATAATGGGAATCTGGGACCTCTGGCTCCAGAAACTTTTAGAATGTTTGTGGTAAAAAGGTATTTGAAAAAATATCATGAGTGGTCACTCAAGTGGCAGAAAAACAGTTTCATTGCAGAGAGTAGTCAGGCTTATTATGAATGGTCAAGAAACATCAAGAAGAATGACAGAAAGATGGGGAACCATTTCTCTACCTTCAATTTCTGCAAGGATCAGTTTGTTCATCTGCAACTTGTTAGTATGTCTTTTTAGCTTAAAGGAATTTTACCTATGTTTTGGAAATGATTTGTGTTTTAGAAATTGTCTATAATTTGAAAATTTTAAGCTAGAAACTCACTGTGCATTTTAAAGGCGTTTTAAAAATTCTGTCTGAATTTAAATGTGCATCTCTAAAAATAAAGGAACTGTGCTTAAACTACATTGTTAGCTGGAAGAACCTCCTTTGTGTGGGAGGAGAAACCACCACTCAAGTAGTGGTTATTGGCAGCTAAACTTACTGTGGTGGATAAACAAGGAACTAACTTCTGAAGAGCAGGTAGCTACAGTATAGCCTCCTTTTTATATCTGACAGGGTTTAACATCTTCTGTTGAGTTTAGGACTTTGCGGTCAGCAAGCCCAGTACCATCAGAAAATAAGAACTGATTAGGATCAAGCAAGGCTTGCCAACGTACCACCCCTCTGCTCAATCTTCCTTACTGCCACAACTGTACTGGTGCAGTTGGTTTTGTTCATCTTGTAGGTGGTCTTGTGACTGCTTCTTTATTATAGGCCAGACATTTTTTACAATTTGCAATAATTTGCTTACAATCATTCAACATGTAAGGCCACCAATATAACATGGTTAATTCTGCATGAGTAGCTTGTCTACCAACATCAATGTGTCTGAATCTTTGGTGGGCTTCTTGAATCAGTGCTTCCTGCTTGTGGGCAGGAGGCATTTGCTTCTTATCTTTTTATAGTTTATTTATAGTTTATTACCATAGCTGTGTAAGTGGCCTGCAGTATATCCCAGGATGTGTTGCACCTGTATTAATGGTCGAGTCAATAATAATTCATAAATATTCTTTGTAGACAAATATGGAAATAGTTTACTTCTGTATGTTCTCCATCTGGTAGTTGATCAGATGAGAAAATCTCTTTCTACCACATTTCTGACATTAGAGACAGTACCTATCTAGACTGAATCCTGTTTTAGACATAATTCTAGGGCAAATTCCTCTGCAAATTGAGCAGTATGTCCCTAAAGGATGCGCTTGTGGTTCAATTTCAGATTTCAGATTCCAATCAAAATCTTCCTTCTATAATCTCTGCCCCTGCCTGTAACTGAGTGGATCCATTTTTCTGGATTTTCATTGCTAATCCGTCACAGTTCCATATTTGAAAATAATGCTCCAAAGGCTGCAGAGCTTTATTAGGTCATAGACACTCCCTTCCAGCATACTGGCACTTGTTCCTCCACTGCCTTCCAACTAACTGAGACTTGTTCCAACACTTCCTTCCAACACACTGGGACTTATTCCTGCACTCTCTTCCAATACATTGGGACTTATTCCTGTACTCCCTTCCAACACACTGGCAGTTGTTCCTGCAATCCCTTAAATCTCACTGGGACTTGTTCCTGTAGTCCCAACCAACTCACTGGGGCCCTGGTTCCCATATATCCTTTAGACTGTAGTTCCTGCACTCTCTTTAAGCTTTTCAGTCTCTCATTTCCGAATGTGAAATTTGTTATAATGCATGTAAAAAAGTGAATTAAAATGTGATAATAATGATAACATCCAATAGTCTAAAAATTTATGCTAGCTTAACACAAGCAACATTTGAGCATATTGGAGTTTTGCCCTATCAATTTTAATTTGTTTTGGACTTTGAAACCAGATTTGAATGTAATCCAAAAATTAGGGTGACTTCCTGGTAGACATTGACCAGAAAATTATGTAATTATGGAGCAATAAATCTGTATTCTTAAACACCTAAAGGACAGAAGCTAAGTGTTTAACTTATGTTTAAAATAGACAACTGCTTTTGAATTCTTTAATGTGAATTTCTATATTGCCTTTTTGTAGACATTATCTAATTAATTTTCTCTTGAATCTGACATGTACATTTGTGCCTTTTATAGAAAAGTTTTGAAAATGGATTTTGTTGATCTAATTTTTCAACTGTTTGAAATAATGCTGTTTTTCACGCACAGTCTCTAAGCTATCCTCTCCATCTCTTTCTTCAATAAAATTATTATAGAACCATCAAAGGATATGGCAAGAAGGCAGGTGTTTGGGGTTGAGTGGAACCAGTATCAGCCATGATGGAATTGCAGAGCAGACTCAATGGGCTGAATGGCCTAATTCTGCTCCTACGTCTTCTGGTCTTGTGGTCTGAAAGACATTCAGAAAAGGATATTTCAGTCCATCCAGTTTGTGCTTTATGCATTATTACATACACCCATCAAGTTTCAATTTGTTGTCTCTTAGGAGGTGAAAAGCTAGTTATCAAATAGAAAAGATGCAAAGAATTCCTTACATCCTCCTTCGGTCATCAAAATTAGCCCAGGCACCCATTCTTATAGAAAACAATGTCATGCAACATCAACAATTTCTGTTAGGAGTTCTCCAAGCAGACACAAATCAACAGATCAGGCTCTCACTTGAAGGAATTCAGTGCCACTGTGTTTATTACACTGGCCAATAGATTTTTTTTTTGAGATCTGTAGGACTTTAGTGAAAAAAGTTATCAAGTTTAAATGCGGCAAGATTTAAGCTTGGATGCTTCTTTCCAATGAACTTGCAAATTTTATATTTGAAAAATTAGTTCAATATATTTAACAAAAAGCTGCATTGAAATCTGAATAAGATTAGGAAGTATTATGAAGAATAGGTGAATGCAGAACTTCAATCATAGATGTGAATAGCTTACAATTTCAACAAATCATTCATGTTTAATATGAGGTTTTAAGAAAAAGATTTGTTAATATATCCAAATATTCATTTTTAAGTAACAGGAGAAAAATAACTACTTCTGAACTCTAACTGTGAAATATATACTATACCTTGTTAATTTAGTGTTTCTGGAAAATATAGATAAATAGTTTATTGATTCTGAAAGAAATTACAGTGTCACAGTAGCATTACAAGTTCACAGATATACAATATTAGAAAAGAAGTAAGAAGAATAAATAAAAATAAGTTATCTTGAACAGTCTAACAGGAGGAGGGTCATCACTTCCTCGGCTATAGGTTGATTCATTATAGGGCCTTATGGCCGAGGGTAAGAATGACCTCATATAACACTCTTTGGAGCAGCGTAGTTGTCTTAGTCTGTTACTAAAAGTGCTCCTTTGATCAGATGGCACACAGAGCATGAGAAACATTGTCCAGAATTGCCAGGATTTTCTGGAGGGTCCTTTGTTCTACCACAGTCTTCAGTGTGGCCAGTTTGACTCCTATAACAGAGCCTGCCTTTCTGATCAGTTTTTGAGCTTGTTGCTATCACCCGTGTTGATTCTATTGCCCGAGCACACCACCATATAGCAGATTGTACTGGTGACAATAGACTGGTAGCACATGTGAAGGAGAGACCAGCATACTCCAAAGGACGTCAGTGTCCTCAGGAGGTAGAGGTGACCCTGGCCCTTCTTGTATACAGCCTCTGTGTTGGTGCCCCACTCAAGTCTGTTGTCCAGGCATGATGTGCCGAACTATAAAAGTTTAAGGCCAATTTTATTGTCACATGCACAAGAAAGTGTATGCACAGGTGCAATGAAAATTTTATTTACAGCAGTATCGCAGGTTTAAAGCATCATGCAAGCAGCATTCACAAGAAACATGAATTAAGCATAAATAAAACAGTTTTTACAACAAAGAACACAACTAGAACAAAAAACACTTTAGTGCAAAGTCTATTCAAAACCATCTTTCTTTCATGTAAGTCACTCTTTATCAAGGAATGCCACTCTTTGACTGTCCAAGATGGTAGCGCAACGCAGTTTGCAGCGGCCACTCTGGAGCTGATATCTGTTAATTGTTAAGCGGGGTGCCATGCACAATCCTAATCTGATGAAAAACAGATGTGGGAGCACAGAGGAACATCTGGAAATCTCCAGGAAGGCCCTCTTCTTTGCTGCTGCTGTTGTGAGGTCCAGGTCTCTGCTGGGAAGAACAGGCCCCCAGTCCTCGGGGTCGCGTTACTAGTGACCGGTGGGGGCATTGTAGTGCACTCGGCAGAGGATGGTGCTCAGAGAGGCTTTACCAGAGGGGATGGTCGGAGGCTTGGAGGTTCAACGGACTCGGAGTCCGCTACGGTCGGGGCGCTTTCACTGTGTGCTGCATCTGCGAGGCTGAGTCCGGCGGCGCCGTTGAAGTCCATAGCGGGGGTATTCCCTTCTGCCGCCTGTGTGGGATGACGAGTCTATCGGGACCCTGAGGACTTGTGGAAACTGTGTGGTGGTTTTTTTCGAACTTATACTCTTTTAACATCTTTGGACTATTTTTACTGTGCCCATGGTCTGTTTTTTTAATCAATTATGGTATTGTCTGCACTGTTGTAACTATATGTTAACTATAACTATATGTAACTATGTGGTTTTGTTTAGGTCTTGTAGCTTTAGTTTTTGGTTTGTTGGGTGGTAGTGTTGGTCTCTTGACTTGGTGTGTCTGGGTAGTCTTGTTTTGTCTGGTGGATTTGGAGCTCCTTTCCGGGGAATGCGCTAAGATGGTAGCGTGATATTAATACGCAGCAGCCCCTCCGGACTCTGGATTTGGGGATTACCAAACGTTATGTGGATTTTCTGGTGTAGTCTGTTTTGTTGTGTGTTTTTGTGATATCATTCTGGAGAACGTTGTCTCATTTTTTAACTGCATTGCATTTGTGGTTTCTAAATGACAATGAACTGAAACTGAACTGAACTGAGCTGAACTGAATATCTTTTTTGATTCTGCCATATAAATTCCACAAAGCTACTAACCTAAGAGATACCTCGCAAGACCATGAGACCATAAGACATAGGAGCAGAATTAGGCTATTCAATCGAGCAAGTCTGCTCTGCCATTCCATCATAGTCGATCCCGGATCTCACCCAACCCCACACACCGGCCTTCTTGCCATATTATTTGATGACCCATCCATCAGGAAATGATCAACTCCTGCCATAAATTTACCCACAGGCTTGCCTTCCTCTGCAGTCTATGGCAGGGCATTCCACAGATTCACTACTCTCTGGCTAAAAAAAAATCCTCCTCACCTCCATTCTAAAAGGTCGCCCCTCAGTTCTGAGGCTGTGCCCTCTAGTTCTGGATACCCCCACCACAGGAAACATCATCTCCACTTCCACCCTATCTAGTCCTTTCAACATTCAGTAGGTTTCAATGAGATCCCCATACATTCTTTGAAATTCCAGTGCATACAGGCCCAAAGCTGCCAAACACTCCTCATATCTCAACCCCTTCATTCCCAGAATAATCCTTGTGAACCTCCTCTGGACTCTCTCCAATGACAACACCTCCTTTCTGAGATATGGGGCCCAAAACTGTTGACAATACTCTAAGTGCGGCCTGACCGGTGTCTCATAAAGGCTTGCTTTTATATTCTATTCCCCTTGAAATAAATGCCAACATTACATTAGCCTTCTTTATCACAGACTTAACCTGTAAATTAACCTTCTTGGAGTCTTGCACAAGGACTCGCAAAACCCTCTGCACCTTTGATGTTTGAACCTTCCCCATTTAGGTAATGGTCCACACTATTGTTCCTTTTACTAAAATGCATTATCATACATTTCCCAACACTGTATTCCATCTGCCACTTTCTTGCCTATTCTTCCAATTTGTTCAAGTACTGCTGCCATTGCATTGTTTCCTCAGCACTACCTACACCCTCCACCTATCTTCATATCATCCACAAACTTTGCCACAAAGCCATCAATTCCATTATACAAATCATTGAAAAACAATATGAAAAGTAGCAGTCCCAATACTGACTCCTGAGGAACACCTCTAGTCATTAGCAGCCAACCAGAAAAAGGTCCCTTTATTTCCACTCACTGTCTCCTGCCTATTAGCCATTTCTTTATTTGTGCCAGTATCTTTTTTGTAATGCCATAGGATTTTATCTTGTTAAGCAGCCTCATAGGTGGCACGTTAGCAAATGCCTTCTGAAAATCCAAGTAAATGACATCCACTGCCTCTCCTTTCACCACCCTGCTTGTTACTTCCTCGAAGAACTCTAACCAGGCAGCATTTCCCTTTACAGAAACCATGCTGACTTTGACTATTTTATCATTAATCTCCAAGTACTCCAAGGCATGTCCTGAGTGATGGAGGTCCTTAATAATGGATGTTGCCTTTTGAAGGTGTCTTTGATAAGAATCAATAACATGGACAATGATTGTAATCTATTTAAATACAGTTGTGATTTAAGTAATATTTAGATGTATTAAAAATCAATTAGATTTCTCATGATTGAATATCTGTCAGAATGGTGACAACTAAAAAAGTAACTTTTAAAAAATATTTCTATTTGCTGATAGCTGCACTGTAAGACTCCTTAAGCATTAGGCTTGTCCATATCACCTCAAGAGTCTGCCCAGTCCAGCTTGCCTATTCATTCTATTTTGTAGTTCTTGTCAGCAGTTCCTGTTAGGTGGCATCTACGGAGGGAATAAACAGACCCTTCATCAGGACTCTCGGCTCAAAACATTGTTATTCCCCTCCATAGGTGCTGCTTTACTTACTGGGTTCCTCCAGCATTTTGTGTGTATTGCTTTTCATTTCAATCATTTTGGTTATATATGTTGCTGATGCAAAGATTAAGTTGGTGTAATATTCAAAACTACGTTGTTGTGAAAAATCTCTTCCCTTCTCTGCCTACTGAGGAAACCTCAAGTCCAAAAAACAGCTCAGCTTTCAACTTGTGTTGAGTTTAGGTGCTGGCAACAGCGTTTTATTAATTCAAATACAGGGTCTCCCCAGGTTACAAATAACCTGACTAACAGAAATCCAATTTACACAATTTCTACCATACAATTTTGAAAACATTTTTCAAGCTAATACTAAGAATAATAAAATGTTTCATAGTTTTCATTAATGGCTGGCTACTGTATGCTGTATATTCCACTAGCTTAACTATTAGTGGTGATACAAATACAAATACTTTATTGTCACCAAACAATTGATACTAGAGCGTACAATCATCATAGTGATATTTGTTTCTGCACATGATAACATGATTATTGACTAAATGAAACAACTACAGCAATTGCATGTGAAGTGATATGATATGGGTTATGCAGTTCATCATTTTGATAAATCTAACCCACTGTTCACAAGTCATCAGGTTTGATTTTCCACCAAAGCCACACAACTGAGCAACAATAATCTTAGTATGGAATAAGTGATAAAAGTGGCTATAGTAATTCCTTCGTGCAGCATATACTCAGGAATAATCTAATCATTGATTCATAGTTGGTTTCCATCAGAACCACTTAGCTCAGACCTGATTATGGCTTTCATCCAGACATAGACACAATTTAAGGAGAAGAGAATCATTGCTCATAAAGTCAAGGCAGCCTCATTTGAATCAAGGAACAATTCAAGCAAAACTGAGTTCAATAGAAGTCAAAGGGAAACCTGTTAAAAAAACAACAGGAGTCATATCTAAAACAAAAAAAGATAGTGTGGCTTTCAAAAGCCAAGTGAACTATTTGTAATCTGATATAATTTTGGCTGAAACCCATTGAATTGGTGCTCACAATAATAATGTAATGAAAATCAATTTCCTTTGAGTTTGTGACTTAAAGCATGCAAGGAACACATCTAGATTTCATAACCATAAGGAAATATAGCTAATATTCCACAATAAGGCTAAACAGAGTAACCTTGATCCAAAGCATGCTCTCAAAATACCTAATCATAAATGGTATCCATTGTTTTTAAAGGTTAAATAACAACAATTTAGGTGTTAATATACAATTTATGGATATTCCTAAATAAAATATGCTGCTCACATTTAGCCTTGTAGAAATTGTATTTTGCCATCGGTTGCCTTTGGCTGGGTTTTACCCTTTATAAGAACTTGATGCATTTGGTTATTAATGTGCCATTACAATTGCTGCAGGAAGTCTTCCCAAAACAAATATTATTCCACTTTGATGACATTTTAAGTGTCCTTGGTTGCCAGTCGAATTCCTTGGTCTGGGAAATTAATAACTGTGAGTATAGACTCTCAATTCCTAAGGCCTTGATATAAACTTTCAGGAGGATTAGGAGTGGGTTTAGAGATAAGATGTCAGAACCATATAGAGAACGTACAATGTGTGCACGTATCAACGTCATTTAACGGAGTCACCTTATTACTTCTAGTTTGGCATTCATTAACCATGGCATGGAGTTGCATGACAGAATATGAACTTTGTCATTTGCAGAGCAAAGTAAAAGACAGAAATGAGATCATTGGGAGGTTTGGTGAAAAGGAGATCACTTCACAAATTGGAAGTCTGTAGAGGTAGACTATGAACATAGACTATGACTCCAAAATATTTAGGCATGGGCTGATGAATGGTAAGTTATATTCATTCTAAACAAATAGCAACCAATAACCATTTTCATTAAGAAGGAAGTTCTAACTACTTTCCCTCAATGCAGTTCAGCACAGAGCAGCATGCCTGATTGCTGTATGACCCACTATCCTAATTGCCTTTGCAAACCATGGGCTCTAGTATAAGCCCCAGTCACAAAGTGCTTTGAAGTAAATTACCCACAATTCTAAAGCACCTCAAAAGACAACTGAGAAATATAAAGACAGTGGGCATATGAAAATGCCTAAAACTACAATTTCATCACCAATCAATTTATCAGAAATGGCTTTCCATTGTTCCACTGGTGATGGTTCAAAACCTTGGAAATCCACCAGAAGCATGGTGAAATTGCCTTCTCTTCAAGGGAGGGGGTATTTGCAGCCGTACAGTGCATTAAGGTGGATAAATCCCCAGGGCCTGACCAAATGCATTCTTGGACTTTGTGAGAGGCTAGAGAAGAAACTGCAGAAGCCCTTACAGAAATATTTGCTTCATCGTAAACTTCTGTTGAGGTTCCTAAAGACTGGAGGATGGCCAATGTTGTTCCATTGTTTAAAAAAGTTAATACGACAAGCCAGGGAACTATAGGCCAGTCAGCCTGACATCAATAGTGGGGAAGTTACTTGAGAAAATTCAGAGGGACAGGATCTACCAGCATTCGGATAGACAGGGTCTGATTAGGAGTCAGTATAGCTTTGTGTGTGGGAAGTCACATTGATGAACATTTTAGAGTTATTTGAAAAGGTAACCAAAAAGGTAGGTGACAGTAGGGCAGTGGCTGTTGTCTAGTTTAGCAATGTCGTCAACAAGGTTCAAAATTGTTGGCTGGTTTCAAAGGTTAGGTCCCGTGGTACCCAGGGTGAGCTAGTCAGGTGGATTCAAAATGGTCAGAGGTAGGAAGTAGAGTGTGATGTTTGAGGTGGTTTCTTGGAATGGAGGCTGGTGACTAGTGCTATGATGGATGGGGTCAAAGTTCAAATTAAATTTATTAGCAAAGTTCATATATGTCACCATATGCAACCCTGAGATTCATTTTCTTGTGGACATATTCAATAAATCCATAAAAGAAGCAATGAAAGACCGCACCAACCTTGGCGTCCATCAGTGTGCAAAAGACAACAAACCGTACAAATACAAAAAGAAAGAAATAATAATAAAAATAAATAAGCAACAAATATCAAAAACATGACTTGAAGAGTACTTGAAAGTGAGGCCATAGGTTGTGGGAACATTTCAATAATGGGGCAACTGAAGTTGAGTGAAGTTATCTCTTTTGGTTCAAGAGCCTGATGGTTCATGGTGTGTGAGTCCTGAGGCTCTTGTACCTTCTTCCTGATGGCAGCAACAAGAAGAGAGCATGTTGTGGGAGTCCCTAAATATGGATGCTGCTTTCCTGTGCAACACTTCATGTAGATGTGCTCAATGGTGGGGAGGGCTTTACCCGTGATGGACTGAGCCATATCCACTACTTTTTGTTGCATTTTCTATTCAAGGGCAATGGTGTTTCCATACCAGGCTGTGATGCAGCCAGTCAATATACCCTGTACCACATATCTTTAGAAGTTTGTCAAAGTTTCAGATGCATACCGAATATTTGCAGACTCCTAAGGAAATAGAGACACTACTGTGTTTTCATTGTAATTGCACTTATGTGCTGAGTTCAGGACAGGTCCTCTGAAATAAAATCACAGAGGAATTTATAGTTGCTGACCCTCTCCTCCTCTGATTCACTAATGAGGACTGGCTCATGGATCTCTGGTTTCCTCCTCCTGGAGTCAATAACCTGCTCCTTAGTTTTGTTGACATTGATTAAGAGGTTGTTGTTGTGGCACCACTCAGCCAGATTTTCAATCTCCATCCTATATGCTGATTTGCCACCAAATTTGATTCAGCCTATGACAGTGGCATTGTCAGCAAACTTGAATATGGCATTGCAGCTGTGCTTAGCCACATATTCAGAAGTGTAAAGCAAGTAGAGCAGGGGGCTAAGCGCACAGCCTTGAGATGCACCTATGCTGATGGAGATTGTGGAGGAGATGTTGTTGCCAATTCAAATTTCCTCTACTGCAAGTGAGGAAATCAAGTATCCAATTGCACTAGGAGATATTGAAGCCAAGGTCTTGAAGCCTATTGATTAGTTCTGAGGGGATGATGACATTGAATGCCGAGCTGTAGTCAATGAAGAGCATCCTGATGTAAGCCTCTTTGTTGTCCAGATGGTTCAGGACTGAGTGGCATCTGCTATGGACCTGTTGCTCTGGTAGGCAAATTGCAGCTGAATGAAGTTGCTTCTCAGGCAGGAGTTGATATGTTTCATCACCAGCTTCTCAAAGCACTTTATCACTGTCAATGTAAGAGCTACTGGATGATAGTCATTGAGGCAAATTACCACATCCTCCTTAGGCACTGATACTAATTGAAGCCTGCTTGAAGGAGGTGGGTACCTTTAACTGCCAAAGCAAGATGTTAAAGATCTCAGTGAACACTCCAGCCAGGTGATCAGCACAAATTTTTAGTACTTGGCCAGGTGCCCCATTTGGGCTGGATGCTTTTTGTGGGTTCACCATACTGAAGGCTTCTCACACCTTGGTCTCAGAGACTGAAATCACGGAATCATCAGGGGCTGTGGGAAATTATGATGGTTTCTCCTTGTTTTGATGGTCAAAGCGAACATAGAAGGTATTGAGCTCATCTGGAAGTGAAATCTTGTTGTCACGCTTGTCACTTGATTTTACTTTATAAGACGTGGCCTATCGAGTCTTCTCCGCCATTTCATCATGGCTGATTCAATTTTCCTCTCAGCTCCAATCTCCTGCCTTCTCCCCATATCCCTTCATGCTCTGACCAATCAAGAATCTATCAACCTCTGCCTTAAATATACATAAAGACTTGTCCTCCACAGCTGCCCGTGGCAAAGAATTCCACAGATTCACCATTCTATGGCTAAAGAAATTCCTCCTCATCTCCGTTCTAAAAGGACACCCCTCTATTCTGAGGTTGTGTCCTCTGATCTTAGACAATCCCACCACAGGAAACGTTCTGGCCATATCCACTCTATCAAGGCCTTTCACCATTCGATAGGTTCTCATTCTTCTGAATTCCAGTGTATTTTCTCTCCACTTAGAAAACAGTGAACTGTGTCATTTCTTCTACCAAAGTGCTTGACCATACAGTTCCCAACATTGTATTCCATCTGCCATTTCTTTGCCCATTCTCCTAATCTGTCAAAGTCCTTCTGCAGCCTCTCTACTTTCTCAAAACTACATGCCTGTCCACCTATCTTCATATCATCTGCAAACTTTGCAACAAAGCCGTCAATTCCATCATCCAAATAATTGACATATAATGTAAAAATAATCGGTCCCAACACAGACCCCTATGGAATAACACTAGCCACACGCAGCCTTCCAGAAAAGGCTCACTTTATTCCCATTCTTTGTTTCCTGCCAGTCAGTTATTGCTTTATCCATGCCAGAATATTTCCTGTAATACCATGGGCTTGTAGCTTGTTAAGCATCCTCATATGTGGCACCTTGTGAAAGGCATTCTGAAAATCCAAGTACACCAATTCTCCACTGTCTATCCTGCTTGCTATTTCCTCAAATAATTCCAACAGATTTGTCTGACTTGACTTAACCTTAAGGAAACCATGCTGACTATGTGCTATTTTATCATGTGCCTCCAAGTACCCTGAGATCTCTTCCTTAATAATTGACTCCAACATCTTCCCAACCACTGAGGTCAGACTAACTGGCTTATACTTTCCTTTCTTCTGCCCTCCCTCCCTTCTTGAAGAGTGGAGTGAAATTTGCAATTTTCTGATCTTCTGGAACCATTTCAGAATCTAGTGATTCTTGTAAGATCATCATTAATGCCTGCACGATCTCTTCAGCCACCTCTTTCAGAACTCTGGGGTGTACACCATCAGGCCCAGGTGACTTGACTACCTTCAGACTTTTCAGTTTCCAAAGAACCTTCTCACTAGTTATAGTAACTTCACACAGTTCATAACCCCCTGACACCTGGAACTTCCACCATACTGCTAGTGTTTTCCACAGTGAAGACTGATGCAAAATATTTATTCAGTTTGTTGCCATTTCGTTGCCCCCATTACTATCTCTCCAGTGTCATTTTCCAGCAGTCTGATATCCACTCTCGCCTCTATTTTACACTTTATGTATCTGAAGAAACTTTTGGTATCCTCTTTAATATTATTGGCTAGCTTACTTTCATATCCCATCCTTACCTCCTTAACTACTTTTTTATTTGCCTTCTGCTGATTTTTGAAAGCTTCCCAATCCTCTAACTTCCCATGAAATTTTGCTTTATTATATGCCCTATCTTTGGCTTTTATGTTGGCTTTGACTTCTCAGTATGATAGTAGTCTAATGTGTTGGGACCCCTGTTACTTGCTATTTATAGAAATGATTTGGATATGAATACTTAAGACATGATCAATAAGTTTGCAGATAACATAAACCAGGAGGTGTTGTTGAAAGAGAAGAAGGTTATCATACATTAGAAGCGGATATTGATCGGTTAAAGAAGTGGACTGAGGAGTGAGAAATAGATTTGAATGCAGATGAACGTGAGGTGATGCATTCTGGAAAGTAAAACCAGTGTAGGACTTATACTATGAATGGTACGGCATTAGAGTGAGTAATCGGACAGAGAGATTTGTGAGTACATGTGCACAGTTCATTGAACACAGTGTCACAGGTAGAAAGTGGTGAAAAGGTGTTTAGCACGCTGGCCTTCATCAGGCAGGGCACCGAATGCATTATGTTGCAATTGTGTAAGTCGTTGGTGAGGCTGTACCTGGAGTACTGCGTACAATTTTGGTCACCCTGTTAGAAGGAGGATGTGATTAAACTGAAAAGAGTGCAGAAACTATGTATGAGGATGTTGCTAGGACTAGAGTGCCTGAGTTATAGGGAGAAGTTGGCTAGACTAGTTCTTTATTCCTTGGAATATAGGAGAATGAAAAGCAACCTTATAGAAATGTTTAAAATTATAAGAGGCCTGGTTAAGGTGCGTGGTAACAGTCTTTTCCCCAAGGTATGGGAGTCCAAAACAAGGAGGCATATGTTTAGGGTGAGAGGGAAATGACTTGAAAGAAACCTGAGGGGCAACTTTTTCACACATAGTGATGAATATATGAAATGTAGGTTTCAAGGCAGATACAATAATATCATTTAAGACGGACTTGGATAGTTATGTGGATTGGCAGGGCTTAGAGCGATATGGAATGAATACAGGAAATTGGGACAAATTGGGTTGTGAATAAAGAGAGCCTTTGTGGTTGGCTGGTGATAACTAGTTGTGTTCCAAAGGGGTCTGTGTTGGTACTGTTTCTTTTTACGTTAATGTCAGTGATTTGAATGATGGAATTTATGGTTTTGTGGCCAAGTTTGTGGGCAATATGAAAATAGGTGGAGGGGCAAGTAGTTTTGAGGAAGTAGAGAGGCTACAGAAGGATTTGGACAGATTAGGAGAAGAGAATGGACAAAGAAGAGGCTGATGGAATACAGTGTCAGGAAGTGTATGGTCATGCACTTAGGAAGAAGAAATAAAAGCATAGGCTATTTTCTAACTAGAAAGAAAGTTAAAAAATCTGAGGTGCAAAGTGACTTGGGAGCCCTTGTGCAGGATTCTCTAAAAGCTGAAGCTTTTTAAAGTACTGCTGAGGCATCACTTGGAGAATTGTGAGCAGGTTTGTGTCCCTTATCCTACAAAGGATGTGCTGAAACTGGAAATGGTTTAAAAGAGACTCACGAAAATGATTCCAGGATTGAATGGCTTGTCACATGAAGAGCATTTGATGGGTTTGGCCCTGTACTCACTAGAGTTCAGAAGAAAGAGAGGTGAACTCATTGAAGTCTATCGAATGTTGAAAGGGCTTGGTAGAGTGAATGTAGAGAGAATGTTTCCTATGGTGGGGGAGTCTAAGACCAGAGGACACAGCCCCAGAATAGAAAGGCATCCTTTTAGAATGGAGATGAGGAGGAATTTCTTTAGCCAGAGTGGTGAAATCTGTGGAATTTGTTGCCACAGGCAGATGTGGAGGCCAGGTCATCAGGTATATTTAAGGCAGAGGTTGATAGATTCTTGATTGGTCAGGGCTTGAATGGATGCAGAAAGAAAGCAGAGGATTGGGGCTGAAAGGGAATATGGATCAGCCATAATGAAATGGCAGAGCAGACTCATTGGGCTAAAAGGCCTAATTCTGCTTATATCTTCAGGTCTTATATTCCCATGTATGTCTTCCTAGTCCTTCTTGGCAGAGTTTCATTCTTTAAGGAGAAGGGCAATGGTCTCATTCACAATGCATCAATCATGAGTTTGGTATTGCCAAATTGATGGTCATATATGAAAGATCTGATGGCTAGTCCTCAGCAGACAAGATCTTGGTGTTTGCTTGTTTGAAAGGTTTCATTGTAAGGCCTTCTGGCAAATAACTTTGGCAGTTTGCTAGAGGAGTACTGTTGCCAGAACACCAGCTTTTAATTTGCCTAATCTATTCACCCTACCCAGTACTTGGTGTATGTCCTGGCTCCTCTGAATTATATTCCCAGCATCTTCACGTAGTTGGAGCTAACAGTAATTAGCGTGCTCACTTGAACTGCTAGAAGATTTGTCATGAAAATGTATTTATATTTATGTATTTAAATTAAAATTGGAACTTCTGGAACATGTTCTTTCATGTTTTGTACATTCTTTAAAATTTTCTTTGGCTTCCCATTGGACTTTGTGCTTCAAGACAGGATCCAAAAAGTATCGTTGCTCGCAATGGTCTTATTGAGAGCAATACCAACTTTACACCTGGTTGGTTTCAAATGGTGTAATTATACACCTTTGGAAAGGAATTGATCTTGGTGGTTTTGGTTGCTTTCTTCTCAGCCACTCCATGAGGGTGTTGATCAATGTAAACACCAAGGATGTAACTAAGGCCTCTCAGAAGTCACACCACGAGTGTTTTTATAGTGACAGCTTTGCAACATGTATAACATTCTGTCAGCACTGAGCCCACTTTCCCAGGTTTGCTGGGATGGTAGCTGTAAAGTATTTAATTTTCAGTAATATTTGAGTAATATTACTCGAAAAAGTGGAAGACAACTGCGCAAGCGAACAATGCGACCAAGGGCTGCATCCTCTAGATGGTTCACAAAACTATTCCTTTCACTTCTTTTACGTCTTTTTTTTCTTTCAAATGTCATTCTGCTACTGGTGGAGACTGTGATCTACATTTTTGGTGCTGTTTAAAGGCCGATTGAGCGATCTGGCACTTTGCTGCCTCCCGGGGGTTCTGCGAGGCTTCCACTGAAGTACGGTATGTGGCCTCAAGGCCCAAGAAGCCTGAAGACGAGGCACGACCCCATGTTCGACCTCCATTTCTCTCCAATTTTGCCGGTTAGAGCATTGAGAAAGATTGAAATAATTCAGGAGTGGGCAGAAGGCAAGCAGGTGATCAGGATCGTCTATCAGGCTCTCACACACTGCTTGCAGAGGAAGGTATCTGTGTGTGACGGTCTTTCCCTCTTGCCCCAGCCCCAGAAGTCTCAACAGCAATCAGAGTGAACCCCCATGTCAGGAAAAATATCCCATAAGAGCAAGAACCCCTCCACAAGAGGATTATACTGTATATAAATAGATGATTTGAAAGCAAAAAGTTACATATTTGAGCTGAGATGCACCCTATATTGAGTTGGAGTTTATAGCTAACAGAGAGGAATGTAATGTATTTAATATTTCAGTAATATTTGAGCAATATTGTGAATACATTATTTGAGTAAGCATTCTTTGTTCTTTACATAATTCATTACAGGTTATATATAAAAGTACGTGAATGGCATATGTCATTACGCTATCTCGTCATATGTACACACCTCACTAAAGGAGAAACTAAGTAGACCCTTTCCCCAACTCCTGGGTTCTTCTTTCAATCAGTTTCTGGAGTTACAAAACATAACAGTTGTATTATAATACAGCACATAATGGTATTGGAACATTTTGTATGAAGTAACATTGCCATTTATGTACCCATTGGGTAATGCATCATACCATTATTAAGAAGCTTCTTCACGAACACAGTATCTTAATGTCCAGTATCGCGAAGGACATTAGACTGTAGTCTGGGAGAGTCGGTGGATATATACTTTGATTTTCAGAAGGCCATTGACAAGATATTGCACAGGAAGCTGCTAAACATGATAAGACCCCATGGTATTAGAGGAAAGATACTAGCATTGTCAGAAGAATGGTTGACTGGCAGGAGGCAAAGAATGAGAAAAAAAGGGGGCCTTTTCTGTTTGGCAGCTGGTGGCTAGTGGAGTTCCGCAGGGGTTGGTATTGGGAGCGCTTCTTTTCACATTCTATGTCAATGATTTGGATGATGGAATTGATGGCCTTGTTGCCAACTTTGCAGATGATGCAAAGTTAGGTGGAGGGGTGAGTAGTATTGAGGAAGCAGGGACAAAAGGACTTAAAATGGGAGAATAGATAAAGAAGTAGCAAATGGAATATGGTGTGGTGAAGGGTATGGTCGTACACTTTGGGAGAAGGAATAAAGGGGTAAAGTATTTTTCCAACAGGGAAAAAAATTCAAAAATCAGAGGTACCAAGGGACTTGGGAGTCATTATACTGGGTTTTCTAAAGGTTAACTGGTAGGTTGAGTCAGTGGTAAGGAAGGCAAATTCATTTTGAGAGGACTAGAATACAAAAGCAAGGATGTAATGCTAAGGGTTTATAAGGTAATTGGTCAGATCGCACTTGGAGTACTGTGAGCAGTTTTGGGCCCCTTATCTAAGAAAAGATGTGCTGACATTAGAGAGGATGTGCTGGAATTTTGCAAGAATGAATCTGGGAGTGAAAGTTCTGACATATGAGGAGTGTTTAATGCTCTAGTCCTGTACTTGCTTGAGTACAGCATGAGCAGGGATCATTTTGAAACCTATCCAATATTGAAAGGCCTAGACAGAGTGGATGTGGAGAGGATTTTTCCTGTTGCAGGTGAGTCTAGAACCAGAGGGCACAGCCTCAGAATAGAAAGGCATCCATTTAGAACAGAGATGAGAAGACATTTGTTTAGCCAGAGGGTGGTGAATCTGTGGAATTCATTGCCATAGACAGCTGTGGAGGCCAAGTCATTGGGTATATTTAAAGCGGAGTTTGATAGGCTCTTGATTAGTAAGGCTGTCAAAGGTTACAGGGAGAAGGCAGAAGAATGGAGTTGAGAGAGATAATAAATCAGTCATGATGGAATGGCAGAGCAGACTCAATGGGTTGTTCAGTGTCTTATGGTCTTATAGTCTACCACACAGAGGTTTTGCATTGGCTGCACCCGGCGTCTCTGCATCCCTTAGCACACACCCTGTAGCCTGTTGGCATTAATCCGCTTTCATGCATCTCAGACATCAGGAGTCCTGATGAAGGATCTCAGCCCAAAACATTGACCGTTTACTCTTCTCCATACAGGCTGCCTGTCCTGCTGAGTTCCTTCAACGTTTATTGTGTATTACTTTCTCAGACATCTCACTATGTTAAAAAACCGGTTAGGTTCAGACAGACCAAAGGGTATGAATGGACATTGCTTCACCTTGTTCACATTTGTTGTATTAGCTGCAGCCTCCTACAGCATAGATTAGAAGACTTTTCTTATCATTAAAGCTCAGGATCACATCATGTGCTGTGTTAGCTACTGAACTGGTGGGAGCCACTGCAGAAAAAACATTTAAAAAATATTCAGCTGGACGAAATGAATAGCTGCCTTGCACATTCCACTAACTTATTTAATTTTACTGCAATCTAAATTCATTGCTTGGCAACAATGTTGTCATGCAGATAATGTTATGATGATAACAAAGAAGTTCATTCAAGCAAATTTTCATAATCACGCCAACATGCTATCCCTTGGGACTGTGTAACCCTTTCAGTAAATTCTGACAAAATATGAACTGGGGTCAATTATTATTACTTAACAGAAAGAAGGATGTTATGTAATCCTATGAATTGAAAGTTATAATATAAAGCGTAACTGGACCAGAGAGACTATGGTTGTTAATTAAGAAGTGGTTATGAAATATAACATAGACTGCATGTGCCAAGTTCCTGTAACTTATATACATCCTCTGAATATAGACTGGTTCAACCCAAACTTTTAACTAGATTTATGATAAATGTGAGGCTACTTATGATAGGAGATGAATCAAGACTTAGTGCAAATATCTGGATGAGAATTGAAAGCTATAAAGGAATAACACAGAAACACAGAAAACCTACAACACAATACAGGCCCTTCAGCCCACAAAGCTGTGTCGAACATGTCCCTACCTTAGAAATTACTAGGCTTACCTATAGCCCTCTATTTTACTAAGCTCCATGTACCTATCTAAAAGCCTCTTAAAAGACCCTATCGTATCCGCCTCCACCACCATTGCCGGCAGCCCATTCCACGCACTCACCACTCTCTGATTAAAAAACTTATCCCTGACATCTCCTCTGTACCTACTCCCCAGCACCTTAAACCTGTGTCCTCTTGTGGCAACCATTTCATCCCTGGGAAAAAGCCTCTGACTATCCACATGATCAATACCTGTCATGGTCTTGTACACCTCTATCAGGTCACCTCTCATCCTCCTTCACTCCAAGGAGAAAAGGCTGAGTTCACTGGGTGTATGTTATAGACCCCCTAAGAGGGGCAAAACCATCACATGCAGACACTTACCTCTGGCAGCAGCATGCGTGAGCCTGGTAGACTGTCCTGATCACCTGCTTGCGTTCTGCCCACACCTCAATGATTTCAATCTTCCTCAATGCCTTAATCGGCAAAATTGGAGAGAAATGGAGTCAAACATGGGCTTGCGCCTTGGCTTCAGGCTTCTTGGGCCTTGAGTCAGTTGAAGAACAATGGGGTCGATTGAAAGAGGTAAGTGTTCATACCCAAGGTTGGGAGAAGCAATAAAAACAATAGATCAACTACATGGATGAATAAAGATACATATAAAAATTATTGATGAAAAGACACCTATAAAAGGAATACAAAAAATGGTAATAGTGTTAACTGTAGGGCATATGAAAATATAAGAGTTATAGTCAAGAGAGAAATTCAGATTGCCAAAAGGCAGGTTGAGAATGATATTACTGATAATGCTAAGATTTACCCCCAAGAGATTTTTTCAATACTTTATTAGTAAAAGAAAAGACAAGGAGGAAGTTAAGTGCATTAGAAATAATAGTGGGCTGATAAATTATGCAGAGAAGGACATAGTGGATACTCTTAACTCATATTTTGCTAAAATATTCACCTGTGAAGATGCCAGCAATATGCCAGTAAGTGTAGAGAAAAATAAAGTTATTTTTAGTGACTCAGAGATCTTAGAAAGTGAGATCTTGCTTCATCTGAAAAGGCTGAAAGTTAATAAATCTCCAGGGCCAGATAACATATATCCAAGGGTACTTAAGGAGGTCTGTGATTTTATATACAAACCCCTAACATGTATTTTTCAAGTCAGTGAAGACTGGTGAAATCCCTATGTACTGGAAATGGGCTAACATTGTGCCGGTATATAAGAAGGGTGACCAAACTGACTCTGGTAACTATAGACCAGTAAGCCTAACGTATATCATAGGTGAGATAATGGAAGAATTAATAAAGAATGAGGTGGGAAAACAGATGATAAGAACAGGCATGTTAGCAGAAAACCATCATGGGTTCAGAAAGGGGAAATCACGTTTTACTAATGTGCTGGAGTTCAATGAAGAGACAACTAAAATTTATGATAATAATAGAGCAGTTGATGTCATTTACATGGACCTACAGAAGGCTTTTGACAAGGTTCCCCACAAGAAGTTAATAATTAAATTCACTGGACAACAAATTATTTCAGAAGTGTTTCTTCCTCAGAATTTTTTGTTTATGATAGACTGCTTGAAGATGAACGCAAGTATAATTTCAGACTACTTGTATCACGTAGGAATTTGGAGAAACACCAAATTAACTTTTATTGAATATAATGTGTTTAATTGCATAATGGTGCTGATGCTTTGCAATAGTTCAATGAAGTTCAAAATATTTTGTTAATGATTTTCATTTTACTCAGTGTCTGAGGCTTCTCGCTTAAGTGTCCAACAATAATTCGCCAGCATTGATGGATTCCAGTTGCCCTGGTATCTTTTCTGCATGACTGCAATGTCCTGGTGAAATCTTTTACCATGCTCGTCACTGACAGCACCAAGGTTTGCAGGGAAGAAGTCTAAATGGGAATGCAGAAAATGAATCTTTAGTGACATGTTGCATTTCATGGTTTTATATGTTTGAAGCATGCTTTCAAACAACTGCATGTAGTTTGGTGCTCTGTAGATGCCAAGAAAAATTTCAACAACTGCCTTGAATGCCTTCCATGTGATTTTCTCCGGTCCCACTAGAACCTCTTGAAATTGCCTGTCATTGATGACCTGTTTGATTTGTGGACCGACAAAAATGCTTTCCTTAATCTTGGCATCAGTTATTCTGGGAAGCATTTGTCTCAAATATCAAAATCCTTCATAGAAATTTTAATGCCTAGTGATAGCAAATTGCATCCTTACAGTCCTGAACCCAATAATTATTACTAAAACCTGTCCTGCTGTGCAGCAGCCGTGCCGCCTAAGCCTGCCCAAGCATGCCTGGACAAGATAGGAAACTTTCCAACTTACATTGTAGGCAACATTTTAATTGACTTGAATTATGAATTGAAATAAGAAACATAAGTTTATTTAAAATGGTGCATGATAGGGAAATTTCATGGTGATTTTCATGATTAGTAGCCCAAAATTCATAAGATACACCTAAAGGTATTCAGGAAGCAAAATCTTTGTTGTTCAGTGTTAGGAGGTAGGCATTCAGGGTAAGACATGTGAATGGGTGCAGAATTGGCTCAAAAAACATAAAACAATGAGTTATGGTGAGATGATTATTTCACACCTAGATGTTAAAAGTGGGGTTCCACAGGAATAAGTTTTGGGGCTGCTGCTGTTTTTAATTTATATTAATGATTTGGATAAGCACAGAACCAATAAACTAGTAGGGGGATGGGCTGATAACATTCAGACAGCAGAATCAATACTTTTAGATCAAAACAAAATCCAGATGTGTGCAGATAAATGGCAGATGAAATTTAATGTAAGTAAAGGTAAAATATTACATCTAGGAAGTAGACATATTAGATATAAATATACAATGGGGGGTCTTGAGTTAGAAAGTGCACTGTATGAGAAGGATTATGAAGCATCCTTTAATATTCATCACTATCAACATGTAGGCAATACACAAGCGATTAGGAAGGCTATTAAAAACGTTGAGCTATATAATGTGCTCAGTGAATTTCAAGTCTAGAGACATTCTCGTTAAGCTGTATGATGTGCCTGTGAGGCCACACATTGAGTACTGTGGTCTCCATATTTTGTGGGGATATGAAGGCACTGGAAAGAGTTCAGAGAAGGGCGACGAGACTCATTCCAGGTCTGCAGGATAAGAACTATGAAGAAAGATTGAAAGAATAAAATCTCTTTAATATACGTAGACATAGAATGAGAGGAGACATGATAGAAGTGTTCAAAATCATTGAGAGTATAAGTAAGGTGGATGCCAGTTGCTACTTCAAAATTAATCCATCAATGAGGACACGGGGCAATAGGTGACAACTGGTTAAGGGAGATTTCAGGCTAACATCAGGAAGCATTTTTTAACACAGCAAGTTGTGGACACATGGAACAAACTACCTAGATGTGTAGTTGAGAGCAGTACCTTAGATATTTCCAAATCTAAACTTGATAGTTAATTCAACACGCTATGTGAATAGGAATTTGGCAAGCTTTGTTGAACCAAATAGCCTGGTCTTGTCAAGAGCTTTCTAATGTTCTAATAACAGAATGACCAATAACCAGTTTCCTTCAGCATCATCTGTTTTATCTTGTACAAATTGTCCAAGTAAGTCTAATACTAGAGAGTTAAGAAACAAAGCAAGAAGGAACTACCATGTTGTGTTTTCAATAAAATATTACACTGAAGATCCATCAAATCTCATAGGTGAATGTGAACAATCTCATTTTGAATAAGAGCAAGGAAAATATCACTGGTGTTTGTCTTAACCATCATTCATGCCTTGAGCAACACTGCTAAGAAAGGTTATCTGAAACTTATCATGATCATGTTTGTAGCTTGTGTCCAAATTGCTTGCTGCATTTCCCACATGGTAACAGATGATAATATTTGGTGTATCAAGTAGAACTTTTTAAAAGTTGAGCGTCCTGTGTAATATGACTTCTGATATATTGCTGCATGAAATGCTGTCATTATTGGAGCGTTGACTGCCTTCAATAAAGTATCCGTTATAATAGAGGAACTAGCCTCCATTCTATAGACTCCCTCTATACTTTTTTGCTGCTTCAGTAAAGCAGCCAGTATAATCAAAGATCCTGCCTGCCCCAGACATCCTCTCATCTTCCCTTTTCCATTGGGCAGAAGATACAAAAGCCTGAAAGCACACACCACCAGGATGAAGGATAGTTTCTGTCCCACTGTTATCAGACTCTTGAACGGACCTGTTGTATAATAAGATGGACTCTTGACCTCACAATCTATCTCATTATGATCTTGCACTTTATCGTTTCCCCACACTGCACTCTTTCAGTAGCTTTTACACTTTATTTTGCATTGTTATTGTTTTACTTTATTCTACCACAAGGCACTGTGCAATGATTTGATTTGCACAAATAGTATGCAAGACAAGTTTTCACTATATTTTGGTAGATGTGACAGTAATAAACTAATACCAATCTTTCATAGATAAATCTGCCTTTTGTTATTCACTTAAACAAATAACTATCAAAGAACCTATTGGTTCTGATGTTGAGTTTTGGGATACTGCTGTTTGAGGGAACAGGGGGGGTAATGATCCAAAATGGTATTTTCTTGGCAGAGCAGTATAAATGGGAGGCAGCGCATGGTGAATATGATGATGACTTTGAGAAATACAAGCAGTCTAAGGCAGGTGGGAATGGTCCTGAACACAAATTATATTCCTGAGGTCCCAGCGAAGGGAATAGAACGAAGAAGCACAATACACAAAGGAAGGAAGATGGTGATGCTATTGTTGGTGATGGGGCTGGCATTGCATGAGTCAGTGCAGAGTTGACATATGCAATGGACTTAGGCAAGATTTCACATAAAGTCATAATGAAAACCAAGATTACTGCAAGAGATTTTCAAGAGCTACAAGTTTGACTCATGCAACAAGACCAGAGGAAATGGTTGGTGAATATGTGAGCCAACTAAAGAGGTTCAATTTCCAAACCTATTAGATATCTCAAGTAGATAAAAGGGAGAATTGTTAAAAACCCATTGATTTGATTTGATTTGTTATCATTTCAGAGGATCTGTCCTGGGCACAGCATGTAAGTGCCATCACAAAGAAAGCACAGCAGTGCCTCTACTTCCTTAGAAGTTTGTGATGTTTCAGCAGGACATCCAAAATGTCGACAAACTTCCATACATGTGTGCCAGAGAGTACATTAACTGGTTGCGTCACAGCCTGCTGTGGAAATTCTACAAAAAATAGTGGTTACGACCCAGTCCATCACAAGTAAAGGCATTGAGCACATCTATTTAGTTGCAGATATGGGCTGAGAAATGGCAGATGAAATTTAACACAGATAAATGTGAGCTGTACCTCAGTAGGGCAAATGCAAGGAGACAGTACACTATTAAGGGCAAGGTCCTTAACAGTGTTGAGCAGAGAGATTTTGGGAACCAAGTTCACAGCTCCTTGAAAGTGGCTACACAGGTTGATAAGGTGATTAAAAAGGCTTATGGAATGCTTGCTTTTATTAGATGAGGCATTGATTCAAAAGTCAGGAGGTTATGTTACAACTTTCTAAAACTCTGATTAGGCCACATCTTGAGCATTGTGTATGTTCTGGTAGCTCCACTCTAAGAAGGACGTTGAAACTTTGGAGAGGTTTACCAAGATGCTGCCTGGTTCAGAGGGCATGTATTTTCACAAGAAGCTGGATAAACTTGGGTTACTTTCTCTAGAGCATTGGAGGCTATGGGGAGATCTGTTAGAAGCTTACAAGATTACGAGAGGCCTAGATAGAGTGCATAGAGAGTATCTGTTTCCCAGGGTTGAAATGTCTAATACTAGAGGACATACTTTGAAGGTGAGAGGGGGCAAGTTCAAGGAGGATATGAGGGATATGTTTTTCAGTCTGAGAGTCATGGATGCTGGGAATGCACTGCCTGGTATGGTGGTAGAGCCAAATACATTAGAAGCTTTTAAGAGATGTTTCAATAGCAACATGGTGTAGTTTGGAGGGATTAGTATTTGGGAGTTTTTGATTTGCTTTTTATCTGGTTCAGCAGAAAATTGTGGGCTGATTGGCCTGTTCCTGTGCTGTACTCCTCTATGTTCTATGTACATGAAGCATTGCCGATCATCCAGGATACCCACCATCCAGGCCATGCTCGCTTGTCCCTGCTGCCATCAGGAAGAAGGTAGAGAAGCCTCAGGACTCTTAGTACCAGGTTCAGGAGCAGTTATTGCCCTCAACCATCAGGCTATTGAACCAGAGGGATTAACTTCACTCACCCCATCACTGAACTGTTCCCACAACCCAAGTACTCACTTTTCAAAGACTTTTCATCTCATGTTCTCTAAATTTATTGCCTACTTATTATTCTTTTGCTCTTCAAATTTGCAGTCTGTGGTCCTTTGAAAATTGTTTGTTTGTCTGTCCTGTGGGATATAGTCTTTGGTTGATTCTATTATTTTTCTTGGGTTTACTGTGTATGCCTGCAAGAAAAGTAATCTGTATTTTGTACTTGGTAGAATATGTACTTTGATAATAAACTTACTTTGAACTTTGAACCTGGATTTAATATCTGAGGCAGTGGGAAGAATTGCCAAGAGAATGGATTAAGTTGGTTAAAAACCTGAGGTGGTTTCTTCTCTTGACATAATTATGAGATGCATGCAAGAAAACTCCCAGCAAGAAGGCCATAAAACCATAAGACATAAGAACAGAATTAGGCCATTTGGCCCATCAAGTCTGCTCTGCCATTTCATCATGACTGATCCATTTCTCTCTGAACCCCATCCTCCTGCCTTCTCTCTGTAACCTTTCACACCTTGACTAATCAAGAACCTATCAACCTCTGCCTCACACCCAGTGACCTGGTCTCTGCAACTGCCTATGGCAGCAAATTCCCTAGATTCACCACCCTCTGACTAATGAAATTCCTCCTCATGTCTGTTCTAATTACACATCCTTCTATTCTGAGGCTGTGCCCTCTGGTCTTAGACAACACCACCATAGGAAACATCCTCTCCACATCATAGACACAAGAGGTACGACAGATGCTGGAAACCTGGAGCAATACACACAATGTGTTAGAGGAGCTCAGTAGATCAGACAGTATCTATGGACTGTAATAAACAGTCAATAAACAGGACTCAGTCCTGATGAATGCTCTCGGCCTGAAACCTCAGCTGTTTACTTCCAAGCATAGCTGCTGCCTGATCTACTGAGCTCCTCTAGCACACTGTGTGTAATCCACTCCACATCTACTCTATTCTACGTCTTTCAACATTCAATAGCTTTCAATGAGATTCAAGATTCAAGTACATTTATTGTCAAAGAATGTATAAATTATACAACCTTAAGATTTGCTTTGCTCACAGGTAGCCACAAAGCAAGAAACCCATAAGAACCCAATAAAAGGAAAAAAAAGAAGAAACATAAAAGATCAACATTCACTGTGCAAGAGAAAGAAATATGAATACAAATCATGGAAACAATTGAAGTGAACAACAACATCCCGAACCAACATTGAGTCTAGGCCCAAAGCCTTGTTTATCAGTTCATCATATTACCGGGCATGGAGCAAAGCAGCCGGGGCAGGCTTCATAGCCTCAGCACCTTGGGACTGACCATCATGGAGAACGAGTGAAACCAGCTCTTCTCCTGACCGACACCGTCTTTTTAGTCTATCTGGGCCGGCATTTAAATTGACCATGCAATGGCTCAGTGGAAGACTCCAGTGCCCAGAAGAGAGGAGTGAAGAATGTGGAGAGCAAGCAAAATTGGCTCTCACCTCCGATCTGGGCCAGCGTTTAAATTGTCTAAACAGTGAATAGTACCTCGCTCTAGACCCAGCTGCAGTGAAAGACTCCAGGCCTAGACCATGCCACCCAGTGACTCGCTCCAGGCCCAAATTTCATCACCTAACCCAAAACCGCTCTCAAGCTCTTCAGCGCCCACAGCAATCCAACCTCGCACCCAGGCCAGTTGTATGGAGATCAGACCTCCATCTGCAACGATTCTGCAACACGCTATCTCGGCTCAACCCTCAAACTCTCCTTGGCATCGCTCACTCCTTCACAGGTTGTGGCGATTATTTACCATGAATTACCTCAGAAAAGGTATATTCAAGATTCCCCATGTTCTTCTAAATTCCAGCGAGTACAAACCCAGAGCCAGAACTCCTTAAACAATAAGCCTTTCATTCTCAGAATCATTCTTGTGAAACTCCTCTGAACCCTCTCCAGTGTCAGCACATCCTTTCTTAAATAAGGGGCGCAAAACTTCTCACAATACTCCATGTGAGGCCTCATATAAAGCTTCCACATTACATCCTTGCTTTTATATTCTAATCCTCTCAAAATGGATGCTAACATTGCATTCACCTTCCTCACCAACAACTCAACCTGAAAATTAATCTTTGGGAGGTCCTTCACACATACTCCCAAGCCCACTTACCCCACAGATTTTTGAAATTTTTTTTCTCCCCATTTAGAAAATAGTTTATACTTTTATTCTCTCTACCAAAGTGCATGACCATGCACTTCCAAACACTATATTCCATCTGGCATATCTTCGCACATTCTCCTAATCCATTTTAGACTTCCTACCGCCTCCTTGCTTCTTCAACACTGGCAGCCAATAAGAAAGCGCTCCATTTATTCCAACTCTTTGCCTCCAACTCCAGCCAATCAGCCACTGCACAACCCTTACTGGGATCTTTCCTGTAATACCATGGGCTATTATCTTGTTAAGCAGCCTCATGTACAGCACCTTATCAAAGGCATCCTGAAAATCCAAGTATGTAACATCCACTGATTCTGTTGTGTCTATTCTGCTTGTTATTTTCTCAAAGAGTTCCAAGAGATTTGTCAGACAAGATTTTCCCTCAAAGGAACCATGATGACTTTGACCTATTTTAGTATGTGCCTCCAAGTATCCTGGAACTACATCCTTAACAATCAACTGTACCATCTTCCCAACCACTGAGGTCAGGCTAACAGGTCTATAATTTATTTTCTTCTGCCTCCCTCCCTTCTTGAAAAGTGGAGTGACATTTGCAATTCTCCAGTCCTCCAGAAATGTGCCAGAATCCAGTGATTCTCGAAAGATCATTGCTAATTACTTTACAATCTCTTCAGTGATCTCTTTCAGAATCCTAGTGGTAGAGTCCATCTGGTCCAGATGACTTATCTACCTTCAGATCTTTCAAGCACCTTTCTCCCTAGCAATAGCAACTGCACTCACTTCTGCCCCCTGATACTCCTGAATTGCTGGCATACTGCTCGCGTCTTTCACGGTGAAGACTGATGGAAAATACTTGTTTAGTTTGTCCGCCATTTCTTTGTTCCCCATTACTACCTCTCCATCATCATTTTCCAGTGGTCCAGTATCTACTCTTGCCTTTTTTTACTCTTTTGTTATATATATATATATATATAGATATATATATATATATATATATATATATCTATATATATATATATAAAAAAGAAAAAAAAAACTTCTGGTATTTTAAAAATAATTTTGGATAGCTTACTTTCATATTTCATCGTTCCCTGTTATTGCTTTTTAGTTACCTTCTGTTAGTTTTTAAAAGTTTCTCAATCCTCTAACTTTCCACTACTTTTTGTTTTATTATATGCACTCTCATTTACTTTTATGTTGGCTTTAACGTCCCTTGTCAGCCATGGTTGCGTCATTCTGCTTCTTCTTTAGGATGTATATATCCCATGCCTTTGAAATTGCTCTCAGAAACTCCAGCCATTGCTGCTCTGCTGTTATTCCTGCTAGTGTCCACTTCCAATCAATTTTAGCCAGCTTCTCTCTCATGCTTCTGTAGTTCCCCGTACTCCACTGTAATACTGATACATCCTGACTTTTGCTTCTTCCTCTCAAATTTCAGGGGGACTTCTATCATATTACAATCATTGTCTCCCAAGTGTTCCTTTACCTTGAGATCCCCAATCAACTCCACGTTGTTAAACAATACCCAATCCAGAATAATTGAGCTCCTCGTTGGCTCAACCACAAGTTGCTTTAAAAAAAAGCCATCTCGTAGGCATTCTACAAGTACTCTCTCTTGGGATCCAGCACCAAACTGATTTTCCCAATCTACCTGCGTATTGAAATCCCCCATGAATATTGTAACATTGTCCTTTTGATGTGCCTTTTCAATCCCCCACTGTAATTTGTTACCTACTGTTCAGAGGCCTGTATACAACTCCCATCAGGGTCTTTTTACTCTTGCAACTTCTTAACTCTACCTTCAAGGACTATACGTCTTTTGATCCTGTGTCACCTTTTTTAAGGATTTGATTTCAGTTTTTACCAACAGAGCCATGACGTTCCCTCAGTGTACCTGTGTGTCCTTTCCATACAATGCGTATCCTTGGTTGTTAAGGTCCCATCTATAATCTTCTTTCAGCCACAACTCAGTGATGCACATAAAGTCATACTTGCCAATCTCTGAATGTGATCATCTACTTTATTACATATATGGTATGCATTCAAATATAACACCTTTAGTCCTGTATCCGTAACTCTTTTCGAATTTGTCCCCTTTTGACACTGCAACTCATCCCACTGACTGCAATTTTGCCCCTTCACCCGCCTGTCCTTCCCGGCTGTCTCACTGCACACTGTCATTGCTTGTAAACGAACAGTGCTATGCTCAGCCCTATCACTTTAATTCTCATCCCTTTGCCAAATTAGTTTAAACCCTCGACAGCACAGTCTTCTCCACGGCCAAGCCACATGGATTCTAACAGTGAGGTCAGCAGAAAAACCAAAGGTCACTTCAATACAAAAGGCAGGAGCCTCAGAACTTGTGTGTGCAGCTTGTTGCCTTTTGCACGTTGATTGTTTGTCCTGTTGGGAGCTGTTTTTCATCGATTCTATTATGGTTCTTGGATTTATTGAGCATGCCTGCAAGAAAACAAATCTTAGCATTTATATGGTGACATATATGTACTTCGATAATAAATTTACTTTGAACTTTGTGATGGGTTTTAAAGGAGCTATCTTCCCTCAGAATACTCTAAAGATTGTCCGGTACACGACACTCTGCGTAGTGATATGCCTTGGGACCCTGGCATTGGTTCTCAATGCCATCCTGAAACCTCCTTTCCCGCTTGAGCAGTAATGGGCCAAAGACAGCCTGGAATCAGTGAGATGCTGCATTATTTTAAGGAGAATTTCATCACATCCTTGTATCTTTTTGTGTGACGGACCTTGTTCTGCTCTGGGAGTCTGGTGTCGAATATGCAAATAAATCAGCCTAGCCCAGTATAGCCAGCTTTTTTTAAAATTACAAAATCCTTTATTACAAATATCGATGCTATACAATATATACAAATCAGTGGCAAACACAATTACTTCACTACAAATAGACAATAGACATTACACCAAAATGTTGCCATCTCTATCCACGATGGCACTTACACCCCGCGGAGCCCAACGGTCTCGAAACTCCTCTAAGGTCGCCGTGGACTGCGTGTGTTCTTTTTCAATATTCACCCGGGCACGAACATACCCTCTAAACATTGCCAGGCAGTCTGCCCGGGGAGATCCTCCCGCCACCCGTTTCCAAGACCCTCAGATGGCGGATTTCGCCAGTGTAGCCAGCTGTGTGTAACTGGGTCCTCAGCGCTGGATGTACTGTCCTGGGCAAGGAAACTGAGACTGGTTCGTTTCACCTTCCAGTGAAATTGGAGACAGCATTAGAAGTAATATTTCAGTGCTTTAAGATACCTGCTCCAGGCAGTCTAGATCTACAAAGCAGACAGGAAAACATAGATTTCTGGAGCATTTTTGGCATTGCTAAATGAAGTGTAAGATTCAATATTTTTAGGAGAGATTTGCATTGCAGTTCAAAAGTTCCACAGATCTTAAGAAGGAGGATGTTACAGTTGGGACGGAATGCTAAGATCAACCCCATGCAGCAAGAATAGTCAAAGTCAAGTTTACTGTCATGTGCACAAGTACAGGCATGCACAGGTGCAATGAAAATCTTACTTAGAGCAGCTTCACGGGCACATGACATCACATAAGCAGCATTCACAAGAAAAGCAAATTTACCATAAATTATATACAGCTTTTACCAGCAAGAACAAACATAGGTCAGTTTTAGTGCAAAGTAGTCAAAATGGTCATCGTGTTGCTAAACTGTAGCTATTAGGTTGATTCAAGAACTGACCAGTTAAAGCCAAGTAGCTTTTCTTGAACCTGGTGGTGTGGGATTTCAGGCCTCTGTACCTCCTGGAAGATTAGGACAGTGAGTGAAATTCTGTTTGGTTGTATTTACAACTGTATGTATCTCTAAAGACTTGGCGAATTGCATACTTCCACATTTATAAATAGATAATTGGAAACATAATTTTAACGTGCACAAATCGTTGACAATTGTATATTTTTAATGGGGAGGAGTGTAGTTAAGGGTACCTTTAAGAACTGAGTGTACCATAGAATTTGATACATTGTTGTACAAAACATTCCTTGAATAAAAGCTGTTTTATTTGTACTCTGCTATTTGTCTTAGTAAGCAGCAATTGTGAAGAGGATAAGGTTATTGCTACATGGTGATCTAATTTTTTTGCATCTGTATTTACTCAGGAGATGGACACAGAGTCTATTGAAGTGAGGCAAAGCGGCATCAACTTCAAGGGCCGAAGCAGATTACAAGGGAGGAGCTATTTGCTGTCTTGAGATAAATGAGAGTGGATAAGTTCCAGGGCCTGACAAGCTGTTCCCTCGGTCCCTACAGGAGGAAAGTGCAGAAGTTGCTGGGGCCATGGCTGAGATATTTTTCAAAGCAACAGGTGAGGTGCCAGAGGATTGGAGGATAGCTAATGTTGTTCCTTTCTTTTTTTCTTTTTTTATGAAAGGCTATAAAAATAAACCAGAAAATTAAAGGCCAGTGAGCCTGACATCAGTTGTAAGAAAGTTATTGGAAAGTATTCTAAGGTGCCAAGCTATATAAGTATTTGGATAGACTTGGACAGATTAGGGATAGACACTATGGCTTTGTGCACGGTAGGTCGTGTCTAACCAAACTTATAGAGTTTATCAAGTAATTTACCAGGAAAGTGATGAAGGCAAGGCTGTGGATTTTGTCTACGTGGATTTCAGCAAGGCATTTGATAAGGTCTGATTTGGGATGAACGTGAAGAAGGTTCAGTCACTCAGCATTCAAAGTGAGGTAGTAAATTGGATTAGACATTGGCTTTGTGGGAGAAGCCAGAGAGTGGTAGTAGATGGTCGCCTCTCTGACTGGTGGCCTGAGACTAGTGGAGTGCCGCAGGGATCAGCGCTGGGTCCTTTGTCATCTATATCAATGATCTGGATGATAATTTAGATAACTGGATCAACAAGTTTGCAGATCACACTAAGATTGGGGGGTGGCGGGTGGTATTGGACAGTGAGGGAGACTATAGTGACTTGCAGAGGGATTTAGCCCAGCTGGAAAAATAGACTGAAAAAATGTTAGATGGTGTTTAATGCAGCCAATTGCAAGGTATTGTTCTTCTGTAAGACCAACAAGGGTAGGTCTTATGCAATGAACGGTAGGGCACTGAGCAGTGTGGTAGAACAAAGGGATCTGGGAGTAGAGGCCTATAATTCATTGAAAGGGGCACCACGGGTACATAAGGTCATAAAGAAAGCTTTTGGCACATTAGCTTTCATAAATCAGTGTATTGACTACAGGAGATGGGATGTTATGTTGAAGTTGTATAAGATGTTGGTGAGGCCTAATTTGAAGTATTACGTGCAGTTTGGTCACCTACCTACAGCAAAGATATAGACAAGGTTGAAAGAGTGCACAGAAAATTTACAAGGACATTGCTGGAACTGAAGGACCTGAGCTATCAGGAAAGACTGAACAGGTTTATTCCTTGGAACTTAGAAGACTGAGAGGAGATTTGATAGGGGTATACAAAATTATGAGGGGTATAGACAGGTAAATACAAGCAAGCTTTTTCCATTGAGGTTGGGTAGGGCTACAACTAGAAGTCATGAGTTGAGCGTGAAAGGTGAAATGTTTAAGTGGAACATGAGGGAAAGCTTCTTCACTTAGTTTAGAGGGTCGTGAGATCGTGGAATGAGCTGCTGGCGCAGGTGGTATATGTGAGCTCAATTTCAACGTTCAAGGAAAGTTTGGATAGCGACATGATCCTGGTGCAGGTCGATGGGAATAGGCAGTATAAATGGTCCGGCACAGACTAAATGGACTGAAGGGCCTGTTTCTATAAGGGGCCTCTTTTCTCTGTCTCTTTGGAGTGATTTAAACTGGTTGAAGATTGATTTCTGTGATATCAGGGACATAAAGGAAAAGCTCGAGTGAATCATCATTATTTTTTTCTATCAAGAGCAGATTATTTCTCTCTCTCTCTCTCTCTCTCTCTCTCTCTCTCTCTCTCTCACTCTCTCTCTCATTCTCTCCCTCTCTCTCAAATATTTGGAAATTCAACTTTACAAGTAGGGTGCTTTTTAAATAAAAGAAGCTGCTTACCTTGTCAATACTTTCTATGGCTTACTCCACAGAGACAGACTCTTGGCAAGTACACTTCATGACCGTCATTATGAGTGCTACATAACCACACTCTGAGACAGATCAGAGTCATTCAAGTCTAGTGACCAACAAAATTACAGGAGGTCCAGGTACACTTCCCGGAAAGCCATCTCACAGATGAAGTGGCAACTCTGAACTAAACTTGAATCAACAAAGCATGCTTGACAGTTGTAGCAGGGCTTGAAAGCTATCACCACCATAAAAACAAGTGACGTTGGCAGCAACAGGCTTCACTTCCAGATAAGTTCAATGCCTTCTATGCTCACTTTGACTGTCAAAACATGGAAGAACCATCACAAACTCCCACAGATCCCTGTGATCCTGTGATTTCCGTCTCTGAGGCTGATATGCGAGCATCTTTCAGGAGGGTGAACCCACAAAAAGTGTCCTGCTCAGACAGGGTATCTGGTCAAGTACTAAAAGACATACACTAGCTGGAGTTTTCACTGAGATCTTTAACCTCTCACTTCAGTAGTCTGAGGTACCCAGCAAGCTTCACTTATATGGGTGCTTAAGAAAAATGTGGTAACCTGCCTCAATAACTATCATTTAGTAGCACTTACATTCATGATAATGAAGTGTTTTGAGAGGTTGGTGATGAAGCCTAGCACTCCTGAGGAGCGACTTAGATATGCTCTAATTTGCCTACTGGCACAACAGGTCCACAGCAGATGCTGTCTAATTGGTTCTTCACTCAACCCTGGAACATCTGGACAGCAACGAAGCATACATCGGAACAATCTTTATCGACTGCAGCTCGGCATTCAATGCTACCTTCCTCTCAAAACTAAACAGTAAGTTTCCAGACCTTGACCTCAATACCTCCTTGTGCAACTGGATCCTCGATTTCCTCATCTACATACCCCAGCCTGTTCAGATTGGCAACAACATCTCCTTTACAATCTCCATCACCATCAGCACACCAGAAGACTGTGTGCTTAGCCCCCTGCTCTACTTGCTTTACACTTATGACCGTGTGGCTAAGCACAGCTCCAATGCCATATTCAAGTTCGCCGATGACACCACAGTGATAGGCAAAATTAAAGGTGGTGACAAGTCAGCTTATAAGAGGGAGATTGAAAATCTGGCTGAGTGATACCACAGCAACAACCTCTTATTCAATGTCAGCAAGACCAAGAAACTAAAGGAGGAAACCAGAAATATATGAGTCAGTCATCGTTGAGGTATCAGAAGAGGGCTGGTTACCCTTGATGTTATCATTTCGGAGGACCTGCCCTGAACTCAGCTCATAAGTACAATTATGAAGAAAGCATGGCAGCACCTCCTCTTCCTTAGGAGTTTGCAAAGATTCGGCATGACATCTAAAACTTTTACAAACTTCTATAAGTGTATGCTGGAGAGTATATTGACTGGCTGCCTCACAGACTGATATGGAAAAATCATTGCCCTTGAATGGAAAATCCTACAAAAATGTGGATGTGGCCCAGTCCATCACGGGTAAAGCCCTCCCGGTTAAAGTCATCCTCACCATTGAGTACATCTACACAGAGTGTTGTCGCAGGAAAGCTGCATCCATGATCAGGGAACCTATCAACCTGGTCATGCTTTCTTCCCACTGCTCATCAGGAAGGAGGTACAGGACCCTCAGGACTCATACCACCAGTTCCAGGAACAGTTATTACACCTCAGCATCAGGCTCTTGAACCCACAAGAGAAATGTTCCCACAACCTATGGACTCGCTTGTTCTTGTTCTTATATTTACTGTTTATTTATTATTATTTATTTTTTTCTTTCTTTTTGTATTTGCCCAGTTTGTTGTACTTTGCACACTGGTTGTCCATCTATTGATTCAATTAAAGTTATTGGATTTATTGAGTAAGACCATAAGATATAGCTGCAGAAATAGACCATTCAGCTCATTGAGTCAGCTCCGCCATTCAATGATGGGCTGATCCAATTCTTCCAGTCATCCCCTCTCCCCTGCCTTCACCCCATACCCTTTGAAGCCCTGGCTAATCAAGAACTTATCTATCTCTGCCTTAAATACACCCAATGACTTGACCTCCACAGCTGTTCATGGCAACAAAGACCACAGATTTTCCACCCTCTGACTAAAGAAATTTCTCCGCATCTCTATTCTAAATTGACATTCTTCAATCTTGATGTTGTGCCCTCTTGTCCTAGACTCCCCTACCATGGGAAATAATTTTGCCATATTAATCTGTTCAGGCCTTTTAACATTTGGAATGTTTCTCATCTGTACCTACCTCCAAGCACCTTAAAACTGTCCTCTCATGCTAGCCATTTCAGCCCTGGGAAAAAGCTTCTGACTATCCACATGATCAATGCCACTCATTATCTTGTACACCTCTATCAGGTCACCTCTCATTCTCCATTGCTCCAAGGAGAAAAGGCCGAGTTCACTCAACCTATTCTCATAAGGCATGCTCCCCAATCCAGGTAACATCCTTGTAAATCTCCTCTGCACCCTTTCTATGGTTTCCACTTCCTTCCTGTAGTGAGGTGACCAGAACTGAGCACAATACTCCAAGTGGGGTCTGACCAGGGTCCTATATAGCTTCAACATTACCCATCAGCTCTTAAACTCAATCCCACAATTGATGAAGGCCAATGCTCCGTATGCCTTCTTAACCACAGAGTCAACCTGCATAGCAGATTTGAGTGTCCTATGATCTCAGACCCCAAGATCCCTCTGATCCTCCACACTGCCAAGAGTCTTGCCATTAATGCTATATTCTGCCATCATATTTGACCTACCAGAATGAACCATTTCACACTTATCTGGGCTGAAGTCTATCTGCCACTTCTCAGCCCAATTTTGCATCCTATAGATGTCCCACTGTAACCTCTGACAGCCCTCCACACTATCCACAACACCCCCAACCTTTGTGTCATTAGCAAATTTACTAACCCATCCCTCCACTTTCTCATCCAAGTCATTTATAAAAATTCACAAAGAGTAGGGGTCCCAGAATAGATCCCTGAGGCACACCACTGGTCACTGACCTCCATGCAGAATATGACCCGTTCATTCCTGGAATCATTCTTATGAATCTTCTCTAAACCCTCTCCAATGTCAGTATACCCTTTCTAAAATAAGGAGCCCAAAACTGCACACAATACTCAGTGTGGTCTCACGAGTGCCTGATAGAGTCTCAACATCACACCCCTGCTTTTATATTCTGTACCTCTAGAAATCAATGCCAACATTGCATTCGCATTCTTCACCACCCACTCAGCCTGGAGGTTAACCTTGGGTATCCTGCACAAGGACTCCCAAGTCCCTTTCCATCTCTGCATTTTGAATTCTCTCCCCATCTGAATAATAGTCTGCCCATTTGTTTCTTGCACCAAAGTGTATGACCATACCCTTTCCAACATTGTATTTCATTTGCCGTTTCTTTGCCCATTCCCCTAAACTATCTAAGTCTTTCTACAGACTCTGTTTCCTCAACACTACTCGCTACTCCACCTATTTTTGTACAATGGGTAAACTTAGCCACAAATCCATTAATCTATAGTCCAAATCATTGAAGTACATCGTAAAAAGCAACAGTCTCAACACCGACCCTTGTGGAACTCCACTGGTAACTGGCAGCCAGCCAGAAAAGGAAACCTTTATTCCTACTCTCTGTTTTCTGCCAATCAGCCAATGCTCCACCCACACTAGTAACTTCTCTGTAATTCCATGGGCTCTTACCTTGCTAAGCAGCCTCATGGGCAGCACCTTGTCAAAGGCCTTCTGAAAATCCAAGTACACAACAACTACTGCATCTCCTTTGTCTACACTGCTTGTAATTTCCTCAAAAAATTGCAGTAGGTTTGTCAGGCAGGATTTTCCTTTCAGGAAACCATGCTGGCTTTGGCCTATCTTGTCATGTGACTTCAGGTACTCTGTAATCTCATCCCTAACAATCGATTCCTATAACTTCCCAACCACTGATGTCAGGCTAACAGGTCTATAGTTTCCTTTCTGCTGGCTCCCACCCTTCTTAAATAGCAGAGTAATATTTGCAATTTTCCAGTCATCCAGTACAGTGCCAGAATCTATCAAATCTTGAAAGTTCATTGTTAGTGCCTCTGCAATCTCTCCAGCTACTTTCTTCAGAACCCAAGGGTGCATTATCAGGTCCAGGAGATTTATCCATCCTCAGACCATTAAGTTCCCTGAGCACCTTCTCAATCGTAATTTCCACTGCACATACTTCACTTCCCTGACACTCTTGAATGTCCGGTATACTGCAGATGTCATCCACTGTGAAGACTGATGCAAAATACGTATTCAGTTCCTCTGCCATCTCTGCATCTCTCATTACAATATCTCCAGCGTAATTTTCTATTGGTCCTTTATCTACCCTCAACTCTCTTTTACCCTTTATATACTTAAAAAATCTTTTAGTATCTTCTTTGCTATAGTCACCAGCTTCCTTTCATAATTCACCTTTTCCTTCCAAATGACCTTCTTAGTTTCCTTCTGCCAGTGCTCAAAAGCTTCCCAATCCTCTATCTTTCCACTAGCTTCAGCTTCCTTGTATGCCTTCTCTTTTGCTTTTACTTTGGCTCTGACTTCACTTGTCAGCCACGGTAGTGTCCTTCTTCCATTCAAAAATTTCTTCTTATTTGGAATATATTTGACATACACTTCCCTCATTTTTCGCAGGAATTCCAGCCATTGCTGCTCCTTTCCTGCTAGTCCTTCCTGCTAGTGTCCCTTTCCCGTCAGTTTTAGCCAGTTCCCCTCTCATGCCATTGTAATTTCCTTTATTCCACTGAAATACTGACACAGTAGAGTTTAGTTTCTCCTCAAATTTCAAAGTGAACGACCATATTGTGATCACTGTTCCCTAAGGGTTCCTTGACCTTATGCTGTCTTATAACATCTAGATCATTTCACAACACCAAATCCAGCACAGACGATCCCCTAGTGGGCTCAACAAGCTGTTCTAAAAAGTCAATCCCTTAGACATTCTACAAATTCTCTCTCTTGAGGTCCATTACTGGCCTGGTTTTCCCAATCCACTTTCATGTTAAAATCCCAACGATTATCATGATGTTGCCCTTCTGACACATCTTTTCTATCTCCTGCTGTAATTTGTAACCCACATCCCAGCTGCTGTTTGGAGGCCTGTATACAACTGTCCTTTTACAATTGCCATTTCTTAACTCAACCCATAGACACCTTCCAATCCTATGTCATCCCTTTTGAATAATTTAATATAATTTCTTATACACAAAGCATCACCTCCCCCTCTGCCTACTAACCTATCTTTCCAATAGACCCATATATCCTTGGATGTTCAGCTCTCAATAGCTGCCATCCTTTAGCCAAGTTTCAGAGATGGCCACAATGTCATATACAATGTCAATCTGTAGCTGAATTTCAAGATCATCCATTTTCTTTCTTAAGCTGCATGCATTCAGATATAACACTTTCAGTCCAGTATTTGTTGCTTTCTGTTTTAGCTGCACTCTATGCCCTGTAACTCATCCCACTGGCTGTGATTATGCCTCATCTCCTGCCTGTCCTTTCTATCATCTCCATTGCACGCTATCTTTGATTTATTTCTGTTTTCCCCTTCCTCAGTCCTATCGCTCTGGTTCCCATCCCCTGCCAAATTAGTTTAACAGCTCTATTAAACCTGCCTACTAGGAGTATGCCCACAAGAAAATGAATCTCAGAGTTATATATGGTGACATATATGTACTTTGATAATAAATATGTTGAATGTTGAACTCTACAAATTTCAAATGTCAGAGGTGAGTTTTGGCATTTATGCTTGGATTTTCAGTTCAGTGTTTTGAGGGTTAAAAAATCTAAAGAAAAGATATGAAGTATGAGGAGTCATTCAGTAATAAGGTCAGACTTATTACAAAAGACATATTGAATTGTAAAGAAAACTGCAAATACTTTTTGTATGGCAGTTATTTGGTACATTTAAATTAATTTAGAAACATCATCATCATCTTAGACCATAAGATCATAAGACATAGGAGCAGAATTTGATCATCTGGCCCATTGAGTCTGCTCTGCCATTCAATCATGGCTGATCCTTTTTAGTTCTCCTCCTCAACCCCAGTTCCCCACCTTCTGCCCGTAACCTTTGATGCCATGTCCAATCAAGAACGTATCAATCTCTGCCTTATATACACCCAACAACCTGACAACCACAGCTGCACCTGGCAACAAATTCCACAAATTCACCATCCTTTGGCTAAAGAAATTTCTCCGCATCTCTATCCTGAGGCTGTGCCCTTTTGTCCTAGACTCTCCCAGCATGGGAAACATCCTTTCCACATCTACTCTGTCTAGGCCTTTCAACATTCAAAAAGTTTCAATGAGGTTCCTCCTCATCCTTCTGAATTCCAGTGAGTACAGACCCAGAGCCATCAAACATTCCTCATATAATATTCCATTCCTGGAATCATCCTTGTAAATCTCCTCTTCTCCAATGCTAGCACATCTTTTCTAAGATGAGGGGCCCAAAACTGTTCACAGTACTCAAGGTGAGGCCTCACCAGTGCATTATAAAGGCTCAACATCACATCCTTGCTCTTGTATTCTAGACCTCTTGAAATGAAAATTAACATGGCATTTGACTTCCTCACCACTGACTTGACCTGTAAGTTAACCTTTAGAGTTTTCTACACAAGGACTCCCAAATCCCTCTGCATCTCAGATTCCTGGATTTTCTCCCAGTTTAGAAAATAGTACACAAATTTATTTCTACTACCAAAGTGCATGACCATGCATTTTCCAAAATTGTATTTCATTTGCCACTTTCTTGCCCATTTTCCTAATCTCTCTAAATCATTATGCGTCCTACCTGTTTCTTCAACACTACCAGTTCCTGCACCAATCTTCGTATCATCTGCAAACTTGGCAGCAAAGCCATCTATTCCATCATCTAAATCATTTAAACAGAGCATAAAAAGAAGGTGTCCCAACACTGACCTCTGCGGAACACCACTAGTCACTGGCGGCCAACCAGAAAAGGATCCTTTTATTCCCACTTTCTGCCTCCTACCAATCAGCCAATGTTCTAACCATGTTAGTAACTTTCCTGTAATACCATGGGCTCTTAACTTGGTAAGCAGCCTCATGTGTGGCACCTTGTCAAAGGGCTTCTGAAAGTCCAAATATACAACATCCACTGCATCCCCTTTATCTATCCTACTTATAATCTCCTCAAAGAATTCCAATAGGTTTGTCAGGCAGGATTTTCCCTGAAGGAAACCATGCTGACTTTGTACTGTCTTGTCCTGTGACACTAAGTACTCCATCACCTCGTCCTTAATAATTGACTCTAACATCTTCCCATACACTGAGATCAGACTAACTGGTCTATAATTTCCTTTTCTGCTGCTTTCCTCCTTTCTTAAAGAGTGGAGTGACGTTTGCAATTTTCCAGACCTCTGGCATCATGCCAGAGTCCAATGATTTCTGAAAGATCATTTCTAATGCCACCACAATCTGTAATGCTACCTCTTTCAGAACCCTAGGGTGTAGTTCATTTGGTCCGGGTGACTGATGTAAGATACTGGCAATCTGTAATTGTGCAACAAGATCATTCGCCTTATTTTTTGTACTGCGCGCATTTAGATATAACATCTTGATTACCATATTTGTTATCCTTTCTGACTCTGCATCCCTAATGAGTTGATACTTAGCCTGTTGGCTGCAACTAAGTCCCATCAAATGCTTCCTGACAGTCTGACTGCATGCTATCCTTTTTACCATCAGTTCTATCCTGAGTCTCTTCACTCCAGTTCCCACCCCTGTGCCAAATTAGCTTAAACCCTCCCCAACAGCTCTAACAAACCTGCCTTCAAGAATATTGGTCCCTCTCAGGTTCAGGTGCAACCCATCACTTTTGAACAGGTCATACCTCGATCTAATGATCCAGGAACCTGAAGCCCTGCCCCCTGCACCAGCTTCTCAGCCACGCATTTATCTGCCAGATGATTGTTTCAACCTTCACTGGCGTGTGGCACAGGCAGCAATCCAGAAATCACTACACGAGAGGTCCTGCTTCTCAGCTTTCTACCTAGCTCTCTAAATTCTCTTTTCAGGACCTCATTGCTTTTCCTTCCTATGTCATTGGTACCAATATGTACCAAGTGTCATGGTCCTGATGGTTTATTCCCTAGTTTCCTCTAATTTCCTTTGATTGTGCCACGGTTCTGAGTTAATTTCCCAATTGCTTCTAATTTTTTTTTGATGACGACACACCTGGTTTCCATCAGGACCTGCAGTATAAGAACCCTGGTATTACAAAACCTGGTTGCCAGATTGTTGGTCTTTTCCTGTGTGATAACTAACGTTTCCTGACCACTTAGAACCATTTGTTCTAAGTTTAGCTCCAGTTCCAAGGTTTATCTATGAGACTCCGTCTCTCTGAGTCAAGGCTCCATATCAGGGCTCCATGTCAAGATCCCTCCTGTTTGCTGTTCGGTGTTTACGCCCGTGTAAGTATTCTAACTCAATCTCCGTGCCTGTGTCCTGCACTTCGGTTCACCTCATTCGCCAGAATGCAACAGAACGATCTGGCCACAATAGACCCAGCAGACACGAATACCCTGCAACAAGCCCTCGCCAGCCAGGGCTCCCTACTGAGTTTGCACGATCAATTTCTCCGGGATTTTATGGAGAACCTCCGTTCCCTGTCAGTGAACGTAAAGAAGATCAGTGACCAGGTGGACCGAGTATCCTCTCATCTTACCCCATTCACTCCTGGAACTCTGTCAGACCAGCCTAGACAGCCTGTAGTGGCAACCCCCTACGTGTCAGCAACACGCAAGGCCAAGAGAGACTCGTGTACCTGAACCAGAGCACTACGCTGGGGATTTGGGGAAGTGCCGGGCCTTCCTTCTTCAGTGCTCCTTGGTGTTTCAACAGCAGTCGTCCACGTACTCCACGGACAAATCAAAGATAGCTTACATCATGGGGTTGTTGCGGGGAAGTGCCTCAGCGTGGGCTACGGCTGTTTGGGATAATCAGCTGGATATCTGCTCTTCATTCCCCACCTTTATCACCAAAATGAGAAAGATCTTTGACCACCCCGTCCGTGGTAAGTGCCTATTCACTCCGTCAGGGCTCATGCAGTGTTGCCGAATATTCCGTGGAGTTCCGGATGTTAGTGACTGACTCAGGTGGAATGATGAGGCACTCCAGGGCTATTTCGGAATGGCCTCAGTGACACGGTGAAAGACGAGTTGGCGGCAAGAGATGACACCGACAGCCTGGATACATTGATCTCCCTAGCCACCAGGTTTTTCAATCATCTTCGAGAATGCCATAGGGAGAGAACTGGTCGTCCACCACCTTTCGCCACTCCACGGCACTCTTTACCACCTCTCTTCTCCTCCCGCTCCTAGAATAGCTCCCAATCCGGCCGTTTCCACCATCCCGGGAGAGGAACCAATACAGCTGGGACGGAACCGTCTTTCTCCCACAGAGCGACTCCAGAGATTAAGAGCAGGGGAGTGTCTCTATTGCAGCCAGTCCAGCCACTTCTGTGCTACCTGTTCCCTTCGGCCAAAAGGGGGGGGCTCACCAGTAGAGAGGGGGATCCTGGTGAGCCAGACAACATTCCCTTCTGTCCCCCAATCCCGGATGCAGATCCAAGCTACTTTAAGTTACAATCAACAGTCCCTGCCTCTGTCTGCTCTAGTGGACTCCAGCACTGAGGGAAACTTGTTGGATGAAAACAGTTTCCCGGGCCAGAATTCCTCAGGAGCAGTTGAGTACCCCTCTGGAAGCCCTGGCACTGGATGGTAGACTTCTGGCCTGAGTCAGTCACTGTACACCATCCCTGTCTCTTATTCTCTCTGGGAACCATTGGGGACAGGTACAATTTAATCTAATTTTCTCTCCAAGCTCGTATAGTCCTTGGGTACCCCTGGTTAAACCGCCATTAATCCCCACATTGATTGGTCCACCGGGAAGATAGCCAGCTAGCGTCCGTTCTGTCACTCCACTTGTCTACAGTTGGCCCTTTCCCATGTGAAAGTCACCACGACCTCGTCTGCCTCTGAAACCTCTGACTTATCCAAGGTTCCAGCAGAGTATCACGATCTGGGACAAGTGTTTAGTAAACAACAGGCTGTTTCCCTGTCTCCACACCAACCTTACGATTGTGCTATTGACCTTCTCCCCGGAGCCCCTCTACCCACCAGTCGGCTGTATAACTTGTCCCGGCCAGAAAGGGAAGCCATGGAGACTTACATAAATGAAGCTCTTGTGGTGGGCATTATCTGACCTTCATCCTCCCCTGTTGGCGCAGGTTTCTTCTTTGTGGGGAAGACAGTTCACTGAGCCCCTGCATTGACTACCAAGGTCTAAATAGCAGAACAAGTATCCACTGCCCCTTATCAACTCTGCTTTCGAACCACTTCACGGAGCCACCATCTTCTCCAAGTTGGACCTACGAAGTGCCTACCATCTGGTCAGAATAAGGGAGGGAGATGAGTGGAAAACAGCATTTAACACCCCTCTTGGTCACTTCGAATACCTGGTCATGCTATTCGGCCTCACCAATGCCCCCGCCGTTTTCCAAGCCCTGATAAACAATGTCCTTAGAGACTTTATTAACCGTTTTCAGTTTGTTTATTTGGATGACATCTTAATCTTCTCCAGCAGTCTTCAGGAGCACACCCACCATGTCTGTCAGGTTCTACAGAGGCTTTGGGAGAATAAACTATTTGTTAAAGCTGAGAAGTGCAAGTTTCATGTCCCCTCAGTCAGCTTCTTAGGGCACATCATCGAGAACGGGTGAGTGAGAGCGGATCCCGGAAAGATCCGGGCGGTGGCGGAGTGGTCAAAACCCATGACACGCAAGCAACTCCAGCGATTTCTGGGGTTTGCAAACTTCTATCGTCGTTTCATCAGAGATTACAGCCAGGTGGCAGTGCCCCTTACTCGACTCACCTCTCCGACGACCCCTTTTCACTGGGTCCCCGAAGCTGACTCGGCGTTCTCAGAGCTGAAGCATCATCTCACGTCTGCTCCCATCCTGGTCCAACCAGACCCCTCTTGTCAATTCATTGTGGAGGTCTGACTCTGAGGTGGGAGCGGTTCTCTTCCAATGTTCCAGCCCTGACCAAAAACTTCATCCCTGTGCCTTCTTTTCTTGCCAGCTGTCCCCCGCCGAACAAAATTATGACGTAGGGAATTGGGAGTTACTGGCCGTCAAACTGGCTATGGGGGAGTGGAGGCACTGGCTGGAGGGAGCGGAACATCTGTTTATCGTCTGGACCGATCACAAGAACCTCGCATACATGCAAACCGCCAAACACCTGAATTCCCGACAAGTCCGATGGGCATTATTTTTTGGTCGGTTCAGGTACACACTCACCTATAGTCCGGGGTCCAAGAACAGGAAGCCTGATGCTCTCTCTCATCAATACATTTCTGAGGAAGACGTTACCAACCCTGAGACCATCCTTCCACCATCCTGCGTAGTGGCTGCCCTCACCTGGGAGATTGAGTCCATAGTCAAAGAGGCCCAACGGACTCAACCTGAGCCTGGCAATGGACCCTCCAATCGCCTCTTTGTGCCCGATTCTGTTCAGTTGCAGGTTCTCCAGTGGGGGCACACATCTTGTTTCACCTGCCATCCCAGAATCGATCGGATTCTGTCCCTTCTGAAGAGGCACTTCAGGTGGCCCTCCATGGATGCTGATACCTGTTCCTTTGTCTCTGCCTGTTCAGTTTTTGCCCGTGGAAAAGCCTCCCATCGACCACCTGCCAGATTGCTTCATCCCCTACCTGTCCCTAGCCATCCTTGGTCATGCATTGTGCTGGATTTCATTACAGGACTACCCCCTTCACATGGGAACACCGCTGTACACACCGTGGTGGACCGCTTCTCCAAAGCTGTGCACTTTGTAGCCCTTCCCAAACTCCCTACAGTTCGTGAAACAGCCGACTTTCTCCTCCGTCACGTCTTCCACCTTCATGGGATTCCCTCTGACATTATTTCTGACCGGGGTCCCTAATTCGACTCTCAAGTCTGGAGATCTTTTCGTCAATCCCTTGGAGCTTCAGTAAGTCTGACGTCTGGCTTTCATCCACAGACGAATGGTCAAACAGAACGAGCAAACCGGGATTTGGAAACAACATTGATCTGCATAACTGCCAACAACTTGTCATCCCGGAGCACCCGTCTTGCTTGGGTAGAGTACGCCCACAAGTCCCTGGTCAGCACTGCCACTGGAATGTCTCCCTTCGAATGCTCCCTCAGTTATCAAACCCCTCTGTTCTCTGCTCATGAAGATGATATTGCTTTACCTTCTGTTCAGGCCCTTCTCTGCCAGTGCCACAAGATCTGGAAAGACATGCGTGGCCGTGCTCCGCTCAACCGACCGCAACCAGAGGACTGCTGATCGCCATCGGATTCCTGCACCCGATTATCGGCCTGGGCAGAAGGTTTGTCTCACTTCTAAAGGCATTCACCTCAAGAATGAACCCAGGAAACTCGCCCGTCGCTACCTGGGACCATTTGAGATTGAGAGTATAATCAACCCCTCGGCGGTCAGACTCAAAATGCCCAGATCTATGCACATTCATCCTACGTTCCACAGATCCCAATCCAAACCGGTATCCGTCAGCCCTTTGTGCCCTCCTGCCAAACCCCCTCCAATGGCCCGGATCATTGACAACCACCCAGCATCCACCGTCCGGTGAATACTGGATGTGCACTACCAAGGCAGAGGCCTCCAGTACCTGGTCGATTGGGAGGGATACAGCCTGGACGAATGCTCCTGGATTCTCCACTCCTTTAACCTGGACCCTTCCCTCATTTGTGATTTCCATCATGTCAATCCGGACAAGCCTGGTGGTTCGCCTGCAGGCTCCCATTGATGGGGGGGGCGGGGGGTACTGTCACGGTCCTGATTGTTTATTCCCTAGTTTCCTCTAATTTCCTTTGATTGTGCCATAGTTCTGACTGTTAATTTCCCAATTGCTTCTAATTTTCTTTGATGACGGCACACCTGGTTTCCATTAGGACCTGCAGTATAAGAACCCTGGCAATTACAAACCCTAGCTGCCAGATCGTTGGTCTTTTCCTGTGTGATAACTAACGTTTCACAACCGCTTAGAACCGTTTGTTCTAAGTTTAGCTCCAGTTCCAAGGTTTATTTATGAGACTCCGTCTCTCTGAGTCAAGGCTCCATATCAGGGCTCCGCGTCAAGATCACTCCTGTTTGCTGTTCGGTGTTTACACCCGTGTAAGCATCCTAGCTCAATCTCCCTGTCTGCGTCCTGCACTTGGGTTCGCACAAAAAAGTGCAGGCATTTACAGTAAATAATAAACAGGACAGTAGGTGTATTCTCATAATGGGTCCTAAACCGAGCTAAACTGCGCAAATGCTTTATGGTGCCTTTCCCACCATACACAGCAGAATATTTCATTTCTTTAGTTATGGGGGATGTGTTAATGGGTATATATTTTTTGGATACTGTATTTAAGGCAGATACTTTGTTTATTTTGTAATATGATTGTAATTACATTATGGGGTGCATCATATTCATGTGCTAACTTCGTGGGAAATTAAAAATGGTATGTCCTGGTCCCTAATAAATGGGGCAAATCATTCTCAGTGAGAGAGTTTGGGACTGTCAGGCGTTCACAATGAGCAAAATAATAAGGAGCTGTTATTGTGTTTTCTGACAGATATCTTTTTGTAAATATTGGCAGTACTTCCTTTCGATATTTTTGTTAAGTTTTGTAGGTTTGTTTTTTGACGCACCTAATAAATACCTGTGCACTAAAGTGCTAAGCGACTTCGCTTGGGTTCGCCTCAGTCGCTACGTTCCATTGCAACACCAAGGCACCTAGCTGCTCCCCCTCCTTCTCCAAAATGCTGTGGATGAGACACGCCTGACCCTGGCACCTGGAAGGCAGCATTGCATCTGGGTGTTCCTTTCGCGTCCATAGAATCTCCTGTCTGTTCCCCTGACTATTAAGTCCCCTATCACTACCGCTCCCTTTTTCTCTCTCTTTTCCTTCTGCACCGCGGACCCACGGTCAGTGCCAGTAACCCAGTCGCTGTGGCATTCTCCTGGGAGGTCATCCCCCACAAAAGTATCCAAAGCGGTATACGTACTTGTTTTTGAGGGGAATGATCACAAGGGTGCTCCTGCAGCTTCCGGGTGACTACTTCCCTGTAACTTTGATTAATTATGTCCTCATTTTCTTGTACAAGTTGAAGGTCGTCCAGTTGCTGCTCCAACACAGTCCCTAACACAGCCTTTAAGGAGCTGCAACCAGATGCACCACACAGATGTAGTTCCCCGGGAGACTCTAGGTCTCACAGTTCTCCAACATCTGGCATGAAGAACACACCACAGCCATTTAAATGGTACAGTAAGAGAGGAAAAAAAAATAAAAAGGAAACCTTAACAGTCACTTTACACAGAGCTGACGCCTCTTCCGAGCCAAATCCTCTTTTGAGCCAAAGCTTCTTGCTTCTGTTCTCACCAGTGGCCTACTCCCACCCAATGGCTGCTCTGCTTATCCCTTCCATATTTTCATTCAGTTCGTAGAGCTCTGTTGACGCCGCTGATAGGCCCCGTACAATGGACAAACGCCCATGAAACGCTCTTTTTAAATAACCGCTGCCGACCTGTAAGAAATACCTCCGTAGATCTTTAGTGGAATGCAGCAGGCCGGGTAGCATCTATAGGAAGAAGCTGACTGTGCTTCTCACTATAGATGCTGCCTGGCCTGCTGGGTTTCACCAGCATTTTGTGTGTGTTGCTTGAATTTCCATCAGCTGCAGATTTCCTCGTGTTTCCGTAGATCTTTGTTGTTATTTTCAACCTCTCCAACTAAATTCTCTTCAAAAACTCTAGAGCAGAAGACTTTAGTAACAACTGTCTTAATTTCAGGTTTCAAGATACCATTACTTTAATCAAATACCACCTTTGATTGTGTTTCTTAGCTATGATCTTATCCTTGGCACTTTTCTCTGTATCAGATTGAACTTTTTCCACACTACTGTTTGAATTCTATGGTACTATGGGTACTCCTTTTAAAAAATATTGCATTGGTTCTTCATAAAAGGCCTGATAGAAGATTATAAAATTATAAGAGGCATAGGTAGAATAGGCAGTGGGTATCTTTTCTAATGTCTAATACTAGAGGACATGCATTTAAGGTGAGAGGTGGAAAGTTCAAAGGAGATGTAAGGGACAAGGTTTTTTATATACAGAGTGTGGTGGGTGCCTGGAATGCACTGCCAGGGCGAGTGGTGGAGGCAGATTTATAGAGGTGTTAAAAAAATGCACGGAGAATGGAGGTATATGGATGAAATACCAGCAGAAGGGATTAATCAAGTGTCATTAGCTTAATTAGTTCACCACTATACTGCAGGCTGAGTGGCCTATTTCTATGCTGTTCTGTTTCTATGTTCTATATTCTATGTTCCTTGTTAAAACAAACTTGGCAAAATCCTGCAAATCACTCATTCCCTTCACTTTGTTTTCAGCCAAACAAAAATTGCACGTCATTCACATGAAGGTTGTAATTCTTTCATTACTCTACTAGATGAAGTTTTGCCGAAAGGATGCATTTCTCTGATTTGCAGAAATATTCTGATCTATTTTGGGTTAATCAAGTAGATTTTATAGAACCATCTGGTGTCACTGTTATCATTTGATGATACATATTACCGGGGACAGGCTGCAATGCAGAATCTCTGTATTGTTGAAGCTTTATTTATTTGTTGTATCAAGTTATCTCCAAGTTAATAAATTGAATTTGCACAGTATAACTCTGAATTCCCAGAACGATCTTCACAAATGTTTTAATGTGTCAGAGCATGTTCCAGTTTATAAACTGGGACAGGTTACATGCCTGCACTTTAATTGGATAACATAATTTCTTTTTTATAGCATGGACTTTAATCTAGTATAAGTTAGTTGGATTTTAGGGGAGTGAACATTGGCACTTGGTGAAAGATTTTTTTTCTTGGAGCTCTGCTTCAACAGAGGGAGCCATAAAAATGCAGAAGTAAACATTCAGAAAGATAAAAGGATATTGCTAAGTGCCTGAATATAATTCCCCATGTATTTTCTTGCCTTTTAAAATTTGCTTCATGGACATTTAATTCTCAAAATAATTTGATTTTGACTTATTTATTTGCAACCTCTTTTGTATAAAGAAAGTGAAATTTATTCACAATGTAAATGTTGACAACTGTTATGTTCTCTTTCCCAAGGACTATCTTAAGACATTTTTGAAACAGGTAAGATGAAAGTTACATGATGTTTGTTGACAAACTGTACTGACCAGTGGACTTGTCAGAAGCGAAGAGGAAAGCAGAAATTACCCCAGGAGCATTTGGACAAGAATGCTAGTCCAAATTAGAAGGCTAGTTAGCCAGAAGTAGGAGAGCATCTGTAACGTAGTGTAAACGGGAACACTGGATCTGAGCAGTATGCAAGGAAAGAGGAATTGCATTTGGATCCTGTAGTAGTTTGAAAACAACAGAAACAAAACTGGAACTAAAGCAGCAAAGATCAATGGTCAAGGAAACAGAGGGCAAATGTTTTTTGAAACTTAAAATAACCTTAAAGGTTAACTTGCCTCCTTTCTTATTTGTTTCAATATGACATAACCAAAGGAAGGTCTAAGACTTCAAGAGTGATATTTAGTAGACAGAACCTTAAAGTGCCTACTATTTTTGATACTGCAACTCCAATCTAGTAGTTATTGGTTTTGAAGTTAATGCCAGAGTTAACATAGAAGACACATCAAAGGAACTTTTGATGGTGTATTAATTTTTTTAATAAAATTTGATATCTGAGTTCCCAATTTTGAAATGGAATGTTGCACCCCGATAGCATTTTTAATATATAATAGATGTTGTTCCACCACAATTGTTGGTGGAACCAGAATGAAATATACACTCCTACAGCCACATACAAACTTGTGGCTGCCTTTATCACACCATTAAGAACTCAAAGTAAAAACAGGCAGAAACTCAATCTTATTATCAATTTCTATAACGTTCATTAAGAACCTAAATAACACCAAGTATGGTGCTCACTTTGAAATTCAGTAATTCCAGGTTGACACTGGCACCCCACTCTATAATAGTTAACCCCACCAATGTTTAGTGTGACTGTTAAAACAGATAAAATGTTAAAAATGAAAGATTCCCTACAGTCTAGGCTGCATGTATTTATGCATTTGGACAGAGAATAATGCTGTGATTTTGGAAGCTTGAAGATAACAAAGAATTTCTCCTCATTCATTCCCATAGATACTGTCTGACCTGCTGAGTTCCTTCAGCATATTGTGTGTGTTGCTGTGGCTTTCCAGTATCTGCAGGATTTCTCATGTTTAGAAAGAATTATAAGATCTGATGCACGAGAGAGCAATGTATTTAATACTTCAGTAATATTTGAGTAATATTTTAACTATATTTGATTAAGCATTCATTGCTTGTTTACGTAATTCATTATGCACCATACATAAGAAGTATGTGAATGGCATACATCATTATGCCACTATGTCATATGTGAGCACCAAACTAAAAGAAAGTTTTAGTTTGAAAGTTTTTCGAACTTTCGCTTTATGACATCTCGCTGTTATGAAAGACCAACATTAGTTACCTGTTTTTGCTAACAGAAGGTGTTTTCACTGTTACGAGAAAAGGCAGCGCGCACGCGCCGAGCAGCCAAACTCCTCCCCTGGTACTGCATTCTAGCCGGCATTGCTTAAACACGTGCCTGTGAGCATCTGTGCTTCATGTCGATTTATTTTGTTCATCCGTTAGCAAGATGAATTCTAAGGTATCGGAAAAGCCTAAAAGAACACGTAAGGGTGTTACACTTAGCGTAAAATTAGACATAATAAAGCGTTTTGATCGTGGTGAATGAAGTCAGATATAGTGAGTTTGGCTAAGGGTTTGTGGAAGTTGACAAAGATGATGTTGAAGGGGATTTGGCATCCCATGACCAAGAACTGACAGATGAAGAGCTGATGAAGAGGAAAGGATAACAATTGAAGCCGAACGCAGTAGCAAACGGCCCAAAAGTGAAGTCGTCCAGGAACTGAACATGAAGCAATTGCGTGAGATTTTCGCTGCGATTGACAACGCTGCAATGATTGCAGAAAAGTATGACTTTAATTTTGAAAAGGTACGTAGGTTTAGGGCAGGTTTGCAGGATGGTTTGAGTGCTTACAAAGAACTGTATGATAGAAAAATGCACGAGGCTAAGCAGTCAAGCATACTGTCATTTTTCTAGACTTCCACATCAGCCACAGCAGACAACGAAACTCAGCCTTCGACATCGAGGCAGGCAGACATAGAAGAAGGTGATCTGCCTGCCCTGATGGAAACAGACGACGATGAGATGACACCCCAGTCTCCTCTACCTCCCACCGCTCCAACCTCCAACAACTCAGCCTAACACACCATCATCAGTGTGCTCGCTGTCTTCCCGATTCCGGTAAGTGAAACTACACTGGATGTACATTATTTCTATTTTATATAGGCTGTGTACTTTTATGTGTTATTTGGCAGCTTCATAGCTTAAAGGTTACTGGAAAGAGTGCTTCTGCCAAGATGACTTGCACTGTGTGTTTCTGCCAAGAGCACTTGCGTGAGATTTTCACTACTGTGGACAGTGCTGCAATAATTGCAGAAAAGTATTCCTGCTTTATTTCGGCTGTGTATTTATCAGATCATTCCTGCTTTTACTATATGTTACTGTTATTTTAGTTTTATGTGTTACTTGGCATGATTGGGTAGGTTATTTTTTTGGGTCTGTGAACGCTCACAAATTTTTCCCATATAAATTAATGGTAATTGCTCCTTCACTTTACGACATTCCGGCTTACCAACAATTTCATAGGAATGCTCTACCTTCGAATAGCTGGGGAAACCTGTATACTTATTCCAGCTTCTGTGTTTTTCTTTCAATTAGTGTCTGGAGTTACAAAATATGGGCATTGAAGAAGTTTTAAAACAATCCTGAGACAAGTAGAACAAGTGCTACACCTGCCCCTACACCTCCTCCCTCACTACTATTCAGGGCCTCAAACAGACTTTCCAGGTGAGGTGACACTTCACCTGTGAGTCTGTTGGGGCAATATACTGCGTCCGGTGCTGCTGCTGTGACCTCCTGTATATCGGTATGACTTGATGTAGATTGGGAGACCATTTTGCCAAGTAACTACGCTCCGTCTGTCAGAAGAAGCGAGATCTCCCAGTGGTCACCCATTTTAATTCCACTTCCTATTGCCATTCTGATATGTCAATCCATTGCCTCCTCTGTTGTCATGATGAGGCCACACTCGGACTGTAGGAACAACACATATTCTGTCTGGGCAGTGTCCAACCTGATGGCATGAACATCAATTTCTCAAACTTCCAGCAATGCCCCTTCCCCCTGGCCTTCTCCTTCGCTAGTTCCCATTTCCTTTTCCTTCTCTCACCTTATCTCCTTGCCTGCCCATCACCTCCCTTTGGTGCTCCTCCCCCTTTCCTTTCTTCCATAGCCTTCTATCCCCACCTATCAGACTCCCCCTTCTCCAACCCTGTATCTCTTTCACCAATCAACTTCCCAGCTATTTACTTCATCCCTCCCCCTCCCTGTTTCACCTATCACCTTGAGTTCCTCTCTCTCCTCCCTCTACCTTTTAGATCTACTCATCTTTTTTTCTCTACTCCTGTCGAAGGGTCTCGGCCCGAGATGTTGACTGCACTTTTTTCTATAGATGCTTCATGGCCTGCTGAGTTCCTCCAGCATTGTGTGTGTGTTGCTTGGAATTCCTGCAGCTGCAGATTCCCTCCTGTTTATGGTTTGACAACTACCTTCTGTTGCACGGAGCGACTGAGGAGAACCCAAGTGCAGGACACAGGCATGGAGATGGAGCTGGAATGTTGCCACAGACGTGAATGTTGAACAGCATACAGGAGGAATCTTGACACGGAGCTCTGCAATGGAGTCTTGACATGGAGACGGGGTTTTCATGGAACATCTTGAAACTGGAGCTGAACTTAGAACTAATGGTTCTAAGCAGTCGAGAAATGAAGTTACCACATGGGAATAGACCAACGAACAAACAACCAGTGGTTGTGATGCCAAGGTTCTTATACTGCAGTCCTTGATGGAGATCAGGTGTGCTGTCATCAAGCGAATTAGCAATAAATGGGAAATTAATTATTGGAATCAAGGCATAATCGAAGGAAATTAGGGGCAAGATAGGGGATTGAAAAATGAGACCATGACAATACCCCTCCCTCCTCAACGGGAGACTCCAGGCTTGTCCGGATGGTCCTGATGGAAATCACGGATGAGGGAAGGGTCCAAAGTGAAGGAGCAGGGAATCCAGGAGCATTCCTCCAGGCCATATCCTTCCCAATTGACCAGGTACTGGAGACCCCTGCCTTGACGGCGCACATCCAGTAATTGCTGGATGGTGTACACTGGGTGGTCATCAATGACGCGGGCAGGTGGAAGTGGTTCGGCCGGAGGGCACAAAGGGCTGACAGATACTGGTTTCAATTGGGAAACGTGGAATGTAGGATGGATGTGCATATATCTAGGCAGTTTGAGTCGGACCGCTGTGGGGTTGATATGCTCTCAATCTCGAAAGGTCCCAGGAAGCGAATAGCAAGTTTTTTGGGCTCGTTCTGTTTGACCATTCGTCTGCAGATAAAGCCAGATGACAGACTTACTGAGGCACCAAGGGCTTGACAAAAAGATCTCCAGACTTGAGAGACGAATTGGGGACCTCAGTCAGAAACATTGTCCAAAGGAATCCCGTGAAGGCGGAAGACGTGATGGAAAAGAAGGTCGGCTGTTTCCCGAGCTGTAGGGAGTTTGGGAAGGGCTATGAAGTTCACAGCTTTGGAGAAGTGGTCCACAACAGTGAGTACAGTAGTGTTCCCATGTGAAGGGGTTAGTCCCATAACAAAATTCAGTGCTATGTGAGACCAAGGACGTCTAGGAACAGGTAGGGGATGAAGCAATCCAGCAGGTGGTCGGTGGGAAGCTTTTCCGCGGGCACAAACAGAACAGGCAGGGACAAAGGAACAGGTATCAGCATCAGCGTCCATGGAGGGCCACCAGAAGTGCCTCTTCAGAAGGCACAGCGTCCGATCAATCCAGGGATGGCAGGCAAAACAAGACGTGTGTCCCCAGTGGAGAACCTAAGATCGAACGGAATCTGGCACAAAAAGGTGATTGGAGGGTCCGTTGCCTGGGTCAGGTTGGACCTCTTTGACTATGGCCTCGTACTCCCAGGTGAGGCAGCCACCACCCAGGATGGTGGAAGGATGGACTTGGGGTTGGGAAGGCACTTCTCAGAAATGTGTTGATGGGAGAGGACATCAGGCTTCCCATTCTTGGATCCCGGACAATAGGTGAGCGTAAACCTGAACCAGCCAAAATATAATGCCTAACGGGCTTGGCGGGAATTCTGGCGTTTGTCAGTTTGGATGTATTCAAGGTTCTTGTGATTGGTCCAGACGATAAAAAAGATGTTCTGCTCCCTCCAGCCAGTGCCTCCACTCCTCCAAAGCAAGTTTGACCGCCAGTAACTCCCGGCTCCCTAAGTCGTAACTTCGTTACAAAAGTCGTTAGAAAAGAAGGCACAGAGATTAAGTTTCTGATCAGGGCCTGAATGTTGGGAGAGGACCTACCCCAGAGTCGGAGGCATCGACCTCCACAATGAATTGGCAAGAGGGGTGTGGTTGGACCAGGATGGGAGCGGACATGAAAAGTTTCTTCAGCTCTGAGAATGCTGAGTCAGCTTCGGGGTCTCAATGAAAAGGGGTTGTAGGAGAGGTGAGTTGGGTAGGGGGCGCTGCCACCCGACTGTAATCCCCGAGGAACTGGTGATAGAAGTTCGCAAACCCCAGAATTCACTGCATGTCGTGGATCTTGGCCACTCCACCACCGCCCGGATCTTTCCGGGATCTGCTCTCACTCACCCGTTCTCGATGATGTGCACTAAGAAGCTGACTGAGGGGACATGAAACTCGCACTTCTCAGCTTTAACGAATAGTTTGTTCTCCCAAAGCCTCTGTAGAACCTGACGGACACGGTGGGTGTGCTCCTTAAGACTGCTGGAGAAGATTAGGATGTCATCCAGATAAAGAAACACAAAACAAGTCAAGTCAAGTCACTTTTTATTGTCATTTCGACCATAACTGCTGGTACAATACACAGTAAAAATGAAACAACGTTTTTCAGGACCATGGTGCTACATGAAACAGTATCAAAACTACACTGAACTACGTAAAAACAACACAGACAAAAAAAAAACTACACTAGACTACAGACCTACCCAGGACTGCATAAAGTATACAAAACAGTGCAGGCATTACAATAAATAATAAGCAAGACAATAGGCACAGTAGAGGGCAGTAAGTTGGTGTCAGTCCAGGCTCTGGGTATTGAGGAGTCTGATGACTTGGGGGAAGAAACTGTTACATAGTCTGGTCGTAAGAGCCCGAATGCTTTGGTGCCTTTTCCCAGATGGCAGGAGGGAGAAGAGTTTGTATGAGGAGTGTGTGCTGTTTACTTTGCGGATGCAGCATGTAGTGTAAATGTCTGTAATGGCAGGAAGAGAGACCCCGATGATCTTCTCAGCTGACCTCATATCCGCTGCAAGTCTTGTGATCCGAGATGGTGCAATTTCCAAACCAGGCACTGATGCAGCTGCTCAGGATGCTCTCAATACAACCCCTGTAGAATGTGATGAGGTGGGGGGGTGGGAGATGGACTTTCCTCAGCCTTCGCAGAAAGCAGAGACGCTGCTGGGCTTTCTTTGCTATGGAGCTGGTGTTGAGGGACCAGGTGAGATTCTCTGCCAGGCGAACACCAAGAAATTTGGTGCACTTAACGATCTCTACTGAGGAGCCGTCGATGTTCAGCGGAGAGTGGTCACTCTGTGCCCTCCTGAAGTCAACAACCATCTCTATTGTTTTGTTCACATTCAGAGACAGGTTGTTGGCTCTGCACCAGTCCGTTAGCTGCTGCATATCTTCTCTGTATGCTGACTCATCGTTCTTGCTGATGAGACCCACCACAGTCATGTCATCGGTAAACTTTATGATGTGGTTCGAGCTGTGTGTTGCAGCACAGTCGTGGGTCAGCAGAGTGAACAACAGTGAACTGAGCACACAGTCCTGCTGGGGGTTAATAAAGTCTCTTAGGATGTCGTTAATCAGGGCTCAGAAGACGGCGGGGGCATTGGTGAGGCTGAATGGCATGACCAGGTATTCAAAGTGGCCTAGAGGGATATTGAATGCCGTTTTCCACTCATCTCCCTCTCTTATCTCATCTCTCTACCAGATGGTAGGCACTTCACAGGTCCAACTTGGAGAAGATGGTGGCTCCATGAAGTGGTTCGAAAGTGGAGTTGATAATGGGCAGTGGATACCTGTTCTTTATGTTTATATTATTTAGGCCTCAGTAGTCGATACAGGGACATAGTGAACCATCCTTCCTCCCCACAAAGAAGAACCCTGTGCCCAGCGGGGAGGATGAGGGTCAGATTATGCCCGCCATGAAAGATTCACTGATGTAACCCTCCATTGCTTCCCTCTCTGGTTGGGACAAGTTATACAACTGACTGGTGGGTAGAGGAGCTCTGGGGAGAAGGTCAATAGCACAATCGTATCGTTGGTGTGGAGGCAGGGAAAGGGCCTGTTGCTTACTAAACACTTGTCCCAGGTTGTGGTACTCCAGTGGAACCCTGGACAAGTCAGGGGGTTCAGCAGCAGACAAAGTCTCAGTGGCTTTTACAGGGGAAAGGGCCGACTGTAGACAAGTGGAGTGACAAAACGTACTCCAGCTGGCTATCTTCCCGGTGGACCAATCAATGTGGGGATTAGGGAGGCTTACCCATGGGTACCCAAGAAGTATAGGAGCTTGAGGAGAGGAAATTAGGTTAAATTGTACCTGTTCCTGATGATTCCCAGAGAGAATGAAAGACAGTGGTGATGTACAGTGAGTGACTTAGGCCAGACGTCTTCCGTCCAGTGCCCGGGCTTCCAGAGGGGTACTCAATGGCTCACGAGGAATTCCGACCCAGGAAGCTATGTCTTCATCCAGTAGATTTCCCTCAGCACCAGAGTCCACCAAGGCGGACAAAGACAGGGACTGTTGGTGGTAGCTTTCAGTAGCTCGGATCTGCATCTGGGATTGGGGTACAGAAGGGAATGTCCTCTGACTCACCAGGGTCCCCCCTTCTACTTGTGAACCCTCCCTTTTGGCCAAAGGTAACAGCAGGTAGCATGAAAATGGCCAGACCGACCGCAACAGAGACAATCCCCTGCTTTTAATCTCCGGAGTCGCTCTGTGGGAGAAAGACTGTTCCGTCCCAGCTGCATTGGTTCCTCTCCCGGGATGGTGGAAATGGCTGGACTGGGAGCTATTCTAGGAGTGGGAGGAGGAGAGAGACTAGGGCTGGGAGAAGATGGTAAAGCATATCATGGGGTGACCAAAGGTATAGGACGACTGGTTCTCTTCCTCTGACATTCTCGGAGTTGGTTGTTCAGCCTGGTGGCTAGGGAGATCAATGAATCCGGGCTGTTAGTGTCATCCCTTGCCGCCAACTCATCCTTTACCATGTCACAGAGGCCTTGCCGAAATACCTCCTGGAGTGCCTCATGATTCCACCCCGAGTCGACCGCTAGCATCCAGAACTCCACGGAGTATTCGGCAACACTGTGTGAGCCCTGATAGAGGGTGAGTAGATGCTTAGCGGCATCTTTACCACGGACGGGATGATCAAAAATCTTCCTCATTTCTTAGATGAAAGTGGGGAATGAAGAGTAGGTCTCTGGCTGATTATCCCAAGTCACGGTGGCCCACGCTAAGGCACTTCCTCGCAACAACCCCATGATGCAAGCTCTCTTTGATCTGTCCATGGCGTACGTGGATGACTACTGCTCGAACACCAAGGAGCTTTGCAGCAGAAAGGCCCGGCACTTCCCCAGATCCCCAGCGTAGGGTTCTGGTTCAGGTACGTGTGGCTCTCTTAGCGGTCATGTTATCGACACATAGGGCGTTGCCACTACAGGCTGTCTAGGCTGGTCAGACAGAGTTCCCGGAGTGGACGGGGTAAGATGAGCAGATACTCAGTCGACATGCTCACTGATCTATTTTATGTTCACTGACAAGGAACGGAGATTCTCCATGACATCCCAGATGCAAGGGATTCGTTTCCGCTGGGTTCATTATGGCCAGTTCATTCTGTTGCGCAGAGCGACTGAGGAGAACCCAAGTGCAGGACACAGGCACGGAGATTGAGTTGGGGATGCTGCCACAGATGTGAACATTGAACAGCAAACAGGAGGAACCTTGACACGGAGCTCTGAAATGGATTCTTGACACAGAGGCGGGGTTTTCATGGAACATCTTGAAACTGGAGCTGAACTTAGAACTAACGGCTCTAAGCAGTCAGAAAACGAAGTTATCACAAGAGAATAGACCAACAAACTGGCAACCAGTGGTTGTGACATCAGTGTTCTTATATTGCAGTTCTTGATGGAGATCAGGTGTGCTATCATCAAGCAAATTAGCAGTAAATGGGAAATTAACGATTGGAATCAAGGCATAATCGAAGGAGATTAGGGGCAAGATAGGGGATTGAAGATTGAGACCATGACACCTTCCTGATGAAGTGCTGCACAGTTTTTCTTAAGAAGGAGAGAGAGGCATTTGAGTTTTTAAAAAAAAGTGCAGCATGTGTTTCTTTGGAATGGGAGAAATATGGTCGCTTTTTTAAAAAACAGAAAATGGATGAAATTAACAAGCAACTTGTATGGCCTCAGGTTCCTAAACAGTGCTGGGTAATAATAATAATAATAATAATAATAATACTTTACAAAGTAGCAATGACTGGCTGCATCAGAAAGATAGACGTGTTTGATTACGCAACAGAAAACTGGATGCTATTTATTGAATGAATTGAGCAGTATTTTAAAGCAAGTGGAATAGTCAATAAGAAACAAATGGCATTTTTGCTGTGCCACAGGTGAAAAAGCATAGGGTTTGAGAGAATTTAACTGCTGATATCAAACCAGTTGAAATGAGCTTTGCTGATATCATGAATATAATGCAGGAACATTTCGAACTGAAACCATTGTTGATTGCAGAACACTTTAGGTTTTATATGTGAAATCAAAATGAAGGAGTGTCTATTTCAGTTTAAGTGGCTGAATTGAAAAAAATTGTCTGAGCATTGACAGTTCAGTGTAGACTTACAGATGCTGTGAGAGGTTGTTACATTGTGAAACCTTTAAAGAAAGCATTCAAAAATGGCTCCCAACTGAAGCACAACTCTCATTTAAAAGAGCTGTTGAAATTGCTGAATCAATAGAAACAGCAATCAGAGACACAATTGAATTGCAGTCAGGAATGAAAATGAGCATGAACAAAATTGCAATGTCTGAACAAAAACTTGCCTGGCCAACAAATTGTGCAGTGGCTCACATACACCAGACCAGTGCAGGTTTAAATGTGAAATTTGCTGAAAATATCATAAAGTAACCATATAACCATTACGGCATGGAAACAGGCCATCTCGGCCCTTCTAGTCTGTGCCGAACGCTTACTCTCACTTAGACCCACCGACCTGCACTCAGCCCATAACCCTCCATTCCTTTCCTGTCCGTATACCTATCCAGTTTTACTTTAAATGACAATATCAAACCTGCCTCTACCACTTCTCCTGAAAGCTCGTTCCACACAGCTACCACTCTCTAAGTAAAGAAGTTCCCCCTTGTGTTACCCCTAAACTTTTGCCCTTTCACTCTCAACTCTTGTCCTCTTGTTTGAATTTCCCCTACTCTCAATGGAAAAATACTATCCACGTCAACTCTATCTATCTCCCTCATAATTTTAAATACCTCTATCAAGTTCCCCCTCAACCTTCTACGCTCCAAAGAATAAAGACCTAACTTGTTCAACCTTTCTCTGTAACTTAGGTGCTGAAACCCAGGTAACATTCTAGTAAATCTTCTCTGCACTCTCTCTATTTTGTTGACATCTTTCCTTTAATTCGGTGACCAGAACTGTACACAATACTCCAAATTTGGCCTTACCAATGCCTTGTACAATTTCAACATTACATCCCAACTCCTATACTCAATGTTCTGATTTATAAAGGCCAGCATACTAAAAGCTTTCTACACCACCCTATCCACATGAGATTCCACCTTCAGGGAACTATGCACCATTATTTCTAGATCACTCTGTTCTACTGCATTCTTCAATGCCCTACCATTTACCATGTATGTCCTGTTTTGATTCGTCCTACCAAAATGTAGCACCTCACACTTATCAGCATTAAACTCCATCTGCCATCTTTCAGCTCACTCTTCTAACTGGCCTAAATCTCTCTGCAAGCTTTGAAAACCTACTTCATTATCCACAGCACCACCTACCTTAGTATCATCTGCATACTTACTAATCCAATTTATCACCCCATCATCCAGATCATTAATGTATATGACAAACAACATTGGACCCAGTACAGATCCCTGAGGCACACCACTAACAAACAGTTATCCACCACTACTCTCTGGCATCTCCCATCCAGCCACTGTTGAATCCATTTTAGTATTTCAATATTAATACCTAATGATTGAACCTTCCTAACTAATCTTCCATGTGGAACCTTGTCAAAGGCCTTACTGAAGTCCATGAAGTATGTCAGGTAGACAAAAAATGGACTGCACAGGGAAGAGTTAAAGATAAAAAGTCAAGCTGCAGTTTCTAATAGAGCACTAATCTCCATGCTGTTGATGAAAAATCTGATTATATTGAGACTGACACAGGATTGGACTGGGTACCCATGAGATTTACAATATGAAAACTAACAGGAGACAAGCAATATGGCTTACACCGCAAGTGAATGGCAAATCAATTCAAATGAAATTGGACACTGGATCAATTGTTTGATTCATTCCACAAAATGAGTTTACATGGCATTTCAAAGATACTGAACTGAAGTCTGTAGATATCCAACTAAGAACTTATACTGGAGAAAATATAACTCCGGTGGAAATGATATTCACAACAGTGAAATACAACAATCAACAGGCCTCATTGGCTTTGTATGAGATAAAAACAGGAGGGCCAGCACTTTGGGGCTATAATTAACTGAGACAAATACAACTTAATTAGAGATCTAGCCATCATTTCCATGCCAAATTCCCTGCAATAGAGTCAATTGGGAGTGACATGAGGATGATGCCTCAGCAGTGTTCAAGGATGACATTGACTCCAACATATCAAGGGTAAAATAGTGTTAAATGAAAATGCCACAACCAAGTTTTGCAAAGTCCATCTGGCTCCTTATCCTGTTCGTGATCAGTAGCCAGTGAGCTAGGTCACATGGAAGCTGAAGGAATCCTTTCCAAGGTTGAATGGAGACCACGGGCAACTCCAGTGGTCCCATTATCCAAGAAGGATGGGTCTGTCAGGCTTTGTGGCGATTTTAAAGTTACCATCAACCCAGTACTGAAAGTACTCCAATACCTTCTGCCCTGGATAGAGAATATCTTTGCAAACCTTTCTGGAGGAAAATACTTCGATAAAGTGGACTTAGCTGCCTACCTACAGATGGAGATGGAAAAAGAGTCCAAAGCGTTTCTCACCATAACCACTCAGAAAGAGCTTTATTATTATATTATAATTATTTTTGTGGTAGTATCTGCACCTGCACTCTGGCAGAAAGCTATGGACCAGGTGCTGCAAGACTGCCTTGGCACTCAGTGTTATCTGGATGACTTCATTGTTAGCAGTAAAGATGACAAAGAACATCTCCAAAATATCAACACAGTGTTAAAAATATTAAAAGACTATGGGCTCAGAGTATGATGCAACATGTGAATTCTTTAAACCAATCAAGTCGTCAAATCAAGTTTATTGTCATTTCGACCAAAAACTGCTGATACAGTACACAGTAAAAATGAAACAACGTTCCTCCAGGACCCTGGTGCTACATGAAACAGCACAAAACTACACTACGCTATGTGAGATAGCACAAAGCTACATTAGACTACATAAAACAACATAATAACTGCACTAGACAACAGACTTGCACAGGACTACATAAAGTGCATAGAACAGTGCAAGACAGTACAATAATTAATAATCAAGACAATAGGCACAGTAGAGGACAAATTACAACATAATAATAAATGATGTAGATGTCAGTCTAGACTCTGGGTATTGAGGAGTCCGATGGCTTGGGGGAAGAAACTGTTGCACAGTCTGGGCGTGAGAGCCCGAAAGCTTCAGTACCTTTTGCCAGATGGCAGGACGGAGAAGAGTTTGTGTGAGGGGTGCGTGGGGTCCTTCACAATATTGTTAGCTTTGCGGGTGCAGCGTGTGGTGTAAATGTCTGTAATAGCGGGAAGAGAGACCCCGATGAACTTCTCAGCTGACGTCATTATCCGCTGCAAGGTCTTGCGATCCGAGATGGTGCAATTCCCAAACCAGGCAGTGATACAGCTGCTCAGGATGCTCTCGATACATCCTCTGTAGAATATGGTGAAGATGGGGGGTGGGAGAGACTTTCCTCAGCCTTCGCAGAAAGTAGAGACGCTGCTGGGCTTTCTTGGATATGGAGCTGGTGTTGAGGGACCAGTTGAGATTCTCCGCCAGGTGAACACCAAGAAATTTGGTGCTCTTAACAATCTCAACGGAGGAGCCATCAATGATTAGCGGAGAGTGGTCGCTCTGTGCCCTCCTGAAATCAACAACCATCTCTTTTGTTTTGTTCACATTCAGAGACAGTTGTTGGCTCTGCACCAGTCCGTTAGCTGCTGCACCTCCCTCTCTGTATGCTGACTCGTCGTTCTTGCTGATGAGATCCACCATGGTCGTGTCATCGGCGAACTTGATGATGTGATTCAAGCTGTGTATTGCTGCACAGTCATGGGTCAGCAAAGTGAACAGCAGTGTACTGAGCACACAGCCCTGGGGGGCCCCCGTACTCAATGTGATGGCGTTGGAGATGCGGCTCCCGATCGGGACTGACTGCGGTCTCCCGGTCAGGAAGTCTAGGATCCAGTTGCAGAGGGAGGTGTTCAGACCCAGCAGTTTCAGCTTTCTAGTCAGGTGCTGAGGAATGATTGTGTTGAACACTGAACTGAAGTCTATGAACAACATTTGAACGTATGTTTCTTTTTTGTTCAGGTGGGTGAGGGCCAGGTGGAGGGTGGTGACGATGACGTTGTCAATTGACCACTTATTCTGGTCACAACATTGATGCACAAGAATTACACAAGTGTGCTGAGAAAATTGAAGCATTGTTACCCCAAGGCCAAAGGACATAGAAACATAGAAAACCTACAGCACAATACAGGCCCTACAGCCCACAAAGCTGTACTGAACATGTCCTTACCTTAGAAATTACCTATAGCCCTCTATTTTTCTGAGCTCCATGTACCTGTCCAGGAGTCTCTTAAAAGACCCTGTTGCATCTGCCTCCACCACCGTTGCCAGCAGCTCATTCCACACACTTACCACCGTGTAAAAAAATTACCCCTGGCATCTCCTCTGTACCTGCTTCCAAGCACCTTAAAACTGTGCCCTCTCATGTTAGTCATTTCAGCCCTGGGAAAAAGTCTGACTATCCACACAATCAACGCCTCTCATCATCTTTTATACCTCTATCAGGTCACCTCTCATCCTCCGTCGCTCCAAGGAAAAAAGGCCGAGTTCACTCAACCTATTCTCATAATGCATGCTCCCCAATCCAGGCAACATCCTTGTAAATCTCCTCTGCACCCTTTCTATGGTTTCCACTTCCTTCCTATAGTGAGGCAACCAGAAGTGAGCCCAGTACTCCAAATGGGGTCTGACCAAGTTCCTATATAGCTTCCTCTAGGCTCCTAAACTCAATCCCATATGTCGTAGTTACAGTCCTTTTTAAGATTTGTCAATTACTATAACAGGATCCTGCCAAACCTGGCTACTGTGCTTTACTCCTTGAACTCATTACTACAAATCGGGAAGAAATGGCAATGGGCAAAGCAGTATGAAGTGACTTCCCAAAAGACAAAGGAAATGGTGACGTCAGACACTGTACTCACACATTATGAGTTCACCAGTGAGGCTTGCCTATGATAGCTCACCTCATGGCAAAGGTGCAATCATGTGACATGTTAACTGATGGAAGTGATCACCTCCTAGGCTTTGCATCATGTTCCTTTACCGCTGCAGAGAGAATACATGCATAGATTGACAGAGAGGCGAGTCTGGTTTGGGGTGTAAAACATCTCAACTATTACCTGTATGGGAGAGAGTTTAACCGCATTATTGATCATCAACCACTAGTGTCCATTTTTAACTCACTGAAGGGTGTTCCACTAACAGCAACAGCATGAATGCAGAAATAGGCTCTATTTCTTGGAGGGCACAATTGCAAGATCGAGTTCAAGAGGACAACTAATCATGGAAGTGCTGATGGATTGTTTCATTTACTGTTGGAGAAGGAAATACCTGAAAAAGTTACAAAAGAGGACCCTGCCCTTAACGTATTCTCACTAATGCAAATCTAAAATCTCCCCATTATGGCAGAGATGCTCCAAAGAAAAACAAAAGAAAAATACCCCACATTGTTTCAGGTCTACGTGGCAACCCAACATGGCTGGAATATGCATCAGAAATTCCAGTTCCCCCATCTTTACCAGTGCCAGGATGAATTTGCCCTTGATGGATGTAGCCTTATGTGGGGATTGAGAGTTGTTATACCATCCTAGCTGAAAACTGAAGTGTTGGAGGAGCTACGTGCTGGTCACCTATGCGTAGTCAAAATAAAAACGTTTGTTCAAAGCTTCTTCTGGTGGCCTCGGATAGCTCAGCGCATTGAGTAGGTTACCATACACTGTTCGGAAGGTGTCCAGAGCTGTCAGAACCACTTCCTGAGGTCCCAGAGTCAATTCCTAAAGCCACCACAGAGGAGGCTCCAGAAACTGATATTGTTTCACAGCCACAAGTCTCACCCGCCAAGAAGTGAACCCCTTTGTCAGGAAAGATGCCATCCCACAAGAGTAAGAGATCCTCCATAGTGATTAAATAGGGCCTGAATGGGACAATTAGATCAGAGAACTTGTGGCTCAAATCAGCACAGAGAGGTATGATTTAGAGGCCATTACAAGGACGTGGCTGCAGGGTGGAGAGGATTGAGAATTAAATAACCAAGGATATCAGGTAATACGGAAGGATCGGCAGGAAGGTAAGGGAGATGGGGTAGCGCTCTTAATTAAAGATGAGATTAGGGCGACAGTGAGAGATAATATAGATCTAAGGAGCAGAATGTCGAATCCATCTGGGTAGAGAACCTACAAGGGAACGTGCTATCTTAAATCTGGTCCTGTGCAATGAGACAGGTAAAATTAGTAATCTTATAGTTAGGGATCCTCTCATACAAATGGAGGGTGCAATAGTTCAATCTAAAGCCAATGTGGTGTGCCTAAACAATGGAGACTACAATAGGATGAGGGAGGAACTGGCTAGTTGATGCACCATCAATAACTCTCGGAGATGGGAGGCGAACGATAGGCTTTTATTAGCTGCAAGAGACCACCACACAACATCCTGGAGACTGAGGGAGGAGCAGTGCCTCCAACCGCCTTTATACAGGGGTCTGTGGGAGGAGCCACAGGAGCAGTCAGCAGAGGGGCGTGTCCAGACAGGTATATGTAGTTCACCACACTAGTGGAGACTAAGAACACAGACCATATGGTGGGACAGTTGAGGAACAGTGGAAGACTTTCAAAGAGATTGCTCATGGTGCTCAACAAAAGTATATTCCAGTTAAAAGCAAGACCAGTAAGGGTGGGGAGGGCCAACCTTGGATAACTAAGGAAATAAAAGAAGGCATCAAACTAAAAGCTTGTGCATACTAAATTGCCAAGAATAGTGGGAAACTGAAAGATTGGGAAAACTTTAAAAAGCAACGAAGTACCACTAAGCAAACAATAAAGAAAGGGAAGCTAGATTATACTAGCACAAAATATAAAAACAGATAGTAGAAACTTTTATAATTATATAAGGCAAAAAAGGGTGGCTAAGGTGAACTGAGGTCCCTTGGAGTTCAAGAAAGGGGAATTGATATTGGGTATCGAGGAAATGGCCGAAGCTTTGAATGACAATTTTGTGTCGGTCTTCACGGTGGAGGACACATTCAACATGCCAAAGAGAGATGTTATGGATGTGATGGGAGATGAGGACTTCGGTACAATAGCTATCACTAAAAAGGTAATGTTGAGCAAACTTGTGGGCCTGAAGATAGATAAGTCCCTTGATCCTGATGGAATGCATCCCAGGGTACTGAAAGAAATGACACAAGTTATAGTAGAGGCTTTGGTGATGATTTTCTAAAATTCTCTGGATTCTGGGCAGGTCCCAGTGGATTGGAAGATGGTGAATGTCACGCCACTCTTCAAAAAAGGATGTAGGCCAAAGGCAGGTAACTATAGGCCAGTTTTTTTAACATCTGGAGTTGGGAAAATGCTTGAAGCTATCACTAAAGAAGAAATAGCGAGGCATCTGAAAAGAAATGGATCCATCAGGTAGACACATTATGGATTCAGCAAAGGCAGGTCCTGTTTGACAAACTTATTGGAGTTCTTTGAGGATAATATGAGCACAGTGGATAGAGGGGAACAGATGGGTGTTACTTACTTGGATCTCCAGGAGGCATTCAATAAAGTGCCACATAATAGACTTATCCATAAGATAAGGATGCATAGAGTTGGGGATGATGTATTAGCATGGATAGAGGATTGGTTAACCAATAGAAAGCAGAGAGTTGGGGTACATGGGTGTTACTCTGGTTGGCGATCAGTGATGAGCGGTGTGCCGCAGGGGTCGGTGCTGGGTCCATAGCTGTTCACGCTATACATTAACGATTTGGAAGAGGGGATTGAGTGCAGTGTATCTAAGTTTGCCCTGATGATACTAAGTTGGAAAAGCAAATTGTGCAGGATACAGAGAATCTGCAGAGAGAATATAGATAGGTTAAGTGAGTGGGCAAGGGTCTGGCATGTGGAGTACAATGCTGGTAAATGCAAGGTCATCTGCTTTGGAATGAAAAATAAAAGAGCAGATTGTTATTTAAATGGTAAAAACAAAATTGCAGCATGCTGTTTTGCAGAGGGACTTGGGAGTGCTTGTGCATGAATCACAAAAGGTTGGTTTGCAGATGCAGCAGGCTAACAGGAAGGCAAATGGAATGTTGGCCTTCATTACTAGAGGAATTGAATTTATGAGCAGGGAGGTTATGCTGCAGCTGTACAGGGTACTGGTGTGGCCACACCTGGAGTATTGCGTGCAGTTCTGGTCTCCTTACTTGAGGAAGGATTCAGATTCAGTTTATTGTCATTTAAAAACCACAAATGCAATGCAGTTAAAAAATGAGACAACGTTCCCCCAGAATGAAATCACAAAAACACATGACAAAACAGACTACACCAGAAAATCCACGTAACATTTGGCAATCCCCAATCCAGAGTCCGGAGAGGCTGCTGCGTATTAATATCGCGCTATCATCTTAGCACATTTCCCGGAAAGGAGCTCCAATCCCACCAGACAAACAAGACCAAAAACTAAAGCTACAAGACCTGCACAAAACCACATATTTACAACATATAGTTACAACAGTGCAAACAAAAGCATAATTGATAAAAAAAAAACAGATCATGAGCACAGTAAAAATAGTCCAAAGATGTTAAAAGACTAAGTTCGAAAGAAACCACCACACAGTTTCCACAAGTCCTCAGGGTCCCCGATTGACTCATCATCCCATGCCGGCGGCAAAAGGGAATACCCCCGCTATGGACTTCAACGGCGCTGCCCGACTCAGCCTCGCAGACGCAGCACACACTGAAAGCGACCTGACCGCAGCGGACTCCGAGTCCATCAAACCTCCGAGCCTCCGACCATCCCCTCCGGCACAGCTTCTTCGAGCACCATCCTCTGCCGAGCGTATTAAGACGGTCCCGCCAACGGCCATCGGCAATGCGACCCCGAGGACTGGGGGCCTGTTCTTCCCAGCAGAGACGTGGACCTCGTAGCAGCAGCAGTAATGAAGAAGGTCTTCCTGGAGATTTTCAGATGTTCCCCCATGCTCCCACATCTGTTTTTCATCCGAATATGATTGTGCACGGCACCTCGCTTCACAAATAACAAATAACAGATAATCAGCTCTGGAGTGGGTGCTGCAAGCTGCGTCGCACCGCCATCTTGGATATACTGGCTTTGGAGGCAGTGCAGAGGAGGTTCACCAGGTTGATTCCAGAGATGAGGGGTTTGAGTCACCTGGGACTGTACTCACTGGAATTCAGAAAAATGAAAGGAGATCTCATAGAAACATATAAAATTATGAAAGAGATAGATAAGATAGAGGTAGGAAAGTTGTTTCCACTGGTAGCTGAGACTAGAACTAGAGGACACAGCCTCAAGATTCGGTGGAGTAAATTTTGGATGGAGATGAGGAGAAACTGCTTTTCCCAGAGAGTGGCAGATTTTCCCAGATAGAGATAGAGGCAGAGGGATGAAGGGTGGGGGGGGGGGGGGGTTGGCTTTGCTAGTCAGGGAAAATATTACAGCAGTGCTTCGGCAGGACAGATTAGAGGGCTTGTCTACTGAGGCCATATGGGTGGAGCTAAGAAACAGGAAAAGTATGACCACTTTAATAGGGTTGTATTATAGACCACCCAATGGTCAGCAAGAATTGGAGGAGCAAATCTGCAGAGAGATAACAGACAACTGCAGGAGACAGAATGTTGTGATTGTAGGGGATTTTAATTTTCCACACATTGATTGGGACTCCCATACTATTAAAGGTCTAGATGGGCCAGAGTTTGTGAAATGTGTTCAGGAAATTTTTCTAGATCAATATATAGATGTACCAACTAGGAATTAGTTACATTGGATTGATACCAACTACCAACATTAGATCTCCTGTTAGGAAATGAGTTAGGGCAGATGATGGAAGTGTGTGTAGGGGAACACTTTGGTTCCAGTAATCATAATGTCATTAGTTTCAACTTGATCATGGATAAAGATAGATCTGGTCCCCGGGTTGAAGTTCTAAACTGGAAAAAGGCCAAATTTGAAGAAATGAGAAAGGATCTAAAAAGTGTAGATTGGGACAGGTTGTTCTCTGGCAAGGATGTGATTGGTAAGTGGGGGGCCTTCAAAGGAGAAATTTTGAGAGTGCAGAGTTTGTATGTTCCTGTCAGGGTTAAAGGCAAAACGAATAAGAATAAGGAACGTTGGTTCTCGAGGGATATTGGAACTCTGATAAAGAAGAAGAGAGAGATGTATAACGTGTATAGGCAACAGGGAGGAAATAAGATGCTTGAGGAGTATAAAAAGAGTAAGAAAATACTTATGAAAGAAACCAGGAGGGATAAAAGAAGACATGAGGTTTCTTTGGCAGTCAGGGTGAAGGATAATCTTAAGAGCTTTTACAGGTATGTTAAGAGCAAAAGGATAGTAAGGAATAAAATTGGTCCTCTTGAAGATCAGAGTGGTCGGCTATGTATGGAACCAAACGAAATGGGAGAGATATTAAATGGGTTTTTTGCATCTGTATTTACTAAGGAAACTGGAATGGAGTCTATGGAAACAAGGCAAACAAGTAGGGAGGTCATGGAACTTATACAGATTAAAGAGGAGGAGGTGCTTGCTGTCTTGAGGCAAATCAGAGTAGATAAATCCCCAGGACCTGACAGGGTATTCCCTCGGACCTTGAGGGAGACTAGTGTTGAAATTACAGGGGCTCTGGCAGAAATATTTAAAATGTCGATATCCACGGGTCAGGTGCCGAAGGATTGGAGGATAGCTCATGTAGTTCCGTTGTTTAAAAAAGGCTCAAAAAGTAGGCCGGGAAATTATAAGCCAGTAAGTTTGACATCAGTAGTAGGTAAATTATTGGAAGGAATACTAAGAGATAGGATCTACAAGTATTTGGATAGACAGGGACTTATTAGAAAAAGTCAGCATGGCTTTGTGCATGGTAGGTCATGTTTAACCAATCTATTAGAGTTTTTCGAGGAAGTTACCAGGAAAGTGGATGAAGGGAAGGCAGTGGATGTTGTATACATGGACTTGAGTAAGGACCTTGACAAGGTCCCGCATGGGAGGTTAGTTAAGAAGATTCAGTTGCTAGGTGTACATGGAGAAGTAATAAATTGGATTAGACATTGGCTCAATGGAAGAAGCCAGAGAGTGGTAGTGGAGGATTGCTACTCTGAGTGGAGGCCTGTGACTAGTGGTGTGCCACAGGGATCAGTGCTGGGTCCATTGTTATTTGTCATCTATATCAATGATCTGGATGATAATGTGGCAAATTGGATCAGCAAATTTGCTGGTGATACAAAGATTGGAGGTGTAGTGGACAGTGAGAAAGGTTTTCAAAGCTTGCAGAGGGATTTAGACCAGTTGGAGGAATAGGGAGAAAAATGGCAGATGGAGTTTAATGCGGACAAGTGTGAGGTATTGCACTTCGGAAGGTCAAACCAAGGTAGAAGATACAAGGTAAATGGTAGGAGACTGAGGAGTGCAGTAAAATAGAAGGATCTGGGAGTACAGATACATAATTCCGTAAAAGTGGCATCACAAGTAGATAAGGTTGTAAAGAGAGCTTTTGGTACATTGGCCTTTATAAATAAAACTATTGATTATAAGAGTTGGAATGTAATGGTGAGGTTGTATAAGACATTGGTGAGACCGAATTTAGAGTATTGTGTGCAGTTTTGGTCACCTAATTACAGGAAGGATATTAATAAGGTTGAAAGAGTGCAGAGAAGGTTTACAAGGATATTGCCAGGTCTTGAGAAACTGAGTTACAGAGAAAGGTTGAATAGGTTAGGACTTTATTCCCTGGAGCGTAGGAGAATGAGGGGTGATTTGATAGAGGTGTATAAAATTATGATGGGTATAGATAGAGTGAATGCAAGCAGGCTTTTTCCACTGAGGCTGGGGAGGAAAAAACCAGAGGTCATGGGTTAAGGGTAAAAGGGGAAAAGTTTAAAGGGAACATTGGGGTGGGGGCGCTTCTTCACGCAGAGAGTGATGGGAATGTGGATTGAGCTGCCAGATGAAGTGGTGAATACGGGCTCACTTTTGACATTTAAGAAAAACTTGGACAGGTACATGGATGAGAGGGGTTTGGAGGGATATGGGCCAGGTGCAGGTCAGTGGGACTAGGCAGAAAAATGGTTCAGCATAGTCAAGAAGGGCCAAAAGGCCTGTTTCTGTGCTGTAATGTTCTATGCTTCTATGGTATGGTGAATCTATGGAATTCTCTGCCCAATGAAGCTGTGGAGGCTACCTCAGTAAATATATTTAAGACAAGGTTGGATAGATTTTTACACAATAAGGGAATTAAGGGTCATGAGGAAAAGACAGGTAGGTGGAGATGAATCCATAGCCAGATCAGCCACTATCTTATTGAATGGTGGAGCAGTCTCGACAGGTCAGATGGCCTACTCTTGCTCCTATTTCTTATGTAATTTAAAATTTACTATGTTGTGACTAGCTATATAGTATTTGTATTATATAGTATACTGTATATCTATGTAAGATGACTAGAGAGCAGTATGTTGTATGTGTGAGTTGAGATACATTCTATATTGAGTTGGAGTTTATAGCTAAGCAGGGAGGAGTGTTGTGTACTTAATATTTCAATAATATTTGAGTAATGTAAATATATTGTTTGATTAAACATTGTTTGCTTATATAATTCAATACTGGTTTAAAGTAAAGAGTATGTGAATGGACTACGTCTAACACCACCGCGTCATATGTGGCGCCTCACTAAAAGAAAAAGAAACTAAGCACACGCATCCTGGGTCCCATGTTTTCCTTTTGATTTGGAAAGGGTTAGAGATGTTTAAAGGATCAGCATAATATCATGGGCTGAAGGACCTGTATTGTTTATGTTCTATCTAATTTACAGTAGATCTAAACCAAAGCATATACAGGAATTTACAGATCACTGCATTTGGAGGAGCACGTTAAGCATACATGTATGAACACATCTTTTCAACATTCCTAGAGACTATCAGGGTAAGAAATGTCCTCAGTGTACCCCCGGCAATCCCCTACACCCCATCCCCCCCCCTTTGCATTTCCCACTGGACTTAGACGACCCCTGGAAAGCCCAGTGGTTTTGTGGAGGCTTATCTCATCACCTCAGTCAGCTCAGACTTTGCTGAAAGGAAGCTGCTTAAAGCTTGCGTCCTTTGCTCAGCCACTTGATATACTGCAGTACTGCCTGCCATTACATTGACAGGCTTCCTGAGGTTGTTAACAATTTTTCTCATCTGCTTCCATATCCTCTGGTGTTCATCACAGTAGTGACAGGTAACCAACTCCTGCCAGACCTCCTAGATTTCTGTTTGCTGAACTTCTGTCAACATCTTCCTCTGCCTCTTGCATTGAGAAAATGAAATGTCAAGCTAGCATAGTTTTGCTATCACTATAGATAAGGCGTTACTATGATTTAGTTATATTAAAAGTACTTCTCAGGCAATAGCCAGACAGAAGTTGAATAAAACTAGACTGTATTTTGAGTTTAGTTATCTCATATCTCCTAAAAGATCCTTGTATCAAGGTGCACAATGTTACAATCAATAGAACAATTCAGTCACAGCTCCATCTGAGTTTGATCCTGTCCTCCGATGTAGTCTGTACATTCTCCCCGCATCGACATGGCTTACATCTGAGTGTTCTAGTTTTCTCCAGTAGCTCAAAGACATTTGGGTTGGTAGGTTAATTAACCAATATACATTGTCCCTGTTGTGTGTGTGGTAGAACCTGTGGGAAATGGTTAGAAAAATGGCAAAGCTAAATGGAATTAGTATACGATTAGTGTAAGTGAGATCTTGATGGTTGGATTCAGTGGGCCAGAGTGCTTGTTTCTGTGCTACATCACTCTATTTTAGCATACCCATCTGTAAGCATGTTTTTGTTTGGTGACTTGGACTTGGAAAGATAATATCTTAAAATTGGAACTAATCTATATTCATTACTAAGAGAGGGTGCCGATGAATCAAGGCATGCCCAATTAATAATGCACAGTATGTTTTGCCACATAATTGTTGAGACAGAAACTGCTGGAGAATTTCTGGGAGAAATGAAAAAATGCCTGAAAGTAGATGAATACAGGTCTGTGAGGAATAGTGTGGGAGTGAGGTAAAATTTTAATTACTTCAGCAAAGAAGAATCAGACAGAAAATCATTGTTCGTTCTTCCATGTTGTACACTGTGTCATTCTGAAGCTTCCTGCAGATCCATTGTTTTCAGGTGTAAGTTATAGAATAAAACCATACAATAGAGAAACAATATGTAACACCTGTCCATGCTGATCATAATGCCGAACTATGCTCATCTTATTCACTTATCTGTCTCCCCAGGCCCTACTTGCCTATAGATCCTCTCTATCACCACCTCACTTTCCCTGACCAGAAGAAGGTCATCGAGCTGAAGTTCTAGTTCCTTAATGCAGTCCCTAAGCTTCTCCTTCTCAAACTACAGGTCAAATTCTATCATATTATCAATGCTTCCTGAGGGTTTCTTTACCTTAACCTTCCTAATCAAATCTGGGCAATTTAATAACACCCAAAGCAGAATTGCCATTCTCCTCGTGGGCTCAACCACAAGCTGTTCTTAAAATCCATCTTGTAAGCATTCTACACGTTCCCTCTCTTGGGATCCAGCACCCATCAAATTTTCCCAATCCATTTACATATTGATATCCCCCAAGCTTATCACAACATTGCCAATTTAAATGCCTTTTCTATCTCCTGTTGTAATTTTTACCTTGCATTTTCTTAACTCTACACACAAGGATTCTACTTCTTCTATGTCACTTCTTTCTGAGGATTTGATTTCAGTTTTATCTGACAGAACCACCCCACCTCATCTGCCTACCTTCCTGTCCTTTCAATACAATGTGCGTCCTTGGATATTAAGCTCCCAACTATAACCTTTCAGCTATGACTCTGAGATGCCTACAACATCATACCTGCACTACAAGATCATCTATTTTATATCTACTTTATTCTGTATACTGCGTGCATTCAAATATAACATCCTCAATCATATATTCATTGCCCTTTTGATTTTGGCCCCCTGTTACACTTCAACTCATCCCAATGACTGTAATTGTGCCTATCTGTCCTTCCTCACTACACACTGCATCTACTGTACTTGTATACCAACTGCTCCATCCTTAGCCCTTTCACTCAAGTTTCCATCCCCCTGCCAAATTAGTTTAAGCCTTCCCCAACAGCTCTACCAAACCTGTCCAGTTTTGGAGAATGAAACTCCCATAAACATAGCTATTTTTGTTGTGATGTCTATGGGTGCATGTCATCACAAACAATTTTCACCACCTGCACACTTTCTTCCCATCAAGCATGAGAATGAAAAACACTTTATTAGAATCTATTATTTGAGATAAATTAGTGAATATTTTGAAAGACAAGGGTAAAATATGCGAACGTTTGTTGATGACTAATATTGTACACGTTTAGGAGATTTTTAATCTTGGATTGAAAAGAGTTTCAAAGGTGCCTCAGAATATGCTATTTTGGAAAACCCACGTGTATGATGTAAGAGAAAAAGTGACAACGTGGTTAGAAAAGTGTTGATAAAAGGAAAATAAAGGGCTAAATATTGGTTCCTCTGTTAGAATGGATAGATTCTGGGCCTAAGACGCAAAAGGGTGAACTGAGGAAAATTGTAGGTAAAGAAGGCTTGAACTTGGAGATACTATATCACCTGTAAGTAAACATTAAATACAAGACATAGAAGCTTTTCTAGGCCTCAGTGGAAAATAAACTGCTGAAGACCTTGGCCCAACAGAAAATCAGTGTCTAAAAGAAGAGAAGAATATTGGAGAACAGAAGATTCAACAAGGCACTAACAGCCATAACATGCACAGTTTCTTCAGTACTGTCAATGCAATTATTGGCCCAAACATCTGTTGTCCCACCTTACTGAGAGGCAAGTGTTCCTGGGTTCAAATCTGGCTGACTCCTTGCATGCTTCCCATCTGTGCTGGGTTGAGCATCAAGCTAGCAACTCAGCCTTGTTAAAAACAGACAAAAATGCTAAGGAAACTGCAAGGTTTCCACTTGATGCAGCACAGAGTGTGGAGAAGAACAACAATAACTGAAAGGCAAGAAACAAGGTGATCTTATCATGGAGGGAGGGGTATTAGCACTCACTATCTCTTCAACCATACCTCTTTGATCTACAAGCCCCTGACTATCTCACAGCAATTTATCTGGTCCAGCTTTGCTGTTATCATTGGTTGAGAAGAAGTAAAAGAGACCACATCCCATGTCACAAGTCCACAACTTCATCAAAGCAAAATGTGCCATAGGTTGTCATAATCAAAACCATCTTCCAAACAGATTGCAAATCTAACTCTGGTGGCTACAGAAAATTCTTCTTGCTGCCTGCTGCAGGATAAGTCCTGGCCAGGGGCTTCCCCAAAGTCCACCTCTGGTGATTGATGAGCTGCTCCCTAAGTCGCAGTGAGGATTCTGGTAGTCCTCATGCAGAGTGGACATGAACTTCACTGTGTGAAAACCCCCAAAAAATTCTGGGAATAGCTTGTATCATGAAATAAAGCCTTCTACAACCACTCTATAGCATTGAACCACATCATTTGGGAGGGTCTGTGAAGAATCTTCCTCAAATTCACCTACAGAAACGTATTTCAATATTATATTTCTTTCATGATGACATAAAAACCATGCTCTCAATCAATCAGTCCACAATCTCTGTGAAGACTGGTATCAAGCAAAGCTAAATCATTGCCTCAATGTTTTCCTCGATCTTTGTTATCACAATTCTGTACCCTCATCTCCAGCAAACATACTACTGGAGTGAAGCTAATTTTCAAGACTGATCAAAAATGTGTTCAATGATTTCAACATTATTCCAGCTCAGTCGATGATACTTAGGTATGTTGATATTGATAATGAAACTCACCATTGCATAATGTGCGAAAATACAGCCTTTGGCTAACTGAGGCAAATTACAGACACAAGAGAGACTGCTGGAAATCTGGAGCAACACAATCATGAGGAGTCCTGATAAAGGGTCTTGCCCCAACATGTCAACTCTTAGAACTGATATATGGTCTTGGGCTCAGAATATTCCAGAGAATGAAAGGGTTACGGTATGAGGAACACCTAGCAGGTCAAGACCCTTTCATTGGGCTGTATTCCCTGGAGTTCAGGAGAATGAGGGGGGATCTCATAAAAATATTCCAAATGTTAAAAGGCCTGAACAGATTAGATATGGCAAAGTTATTTCCCATGGTAGGGGAATCTAGGACAAGAGGGCACGACTTCAGGATTGAAGGACGTCCATTTAGAACAGAGATGCGGAGAAATTACTTTAGCCAGAGGGTGGTGAATCTGTGGAATTCATTGCCATAGACAGTTGTGGAGGCTAAGTCATTGGGTGTATTTAAGGCAGAGATAGATAGGTTCTTAATTAGCCAGGACATCAAAGGGTATGGGCAGGGGAGTGGGGATGACTGGAAGAATTGGATCAGTCCATGATTGAATGGTGGAGCAGATTCAATGGGCCGAATGGCCAACTTCTGCTCCTTTACCTTATGGTCTTATGGTCTAATATCAACTGATTATTTGCCTCCATATGTGCTGCCTGACCTGCTGACTTCCTGCGGCATTTTATGTATGATGCTGATGAAAAATGTGTTTAAAGACCAAGATCTCTGTCCTAGTACAAATTTCATGGTTTACCCAACAGCAATGATCTTTATCCTTCCATACATTTCTGACATAAGGTCTGCCTTTGACAAGCATCAAAAACCACTGGAGATTAACATCACCTTATGTTGCTGAAATCCTCCAAGTTTGACAATACAAACAAATTAACATCAGTGTCCTTTGAGAGCCCCACATCCCCAGCATGGATGGCCTTAAATACACCCAGTCAGTTCCACTTGGCAGGCTCTAAACAATGTAAGAATATCAGGAGCAAGAGTGCAATAGACCACTGAGACCCACAGCTCAACCATGGTCCACAATTCAAAACAATATGTTTCCCAGACCAGAGTAATCTGGCTGGGCCCCGATGGCAGCAGTATGCTTGGTTGGCAGCTAGGATAATCCTCTGAGCCCACCATCAAGCATTGTGATTACCGCGAACCAGGCCCCTGGTGGATGGAATCTCCACTGTGGGAACAAGGGGGGCTGATAGCCATAAAAGACTTCAAAGGGTGACATACCTGTGTGCAGAGGAGGTGTGTAGATTGTGAGATATCTCAGCCCAGTGCAGGTACTTCCTCCATATGGAAGGGTTAGAGGCAGGGAAGCATCACAAACTTCTCCACTTGCTAATTGGTCCTTTCAGACTGTCCATTGACCTACAGATGATAGCCAGAGGACAAACTCAGCAAGGTGCAGAGGAGGGAGCAGAAAACTCACCAGAAGTGGGAGAGGAATTGTGTGCCCCATTCCAACACAATGCCCTGGGCAAGCTGTGGAGGGGAACTACATGTTGGAGAACCAGGTTCACCATCTTGGCAGCTGACGGAACCTTGGGAAGGGCAATGAAGTGGGCTGCCTGGGAGAAACGGTCCACCACTGTCATGATCATCATGGCCACATCAGTAAGTGGCAAATCAGTGATGAAAACCATGGTGATGTGGGTCAAGGGGTGTTGAGGAATTGGTAGGGGTTGCAGGAGGCTAGAAACCCACTGGTTAGAAGACTTGGACCAGGCACACTGAGGGCAGGCATCGACGTTGACATACATCTGCGATCATGGTAGGCCACCAGAACTGGCGCCACAGAAATTCCAAAAACCATTGTGCACCTGGATGACCAGAGCGGGATAAGGAATGGGCCCCATTGAGTGCCTCAGAGCACACGGCTGACAGCACGTATATGCAATGGTCAGGTGTGTCAGCTGGAGTAGGTTCCTGCTATAGGGCCTTCTCCGGCTAACACACCAGGTCCCAGATGATTGGGGCAAGGATCCGAGAGGATGGAATGATGGGCTAAGAGTCGAACTCTGTTTCACCTGAGTTAAACTGTCGTGACTTTGTGTTCTTGGAACCAGGTTTGTAGGAGATGGTGAAGTTGAATTACTTGAAGAAGAGGGTCCAGTGAGCCTGACGTGGGTTGAGTTCATGGGGCTGTTATATGGGTATGAGATTTTGGTGGTTAGTCCAGATCAGGAAGGGCTCAGTGTTTCCAATCAGCCAATATCTCCATTCCACCAAAGCCCACTTAATTGCAAATAATTCCCTTCTCCTACTCCATAATGGTGCTGTGTAGGGTTGAATTTGCATGAGAAGAAAGCAAAATGAAGTATCTTTGTGCTCCATCCTTTATGGGAAAGGATGGCCCTGGCACCCACGTCAGATGAGTCCACCTCTACCACACGGTGAAGTGTCTTTAATAAAAGTCTGCAAAATAACAAGCCATGAATTTCCACAAAGCATGACAGAACAGAAACTAAGCACAACAAGCAAGGAAAATGAAGGCTAGGAGCAACTGGTTGATGCTGGCTGGTTCAGTGAGTGATTTTTGCCTGTCAGATCGCTGGCAGGTGGTAAGAGTGGGCTCCCTTCCTTTGCCCTTGTGACCCTTAACACAGGTGCCCCTTGGGGCTCGGTCCTAAGCCCCCTCTTTAACTCTCTGTATACCCATGAATGTGTTACCACCCACAGCTCCAATCTGCTAATCAAATTTGCTGATGACACTAATCTCAAATAATAATGAGACAGCCTACAGGGAAGAAGTCATCACCCTGACACAGCGGTGTAAAGAAAACAACCTCTCCCTCAATGTCACAAAAACAAAGGAGTTGGTTGTAGACTACAGGAGGAATGGATTGAATGGAATGAATGCTAACCTCTATTGATGTCAATGGAACTGGGTAGAGGGGTGAACAGCTTTTAAGGTCCTTGGCATACACACCATCGAGGATCTCAAGTGGTCTGTACATACCAACTGTGTGGTGAGAAAAGCACAACAGCACCTCTTACAGATCAGAAGAAGTTTGGTATGGGCCCCGAAATCCTAAGAACTTTCTGCAGGGGCACAATTGAGAGCATCCTGACTGGCTGCATTACTGCCTGGTATAGGAACTGTACTTCCCTCAATCGAAGGACTCTGCAGAGAGTGGTGTGGACAGCCCAGCGCATCTGTAGACGTGAACTTCACACTATTCAGGACATTTACAGAGACAGGTGTGTAGAAAGGGTCCGAAGGATCATTGGGGACCCGAGTCACCCCAAACACAAACAGTTCTAGCTGCTACCATCTGGGAAATGGTACCGCAGCATCAAAGTCAGGACCAACAGGCTCTGGGATAGCTTCTTCCACCAGGTCATTAGACTGATTAATTCATGCTGATACAATTGTATTTCTATGCTACAGTGACTGCCCTGTTGTGCATACTATTTATTACGAATTACTTTAAATTGCACATTGCACACTTAGATGGAGACATATAATATAAAGATTTTTACTCTACATATATACAAAAGATGTAAGTAATAAAGTCAATTCAATTCAATACAAGGACTGTGGATGAGGACTGGGGTTAAACAGGCTGCAGGTGATGAGTCTGGAACAAGTAGCAGCTGAATCCTGTTAACTGGGTGGAGACTGTGAGGTGTCTGCATGTGCATGCTGGGAGGTGTCAATGGGAGCAAGCCAGACAGGTAATCTCTTATTCTTCAACCTCTGTCGAGCTCAAGTCCAGAAATAGAACAGTAGAGCATAGAAACAGGCCCTTTGGCCCACAATATTGTGCTGAACCGATTAAATTAGTAATCAAATGGCCATTTAAACTAACCTCTTCTGCCTACACAATGTCCAAGTACTTCCATCTCCCTCACATTTATGTGCCTTGTACAAGTCCATAATGTATCTACCATCACCTCAGGCAGTGCATTCCAGGTACACACCTTCCTCTGTGTAAAAATAACTTGCCTCTGACTTCTCTTTGAAATTACCCCCTCTCACTTTAAATGCACGCCCTCTGGTGTTAGACATTTCTACCCTGGGAAAAAGATACTGTCTATGCCTCTCATAATCTTATAAATCTCTATAAAATCTCTCCTCAGCCTCTGCAGCTCCAGAGAAAACAACCAAAGTGTGTCCAAACGCTCATTGCACATGCCCTTTAAGACTAGAGAGTATTCTGGTGAACCTCTTCTGCACCCTCTCCAAAGCCTCAACATCATTCCTAAAGTGGGGTGGCCAGAACTGTCTGCAATACTCCAGATGTTGCCTAACCAGAGTTATGTGAAGTTGCAATATAGCTTCCTGACTTTTGAATTTAGTGCCTCAACGAATAAAAACAAGCATGTCATATGTTTTCTTAACCACCCTATCAACCTGTGTAGCCACTTACAGGGAGCTGCGAACTTAGACCCCAAGATCCCTCTGCACAGCAACACTGTTAAGAGAGTTTCCCTTAACACCGTACTGACTCTTTGCATTTGACCTACCAAGGTGCAACACTTCACATTTATCCCGTTTAAACTCCATCTGCCATTTCTCTGTCTATATCTGCAAGTGATTTATATTCTGCTGTATTCTTTGCCAAACTCTTGTCAGTGAATGCAGTGCATATTAATGTCGGTGTACCTTGTGACATGACTGTTGAAATATTGAGGTACCAGGCAGAATTTTTAATTGTGGGTTACCTCCTACAATATGATCTTTCTTCAGATGTTTTTATTTGCCTTTTCAAGAGCCTACTAACACTGCAAGACTTGTTGTGAAAAGAGTAAAGTGTAAGTACTATCACTAAAAAGAGCTAGTATAGATGCACTGGCCTGAATGATCTCTGTTAAGATGTAAGCCTTTATGATATTTTATTATGGACGGATTAATGGGCTGACGAACTCTGCGACTAATATGTGTCAGTATAGATGAATAGTTCCGAGTCAGCCCAGTAATTAGATCATTCTGCTTTCATAGAGTTGATATTACATCCTCCTTCAGCAAAAAAATGTTGTTCTAGCTCTCAGTAGGATTTGTTTCTGAAGATGGAAAGAGATACCACCAATTTGTTCATCCCATCTTTCTAACCAGAGGAAGAACTAATGGATTTGAGGAGCCATTGTGAGAAAAAAATCAAATCCAAGTTGAGTAAAAGTGCTGATCTAGTAAAACATATAACATTACATTTTGTAAACTGATGCATCTTTTTCTCCTTAATGTTGAAATAGCACCTTTATTCAATGGTTTCATCTTACTTCCAGCTCATATAGTATAATTACTATGCATTTCCAATTAGAAACAGAAAACCTCCCTCCTGAAGTACAATAGATAACTGCCTTTTGAACACACATGTGTCATCTCCTATGTTAATGGCTTAATGGATTTTTAGCATTTCATACACTAATAGATAAATGAGCAGGCTAATCTTTGAACTGGCAATGTATCACTCATCAGTTTAACATGATGGCCTGGAATCTGCTGCCAAAATAATGCTGAGTCTTCTTTTTAGTGGCCATTATTAATGTGTAAATTGTCTTTTTGAAGATGAGATTCCCCATAAATTGTGAATTGTCGCACTTCACAACTATGAAAGCAACAGCTAATATATGTTTTATGGTTTTGCTGAATTTGCTCATTAATTGCCCATTGGAGTCAGAGCTAACTTTAAGGTGTAATTACCCTGTTAATGAGAGGATTTTCCAATGCCAATGGGCGGCATGTAATGCTTTTACAGCACCAGTAACCTGGGTTCAATTCCATCACGGTAAGGAGTTTGTATCTTCTTCCCTTGACTGCATGGGTTTCCTCTGGATGCTCCCACTTCTTCCCACGTTCTAAAGACATACAGATTAGGAAGTTAATGGGTGTTGTTGGGCAAAGTGGGCATTTTGGACTGATGTGTCTATTACTGTGCTGTATCTCTAATTAAATAAAAAAAAATGAATAAGCTTCTCTGGTCCAGAAAAGTTAAATCTTCTGAAATGTTCTAGCTGCTATCAATTAGACACAAATATTAAAGCTGAGAAGGTATTTATAATTATCACTACAACCCTTCTGCTCCCAATGCTTCAGAATTTACAAATTCATTGAACAGTACAAATAGTTGTAGCACAGAAGCCAAGCTGTGCCCAGGTAAAACAACCCAGCAACCCAACTCCCCAGCTCTTTCCCCAAGACCCTATAACACTTTCTTCAATGAATCCCAGATCCTAACTACACCCAGATTGAAAAAGTGTCCATCATTCCACCTTTAGCCTTAAATTTTAAATCTGTGTGCCCTGATTCTTTGCCCAGTGGATTAGTTTTTCTCTATTTTCCTCAACTAAACAGTCACAATCTTGTTGCCTGTATCAAAATTCTTCGCAGCCTCTTTGCATGGTGTACCTGTACATCCCTTTCACAATGACCATTTTCTGGTCTTCTGGCTCTCTTGCATATCCCAGGGAGATTGAAAAATTGCTTCGACCTTGCAGAAATCTCCACCCCACCTTTACATTCCTTCTAGATTGAATATCTTGTCTGCATTAACCCTTTCTAATAGCTCCTTCTTTTCAATTTTTACTCCATCTTTCCATTTACTGATATTTTGTTATTATCCTTTTTTTTTGGTGAAAATGGCTCATCCTCTGTGATTTTCAAGAAATAACTCATCTACAGATGTTAACCTGTTCCCTCCTGTTAGTCATTTTTACTAGAAGGTACATTTATCCATTTCCATGAACATTTCAGTTTAGTCACAGTAGGCTGTTTGTTTTGTTTACATCATTTTTATTCATGCTTCAGAGCATACAGTACTTATGAAGGCAGAGTACAGTATCATATATTTGTTCATCCTCATAATTGTATCCCTAGGGCAGAGATGTAGCATCACCTGTGGATTATAGAGATACTATGCCCACTGCTTTTAGCAAAACAGTCATTTGCTAACATTTCTTATGAATGTTCTTGGCAAATTGGCCTCCAATTACAATATTCTGCCACAATAAAGATGATAGGATAGTTAAGAAGGCATGTGGTGCATTAGCTTTCATTAGTCAAGGGATTCGCTGCGAGGTAATGTTGCAGCTCAATAAAACTCTGGTTAGACCACACGTAGAATATTGTGTTCAGTTCTTGTTGCCTCATTATTGGAAAGATGTGGAAGGTTTAGAGAGGATGCAGTGGAGATTTACCAGGACTAGCCTGAAAAAGAAGGCATGTCATATGCGGATAGGTTGGGCAAGCTAGGGATTTCCTTGTTGGAATGAAGGAAGATGACGGGTGATTTGATGGGGGTGTACAAGATGTTAAGAGGCATTGATCGTGTTGATAGGCTTTTTCCCAGGGCAGAAATAGCTAATGCAAGGGGCTGTCTTTCAAAATAGTTGCAGGAAAGTATGGGGGGGAGGAGGATGTCAGAGGTAAGATTTTTTACACAGAGAGTGATGGGTGTGCGGAATGCGCTTCCAGGGATGGTGATTGAAGCAGATATATTAGGGGCATTTAAGAAACTCTTAGATCAGAGGTGTCGAACTCAATTGCACATGGGGCCAAAACTCAAAGCACACTTTATGTCGCGGGCCGAACAGGATAAACATTTATTGAACACACTAAAACTAAACATTTTTTTAACATAAATATGAATAAAAACAGACAGGAATATTATTCCAGAAAAAATAAACTAAAACTTTAAATAACTTAAATATTTTGCTCTCCATAAAAATATCTCCTGTCAGTATTATACAAGTTAGAAATATGAGCATGCTGCAAAAAAACCCTGAAAATATAAATAAAATTTGTGCTTTTCAGCAAAAGTTAAAACAACAACAAATCAAAACACTCAGTTTTCTTTGCTCTTATGCCGTTTTGTCAGAGCTGGATGCTTGGCATCTTTTCTTGGCAATAAGTTTGTTTAGGTTTGGTGTAAGGTTCTGTGTTGTGGAGATTCTCAGGATGGACTGCAGGTGTTCATCAGTGAGACGACTCCTGTGTGATGTTTTGTTAATCTTCATCACTGAGAAAAGCTTCTCACACAGATATGTGCTACCAAACATGCACAAGGTTCGAGCCACATGTAGACGGAGCTGAGGCATTGCTTCAGGAATGGAGCGAATAAACTGTACGGGCCCTGCAGTGTCGTACTTTGCCTTTAGTGTCCCATTACACTGCAGCTCTATCAGCTCCATCTGAATCTGTACAGGTGCAGTTTCCATGTCGACGGCAAATGGATTGCGAAGCAGCTCGAAATTAATTTTTCGTGCTTCAAAGTCACCAAAGCGCCGTGCGAACTCAGTGCGAAGTGTGCTCAGTTTATCAGCAAAGTGCGCATTTGGGAACATCATTGCGCCGACCTGGTTCAACATTACTTGGCAACAAGGAAAATGAGGTAAGTTGCACTGGTGCATTTGTGTCTCCCATAAGAGCAGCTTCACTTGAAATGCCTTCACTGCATCATACATGTCAGTGATCATGCAGTCACGTCCCTGGAGCTGAAGGTTTAAGACGCTGAGATGTGTTGTTATGTCAGCCACATTAGCTCCACAAATAAGACACACGGGTTTACCGGCAATGTCAGTAAACATATACCGGTACTCATCGGTTTTGAAAGACTCTTTTTTTCAGAATCAACTTTTCTCTTCGCCATTGTTAGGGGTTAGCTTTGACTTCAGAATAGCGTTGTATACAGCAACAGACGCTTGACGCGGGAATGTTCCCGGGTAGCCTATCGGCAGCTGTTGCACTGCATTATGGGATCTGTAGTTTGTGTGTTATCAGCGCTTCATATCGCCGGGCCATTAATAATTAAAATAATAGATCTATCTAAAATGATCTCGCGGGCCAGATATAATTGTACGCCGGGCCGGATATGGCCCGCGGGCCTTGTGTTTGACACCTATGTCTTAGATAGTCACATCAATGATAGAAAAATAGAGGGTTATGTTGGAAGGAAAGATGAGATTAGCTTTTTTATTTATTTAGTGATACAGCATAGAACAGACCCTTCTGGCCTTTTGAGCCATGCTGCCCCAACAACCCCCTACAAACCTAATTAACTCTCAGCTGATCACAAGACAATTTACATTGACCAATTAGCCAGACTTTGGACTGTGGGAGGAAACCAATGAGCCCACACATTCAACGGGGAGGATGTAAAGGGACTCCTTACAGAACAGTGCTGGAGGTGAACTCCGAACTCAGAACTGCCCGGAGCTGTAATAGCTTTGCACTAACTGCTACGCTTCTGTGGCCCCCGAGAATTTTCGAGGAGGTTAAAAAACCTGGCACAGCAGTGTGGGCTGAAGACTGTGTGCTGTGCTGTGATATTTTATGTTCTTTGTAAACATTGTCTTCATCTACTGTTATTTCTCTGCTAAGTGCAGAGTTCAGCACTCAGCATCCAGCTGTTGTTTCCCCATTGACAGTTTACCATCTGGCAGCACTTCATTTGGACCTACCTCTGTGATTCACTGCATGCCTTAGCAAATACTTTATTACTTTTGACTCCAAATAGTTTGATTATTTTGAACCTGTGGAGCTTGGAGTGAGTAAATGAAATGCAGCCACTGGAAGACTCTGACAGTGGCCTGAAGTTCCCATGCCCACTCCCCAATGCACGCGGCGGACTTATCTTCTGGGGTTAGGTGCAGGATGGGTCAAACTTTTTTATTAGGATATCTGCTCAATTCATGTAAACAGCATTAATTCAGCTGGTGGCTCCAAGTCTAAATGAGAATATCAATAAGAATTTCAGAAATGGATCTGATGGAATGCACACCATAGGTTTTCAGGGCAGAATGCCTTGCAGTTGGGTAATATACGCCTGGATTCCCAGCCTCCTTCCAGCATTAGTATAAATTACCAAATGCCACGGTATTTGGTAAATCCATAGCAGGCAATAACACTACTTCACTTTTCAGCTGGGGTCAACATCCTGTTTGTATTCAGGACTATTGTTTGAGAGGAAAGAGTAAAATCAATTTTCAAATTTTGAAGTTCAAAGCATATTTATTATCAAAGTACTGTATGTATATGTCACCATATACAACCCTGAGATTATTTTCTGCCTCCTTAATAATTGCCCTTCCTTTTCATACAGCTTTTTGATCGCATCTGTGGTGATGAAATACTTTGAGAGGTTGGGCATGGCTGGAATCAACTCCTGTCTCAGCAAGGACCTGGACCCACTGCAATTTGCCTATTGCCACAATAGATCTACAGCAGACACAATTACAATGGCTTTCCACGTGACCTTGAATCACCTAGACAATACAAATACCTGTGTCAGGATGCTGCTTATTGACTATAGCTCAGAGTTTTACACCATTGTTCCGGCAGTCCTGTTTGAAAAGCTACAGAACCTGGGCCTCTGTACCTCCCTCTGCAAGTGGATCCTTGACTCCCTAACCAAAAGACCACAATCTGTGCAGATTGGTATTAATGTCGCCGCCTCGCTGACAATCAACACTGGCTCACCACAGGGATGTGTGCTTAGCCCCCTACTCTGCTCCCTCTACACCCATGACTGTGTGGCTAGGCAAAGCTCAAATGCCATCTATAAATTTGCTGATGATACAACCATTGTTGCCTGAATTTCAGAAGGTGATGAAAGGGCATACCAGTTAATTTGAGTGGTGTTGCAGCAACAACCTTGAGCTCAATGTCGGTAAGACCAAAGAGCTGATTGTGGACCTCAGAAAAGGTAGGACGAGGGAACACAACCAATCCTCATAGAGGGAGCAGAAGTGGAGAGAATGAGCAATTTCAAGTTCCTGGGTGTCAATATCTTTGAAGACTTAACCTGGACGCAACATATTGATGCAGTTATATTCCATTTGGAGTTTGAGGAGATTTGGTTTGTCAACTGAAACACTCAAAAACTTCTACAATTGTACCATGGAGCATACTCTGACTGGCTACATCACCATCTGGTATGAGGGAGGTGGGATTGCTGTTGCACAAGATCGAAGTAAGTTGCAAAAACTTGTAAAATCAGTCAGCTCCATCATGGGTACCAGCCTCCATAGTATCCAAGACACCTTCAAGGAGTGGTGCCTTAGGAAGGCGGTGTCCATCATTAAGGATCCCCCCCCCCCCCACCACCCAGGATATGTCCTCTCATTGTTACTGTTGGGAAGGAGGTACAGAAGCCTGAAGGCACACAGTCAATGATTGAGGAACAGCTTCTTCCCCTCTGCCATCCAATTTCCAAATGGACATTGAACCCATGAATACTACCTCACTATTTTTTTTGCACAATTTATTTTAACTTAACTATTTAATAGGCATATATACTGTATACTTAATGTAAGTTTTTTTCTCTACATTTCTTTATCATGTATTTCACTGTACTGCTGCAATAATGTTAATACATTTCATGACATATGCCAGTGGTATTAAACCTGATTCTGATTCTGAAATGAGGGGGTGAACATGAGTTGAAGTATCCTTGAAAGTGAGTCCATAACTTGTGGGAACATTTCAATGATGGGGCGAGTGAAGTTGAGTGAAGTTGTCCCCTCTGGTTCAAGAGCTTGATGGTTGAAGGGTGGTAACTGTTCTTGAACCTGGTGGTGTGAGTTCTGAAGCTTCTGTACCTGATGGCAGCAGTGAGAAGAGAGCATGTTCTGGGTGGTGGGGGTCCCTACTGATGAATGGATTCTGCTTTCCTGTGACAATACTCAATGGTGGGGAGGGCTTTACGTGTCACGGATATATAAACAAAGAAAATGCTGGAAATAGACCACACAACCTAAGGGATTAACTCTGCTTTTCTTTCCATAGATGCAGCCCAACCTGCTGACTGTCTCCAGCATTTTCTGTTTTTATTTCTGACTTGCAACATCTGCATTTTTAGATTTGCATAGTGTCATTTTTAATCATAATGATCTCATTTACATATTTGATTGTATATTTTTTACATTGCTGCTTCATGAAAAAGAAAACAAATAAATAAAAGTTGATCCAATTCTATATTAGGCCAGTATACCCTTTAATCAATTCCAGTGAGGCATGGAATAAAGTGAGGGAGGTAGAGAGGGACAGAGATGGGAAGAGTATATGAGTGATGGGCAGAAAGAGAGAAAGGGGTAGGGGAAATACATAGGGTGATGGGAGCCACTTGGATCAGGAAAAGAGAGAAAAGAGGGAAAACAGGGGAAAAGAAACAGAGGGGGAGCAGTTACCAGGAGTTTGAGAATTCAATGCACATGCCATCTGGTTAGAAACTGCTCAGGTGGAATATGAGGTGTCATTCCTCCAATTTCCATTTGGCTATAACCTGGCAGTAGAGGAGGCCATGGACAAGCATGTCGATGTGGGAATGGAAAGTGGAATTAAAATGGTTGCCAGAACGGAGGTCTCAATGAAGCAGTACTCCAAACGATGTCAGGTCTCACCGATGTATAGAAGGCTACCACGGGAGCACTGGATGCAATGGATTCTCATTCCCTCTCCATCTGTCCATCACCCACACACTCCCACTAGTTTTCTTTGCCACCTTTCTCCCTAAGTTCCATGCTCCGTTGTCCTGCTGAAGGGTTTCAGCTCAAAACATTGACTGTACTTTTTTCCATAGATGCTGTCTGGCCTGCTGAGTTCCTCCAGCATTTTGTGTGTGTTGCTCCACCATCTTCAGCCCTTTATCATTTCAACCTACCACCTCCCAGCTTCTGATATCATTCCCACCCTCATCTACCTGTTACATCCCTCAATCCATCTATCACCTGCCAGCTCTTGCTCCACTCCTCCCTCCACCATTTTATGCTGGCCATCTCTCCCTTTCCTTCCATTCCAGATGGTCTCAACCTAAAATGTCGACTATCTATTTCCCTCCATAGATACTGCTTGACCTGCTGTTCCTCCAATACTTCTTGTGAGATCAGAGCCTTTGCCATTTCCTCCTCCGCGCTGACAGTGAAAACCACTGCACCATTCAAATACCGTCTATAAATTTGCTGATGACACAGCCATTGTTGGCAGAATCCCAGATGGTGATGAAGAGGTATACAGAGGTGAGTTATATCAGCTGATTGAGTGGTGTTGCAACAACTACCTTGCACTCAACGTCAGTAAGACCAAGGAACTGATTGTGGACTTCAAGAAGGGGAGGTCAGGTAAATGCACACCAGTGTTCTTTGAGGGATCAGCAATGGAAAGGGTGGCAGTTTCAAGCTCCTGGGTGTCAACATCTCTGAAGATGTATCCTGGGCCCAACATTTTGATGCAATTATAAAGAAAGCATGTTAATGGCTATACTTCATTATGAGTTTTAAGAGGTTTGACATGTCATCAAGGAATCTTTCAAATTTCTACAAATGTACGATGAAGAGCATTCTAACTGGTTGCATCACTCTCTGGTATGGAGGGACCTCTGCGTAGGATCAGAAAAAGCTGCAGAAGGTTGCAGGCTCAGTCAGCTTCATCATGGGCACTAGTCTCCCCAAGACATTTTAATAAGACATATAAGAACATAAGAACATAAGAGATAGGAGCAGGAGTAGGCCAATCGGCCCCTCAACCCTGCTCCGCCATTCAACAAGATCATGGCTGATCCAATCTTAACTCTAGTTTTCACCGAATCCCACAAGGCAACAGTGCCAACCAACAGGGCACCATGCCGCCCATTTTATTTTATTATTCATCCCGCCCAAACCCATGTGATCACCTGGGGGAAAAAAACCGAGTTGCCAATTGAGGAGAAAAAATCTGGAAAATTCCTCTCCGACCCATCCAGGCTATCGAAAACTGGTCCAGGAGATCACATGGCTGGTCTAAACCTAGCCTCATGTCCACTTACCTGCTCGCTCACCGTATCCCCTAATGCCATTTTTATCCAGGAAATATATATATAGTACTGCTGCTGCAAATAACCAATTTCATGACATTTGACTGTGATATTAACCCTGATTCTGATTCTTATTCTTCCATTACTTCTTCATATAACCTGGTATATACAACATACAGTCCAGGTAATTTATCCACTTTCAAAGATTAAAACTGTTGGCACAGTTTTTATTATGATGTTCACATCCAGTATTTCACACACTTCCTTCTTAACTACAATTTCATTATCATCTCCCCTGCGTGTCTATCTGTTCATCTCTCTTTCATTCATAAACACCATTGCAAAGTATTCTTAAGAACACAGCCCAAATCCTTCACCTTTCAGCATTAGTCCCTAATAAGCCCAACTCTTTACTTAATTATTGTCTTACTCTTTACGTAAAATGATAATTGTGTTTTGTTTTTCATCTGGAAGTTTTTTTTTCCCCATCTTCTATTTTCTTTCCTAATTTCCCTTTTAAACATTTCACTTTACACTTCCTCTTCACAAGACCCATCACAACTCTCATCTTCCTTTGGTGCCTTCTGGTATCGACCTGTCAGGCATCTCTGGATCCAACAGTTTCATCCTTTTTTATAGAAATGCATTTCCCTGAACCACTTAAATCTCCTTTTTGAATGCCTCCCCATTGTGCTGAGACAGATTTACCATAAAATAGCTGAATCCACTTCGATTTTGCTAAATCACTTCTCAGTCTAGTAAAATTGGCCTTCCATAAATTTAGATCTTTTATTCCAGTTTAATCTTGCTTTAATTTTTTTCAGATGATAGTCTGAAAACATGAGCAGGCCACATCTAAAACTAGCAAACCACAGAAAACAGTAAATCTAAATAAGCTACCATAGTAAACCAACAAAATAGTACCATTCATCAAGTGTGTAAGCCACAGAGTGGTACTGTGAACCCTGCCATATGTTTCCTGCTGGCTCCCTTCTGTTTTGGGATATGTTCATAATAAGATTAAGAAGAAGCTATTCTCTTATCCAATGTTCAGTTCCATTAGCAATGTCCTTGATAATGCTACCCTGTAATATGATTTGCTTGACCATGTTGCAAGCACAGTTTACAAAACATTAAACTTAATGTGAGTTTCCTCTTGCCTGCCACTTTAATTACCTATCCCACTCCCACTCTGATCCTTCAGGCCTTGGTTTTCTGTTTTGCTTCAATGAAGCCTAATGTAACTTGAAGAATAGCACTTTATACTTTGTAAAGGCACCTTGTAGCCCTCAGCTCTTGGTACTGAATTTACTAATTTTCCATAGTGACTCCTCAATATATCTCCCTCTCCACACATGTGGCTGGATTTTTCTATTTCAATATGTTTGTTTATTTTGTCGTGCCTTAAATTGCTAGTTTTGAGAATAAATGTTACCCTGGCAACTTTGTTCTGCACCCTAAATTCTCTCCATCTCACTCATTCCCTGTAAGCTAAAACATGCGTTCTTTCTTACTTTTCAAGTTCTGATGAAGGGCCCCTCTAGCCTAATCCCTTGACTTTATTTCTCTCCCCACAGGTGCTGCCTGAACAGTTGAGTGTGGAAGGAATCCAGGACATTACGTAATAAAATATGATAGTGTTAGACTGGAGACTGTTCTACAAACTTTCTTTTGTTTTTAATGCTTAGGTTGATGTCTCCGGTTTTGTTTTTGCTAGTAGTGTTTGGTAGTGTGGCTTACGAATTTAGTGTAGTTGTAGACATGCTTAATTGCGGCTATGGGCATAGATCACAAGGGATTTAGGATGCCAGGCTTAAAGACATCTGCTTCCTGTTGGAAAAGGACTCAAGAGTGGAGGAGGAAGATCTAGTTGTGATCCCTATGGGAAAAAACAATGTGGAAAGGACAGAATGGTCATCGTAAATTAAGCCAAAGTATAAACTGAGAAATTTGAGTGCATGTGACAAGGTTGCATCAATTGTAAGGGTGATTAATCTGCATATTGATCAGGCAAAATGGGGAACCATTTGAGTTATCCTGACCTAATAGATAAGTGCTAGAATCTATTAAGGAAGTGATAGCGGGATATTCAGAAAGTAGTGGAAGAGCATGGAGGCAACATGAATTTATGTAAATTGTGAATGTATGGATGGTGTTAAAAATGGCAAACAAGAAACCACCATGGCTAAAAAAGTGTCCGTTAGGTAATGTGCAATCATTTTCTGACATTCGTGCAAGACTCCCAGAAAGTTAATTCACAGGTTGAGTCTGTAGTAAAGAAGGCAAATGCAATGTTGGCATTTATTTCAAGGTGAATAGAATATAAAAGAAGAAGATAATGCTGAGCCTTTATGAGACACTAGTCAGGCCGCACTTGGAGTATTGTCAAGAGTTTTTTGACCCCATATCTCAGAAAAGATGTGTTATCATTGGAGAGAGTCCAGAGGAAGTTCACGAAAATGATTCTGGGAATGAAGGGGTTAACATATGAGGAGCATTTATCAGTTTTGGGCCTGTACTCACTGGAATTCAGAAGAATGCATGGGGATCTCATTGAAACCTACCGAATGTTGAAAGGACTAGATAGGGTAGATGTGGAGAGGATGTTTTCTATGGTGGGGGTATCCAGAACGAGAAACATAGAAACATAGAAAATAGGTGCTGTGACCCTGAGAAGGCACAGCCTCAAAATTTAGGGGTGACTTTTTAGAACAGAGGTAGGGAGGATTTTTTTTTTTTTAGCCAGAGAATAGTGGATCTGTGGAATGCTCTGCCACAGACTGCGGTGGAGGCCTGGTCTGTGGGTATATTTAAGGTTGATCATTTCCTCATTGGTCAGGGCATCAAAGGATAGGATGAGAAGGCAGGTGTATGGGGTTTAAGTGGAACCAAGGATCAGCCGTGATGGAATGGTGGAGCCGACTCGATGGGCTGAATTGGCCTAATTCTGCTCCTATGCCTAAAGCTCTTCTAGACACAACCTTTATGTGAGCAGCTCCACAGCAATGGACAGAAACCATTCGTCAAGCTGCATAGATGTTGAAGCTGGTGGAGTATGGGATGGTGTGGAGAGAACCGAAGGAAATGTCTTTGATAAAGTGAAGGTTGGAGAGAGTAAATGACACAGGAGGGGTCAGCTGAAAGAAGGTAATTAATAACAGTGAATAACAAAATAAATGGTGGAGGTGTAAGCGGCAGAGATAAATGAAATTACAAGTAAGGAAATAGATGGAAAAAAAAATCACAGTGACCATGAGACCAAAAGATTGTCACCTGGTTCACCAGGTCCTAGAGGGAAGGAAGGAAATCTGCCATCCTTTCCCAGTGTGACTTAAACACGACTACTGGCATCCAAGATGGTAGATCTTAACTGCAACCCAATTCTGGGCAATTGGGGATTGATGCAGGCATTGAAAGGATTCCATCGCTCATAAACTATTAGTTATAAATCCAGAATGACCAGAAAAGCAGAGAAAAGAGCTTGTGGGTGCTGTAGGTGTAAGTTGCAAAACTGGAATGGCTGGCAACTCAAGACTGGCCACAGTACAAAGTGTGTATTATACCGACATTTCATACACCATCCATTAAAGGTGAATCTCTAATGCTTCTCGAGAACCAAATTCTGCTAAGCACTTGAGGAAACCTGGTGTCAAAAGCATTGACTACCATCATTGTGGAGTGAGGCAATATGGCAAAAAAATAGAGACAAAAACAGGCAGTTAATTATGTTGGATATTGTTTTGAGTGACTCTAATCCAGTAATAATGTCTGCTCAAATTTTGGTAAGCAGCACACTTGGATGCCAAAAGTGTATTTGTTTGTTCTGTGTGACTTTTTTACGATTGCAAGTCACTGCTGAATACCAAGGACTACAGGACTATCCTATCAGCGAATTGCTTGATAGCAATGGAGCTGGACTTGTTGTATTGTTGCCTAGACTTGTTGCGTTGTTGCATACCATTGTGATGAGAAGGTGCACAGTTCAAGGGATTGTCTTGGAATTTTTTTCTTGTGATCACAAGACCCTGTTGAACATTGGTAATGTAGAATACAGCAGGTCCAGTTCATTGGCGAGACCAATGGCATGAGAGTTGCATTGCCTCAGTTGTGGCAAGGACTAGTCCGAGGCCTTTGTAATGTATGAATCTATTTCTTTTAGAACAATGACCCCCCCCTCCCCAGCACTATGTATTGGTCTGTTGTCTGCATATGCACATTGTTCTCTCGCTCTCGCTGCAATGTGAGTACACCAGTTAAAGCCATCTCCTATGTCTGTGCTTTATTTAGGATATTTGTAGTTGTGCACAGACGCAACGACCGTGGGTGTCGCCCATTTTAGCCCACCAGGAGAGGAGGCACCATGGTGGTGAGGAAGGGGATCTGAGGGGTGCTCTGGAATACGCACTGGGTTGGAAGCTTGCCCTCCCATTGGTGCTCCCCTCTGATGTTTGCTCAGGGGGAGGAAGAGCAAGCTAGACCAGGATAACATACCATCAATTCTACAGGTATGCCACTCAGGGACTTGGCCTATTTTGTTTTTGTTCTTTGTGACTCTATGTTCTTCTGAAATCATAACAATATGTGCTATTTGTGCTGTGTGCTGTTGGTAATGTGTTTTGCCCTTGGCCCTGGAGGAACGCTGTTTTGTTTGGCTATATTTGTGTATGCTTGCATGATCATTAAACTTGAACTTGACTCCTAAAGTACTTCCACTCATCCTCCTTGCTTAAAGGATGAAATTTTAGTTTCATCTTTAAAATGAGTAATGGAGCATTCCTACATGTGTGCCTTCATTACTGTACTTTAGAAGCTGTTTCATCAGCTGAAGGTCCTATAAATGCTGCCATTAAAATGATATTTTAAGATTCAATCTCCTTAAAGGTAGGTACTCCTGTACTGAAGTAGTTTGAAAAGTGTTTCTGGGTGGTCAGTATCTCTGTCTTCCTGCTAATAAGAGTCCTGATATGAGCTCTCTCCTAAGGTGGGAGTCATTTAGGCAAAGTGACAACTGGAGATTTTAGGTAACAAGAGACCATCACCAGAGTTCTGATGTAACAGCTCTTACTCACAAGTAAGTGCATGAAGTGACGTCTAGGGGCATTGTAGAAAAAACCTTGGAAGGTACAGTGTGGTGCAGAGAGGATAAATAAGGTGTGCCTGTGAGCACTTTGAAGCACTTCATGAGGCAATAAAAACCCACCACATATAGTCACTCGTGTCAGCTTCTTTACTCTGAAAGCTACCTAGGAGAGGAGCCATACTGATTCACCACATAGGCCTGATCTCCATACATAAGGAAGGATTATCAGAAGAGAAACTTAAGATTACAAATTGGGAAAAGGAAGTGGATCAATGCAAGTAAAGTAAACAATTCAAATAAAGTGGCCTGTTCTCCTTGGAGTGACGGAGGATGAGAGGTGACTTATTAGAGGTGTATAAGATGACGAGAGGCATTGATCATGTGGATAGTCAGAGGCTTTTCCGCAGGGCTGAAATGGCTAACGTGAGCGGGCACAGTTTTAAGGTGCTTGGAAGTAGGTACAGAGGAGATGTCAGGGGTAAGTGTTTATGCAAAGAGTGGTGAGTGCGTGGAATGGGCTGAAGCGAGAGTGGTGGAGATGGATGCAATGAGGTCTTTTAAGAAACTCCTGGATAGGGACATGGAACTTTGAAAAATAGAGGGTAACCCGAGGTAATTTCTAAAGTAAGTATGTGTTCGGCACAGCATTGTGGGCTGAAGGGCCTGTATTGTGCTGTAGGTTTTCTATGTTTCTATGAGGCTTTATCACATGACTTTGTACCTCCAATCACTCCATGCCCTGTCATCTATCATTGATCACTGGATACATTCAGCCTCCCTGTGTTACTTGTAACATTCCACTCTCGAGTGCTGAGCAAGAAGATCACCGAGTCCCTCGGTTCAAAGAGGAGCAATTACATTTCACATCCTCTTGTCAGAGAGAATCAGAATCATAATCAGTTTTATTATCACCGACAATCATGAAATTTGTTGTTTTGCGTACGTAACAAATTACTGTAAGGTACAATAATGAGAAATAAGTATAATTCAAGCAAAAGAAGAATAGTGAATTAGCGTCCATGAACTGTTCAGAAATTTGAGGAGATTTATCTATTCTCATAAGGTATGCCTTCCAATCCAAGCAACAATTGGAAGGCATACCTTATGAGAATAGGTTGAGTGAACTTGGCCTTTTCTCCTTGGAGCGTTGGAGGATGAAAGGTGACCTGATAGATGGTCTTTTAAGAGACTCTTATGTAGGTACCTGAAGCTTAGAAAAGTAGAATGTGGTAGGGTAATTCTAGGCGGTTTCTAGATAAGGTTACACGGTCGGCACAACATTGTGGGCCAAAGGGTCTGTAATATGCTGTAGATTTCTATGTTCTATGTTCTATTTCAAATGTTCATCTGCTCACTTTCTGTAAAGTTGCTAAGGGTAAAACCGTAAGGCCATAAGATATAGGAGCAGAACCATTCGGCCCATCAAGTCTGCTCCGCCATTCAATCATGGGCTAATCCAATTCTTCCAGTCATCCCCAATCTCCTGCCTTCTCCCCATACCCTTTGATGCCCAGGCTAATCAAGAACCTATCTATTTTTTCCTTAATTACACCTAATGACTTGGCCTCCACAGCCACTTGTGGCAACAAATTTCACAGATTTACCACCCTCTGACTAAAGTAATTTCTCCGCATCTCTGTTCTAAATGGACGTCCTTCAATCCTGAAGTCGTGCTCTCTTGTCCTAGACTCCCCTACCATGGGAAATAACTTTGCCATAATCTAATCTGCTCAGGCCTTTTAATATTCAGAATGTTTCTATGCGATCCCCCCTCATTCTCCTGAACTCCAGGAAATACAGCCCAAGAGCTGCCAGACGTTCCTCATACAATAATCCTTTCATTCCTGGAATCATTTTCGTGAATCTTCTTTGAACCCTCTCCAATATCAGTATATCCTTTTTAAAACAAGGAGCCCAAAACTGCACACAATGCTCCAAGTGTGCTCTCATGAGTGCCTTATAGAGCCACAACATCACATCCCTTCTCTTATATTCTATACCTCTAGAAATGAATGCCAACATTACATTCGCCTTCTTCACCACCAACTCAACCTGGAGGTTAACCTTTTGGGTATCCTGCACAAGGACTCCCAAGTCCCTTTGCATCCCTGCATTTTGAATTCTCTCCTCATCTAAGTAATAGTTTTCCCATTTATTTCTTCCACCAAAGTGCATGACCATTCACTTTCTAATATTGTATTTCATTTGCCACTTCTTTGCCCATCCCCCTAAACTATCTAAGTCTCTCTGCGGGCTCTCTGTTTCCTCAACACTACCTGCTCCTCCACCTATCTTTGTATCATCTCTAAAACCAACTCCAAAGGTTCAGCTATTTCTCTCAGTTAACCATCTATCATTTGCTAAACAGCAACAATTGGTATTATTTTGCCCCTTTAATAAATCATCACAGGGCACGTTGCAAAAGTATCATCAAGAATAGGTCTGATGCAAAGTCAGGCATGAAAACCCTGGACGTTCAGCAGGAATAAGTTTTTTACGCAGAGAGTGGTGAGTGCGTGGAATGGGCTGCCGGCAACAGTGGTGGAGGCGGATATGATAGGGTCTTTTAAGAGACTCCTGGACAGGTACATGGAGCTCAGAAAAACAGAGAGCTATTGGTAACCCTAGGTAATTTTTAAGGTACAGCTTTGCTGTAGGTTTTCTATATTTCTAAAACACAGGGCAGCAGAGTTCATATCAGATACTGAGAGCTTACTTCTGGTAGAAAGTTTTAAAGAGGGTGTAAAGTGCACATGTAAAATAAATTAGGAACTAGAGAGAAACTAGAAACTGAAAAATATAAAATTATAAAATAAAGGTAAATAAAATGGTAATTTATAAATATGCAAAGAGCAGGGGAATAACTGAAGAGAGACTGTGACCCATCAGAAATCAAAAAGTGGAATATACATGCAGTTAAGGAAAGATGGTCCATCGAATACTCAGAAGAAGAAAGGAAGATCACAAAATTTTGGAAAGGAAGGAGGATTAATGTAGAAAAGACAAATAGGTCCTTTTACTCATGATGTCTTAGCCCGAAACATTGACTATTTACTCTTTTCCACAGATATAGCCTGGCCTGCAGAGTTCCTCCAGCGTCTTGTGTATGTAGCTTGGATTTACAGCACCTGCAGATATTCTCAGATCATTTTACAAGTTCACCTGTTCACTTCCCAGTTACAATTAAAGACAGTTTTAAAAATTCAGCTGTTCTTCTCACTTCTAAGTGAAATACTCTGTACCCATCTGTACAAAAGTGGGACCTAAATGAACATTGTAGTGAGGAAGAGAGTAAAGCTTTGGATGAAGCAAGCATGACAAGAGAGGAAATTTTAAAGGGTTTAGTGTCATCAAAAGTAATTTTATTGACAGATGTGGATAAAATGCACTTCAGACTGTTAAGAGAAGCAAGGAAGAGAATAGTAGAGCTTCTGACCATCATCTTATCCTCTCTGGTTATACAGCATAGTGCCAGACCTCTGGGAAACTATTAAGGTAAAACTATTGTTACTAAAGGACAAAACTCAGTCTAATAAAAATGAAAAGGCTATAGGGATGAATTTCTGAGAGTCAGTATAGACCATTATTAAGAAGCCACAATTAAACCAGTTTTGGAAAGGAGCTAAATGAATAATGATTGCGTCTTTTGAGGTGGTACAAGGGTGAGGAGCAGGTGAATAAGGATAAGGTATACATGAAGCTCAACAAAGTTTCACCTGGCAGGTTGGTCAGTAACTAAAAAGCCCTTGTAATCCACAGGAAAATGATAAATTGGGTCAAAAATTGGCTCAGCAGCTAAAAGCAAATCATAAAAATCAACACGTCTTAGTGACAAAATTGATGTTTCCATCAGAATCAGGTTTATTATCACTGGCATGTGACATGAAATTTGTTAACTTAGCAACAGCAGTTCAATGCAATACATAATATAGAAGAAAAAATTAAAATAATAATAATAAATAAATTACAGTATACGTATATTGAATAGATTAAAAATCGTGCAAAAAACAGAAATACTGTATATTAATAAAGTGAGGTAGTGTCCAAGGGTTCAATGTTCATTTAGGAATTGGATGGTAGAGGGGAAGAAGCTGTTCTTGAATCGTTGAGTGTGTGCCTTCAGGCTTCTGTGCCTCTTACCTGATGGTAGCAGTGAGAGAAGGGCATGCCCTGGGTGTTGGAGGTCATTAATAATGGATGCTGGCTTTCTGAGACACCACTCTCTGAAGATGTCCTGGGCACTTTGAAGGCTAGTACCCAAGATGGAGCTGACTAGATTTACAACCCTCTGCAGCTTCTTTCAGTCCTGTGCGGTAGCACTCCCATACCAGACAGTGATGCAGCCTGTCAGAATGCTCTCCAGGGTACATCTATAGAAGTTTTTGAGTGTATTTGTTGACATGCCAAATCTCTTCAAACTCCTAATGAAGTATAGCTGCTGTCTTGTCTTCTTTGTAAGTACGTTGATATGTTGGGACCAGGTTAGATCCTCAGAGATCTTGACACCTAGGAACTTGAAACTGCTCACTCTCTCCACTTCTGTTCCCTTTATGAGGATTGGTCTGTGTTCCTTCATCTTACCCTCCCTGAAGTCCACAATCAGCTCTTTCATCTTACCGACATTGACTGCCAGGTTGTTGCTGCAGCACCATTCCACTAGTTGGCATATCTCACTCTTGTATGCCCTCTTCTCACCACCTGAGATTCTACCAATAATGGTTGTACCGTCAGCAAATTTATAGATGGTATTTGAGCTATGCCCAACCACACAGTCATGTGTATACAGGGAGTAGAGCAGTGGGCTAAGCACACCCCTGAGGTGCATCAGTGTTGATCGCCAGTGAGGAGGATATGTTATCACCAATCCGCATAGATTGTGGTCTTTTTGTTAGGAAGTCGAGGATTCAATTGCAGACGGAGGTACAGAGGCCCAGGTTCTGCATCTTCTCAATTAGGATTGTGGAAATGATGATATTAAGTGCTAGGCTATAGTCAATGAACAGCTTTCTGACGTAGGTGTTTCTGTTGTCCAGGTGGTCTAAAGCCGTGTGGAGAGCCATTGGGATTGCGTCTGCCTTTGACTATTGTGGTGATAGCCAAATTGCAATGGGTCCAGGTCCTTACTGAGGCAGGAGTTCAGTCTAGTCATGACCAACCTCTCAAAGCATTTCACCTCCGACCACAATCGGTGTTGTTTCCATCAGTTTTAAGCAGCGATAGTTCGTTAAGTCATCTTTGTTGACTGTACTGGCCTTGGAAGCAGTTGTGTTTTTTAGCTGTATCAGGCTGAAACGAGAATATTGTATCCATTGAGAGTACTGCTGCTACTCGAGTAGCCCCTAGGTGCCCCGGAAATATAAAGTTTCCAGTGGAATTCAGTCAAGTTCTTCATACTCTTGTAACATAAAGATCAACTGTTGACCTCCAAATTTATGCCATAATGCCCTTACACATTGTTATCTATCTCGACGGCCTTTTTTCTGTCAATGTAACACTCTATTCTGTTATTGCTTTTACTCTTGTACTACCTCAATATATTTATGTTATGATATGTGTGGGTGGCATGCAAAACAAGGTTTTTCACTGCACCTCAGTACATGTGACAATAGTAAACCAATTACTAATTGTCAGTGTTTTAAACTTGGGAATCATGATTAAGGAGGTAGTAGTTTATGTTAAAAATAACCATGTGATTGACGGTGAGGAAGAAAGCCACCTGGATAGCAGGCCAGGTAGCAACTATGGAAAAGACTAAATAGTTGATGTTTCAGGCCGAGACCCTTCATCAGTAGTCTTGGCCAGAAAAGTCAACTGCTTACTCTTTTCCATAGATGCTAACTGGCCTGCTGAGTTCTTCCAGCATTTTGTGTGTGTTGCTTGTGCAACTCTCGGTTCAGCTAGCGGCTTAAATAGGGGGTGATAACCCCCAGCCTGACCAAACTTAAGAAATCTCATTTGGGTGGATACTACATGATGTATCCCCTGTTACAAATCAGTACCACGAGAAAACAAACAGTATACAATATGCAATTAAATGATTGAGCTTTACAATTTTTAATTTGACTAAATTGTTAGTAAAGAAACAAAAAAAAGAAAAAAGGCCCATTCTCATGAAACAGTCTAATGTGCAAACGCTGGAGCTCACTGATAAGGCCGTTCATCCACCATCTACCTCCTCTGATGGTCACTGACCTTTGGACCCTCACTCCAAGTCCACTCTGTCCAGTGGTCTACCAACTCTCTCCATTCGCGTCTTCTCTCCTCATCTCTCTCCGGCAAAAGTCCACGAAATCCCTCTCCCTGACACATAAGAAAGAATAACATCACGCTCATTGGCCTACATGTCCCGTTATCTCAAGTCATGGCCCAAACATTGCTGCTACAGAGAAACCATTACCTTCGCAGTGGAACATTACAGAGAGGCCATTACATTAGCAGTGGAACCTTACAGCATGTTACACTTGGATTTACAGCATCTGCAGATTTTCTTATCTCTATAATTATAGATAGTTCTTTATGGAGTATATAAGTGGGTAGAGAAGTGGCAAATGGATTTGTATATCAAGAAGAGTAAGTTCATGTATATGAGATGGGCAGACAATGCTGAGCAATATACAATCAATGGAAGAAGACTGAGGAACATAGAGCAACAGTGAATGGAAAAGCCTGCAAAAAGTAGTGGGTAGAGCCCAGTTCATCATGGGAAAAGCCCCCCACACCATTGAACACAGCTACAAGGAGGGCTGCCACAAGAAAGTAGCCTCATCATCAAATCCCAACCATCCCAGACCATGCTCCCTTCTCCTACCTTTGAAGAGGAGGTACAGCTGCCTTAGGTCCCACACCAGCAGGTTCAGGAACAGTCATTACCCCTCAACCACCAGATTCCTGGACCATTGTGGTCCACTCACCTCAACTCTGTACTGATCACTGAACATAACGCATGGACTCATTTTCAAGGACTCTACATCTCACGTTCTCAGTATCTATTTATTTTTTCCTATTTATTTGTTTGCTTGTATTTGTATTTGCGCAGTTTACCTTCTTTTCCACGTTGGTTGTTTGCCAGTTTTGGTTTGTGTGCATTTTTTTAATTGATTCTATAGTATTTTTTCGTTCTGCTGTGAATGCCTGCAAGAAAATAAATTTCAGTGTCATATATGGTGACATATACTTACTGTGGTAACATATTTACTTGGAAACCAGGGAGTATATGTCCAGAGATCCCTGAAAGTGGCAGAACATATGGAAAGTAACATATACAAAATGCTGGAGGAACTCAGGCAGTCCTGATGAAGGGTCTCAGCCTGAAATGTCGATATTTATTCCTTCCTACAGTTGCTGCCTGACCTGCTGAGTTCCTCCAGCATTTTGAGTGTTTTATCTGGTTTTTCAGCATCTCTTGTGGAAAAGCAGAAGGGAATGTGCAGTTGGATAAAATGGTAATTAGGCCACAGTGATAACGCAGTGTACAGTCAGATCCTGATGCAAGATTAGAGAGGCACAAAGAAGCTTACGGAGGGAGATCCAAAGTCTGAGGCTTTTATCAGTTGAAAATATCCTCACTTTTGCTGTTCTGACGAAATTGAGGGATGATCAAGATATTTCGGTTGAAGGAAGAACGGTTGAAGGGAGGTCTGTCTGGGATTGTTTCAAAATATTAACAGTTTAACAAATTCTGCTTTCTAAAAATACATTATTTGTCTTTAGATTATCTTAAACATAGAGAAATTCTGTTCTATAAGGACTGTATTATTCTTTGGCATCTGCCATTGTTGCTTCACAGTGCAGTGACTATAAATTACAGTGCTGTGTTAAAATAAAGCCTATCTACTGTATCAAGGTTGGAGCCCTTCTCTTTCTTCTTTCGTTTCTCATCAGTTTTTAGGATTCATGCCAGGGCAGCTTGATTTATGAACATATGGGTTGAATGAGCTCCTATTTTTTTCAGTTGCTCTACTTGGTGGCAAAAAAAAAACAGAATGCCTTCACCTTCAGTCGCATATGCCACTTCCTTTCCCTCTAATCTCTTTCTGAAAAGCTTTCTAAATTCAATTTGCTTTTTAAATTGTTCAGAATAATCTCCATTACCTGTCCATGTTACAGCCCCTGACTTCAACAAAGAGTGAAATCAGGCTATGTACTCAACTTGTTGCTGGCAATCTAACCTGCTCTGTTTGCTACAAACACGAGGAATTCTGCAAATGCTGGAAATCCAAAGCAGCACACGCAAAATGCTGGAGGAACTCAGCAGGTTAGGCAGCGCCGATGGAAATGAAGTTGGGCAAATGAGATACAATTACAATCTCTCTCCTTTTAGGGATTAGAATTTCATGTCGATAGAAGTTTCTTCCACTTGACTGTTTTTGACCAGACCCAATTCGGCTGTATAATACTACAGCTTCTGCTGTTGCTGGTTTCTGCACCGAATGCAGAAATCTATTTATTTATTTATTTATTGTTGTTTTTTTTATACATTTTCTACATCGCTACAAATTTTAAAAAACCCAGATAGAAATGAAGAACATTAATACAGTGCAAAAATAAACATACAATAATAATATAATACAAAAGAAGATAATTGAGAAAGCACCCAAATTGAAGATATGTAAAATTAGTATCCTCCCCAAGCCCCGCAACAAAAAAGAACTCCAGACCAACCACAACACAATCTAGAGAGTATACATCAGGACATTCAAACCCCCAAAACTGTAAATACACTTAGCAACAGAAGATATTAATGCCTACTACCAACAAAAAAGGAGCTGAAAGCAAGGGACCAAAAAAAAACCTTAGTTAAGAGGAAGGTTATGAAAATACTCAATAAAAGGTCCCCAGACCTTATGGAACTTTGTATCCAAATTAAGAACTGAATAATGAATTTTTTCAAGGTCTAAGCAGGACATAATATCATTAAGCCATTGAGCATGTGTGGGCGGGGCAACATCCCTCCATCTAAGGAGGATTAAACGTCTAGCCAGGAGAGAAGCAAAAGATAATATTCGACACTTAGTCAAACTCAGACGTAAATCTGTCTCACCCAAAAAACTGAACAAAGCAATTAAAGGGTTAGGTTCTAGGTGGTGATTCAGAATACAAGATAACGTTATGAAGACGTCTTTCCAAAATTTCTCCAAGCTAGGACAAAGCCAGTACATATGAATGAGAGAGGCCTCGCCCCTTTTGCATTTATCACAGAGCGGACTGATGTTAGGGTAAAATCGAGATAGTTTAGATTTAGGCATATGGGCTCTATGAACAATCTTAAACTGTAAAAGGCAATGGCGAGCACAAAGAGAGGTTGAATTAACCGATTTGAGAATCGAATCCCAAGTCTCATCAGATAAGGAGATATTTAAATCATGCTCCCAAGCCATTCTAATTTTATCCACAGGGGCACGCCGTAAGGATGCTAATTTATCATGAATAAATGATATTAAACCTTTACCTAGTGGGTTAATAGAAAGAGATAAATCCATAACATTTTTCTCAGGCATTTCAGGGAAGTTAGGAATTAAAGGATTAATAAAGTGTCTAATTTGGAGATATCTAAAAAAATGAGCATTGGGCAGATTGAATTTAGCAGAGAGCTGTTGAAAAGATGCGAAGCGATTATCAATAAAAAGATCTTCAAAATGTCTAATGCCCTTCCTATACCAATCATGGAATGCTGAATCATACGTAGTAGGTAAAAAAAGGTGATTATGTAAGATAGGGCTAGAAAAGGAAAAACCATGGAAACCATAAAACTTCCTAAACTGAGCCCATATATGCAAAGTGTGTCTAACAAGAGGATTAACAATTAATCTGGACAAACTACTAGGGAGTACAGAGCCAAGAAGTGCAGAGATAGATAAATCTTTAGTGGAACTCAACTCCATTGCCACCCAATTAGGGCACTCGGGTTGGCCATGGAAAAAAGACCAAAAGGTAGCACATCGTATATTGGCTGCCCAATAATATAAACGAAAGTTAGGTAAAGCCATGCCACCCTCTTTTTTAGATTTTTGGAGATAAACTTTATTAATTCTAGAGTGCTTATTCTTCCACAGATATGACAAAATAATAGAGTCTAAGGAATCAAAAAAAGATTTAGGAATAAAAATTGGGATTGATTGAAATAAATATAAAAGTTTAGGGAGAACATACATTTTAACACCTTTGATACGACCTACCAAAGACATAGATAGAGGTGACCATTGTAACAGACTCTGTTTTATAGTATATGAAAGATTGGCAAAATTTTCACGAAAGAGATCTTTAAACTTCCTTGTGACTGTAATCCCAAGATAAGTAAATTGATTATGAACTACTTTAAAAGGGAGATCACGAAATGTTAATTTTTGTGCTTCTTTATTAATTGGGAAAAGTTCACTCTTATGTAAATTAAGATTATAGCCAGAGAACTGGCTAAACTGATCAAGAAGTGAAAACATTGGAGGTAAGGATGTAGACAGATTTGAAAGAAAAAGTAATAAGTCATCAGCATAAAGAGAAACTCTATGCTCAACACCCCCTCTCCAAATCCCGGTCAATTCAGGACAATTTCGAAATGCTATCGCCAAAGGTTCTATAGCCATATCAAAGAGAAAGGGACTTAAAGGGCATCCCTGGCGGGTGCCACGTTTGAGGTTAAATAATTGGGATTTCTGAAAATTAGTCAAAACAGAGGCAGTAGGACACAAATACAGCAATTTGATCCAAGAGATAAAACTTTGACCGAGGTCAAATTTTCGAATGCAGAAATTTAATGATCAAAGTTTCGAGGTGTGTGGTGAACTACATATACCTGTCTGGACACGCCCCCTGCTGACTGCTCCTGTGGCTCCTCCCACAGACCACTGTATAAAGGCGATTGAGGTCTGAGCCCGGCCTCTCTGTCTCCAGGATGTAGTATGGTGGTCAACCACTGCTTGTTCCTTCTTCCAGTCAATAAAAGCCGATACCTCACCTTTACGTCTCAGAGTGAGTTATTGATGGTGCATCAAGGTGTGAAGGCCTCAAGACAACAGACACACACACACAATGCTGGAGGAATACGTTGGGGATATTTAAGAGTCTTGGATAGGCACATGGATGGAAAGAAATTGGAGGATTATGTGGAAGAGAAGGGTTAAATTGTTTTTAAACTAGGTTAAAAGATCATGGGCCAAAGGGCCTTTACTGTTCCGTAATATTCTGTGTTCTGTGTTCTAACTCAGCAAATCAGGCAGCATAGGGATAGAAACAGTCGACATTTTGGACCAAGATCCTTCATCAGGACTGGAAAGGAAGGGGGCAGAAACCAGAAATAGAAGATGTGGGCAGGGAGAGCAGTTCAAGCTGACAGGTAATAGGTGAAACCATGTGAGGGGGAAAATGGGTGGGTGACAACCTCAGGGACCCCCTTTCATCTAGAGAGATGAATTCACAAATATCTGACATGATAAGGTGTGTAGAAATTATCATTGTTGTGTTATTGTTACACAATGAAAAGAGAATCAACACAAACTATTCATCCGAGTATTTATTAGAACATGAAAAGGAACAAATAAATGCCTTTGAGCAATCTTCCAGTAGAATTGAAATCTGCGCTTCGAAGAATCCAGTGGCATTTGTCCAATTTCCTCTTGTTCTCCCTGTTGGCAGTTGGCCAGCCCATCTGTCAAACAGAATGTATTTATATACATTGTGAGTCCCATCCTCCAGAAGGAAAACAGTCATTAATCTGCTCAAATATAGTCATTTGTATTAATTCACCAGATACCTTCTGACAGCCTTACTAGGACCCCTGGTTAAACTGCACCACAGTTGGTACAGCATCTCTATTTCCCTGACACATGCTCTTACTTTTTGGATTAAATTTGTTACACCAGGCAAAATGGGACTCAAATTAGATGTTATCACAGCTTGGGAGTTCAGAGCTCAATCCCAGCATCCTCTGTAAGGAGTCTGTACATCCTCTCCATGGCAGGCGTGGGTTTTCTCTCGGTTCTCCGGTTTCCTTCCACAGTCCATCGGCATACTACTTAGTAGGTTAATTGGTCATTGTAAACAGTCCCATGATTAGGCTGGGCTTAAAAAGGTGGGTTGTCGGGTTTGCTGGGCGGCATGGCTCGAAGGGCCGGATATGCACTGTATCTCTAAATAAAAATAAAAATTTAATCAGTATTTACATGTTTCAAGCATGGTTGTTCACTCATTTACAAGCCTTCCTGATATTTCTCTAATGAGGTACTGTCATCTCCCCACTTTCAACAGATGATTGTATTGTATATTTTTAGTTACAAAATATATTATGAATTAGATTCACCACTGTGGTGTTAGCAGTTTCTTCTCCATATGGCTGTTTAGTAAGACAAGTAAACAGTGTAGAGCAAACAACTGTTATTTTTGGCAAATGACACTCAACTAACAGCAGTGGTTGATACAACAATGTGTACAATGTCCTGTGTATGTTACTCAAAATGGCTTCTTTGGTTTGTTAAGAGTAGGAATGCTTCTTTGTCTGATAAGAGTTTCTCTCACAGTTGTTTAGCTTTAGATTTGCTGATATGGGGATTGTATTCATTTGTTAACCAATGGGGAATGTTATTTTGTCTTGTGAGGCTGGGAGCTTGGGGGTTTCGCAGTCTTTTCAGGGGAGTCGGGAAGGAGACGCCGAGGAAGGTGGACGTGCGCTGCACTGCTTGGATGACCACCGGGGTGGTCCCAGGTGCAAGGACGTGGAGGTCGGAGGAAAGTGACGAGGGGTCGCATGGTTCGATGGTTAAGCTCCAACGATGTGCACTAAACTGACTGAACTTTGATAAATTGGCGCCTTTTACTTTTTCTTTTCTTTCATATATACTGTATTACATAGTACTCTTTTAGTTTTAGTAAAATCTTTAAAGTGTATTTCATAACGGTATCTGGTGTGAGTTTGATATGGTGTGTGTGCGTGCGGCATAAACTTGATTCCCACAGCACCTGCGTGTACGGGGGAGGTGGGGTTGGTGAGTGGCTGGACCTCCTTTTCCCCTAGACATATACCAGCCTGTTGGGTGAGTGTTACAAATGTTTTCAAAGAGGTATCACAGATGTGTTCAAAGAGGGACACATATATTGCATGGCTATTTGCTGAAGCAGAAACAAATGCATAAAACAATAACAATCACCATGAAGTAACAGAATAAAACTCTTGGAATCCAACACCTTTAGAGCTTTGGTGGCACTGGTTTGCCAGATTTTCCAAATTATTAGATATTGTTAATTATTACACCTGTAGATGTAGGCCTCTCGATAGAACATGGATTTGCACCTTGGAAAGTTTCCAGGGCGCAAGCCTGGGCAAGGTTTTTTTTTTATGGAAGACCGGCAGTTGCCCAAGCTGCAAGTCTCCCCTCTCCATGCCACCAATGTTGTCCAAGGGAAGGGCATTAGAACCCATACAGCTTGGCACCGGTGTCGTCACAGAGCAATGTATGGTTAAGTACATTAAGGACACACACCAAGCCTCAGCCAAGGCTCGAACTAGCGACCTTCAGATAACTGGACGAATGCCTTAACCACTTGACCACACGCCAACACTTATTACACCTAATGAGCACTTTATTAGGTGCAGGAATATACATAATAAAATGGCCTCGGGAGTGGTTCCTGGTGTGAGAGGGATTTTTGGGTTTAGCACATCTAACAGATAACTTCAGCCACCAATTTTCAAATCTGAACATAGATTGTAGATTTAATTTAAAATGCAGCTCTGAACAATAGGCTTCTAAAAGCCTTGAATCACAGACCAGACAATGCTGATTAAAATTCATTTAGATGTCTGTAGTGTGGGTGCAAATTAGGACGTGTGAAGTTTGTGTGTAGTTTCAAAGAAAGCATTGTGGGTCCATTGTAAATATGGAAATATCCTTTGATGTTTAGCACGTAAAATATAGAGCCCCACATTGGGACAGCCAGACCTTTTTCCATCCGAAAGCGTCTCCATATGATGCTTTGCTGTATTTTGTTTTGCCAAGGAGGCTGCTTCTTATCTACCACAAACAGGAGAAAATCTGCAGATACTGGAAATCCAAGCAACACACAAAAATGCTGGAGGAACTTGGCGGGCCAGGCAGCATCTATGGGAAAAAGTACAGTCGACGTTTCGGGCCGAAGGAACACTTGGTATGGTCTTCTACTGCTACTGTAGCCCATCCACTTTAAGATTCCGTGTATTGTGTGTTCAAAGGTACTCTTCTGCCCACCACTGTTGCAACACATGGTTATTTGAGTTGCTGTCACCTTCCTGTCATCTTGAATCAGTCAGACCATTCTCCTCTGACCTCTCTCATTAATGAAGCATTTTCCCCCACAGTACTGCTGCTCACTGTTTTTCTTCTTTTTCACACCATTCTCTCTAAACTCAATGTGTGAAAATCCCAGGAGATCATCAGTTTCTGAGATACTCAAAATCACCCTGTCTAGCCCCAACCATCATTCCATGCTCAAAGTGACTTAGATGGCGTTTCTTCCTCATTGTGATGTTTGGTCTGAACAACAACTGACTCTCCTGACCATGTCTGTATGCATTGAGTTACTGCTCCATGATTGGTTCTTGATGAGTAAGTGTGTCAAAGGTTATGGGTCACTGTCTATAGGAGCTTATATGTTCTTCTCATGACTGCGTGGATTTCCTCAGGGTGCTCTATTTCCCCCCACAATCCAAAGATGGGGGTCAGGGTTAGAAAGTTATGAGCATGCTATGTTGGTGCATGGCGACACATGTGGGCTGCTCCCCAGCTCGTGTTCAGACCGTCAGCACAGATGATGCATTTTACTGTATGTTACAATGTTCATGTGATAAATGAAGGTAATCTTTATCTTTTAGTTTTGTTCCCTCCCCCATAGGGCTTTCAAACATGAAGATGTTTTTAATGGTGAAACTGTGGAATTTATTGCTGTGGAGGCCAAGTCCGTGAGTATATTTAAGTCAGAGGTTGACAGGTTCTTGATTATTAAGGACATCAAATGTTAAAGAGAGAATAATTTTGAGAGGGATAATAAATCAGACATGATGGATTAGCAGAGCAGACTCAATGGGTTAAATCGCCTAATTCTGCTCCTATGTCTTATGGTCTTATGGTCAAAGGTAGCAAAGACAAGCCAGTGAAGTACAGGCTAGCCAGCCTGACATCAGTAGTGGGGAAGTTACAAGGGGGAATTCAGAGGGGCAGGATCTACCACCACTCGGATGGACAGATTAGAAGAGGTCAGTATGGCTTTGTGTGTGGAAAGTCATGCTTGAAGAATTTTTCAGAATTGTTTGAAGAACTAACCAAAAAGATGGATGAGAATAGGGCAATAGATGTTGTCTGTACGGACTTCAGCAAGGCCTTCAACGAGGTCCCATGCGGAAGGCTGTTGTCTGGAAGGGTAAGTCCCCTGGAATCCAGAAAGAGTCAGAAAGGTGGATTCAAAATTGGACAGCTAACTGGATTCAAAATCTACCTCCTGCTTCAAAATAGTGAGTGAGGAATCAGAGGGTGGTAGTTGAAGGTTGTTTCCCAGAATGAAGGCCGGTGACTAGCGGTCAGTGTTGGGACCCTTATTATTTTTTACTTACAGCAGTTTGAACAGGGCACAACTGCGCAAGTACGTGGACGTCAGCCAGTGAGAACAGCAAGAAGATAGTCAGAGGCTTTTTCCCAGGACTGAAATGGCTAGCACGAGGCAGCGGTGAAGGCGGAAACGATAGGGTCTTTTAAGAGACTCCTGGTTAGGTACATGAAAGATAGAGGGCTATGGGTAAGTCTAGGTAGTCCTAAGGTAAGGACATGTTTGGCACAGCTTTGTGGGCCGAAGGGCCTGTGCTGTGCTGTAGGTTTTCTATGTTTCTTTCAGCGGTTAGAATGGGGCACAACTGCGCAAGCACTTGGATGTCAGCCAATGAGAACAGCGAGAAGAGTTTAAAAAGAAGACGGATTTATACAGCGGGCATCAGAGTAGATGGAGACAGAGTAGGAAGGCTTTGGCTCAACGGGGCTTCGGCAATAAAGGATCGAGGCGAGGTAGGTTATCTGTGTAGAATACAGACAGAAAGTATGTGTGTGAGTCTGGTTTTCTATGCTCAGTGTCAGATGTGGGAAGTCCTGGAGACTCCCAACCTCCCTGACGGCCACATCTGCACCAGGTGTGTCGAGCTGCAGCTCCTAAAGGACCGGGTGAGGGAACTGGAGATGCAGCTCGATGACCTTCGTCTGGTCAGGGAGAGTGAGGAGGTGATAAAGAGGATCTATAGGCAGTTAGTCATTCCGGGGTCTGCGGAGACAGATAAGTGGGTAAGAGTCAGGAGAGGGAAGGGCAAGAGGCAAATGCTAGAGAGTACCTCTGTGGTTGTCCTCCTTAACCATAAGTACTCCTATTTGAGTACTGTTGGGGGAGACGGTCTACCTGGGGGAAGCAACAGTGACCATGCCTCTGGCACAGAGTCTGGCCCTGTGGCTCAGAAGGGTAGGGAAAGGAAGTGGAAGACAGTAATAATAGGGGACCCTATAGTTAGGGGGTCAGGCAGGTGATTCTGTGGACGGAGGAAAGAAACGTGGATAGTAGTTTGCCTCCCAGGTGCCAGGGTCCAGGATGAGGTCAGAGGTCGTGGTACATATTGGTACCAACGACCTAAGTAGGAAAAGGGAGGAGGTCCTGAAAACAGACTACAGGGAGTTAGGAAGGAAGTTGAGAAGCAGGACCTCAAAGGTGGTAATCTCAGGATTACTGCCTGTGCCACGTGACAGTGAGTATAGGAATAGAAAGGTGGAAGATAAATGTGTGGCTGAGGGATTGGAGCAGGGGGCAGGGATTCAGATTTCTGGATCATTAGGGCCTCTTTTGGGGCAGGTGTGACCTGTACAAAAAGGACGGGTTGCACTTGAATCCCAGGGGGACCAATATCCTGGCAGGAAGGTTTGCTAAGGCTATTGGGGGAGAGTTTAAACTAGAATTGCTGGGGAGTGGAAACCGAACTGAAGAGACAGAGGAAAGGGAGGTTGGCTCACAAATGGAGAAAGCTTGGAAACAGTGCAAAAGGGAGGATAGGCAGGTGATAGAGAAGGTACGTGTTCAGATCGATGGTTTGAGATGTGTCTATTTTAATGCAAGGAGTATTATGAACAAAGCGTATGAGTTTAGAGCGTGGATCAGTACTTGGAGCTATGATGTGGCCATTACAGAGACTTAGATAGTGCAGGGGCAGGAATGGCTACTTCAAGTGCCAGGCTTTAGATGTTTCAGAAAGGACAGAGAGGGAGGCAAAAGAGGTGGGGGGCGTGGCACTGTTAATCAGGAATAGTGTCATGGCTGCAGAAAAGGAGGAAGTCATGGAGGGGTTGTCTACCGAGACTCTGTGGGTGGAAGTTAGGAATAAGAAGGGGTCAATAACCCTACTGGGTGTTTTTTATAGACCACCCAGTAGTAACAGGGACATCGAGGAGCAGATAGGGAGACAGATTCTGGAAAGGTGTAATAATAACAGGTTGTTGTGGTGGAAGATTTAAATTTCCCAAATATTGATCAGCATCTCCCTAGAGCAAGTGGTTTAGATGGGGTGGAGTTTGTTAGGTGTGTTCAAGAAAGAATCTTGACACAATATGTAGATAAGCCTACAAGAGGAGAGGCTGTACTTGATCTGGTATTGGGAAATGAACCTGGTCCGGTGTCAGGTCTCTCAGTGAGAGAGCATTTTGGAGACAGTGATCACAATTCTATCTCCTTTACCATATCATGGCCATTGGCCTTTATAAATCAAAGTACTGAGTATAAGAGTTGGAATGTTATGGTGAGGTTGTATAAGGCATTGGTGAGGCGGAATTTGGAGTATTGTGTGCAGTTTTAGTCACCAAATTACAGGAAGGATATTAATAAGGTTGAAAGAGTGCAGAGAAGGTTTACAAGGATGTTGCCGGGACTTAAGAAATTGAGTTACAGAGAAAGGTTGAATAGGTTAGGACTTTATTCCCTGGAGTGTAGAAGAATGAGGGGAGACTTGATAGAGGTATATAAAATTATAATGGGTATAGATAGAGTGAATGCAAGCAGGCTTTTTCCACTGAGGCTAGGGGAGAAGAAAAACAGAGGACGTGGGTGAAGGGTGAAAGGGGAAAAGTTTAAAGAGAACATGGGGGGGGGGCTTCCTCACACAGAGAGTAATGGGAGTGTGGATTGAGCTGTCAGATGAAGTGGTAAATGTGGGCTCACTTTTAACATTTAAGAAAAACTTGGACAGGTATATGGATGAGAGGGGTTTGGAGGGATATGGTCTAGGTGCAGGTCAGTGGGACTAGGCAGAAAAATGGTTCGGCACAGCCAAGAAGGGCCAAAAAGCCTGTTTCTGTGCTGTAATGTTCTATGGTTCTATTGGAGGGGGATAGGAACAGACAAGTTAGGGAAATGTTTAATTGGAGTAAGGAGAAATATGAGGCTATCAAGCAGGAACCTGGAAGCATAAATTGGAAACAGATGTTCTCAGGGAAACTTACAGAAGAAATGTGGCAAGTATTCAGGGGATATTTGTGTGAAGTTCTGCATAGGTATGTTCCAATGAGACTGGGAAATGATGGTAGGGTACAGGAACTGTGGTGTGCAAAGGCTGTTGTAAATCTAGTCAAGAGGAAAAGAAGAGCTTACGGAAGGTTCAAAAAACCAGGTAATGATAGAGATCTAGAAGATTATAAGGCTAGCAGGAAGGAGCTTAAGAATGAAATTAGATGAGCCAGACGGAGCCATGAGAAGGGCTTGGAGGACAAGATTAAGGAAAGCCCCAAGGCATTCTACAAGTATGTGAAAAGCAAGAGGATAAGATGTGAGAGAATAGGACCAATCAAGTGTGACAGTGGAAAAGTGTGTATGGAACCGGAGGAGATAGCAGATGTACTTAATGAATACTTCAGTATTCACTACGGAAAATGACCTTGGTGATTGTAGGGATGAATTACAGCAGACTGAAAAGCTTGAGCATGTAGATATTAAGGAAGAGGATGTGTTGGAGCTTTTGGAAATCATCAAGTTGGATTAGTAACTGGGACCGGATAAGATGTACCCCTCCCTACTGGAAGCGAGGGAGGAGATTGCTGAGCCTCTGTTGATGATCTTTGAATCATCAATGAGGACAGGAGAGGTTCCGGAGGATTGGAGGGTTGCGGATGTTGTTCCCTTATTCAACAAAGGGAGTAGAGGTAGCCCAGGAAATTATAGACCAGTGAGTCTTACTTCAGTGGTTGGTAAGTTGATGGAAAAGATCCCGAGAGGCAGGATTTATGAACATTTGGGGAGGCATAATATGATTAGGAATAGTCAGCATGGCTTTGTCAAAGGTAGGTCATGTCTTACGAGCCTGATTACATTTTTTAGGATGTGACTAAGCACACTGATGAAGGAAAAGTGGTAGATGTAGTGCATATGGATGTCAGCAAGGGATTTGATAAGGTAACCCATGCAAGGCTTACTGAGAAACTTAAGGAGGCGTAGGATCCAAGAGGACATTGCTTTGTAGATCCAGAACTGGCTTCCCCACAGAAGGCAAAGAGTGGTTGTAGACGGGTCATATTCTGCATGGAGGTCAGTGAATGACCAGTGGTGTGCCTCGGGGATCTGTTCTGGGAACCCTACTCTTTGATTTTTATAAATGACCTGGAGGAGGAAGTGGAGGGATGGATTAGTAAATTTGCTGATGATACAAAGGTTGGAGGTGTTGTGGATGGTGTGGAGGGCTGTCAGAGGTTACAGCAGGACATTGATTGGACACAAAACTTGGCTGAGAAGCAACAGATGAAGTTCAATCCAGTGTGAGGTGGTTCATTTTGGTAGATCAAATATGATGGCAGAATATAGCATTAATGGTAAGAGCATGTAGATATTAAGGAAGAGGATGTGTTGGAGCTTTTGGAAATCATCAAGTTGGATTAGTAACTGGGACCGGATAAGATGTACCCCTGCCTACTGTGGGAGGAGATCCCTCCACTTGAATGCCTTGGGGCAGTGTGGAGGATCAGAGGGATCTTGGGGTCCGAGTCCGTAGGACACTCAAAGCTGGTTAAAAAGGCATATGATGTATTGGCCTTCATCAACCGTGGGATTGAGTTTAGGAGCCAAGAGGTTGAGTGAACTCGGCCTTTTCTCCTTGGAGCTACGAAGGATGAGAGGTGTCCTGATAGAGGTGTACAAGATAATGAGAGGCTTTGATTGTGTGGATAGTCAGAGGCTTTTTCCCAGGGCTGAAATTGCTAGCACGAGAGGGCATAGTTTTAAGGTGCTTGGAAATAGGTACAGAGGAGATGTTAAGGGTAAGTTTTTTACGCAGAGAGTAGTGAGTGCTGCCAGCGGCGGTGGTGAAGGCAAAAACGATAGGGTCATGGAGCTTGGAAAAATAGAGGGCTATGGGTGAGCCTAGGTAGTTCTAGGGTAAGGACATGTTCGACACAGCTCTGTGGGCCAAAGGGTTGTAGGTTTTCTCTGTTTCTATATCAATGATTTGGATGTGAATGCACAAGACTTGATTGATAAGTTTTGCAGATAACACAAAATTAGGAGGTGCCATTAATAGTGAAGAAGGTTATTGTACATTACAGGGCAATCTTGATCTATTAGGAAAGTAGGCTGAGAACAGGCAAATGGATTTCAATACAGGCAAGTGTTGATTTTACATTTTGGAAAGTCAAACCAGTGTAAGACATATACTATGAATGGAAGGGAACTAGGGTGAGAAATGGAACGGAGGGAGTTGGGAGTACAGGTGCACAGTTTGTTAAATGCAGCAATGCAGATAGCAAGCAGTAATAAAGGCACAGCACACTGGACCTCATCAGTCAGGGCACTGAGAAAGGGAGTTAGGACATTTCGTTATTTGAGGAAAAACTTCTTCACACAGAGAGTGGTGAATCTGTGGAATTCTCTGCCACAGGAAACAGTTGAGGCCGGTTCATTGGCTATATTTAAGAGGAAGTTAGATATGGCCCTTGTGGCTAAAGGGATCAGTGGGTATGGAGAGAAAGCAGGTGCAGGGTTCTGAGTTGGATGATCAGCCATGATCATACTGAATGGCGGTGCAGGCTCGAAGGGCCAAATGGCCTACTCCTGTACCTATTTTCCATGTTTCTATGTTTCTATTTGTGTAAGTGAGGTTGCAATTAGATATTGTGTACAGTTTTGGTCATCCTTTTATAAGAAAGATATAATTAGATAGATAGATAGACAGATAGATACTTTATTCATCCCCATGGGGAAATTCAACTTTTTTTTCCAATGTCCCATACACTTGTTGTAGCAAAACTAATTACAAACAATACTTAACTCAGTAAAAAAAAAAAATATGATATGCATCTAAATCACTATCTCAAAAAGCATTAATAATAGCTTTTAAAAAGTTCTTAAGTCCTGGCGGTTGAATTGCAAAGCCTAATGGCATTGGGGAGTATTGACCTCTTCATCCTGTCTGAGGAGCATTGCATCGATAGTAACCTGTCGCTGAAACTGCTTCTCTGTCTCTGGATGGTGCTATGTAGAGGATGTTCAGAGTTTTCCATAATTGACCATAGCCTACTCAGCGCCCTTCGCTCAGCTACCGATGTTAAACTCTCCAGTACTTTGCCCACGACAGAGCCCGCCTTCCTTACCAGCTTATTAAGACGTGAGGCGTCCCTCTTCTTAATGCTTCCTTCCCAACACGCCACCACAAAGAAGAGGGCGCTCTCCACAACTGACCTATAGAACATCTTCAGCATCTCACTACAGACATTGAATGACGCCAACCTTCTAAGGAAGTACAGTCGACTCTGTGCCTTCCTGCACAAGGCATCTGTGTTGGCAGTCCAGTCTAGCTTCTCGTCTAACTGTACTCCCAGATACTTGTAGGTCTTAACCTGCTCCACACATTCTCCATTAATGATCACTGGCTCCATATGAGGCCTAGATCTCCTAAAGTCCACCACCATCTCCTTGGTCTTGGTGATATTGAGACGCAGGTAGTTTGAGTTGCACCATATCACAAAGTCCTGTATCAGTTTCCTATACTCCTCCTCCTGTCCATTCCTGACACACCCCACTATGGCCGTGTCATCAGCGAACTTCTGCACATGTCGGGACTCCGAGTTATATTGGAAGTCTAATGTGTACAGGGTGAACAGGACCGGAGAGAGTACTGTTCCCTGCGGCGCTCCTGTGCTGGAATTAAACTGGAAGGGGTGCAGAAAAGATTTACAATGATGTTGCCAGATCTGCAGAGCCTGACTTATAGGGAGAGGATGGTCATGCTTTATTCCTTGAAGCATAGGAGAATGAGGGATGGCCTTAGAGAAATGTTTAAAGATTATGAAGTATGCATAAAGTGAATGGAAACAGTCTTGTCCCCAGAGTAGTGGAGTCCAAAATCTGGGGGCACAAATTTAGGGAAATATTTAAAAGGAGCCTGAGGGGAAACTTTTTCATGCAGAAGGTGCTGAACATACAGAATGAGCTGCTATTAGAAGTGGTTGAGGCAGGTACAATAGTTTAAGAAGCTTTTGGATAAGTACATGGGAGAATGTGGCTTAGAGGGATATGGGCCAAACACAGGAAGTTGGAGCTAGATGGGTGGGCACCATGGTCGGCATGGACATAATGGGCCAAATAGCCTGTGTTCATGCTGTGTTGATCAATGACTCTATGAATTACAGCAAATGTACATAGAACGATTCAATATGGTTTACTATAGAAAATGAACGTTCCGATTTAAGTAGAAGTTGGTTCAGCGACAGTCTGGGGAACAGAACTCTTATTTAACTGTACCACCTGTACCAAAAGATCTGAATGTACTCAGAGCTTCCTTCAACAAATAGATAACCATCTTCTTGCTTAAAAACTACTTGCATGCCATCTGAGGGATGACAAATTGATAATATGGAAATAGGATTCTTCAGCATCTGGTGACTCTGTGATCTATGTCTTGGTGACCAACATCAGAACATCTTTCAAGAAGCTGAACCCTTGCAAGGTGTCAGGCCCTGATGGTGTACCTGGGTAGGGCTCTGAAAACCTGTGCCAACCAACTGGCAGGAGTGTTCAAGGACATCTTCAATCTCTCATTGCCGCAGTCAGAGGTTGCAGTCCTGCTTGCAAGAGTGACAGTCATACCAGTGCCCAAGAAGATCAGGGTGAGCTGACTGAATGACTATCGCCCAGTGGCACTCACATCTACTGTGATGAAGTGCTTTGAGAGGTCAACCCCTGCCTAAGCAAGGGCCAGAGCCTGCTGCAATTTGCTTATCGCCACAATAGATCTACAGCAGATGCAATTTCACTTGCTGTACACTCAGCCCTGGATCACCTGGGCTTTAGTAATACCTATGTTGTGCTGCTGTTTATTGATTCAAGCTCAGATTCAACACCCTATATCCTTGGTACTAATCAACAAGCTCCAAAACCTGGGCCTCTGTACTTTCCTCTACAACTGGATCCATAACTTCCTCACTGGGAGACCACAGTCAGTGCGGATCAAATATAACATCTCCTCATTGACAATCAACACTGGTGCACTCAAGGTTATGACTTAGCCTACTGCTGTACTTGCTCTACATCGATGACGGTGTGGCTAGGCACAGCTCAAATACCATGTCGATATCACAGCAATTGTTGATAGAAATTCAGATGGTGACAAGGAAGTGTACAGGAGTGAGAGAGATCAGCTGGTTCACTGGTATCGTAAAAACAATCTTGCACTCTCAGGCCTGCATGAAGGCTTCTTCCAGTCTTCACCCAGTTAACAGCAGTCTCCTGCCATTCATTTCCAACTCGTCACCTGCAGCCTATTGAAACCCAGCTCTCATCCACAATCCTTGTTCACTTTTCAAACTAGCCAGCCTTAACCAGGTGCTCCTAGCTTTCAGTTTCCTTGTTGCCAGTTGTGTTTAGTATCTGTTCACTCTTGTGTACAATGTCCTGTGTATGTTACTCAAAATGGCTTCTTTGGTTTGTTACGAGTAGGAATGCTTCTTTGTCTGATAAATGTTTCTCTCGCCGTTGTTTCACTTTAGAATGGCCGATATGGTAATTGTATTCATTTGTTAATCAATGGGGAATGTTATTGTGTTTTGTGAGGCTGGGAATTTGGGGGAGGGGTTGCGCGGGCTTGGTGTGAGGAGAGTCGGGAGGAAGACGGACGAGGAAGGTGGACGGGTGCTGGACGGCTCGTAGGACCACCGCGACGGGCGCTCCCAGGTGCGACGACGTGGCTGTCGGATGATTCGTTGATTGAGCTCCTACGATGTGCACTACACTGACTGAACTTTGATAAGTTGGCGCCTTTTGTTTTTTTCTTTCCTTGTATATATATATATATATATTGTATTGCCTAATACTTCTTTAGTTAATGTTAGTAAACTCTATAAAATGTATTTCATAACGGTATTTGGTGTGAAGTTGATACGGTGAGCGGCGCGAGGCATAAACTCGATTCTCACAGCACCTGCGTGTACGGGAGGTGGGTTGGTGTGTGGCTGGATCTCCTTTTCCCCCAGACATATACCAGCCTTTTGGGTAAGTGTTACATTTGTTTTGTGACTACTCATGGCTTGTTATTTTTGCAATCCTTCATCAAAGTTATTGTTCATTGCTGAATCACCTCTGATCCTCTGCTTTTGGGTCAAGCCATCTCCACATTTCCTATCATGCCCTCAATATTAGTAAGACCAATGAATTGATTGTGGACTTCAGGAAAGGGTAAGTGGAGAGAACACACACCAGTCCTCATTGAGGGATTAGCAGTGGAAAGGGTGAATAGTTTCAAGTTCTTATGTGTCAACATCTCTGAAGATCTATCCTGGGCCAGCATATTGATGTACCGTAGATTCCGGATTTTAAGCCGCTACTTTTTTCCCACATTTTGAACAGCTTTGAACTTTGCGGCCAATAATCCGAAGCGGCTAATGCAAGGTTTTTTTCATGCCGCCTCGTAAACATTTTGCCTCGTAACAGTAGACCAATAAAATTGATGAGTAGTTCACAGAGGTCCAATGAAATTGTACGATAAATCAAGCGCACTTTCACAATTAAATTATTGTAAATCAGTCATTTGTACTCACCCTCATCAACATGGAAAACACTCGAAGCATTGTGCTACCTACCCTACTTAGTTTAAACTATATTTGTTTTCTGTACTACATCGCGGGATGCTATGACGACACACCCGGTTTCGCGGCGTCTTGTGGGAAAATGCCGTTTGCGATGAAACGGAAAGGAGGGGGGAGCGCATTACGCGAGCGGCTTTGGATCCGAGCGAAATCTGCTTTTAAATGCCGTTTGCGATGAAACGGAAAGGAGGGGGGAGCGCATTACGCGAGCGGCTTTGGATCCGAGCGAAATCTGCTTTTAAATGCCGTTTGCGATGAAACGGAAAGGAGGGGGGAGCGCATTACGCGAGCGGCTTTGGATCTGAGCGAACTCTGCTTTTAAGTTAAAGGTATCAATAACTTTTCCTGGTAGGCTGCAGTATATATATTTTTTACCAGTCGTTAGGAGATATTGGAATGTTGTTCAGTAAAGAAGTATACGCAACGTATATTTAAAAGTAGCCTCGTACGGGCACGGTTCGAAAAAAAGCATTTACAATATGTATTTGTTTTTGTTACCATATGGATTTAATTAAAAGTTAAAAAAATCCTCACGTGTAATATCTTTCTGTGTAAATATCTCATATTACAACGTGGGACACCTGCGGCCGAAAATCCGGTGCGGCCTAAAATCCGGTGCGGCCTTTACATTTAAAAAAATGATTTTATTTCTAAAATTAGTGCCAGCGGCTTAAAATCAGGTGCGCTCTGTAGTCCGGAATCTACGGTAATTACAAAGAAGGCAATAACAACAGTGGCTAAATGTAGTTAAGAGTTTGAAGAGATTTGGTATGTCACTAAAGACCCCAGCAAATTTCTACAGAACTACCATGGAGAGCATTCCAACTGGTTAGGTCATCATCTGGTACGGAGAGGCCACTGCACAGGATCAGAAAAAGCTGCAGAAAGCTCTGTCATGGGCACTGGACACCCCAGTGTCAAGAACATCTTCAAAATGCAATGGCTCAAAAAAGCTGCATCTATCATTAAGGATCCCCATCACCCAGGACACGACCTCTTCTCATTGCTACCATCAAGGGGGAGGTACAGAAGTCTGAAGACACACATTCAAAGTTTTAGGAACACTTTCTTCCCATCTACAATCAGATTTCTGAATGTACACTGAACCCATGTACTCTACCTCTATTTTTCTTTTTTTTTTGCTGTCCATTTGCATTGTACATTTAATTTATTTATATTATTGTAATACACAGTTTTATTTACTATCCTATATTGCACTGTACTTCTGCTGCAAAACAACAAATTTCTCAGTGTATTCCAGTGATACTGAACCTGATTCTGATTCTGTTGAACAACTCATTTTTTGGCCAACATGGGTACAAAAGGCCAAACAATCACCTTTTTATCATGTAAACTTCTGTGACTCTCCCAGATAGGAGTCTATGACACATTTTAGATCATTTTTAAAAACGCAATCTCCTTAATTTGGCTGATATTTATTCCTCATTCTCTGTCACTAATACCTTCCCTTCATGTTTTCCCTTAGTGTGATTAAAACCTGCACATAATCACACTGTCTTGTACCTGTAGTGAGGTTTCCTTATCTTTTGCATCCCAAGCAAGCTGCAACAAAGCCCAACCCAATGTTTAGTTCCTTGCTATACACTCATTTTCTGTGTTCCATGGACAAAGATGCCCACTGAGCATCAGCATTTAAGGACTTTAAGCAACACACAGAAATACTGGAGGATCTCAGCAGGTCAGGCAGCATTTGTGTAAATAAACAATGTTCATTTCTAAACAAGACCCTTCATCAGGAAAGGAAGGGGCAGAAGTAGGAATAAGATGGTGGGGGGAGGGGGAGGAGTACAATCTGGCAGGTGATAGGTGAATTCAAGTGAGGTGGGAAAGTGGAGGAGGAGGGACGATGGAAGATTCTGGAAAGTGTTGCCTGGAAAAAGTAGGGGCAGAAGAGCAAATCTGATAGGAGTGGACAGTGGACCATGGAATAAGGAGAAGGAGGTGAGGAACCAAAGGGAGTTGAAGGCAAGTCATGAGTGTGGGACAGGAGATAGTACAAGGTGAGAGGACTATTTCCCTCCAAAGGTGTTGAATTCCTCCAGCTTTTTGTGTGTTTTGTTCAAGATTTGCAGCATCAGCAAAACCTGTTATGTCTTTAAAGGCTTTGAATCATTTGAAAACATCCTATTTTTCTATCAAGGTGAAAAAAAACTTATTTCCCCATTTTATACTCCTCCTGTTAACATCACAGAACAGAATCTTTGTACCTTCTTCACTGTTCACTTTTCACCTAGACTTAAATTGCCATAAGACTTGGAAATGTTATACTTTATCATTTCTTCTAAGTCTTTAATTAGATTGTAAATAGCTGAAGCAGCAAACTTTATTATAGTGAGAGAGGAGCATAATGGCTGACTAAGGATATGCCGAGACTTGTCTTTCCTATGTAGGGTTTTTTCTTGTTGATTTGGTCTAAACGGTCTACTGTGACCTTCTACTGTGAATTTCTTTCTGCAGTGAAAGCTGTGGAAATTTTTACTGCTATTAGTTCTTTGTTTATATATTTTGTTTGCACATGTTAGTGCTTTAGAAACATTTATTTTGGAGATTCAAATTTAAATGCTTTTGAAATGCCACCCTTTTGAAAGCTGCTCCTTGGTTCATTAATGTTTTTACCTTTTAAATATCTGGTTTGTTTTGTATCAAATTGTCAGAAGCATGAAATATTTGACAGCCTCAGCAACTATCAAAACTAGTTGAGCCATGTTTGCTGAACAAGGGGTGAGAAATTGCAGTGTGACAATGGAACTCAATTTGCCACAAGGGTATCTACAATTTGCAAAGCAATATGCACTATGGTGATCTTATCCCCAACTCTCCTCAGTTTTATAGTGAGACATACAGTTTTTTGAGCAGTTTGGGGCCTCTTATCGAAGAAAGGGCATGCTGGGATTGGAAAGGGTACAGAGAAGATTCACAAGAATCATCCCAGGAATAACAGGGTTAATGTATGAGGGGCATTTGATTGCTCTGGGCCTGTACTGACTAGAGTTAGGAGAATGATGAGGGATCTTATTGGAACCTATTGAATATTGAAATGTCTAGATAGAGTGGACGTAGAAAGGATTTTTCTATAGCGGGGAGACCAGGATCAGAGGGAACGCCCTCAGAGTAGAAGTACGTCCCTTCAGAACAGAGATGAGGAGGAATTTCTTTAGTCAGAGGTTGGTGGATCTGAAGAATTCATTGCCACAGACATCTGTGGAGGCCAAGTCATCTGGTAAATTTTAAACAGAGCTTAATAGATTCTTAACTAGTAAGGATGTCAAAGTTTCAGAGGGGGGATGGAGAATAAGGCCGAGCATACTAGGCACCCACCAATCTCTGTTTAACAAAAAATTGCCCCTCACATTTCCTTTGAAATTACCCCCACTCATCTTAAATTAATGTCCTCTGATATTAGACAATGCAATCCTGGGACAAGGATACCGTCTGTCTATCCTGTCTGTGCCTCTCATAACCTTATAAATCTCTATCAGATCTCCCCGCAGCCTCATTGACCATCCCACAAGAAGCATAAGCATGAGGTGAGGTGTGGCTGGTTCTTTGGAGGGTAACTGACCCAGGGGTAGGAAGCACAGATAGGCACAGCTGTGAGGAAACTCTGTCCTGCAGTCTCCCACCCCACAGAAGTCTGTAGGTTTTTGGTATCTGGGTCATGGAGATGGTGCCTTTGCTAAACTTTTCTGGGTGCACATAGCAAAGCGGTGGAATCTGCATTGAAATATTGATCTTGTCAGGGGCTGTGTAGGTTGCAGTTCAATGAACCTCCTGGAAAATATGCAGATGCAATAGCACACTTGTCTTTAACAAACCACAGTCTTTTTTGTGGAGGCTATACTTGGCTCCAGCTCTAAGCATAATGCTGCAATTTCTATGAAACAAAAGTTATAATGTTGGAGATGTGGGGTCAGAATGTTAGATTGAAAATTAACTGTATCGGATTCAACATGAGACAATGATCTTACATGAGAGGAAATTAATGCCAGAAGCACAATGTTTGTAGTCTTCTTGTGTATCAGCCCTTTATTCTTCTCATGTGTTCTGCAGCGTTGGAATGGAATCAACAGTCCAGGGAGCAGGAATGCTTCTGGTAGATATTCATATACAAAGTATATCTTGAACAGATAAGAAAATGCCAAGTCTTCAAGGATGAATACATCAAGGTAACTCGCTGCACAGCCCACATTATATGAAGAATAATGAAGGGGTCTGACCTGGAATGAAGGCAAGTCTCACTTGAAAAATCAAAGACTTGAATAAACATTCTAATCAGCTGAAAACGTTCAGAGTTTTCAAAGCTCACACACTACTCGCCTTCAACTCGATCCAGTAATACAGACAGCTGCTGCACCGCATAATGCATCTACTGTGCCAATGACTGATAAGCATACGTGTCCAAACGCGCCTAGTGGAGACTTGGCAAAGGACAAAGTATCAAGGAGACTCAAGGCAAACAACTCAAAAGGACAGAGTGACCATGAGAGACATTATCCTGCAAAATAAGGCTAAGTAATTTATTTCCTGGTTTCTCTGGAAACTGTGTTGCTTTGGAAACCCTTTCCCTCTGCAAAGTGTTTAAACCAAAGGGACACATCTTGAACTGTAACAAATAGTTCATACAGTTCATCAACTTAACACTATAAAAAAGCAAATCAAAGTTAAAGTCAAACATTTTCTTTCAGAGACACCAGAGATTTCAGATGTTAGAATCAGAAGCAAAAAATCAAACCGGTGGAAGAACTCTGGATCAAGCAGCATAAGAAGAGATAAAGGGAGTTTGATGTTTTATTAGAGGTCCTGCATTGGGACTGCATGACCCAAAATAAATTTTTATCTAGTTCCTAATGGATTAAACCTCCAGCAGCAAGTAATATTCTAGAATCAGAAATTAACGATGGAGAAGTTAATGGAAAAAGAAATGTGAAGGCGTTCAGTGGTGTAGTGTTTAACATTGTTTTACAGTTCAAGTGATCGGGATTCAATTCCCACTGCTGCCTGTAAGGAATTTGTACGTTCTCCCTGTGACCACGTAGGTTTCCTCCAGATGCTCCAGTTTCCTCCCACATTTCAAAGACACGTGAGTTAGGTCTGGTAAGTTGTGGGCATGCTATGTTGGTGGCAGAGCATGGCGATATTTGCAGACTGCCCCCAGCACACCCACAGACTTTGTTGGTCATTGACGCAAATGACACATTTCATTGTATGTTTCCATGTACGTGCGCAAAATAACACTAATCTTTAGTCTTTTTATCTATTAAACATAAATGGTTGTGATTCCAATAATTCACTGCAGAGAACAACTATGCAGGTCTTAAAATAGCTTTTAAAATGGAGCAGTGCACCTGTGCTACCTGCTGTACTGTTTACTTCATTAATGGTGACTTCTGCAAATTATTATTTTTCACCACCTAGTTTCTTGTCCTCAGGTGTACAATGTCACAGCTGTGTTAAACAACGAGCAGCACATCATCAGCGTTCTGGCAACTCGCAGGCCACCTGATATCTGTTTGCAGGGGTTATTTCCTGACAAATAAGCCTCATTGTACACTGTTGTACAGAGGCTGTCACAGACATGTTTCATAGTTTTCGATCTGTTTTCTCTTTAGAAAGAGTTGGGAATTACTTCCTGGGAAACATGAATTTACATGCCCACAATGCTGTCTGAACACACGACTTGGGAGTTCATGGAGTCATGTTCTTACTGCTGGCAAACATACCGATTTTATGTCGACAATACACACAGAATGCTGAATGCAGGCACTTGTGTGTCGTTAAGGGCGCTGTCCTGTGTTGTTAGAAAGCCACTCCCTCCATCTACTCTTCGATTCTAGTGTTTAATTTAAAGCATGTCATCTTAAGTATCTGTAAGTAATAGCAAATCATAGATTAGCTTATTACATGATACTATTGAATTCAAGAGCAAGGACTTTATGCTGCAACTATGCAGGGTGAAGCCATACCTGGAGTACCACGAGCAGTTCTGGTCTTTTTACTTGAAGAGAGATGTTTTGGCTTTGGAGGTGAATCAGGGGATGTTTATGAGGTTGATTCCAGAGAACTGAAAACTCTAACTTAAAAAATACCAACTGGAGTGCACATTTGCTATCAGAAGGGAGCTGAAGAAAAGATAGGTAGGATTGATAACTAGTTTCAGCTGCCGCTGGTTCCATGTCAAGCAATTAAATCTGCACTAGAAGGAAACAAAATGAACAGAAGGGGTCGAAAACATCTAGCTAAAATGTACTTAAAGCCTGTGGTGTGCATCAGTTCAGTCACAACACTTCTAAATCAGAAAGTAAGTTCAAACTCCACGACAGCGTCAGACTTATTCCATCATACTTTAGCCATGTTCTGTTTCTGGTTGTTATTTCAAAACATTCAACTAATTTAAAGGAAGGCTTGGGAGTCCGAAATGTGAGTCTAACTTTGTGTTTACTTAAAGCAAGGCAATCAACATAACACGTGGTAGCACGATGATATATGCATTTCACATATTTTTGCATATAACTGGTAATGTATAATTTAAACAAACAAGAATGCTTAATCAACCAATATATGACCATATGGCATATGACAATTACAGCACGAAAACAGGCCATCTATGGTTTTTATATTCTGTGTTTTTATTCTGTTTTGTTGTGTGGGGGGAGGGTGCTTGGGGATCAACGTTCTGCTGTGTTCTGTTAGTTTTCTGTGCGGGAAGGGGGGTTTTGGGGAGGATGAAGATCAGGATGTCATTCTTTTTTGTACAGGGGGAGAATGTGTGGTTTGTTGTTTTCTCAGAATGACTTCCATGTTCTTTCTTTTCTTTGCGGCTACCTGAAGAAATACAACATTTCAGAGTTGTGTATGGATACATGCTTTGATGATAAATGGATCTTTGAGAGAGAGGTATTGCTCCTGCCACAGTGAGAGGGAGACCAGCAGCTCACTGTTTCAATATTATGTAAACTGCTGTCTTGATATTCTGATCTCCCCTGATGCTTCAGTCGGCGACTCTGGTGAGGAATTGGGTCATTCCCAGAGCCACAGGACTGCACCCTGAATGAAACGTTTTGTGTATCCAATGCACTTTCTATAAGTGCGATGTACTTTCTATTTGCTCTCTGAATTTTTTGAGCAATATTTTTATCAATGTGGCATCGCCTTCTATATTTTCCTTCCATTCCATGCGGGCCTCTACTGTATACGTCTGCCTGTCTACTCCTCTGCTTGGATGCCCACTATTAGAGGTTCTTACGTCATATTTCCGTTTGTGAATATACAGTAAATCTAAGGAATAGAACTTAGGTCAGATGTTTCAAAGATCTTTTATGTTTTCATAATCTCTCTATAAATTAAACTGAGCCTATACTATGAGCACATTAAAGTAAAATAGACTAAATCGTCTCTAATTCTTACAGCCCCTCAAACTTTCGGTGAATTCATGGTTGATCCTATCCTCAGAATTCTGAAATCTGTCATGAGAAGTCTTAAAGCTATCCGGTGACAAGATATCTATTATCTTCTGTTGCAGGGAATTCCCAAACTTTTTTAGCTTGTTTTAGGATGGTCAATGCCCTTTATCCCAAGAGTATTCTCCTTTTACTAGATGTTCCATCCCATGGAAAGCACCTTTTTGCAGTTACCTTGAAAAAATACAGAATCTTGTTTCAGTGAGATCTTACGTTTCGCTGATAACGAGAATACACTGCAACCCAAGGGCGGCTTTGCCAGAGCACTGTACAGTCACAGTAATAGTTTATTACTTTTATACTCTGAAATATATTTTTTTAACCAGCATACACATACTTAGGCACACCAGCATTGCATAGCACAGAGTTTCATGGCAGTGACAAGTTCCCTGTTGTTATAGCTCAACTACATTCAAAGCTGTTAAAACTATTTCCTTAATGCTCAAACTGTTCTGACCTTAATATTGAGATGTTGCAGTTCAGGCATAAATCCTTTTGTAACTAGTAAAACTTTTCATATACATGCTGAAAAGATGTTTGCCAGCCAGCGGTAAAAACTGTTTCAAAATTTTGAATGTTTATGAGTAAACCAGACAAAAGTAGTTCTGAAGTGTCGAAAACTTTTAAAAATCAGTCAACTCACTGAGCATTCTAAGTAGCTGCATCACTGGTATGGGGGCGGGGTGGAAGGTGGTGGCTACTGCACAGGATCGAAGTGAGCTGCAGAGAGTTGTAAACTTAGTCAACTCCATCATGGGCACTAGCCTCCATAATATACAGAGTATCTTCAAGGAGCAGTGCCTCAAAAAGGTGGTGTCACCCAGGTCATGCCTTGTTCTCATCGCTACCATCAGGAAGGAGGTACAGAAGCATGAAGGCACACGCTCAATAATTCAGGAAAGGCTTCTTCCCTTTCTGTCATCCAATTTCTGAATGGACATTGGACCAATGAACACTACATCACTGATTTTTTTGATTTCTACTTTTGCACTATCTTATTTAATTTTACTATGCAATGTATACTGAATATACTTACTGTAATTCACAGTAATTTTCTCCATTATTATGTATTGCACTGCACTGCTGCCGCAAAGTCAACAAATTTCACAACATATGGCAATGATATTAAACCTGATTCTGATTGTAATCCTGATTCTGTAAAGATTAAAGTTACTCAAAGAAATTAACACACAATCAGATAACAATAAAATACATCTGTGCAAATATTTCAGAATGCATTAAGATATAGGAATTGTATATTGAAAGAGGTAATGTTTATATGCATGAACACACAGTATTGACATTTTCAGACTCAAAGATATTAAGGTTCAAAGATTCAAAGGCTCAAAATTACATTTTATTATCAAAGTTTACAACTCTGAAATTCTTCATTTCTCTGGGTAGCCAAGAAACCAAGAAAGAAAAGAAAGGCAGTATATACCCTAAATCCCACCTCCCCACAAAAAAGACTGAATAAAAATGAAACAGACTTATCAACCCCCAAATGCCTTCTCCCGCACAAAAACCGAGCAAAGTGCATCAGGCATATCAGCCCCGAATCAACCTCTCTGCACCAAAAAACCCAAGGAGATCAGATAAGAAAAGACAGAATATAAAAACTATTAAATCTGAAAAAAAAGATTTTATAGTCCAAGTCCACATCCAAAATGCAGAAAAAATCTGGTCAACACCTTCTGCAGCGGTAGACTCTCCCCTCTCTGGTAGCAAAGCAGAGCGATCAAAAGACAGGTAGTTGGTGCTCACCCTCCACACTCGCTTCGATGCTTTAATCGCCATTGTGCTTTAGTTGATGCACAATGGAAGCCTTAATCAGTGAAACGGAGACAAACATCAGCTTGTGTCCTGTCCTGGCCATTATGAAGTTCGCGCACGCTGCCTCTTGGAATCCTCTCGGAGACTCAGAGCACCGGAACACCCAGACAATCTCCAAACTTCCATACTCGCCTTGATATTTCAATTGCCCTCATCGCTTTAGTCAGTGAACAGGGGAAGCCATAATCTGTGAAATGCTGTCAAACATTGGCTCACACACTATCCTACAGGCTTCTTGCTACAAGGTTTGCTCATGCTGCCTTTGTCTCACAGAACCCGGAATCCCAAGAGATTGCAAGGCATTAAAGCAACCAAACAATCTCCAACAGTTCAATAATCATATTCAAGATGAGAAACAGACATAAAAGACTTGAAAAAGGTGGTTCCATGATCTATCGAGAAGACTAGTCAACCAAAGCAGATTGTATGCAGATGTACAACTGCAAATGTAAATGTACAGCACTTGACTCTGCTATCTAAGATGACCATAATGTACATATTAAGGAAATTCTACTCTGAAAGTTTCACAACATTCTGCTCCTTCTGTTTTTATAGCAACAGTGAAATACAAGTCATATATCAATGCATGCATTTAATTATAATTACATATTTAGTCTAGATTCAAGTTTTTGAAACTTTCTTAATTTCCTTACTGCTTCTGGTTTTTAATCCACTATTAAACTGTCTTGTTCTGGGCTTGAATTCAAAAATTGCTTTCTTGTCAGACTTGCTTGGATTTGCAACTTTATTATCTGGAGTAGCATTGGAACCCAGATATAACTTCATGATCAGGTGGTTCCCATCTAGATTTATTTCACCTTAGGGAGAAATCTTTCAAACTGCACAAATACTTGGAATTGCGTAAACAACTTCAACCAAATAATATCTCCTTCTTTTGAGAACTTTTGCTATTTTTTCAGTTTCACACATCATCTTTGTTTGCTCAGTGTTCTAAGGCTACAGATATGCATGTTTAATTTGAATCTGATTAGTGTCAGGGTGGTGTTTTTAACACAAATACACAAAACTCAAAGGCCAAATTGGATGATACAAAGCTGATGTGTGCTTTCAATCGTCCTTTCATCAAGATTTATGTACGTGTGTGGATTTATTTATGTGGTTGTGCAGAGCTGTCTTACAGATAGAAATAGGCCAATGGGTGATTCATGCTAAACTTTGAATATCCCTGTAAGGCTTTCTGAAGTGCTTCTTCAACTATTGTGACTGAATTTCTCACTTGATCCATTTGAAGCCGGATGATGTGAAGAAACAAGATTATGTTTGATATTTTCTATTTCAGTAAGTTTGTGAACCTAGTTGATTGAAGCTGACAGCCATTGTCAAAAGTCAGTTATTTGTGTAAACCTCAACATGTAACCATAGACCTCAACTCATCTACAGTGTATTCAGTACCGGTTGAAGAGCTATTGTTTCACTTTAAGTCACTTTTAGTGACTGTCAATCAATAGCAGGGAAACTGTTATCTCCTTTTTCATGGTCTATTTATCTCTCAGTAAAGGTCTGGTGGGCCAGAACTATGGATACATAGGGGGTTTAGATGGTTTTGGCAAATACTGAATTTTCTTACAAAGATTCACTTTGTATAGCCAAATAAAGCCAGCTCTTTACAAACACTTTACTTCTGACTATCCCTCTGAGTAAATTATGAAGTACAACTAATCTCCTTTCTGTAAAATAGCACAAGCATGGGGCTAGATCTTTGTTTATGGAATTTCAGACATGACTATTACTCATAGAATCATAAAGTATTATCGCAGTAAAGTTTTACCATCAAGACTTTGTTAACTTGATCTGCCTTGTCCCATCTACTTGCACCTGGTCCATAGTCCTCCAACTCCTCCCATCCATGTACCTATTGAAATGTCTAAGTGATACAATTGAACCAGCATCTACCACCTCCACTGGCAGCTCATTCTATACTCGAAAACCCATCTGAGTGAAGATGTTTCCCTTCAGATAATTCAAGCATAAAAACCTTTGTGTGAGCAAAAGAGTGGGAAGTGGAAGTGGAATATTTATTTTCTTTATAACTCTACATAGTGGAAATAAGTTTGTAACTAAAGAATATAAAACTGAATATAATGAACTGAAATGGAAAATACCTCAGTAAGAACAGAGCTCATAGTGGATATGTTGCTGTGGTCTGAAGGTACAGAATTTTAAGAAAATAATTATATGTATAAATCCTGCCTGTCGTGACCGTGAGCTCCAGAGACAGATTTGTCAAAGCTTTGGAGAAAATCCTCTTGCTACCATTCATATGGATGATACTGGTAAATTACAAGTAAAAGCAGTTACTATCATGGGCTTTTTCTGTAGTAGTTTGCATTTTTCTTGTTTCAGGGACTGTGTGTTGCAGAGACTTGCATAGTCACTGAATGCTTAGAAAAATAGAGGGCTATGTGGCAGGGAAATTCTAGGCGGTCGCTAGAGTAGGTCACATGGTCGGCTCAACATTGTGGGCTGAAGGGCCTGTACTGTGCTGTAAATTTCTATGTTCTATTCCCTTTGAATATTTCACTTTACACCCTTAATCTATGACTGTAGTTGTAGTCTCACTCAGCCTGAGGTGAAAAGGTCTGCACGCATTCACCCTACCTAGACCATTCATAAATCTGTGTCCATCTGTAAGATCCCCCCTCAGTCTTTAGCCCTCTAGGGAATAAAGTACTAACCAATCCAGACTTCCCTTACAACTCAGGTCCTCAAGTCCCAGCAACATACTTGAAAATTTTCTCTGCACTCTTTCAAGCTTAGTGATATCTTTCATGTAGGTGGGTGACCAGAACGGCAAACAAATCTTACGAATGTCTCATGTAACTTCAACATAACATCCCAACTCCCATGGTTAGCTTGACTATACATACCTCTTCTCACCCTATTTCCTATAAGAATGCTATTCCACTTTCTCAGTTCCTTCGTCTCCACACCATCTGTTCCCAGGATATAGCCTTCCTTTCCAGGACATCGGAGATGTCTTCCTTCTTCAAAGAATGGGGTTTCCCTTCCTCTAACATTAATGTGCCCTGACATGCATCTTCTCTATTTCCTGAATATCTGCGCTCACCCCATTTTCCTGTTGACTTAACAGTGATAATTCCTTTTGTCCTTACCTACCACCCCATGAGCCTCCACATCCAGCACATCATCTTCCACATCCAGCACATCATCCTCCACAACTTCAGCCATCTCCAAAGGGATCCCACTACTAAACATATCTTTACCTCCTCCCACCCAATTTCTGCAGGTATCTCTTCCTTTATCATTCCCTTGTCCCCACTAATTTCACTCCCTGCAAGTGGCCCAAGTGCTACATCTGCCCAATCACTTCCATTCAGAGCCACAAACGGTCCTTCCAGGTGAGTCAACATTTCACCTGCGAATCTGCTGGCATCATTTATTGTGTCCAGTGCTCCTGATGCAGCCTCCTCTACATTGGTGAGACCTGTCGTAAATTGGGGGACTGCTTTGTCGAGCACCTACACTCCATCTGCCAAAAGCAAAACTTCATTATGGCCAAACATTTTGGACCGTAAGACAAAGGAATAGAATTAGACCATTTGGCCCATCGAGTCCGCTCTGCCATTCAGTCATGGCTGATCCTTTTTTCCCTTCCTCAGCTTCTTCCCGTAACCTTTGATGCCATGTCCAATCAAGAACCTATCAAGCTCTGCCTTAAATATACCCAATGACCTGGCCTCCAGAGCTGCCTGTGCAAAAAATTCCTCAAATTCACCACACTCAGGCTAAAGAAATTTCTCTGCATCTCCGTTTTAAATGGATATCCCTCTATACTGAGCCTGTGCCCTCTTGTCCTAGACTCTCCCACCATGGGAATCATCCTTTCCGCATCTAATCTGTCTAGGCCTTTCAACATTTGAAAAGTTTCAATGAGATCCCCCCTCATCCTTCTAAATTCCAGCGAGTACAGCTCCAGAGCCATCTGTCTAAGTCCTTCTGCAGCCTACCTGTTTCCTCAACGCTACCTGACCCTCTACCAGTCTTCATATCATTTGCAACCTTGGCAACAAAGCCATTATCTAACTCATTGATATTACCATCATAAAAAGATGCAATCCCAACACCAAACCCTGCAGAACACCACTAGTCACTGGCAGCCAATCAGAAAAGGATCCTTTTATTCCCATTTGCTGCCTCCTATCAATCAGCTAATGCCAGTAACTTCTCCATAATACCATGGGCCCTTAACTTGGTAAGCAGTCTCATGTGTGGCACCTTGTTTAAGGCCTTCTGCAAGTCCAAATATACAACATCCACTGCATCCCCTTTATTTATCCTACTTGTAATCTCCTCAAAAAATTCCAACAGGTTTGTCAGGCAAGATTTTCCCTTAAGAAAACTATGCTGACTTCGTCCTATCTTGTCCTGTGTCTTTAAGTACTCCATAAACTCATCCTTAACAATTGACTCCAACATTTTCCCAGCCACTGAGGTCAGGCTAACTGGTCTATAATTACCTTTCTGCTGCCTTCCTCCTTTCTCAAAGGGCTGAATAAATTTCGCAATTTTCCAGTCCTCTGGCTCCATGCCAGAGTCCAATGTTCCTGACCCTGGCACCTGGAGGCAACAAAACATTTGGGTGTCCCATTCATGGCCACAGAATCTTCTGTTGCTTCCCCTGACTATCGAGTCCCTTATCACTACCGCTCTCCTCTTCTCCATCTTTCTTTTCTGCACCACAGACCCATGCTCAGTGCCAGTAACCTGGTCTTTGTGGCATTCCCCTGAGAGGTCATCCCCACAACAGTATATCCAAAACGGTACACTTATTATTGAGGGGAATGACCACAAGTCTGCTCTGCACTAACTGCCTAATCATATTTCCTTTTCTCCTGACAGTCACCCCCTGCAACTTGGGGGTAACTACTTCCCTGTAACTCTGATAGATTATCTCCTCACTTTCCCGTACAAGCCAAAGGTCATCCATCTGCTGCTCCAGATCCCTAACACAGTCTTCAAGGAGCTGCAGCTGGATGCACTTCACTCAGATATAGTTTCCTGAGAGACTCCAGGTCTCCCAAAACTCCAGCATCCAGCATGAAGAACACACAATGACCATTTACTAAAAAAAGGAAACCTGATAGGAGCATACAAGATGATGAGAGGCATTGATCGTGTGGATAGTCAGAGGCTTTTTCCCAGGGCTGAAATTGTTGCCACAAGAGGACACAGGTTTAAGGTGCTGGGGAGTAGGTACAGAGGAGATGTCAGGGGTAAGTTTTTTTACTCAGAGAGTGGTGAGTGCATGGAATGGGCTGCTGGCAATGGTAGTGGAGGCAGTTACGATAGGGTCTTTTAAGAGACTTTTGGATAGGTACATGGAGCTTAGTAAAATAGAGGGCTATAAGTAAGTCTAGTAATTTCTAAGGTAGGGACATGTTCGGCACAACTTTGTGGGCCGAAGGGCCTGTATTGTGCTGTAGGTTTTCTGTGTTTTTATGTTCCTATTAACAGAAACTTACCCATAGCCAATGCCTCTTTCAAACCAAAGCCTCCTTTGAGTCAAAGCCTGACACTCCTACTCTCACCACTGGCCTACTCCCAATATTGGCCACCCTGCTTGTGCCTTTTGTACTTCTAAACAAGCGTCAGTGACCTGCGAGAAAACTGGTCGCTGTGGTTGCTCCTGCTGCTAGTTGGGCCACCGAATTAGCCTGAACACCCAGGAAGCTCTCCTTTTAAATAAGCACTGCCAACCTGCAAGAAACCTCATCACTGTGGCTCGCTCCTGCCACTGATAGTTTTAATTCCCTTTCCAACATGTCAGTCCATGGCCACTTCTTGTGCCAAGATGGGGCCACCCTCAAGGTGGAAGAGCAACATCTTATATTCCATTTGGGTAGTTTCCAGCCAGATGCCATAAATATCAATTTCTCCTTCCGATAATTTTTTTCCTCCTCCTCCCTTCTTGTTCTATTCCCCACTCTGGCCTTATAGCTCTTTTCACCTGCCTATCACTTACCCCTGGGTCCACTCCTCCTTCCTTTTCATCTATGATCCACTCTCCTCTTCTATTAGGTTCCTCGTTCTCCAGTCTTTTACCTCCCCGACTCATTTGGCTTCACCCTCCTTCCCTCCAGCCCCCATCTTTTATTTTGATGTCTTTCCCCTTCTATTTCAGTCCTGAAGGAGGGTCTCTGCCACAAACATTGACTGTTTATTTATTCCATAGATGCTGCCTAATCTGCTGAGTTCCTCCAGCATTTTATGTGTGTTGCTTTAGAATTCCAGCATCTGCAGATTTTCTTGCATTTATGATCTCCTGCACTCAATGCCCTGATTTAGGAAACCAATATACTAAAAGCTGTCTTCAGTACCTTACCAACTTGTGATCCCACTTTAAAGGAATTATGGATCTGTATTACCAGGTCCCTTTCTTCTACCACACACCTCACAGCTCTACCATTCACTGTGTACATCATACCCTGGATTTTCCTCCCAAAGTGCAATACCACACACTTGTCTTCATCAAATTCAATTTCCCTTGTTTCAGACCATCTTTCCAGCTCAACAAGATCATGCTGCAAACTTTCTTAACCTTCCTCGCTGCTCCCTGCACCCTCAATCTTGATGCCATCAGCAAATTTACTGATCCAGCTCACCAATTAAATCATTAATAGAGATAATAAACAACAACAGACCCAGTACCGATCCCTGCAAAACTGTCAGAGAGACAACCATCTACTTCCATTTTTTGGCTTCTCCTTCTATGCTAACGTCAGATTCAATTGATCACTTTGTCCTGAATGCCAAGAAATTTAACCTTATGGATCAGCCTCCCATATGAAACTTTGCTGAAGTCCATGTCAACAACATCCATTGACCTTCTTTCATTAATTTTCTTGCTAGCCTCCAAAAAAATCTATATGTTTGGTTCCGTATGGCATGTCATGCACAAAGTCATGTTGACCATCCCTAATTAGGTCTTGTCTATCCTGTCTCGGATCCCTTATTGCTCACATGTGACATGTAGATCCCCCTTTCACATCTAACGTTAGGATTATTACACAGTAGACTTGATAGAACATCTGCAATGATATTTTACCTGGAATTTCTACAGTTGATTCTTCCACAGCAGAAGAGGAAAGCCCATCTCTAAATACCTGATACCACCAGTATGTTGCTTCTTTGGGACTTAATATCTCTAATTGTGGTTTATGATTGTTTCTAGGGCAACAGAGCTGCCTAGTAAAAATTGATGTGATTTCTTAATTCCAAATGTTAGGTGAGATGTGTTCTTTTGAATTTACACTGTTAGGGAGTTTTCACTCACATAGTAACAATGCAATTCCAGCTTGCTTCAATTCTTTTCTTAATCTCTTACATTGATCAGATACGTTTTGTTATGTCTTGTTCCATATCCATCAGGTGATGATCTGAGCATGGTTGTACTATCCGGAAGGAATCACCTATAATTTTTCATCAATCCTAGGGTGAACATTTGGCTTTGGCACTTCGATGATGACTTTCAGGTTTTCTTTCAATGGTTGTAACCCATTGACATCAGCCTTCAAAGCATGGTACGTTACTTCTCATTGTAAAATGTAATTTACTTCAGATTATGCTTATGAAGTTTCCTAAGCATTTTGTTAAAAATAAGATTTTCTCCTTAGTGCTCTTGGAAACCACCAGATCATTACAACTGGTCCTCTGTACTGAAATGAATGTAGTCACTGATCTTGCACCAGGTCCAAACTGATGTAAGTGGAGGGGGAAGTGTAAATTTTGGGGGAATTACATGAAGCTGAGGAGCAGATGTAGTTGGTAAAATCACAGCAAGAAAAATCAAGGTTTTCATATTGATGCAGCAATTACAAATGTCCTCTGCTAGTGACAGATGGCATTTCTGGACATAGACAAAGGGGTCAATGCAGGCAATTCCTAATGTGCTAGTTACTGTGCAATTTCTAAAAATCTATTAGAACTGCTTAGACTCTGATTTTCTGAGTACCACCAGTCTCAAGAACAGCTCCCACCCTACAGTTATAAGCCTATTGAATGGTCCCTGGTATGATAATATGAGCTCTTGACCTCACAATCTATCAAGTTATTACCTTCAAACTTATTTTTACCTGCATTGCACCTTCTTTGTAGCTGTTACACTTCATATTCTGCATTGTTTTTATTATTCTACCTGTTCTACCTCAATGAACTGTAATAATTTAATCTTTATAAACAGTATGCAAGACAAGTTTTTTCACTCCATCTTGATACATGTGACAATAATGAACTAATTCCTATTTCAATTCTTTGTGTCAAACCTTTTATAATGAATTTGAGCAGTTCCGTAAGACCATAACATATAGGAGCAGAAGTAGGCCATTTGGCCCATCGAGTCTGCTCCACCATTCAATCGTGGGCTGATCCAATTCTTCCAGTCATCCCCACTCCCCTGCCCATACCCTTTGATGCCCTGGCTAATCAAGAACCTATCTATCTCTGCCTTAAATGCACCCAATGACTTGGCCTCCACAGCCGCTCGTGGCAACAACTTCCACAGATTTACCACCCTCTGACTAAATTAATTTCTCCGCATCTCTGTTCTAAATGGATGTCCTTCAATCCTGAAGTTGTGCCCTCTTGTCCTAAATTCCCCTACCATGGGAAATAACTTTGCCCTATCTAATCAGTTCAGGCCTTTTAATATTTGGAATGTTTCTTTGAGATCCCCCCTTATTCTCCTGAACTCCAGGGAATACAGCCCAAGAGCAGCCAGACATTCCTCATACAGTAACCCTTTCATTCCTGGACTCATTCTTATGAATCTTCTCTAAGCCCTCTCCAACGTCAGTATATCCTTTCTAAAATAAGGAGCCCAAAACTGCACACAATACTCCAAGTGTGGTCTCATGAGTGCCTTATAGAGCCTTAGCATTACATCCCTGCTCTTATATTTTATACCTCTAGAAATGAATGCCAACATTGCATTCGCCTTCTTCACCACTGACTCAACCCTTAAAATTCCCTTAAAATTGGTGGCAGGCTATCAGTACTTTATTTCTTTTCTTTTTGTGGATAGCGCTATGTTTTGTAACTTCGAAACATTAGACAAAAATGAAAATTTCAATTTTCTTTTCAGATTTACTGTGATTTTTCCAACTACATTCTGTTCCTCAGCTTCATGTAAATTCCCCCAAATTTACAGTTCCCACTCAACTTACATCGATGTGGACCTGGTGCAGGATCAGTGACTTCATTTATTTTAGTATAGAGGACCGGTAGAAATAATTTGGTGATTTCCAGGAGCACTAAAGAAGAAAATTCAAAGGAAGACATGGGAGTCAGAAATGTGAGTCTAACTTCAGGTTTTTCTGTAAGAGAGGCACACGAGTATGCATGTGATGACAAATGCAATTCACGTATTTTTACATATAACTATAATGAATTATTTAAACAAACAAGAAAGCTTAACCAAGCAATATATATGCAGGATTTCTCAAATATTACTGAAATATTAAATATACAACAGATAGCAGTTCCAAATTTGCTCCACTGCATTTATTAGCTCTTAGGGCATTTATTAATTCTTTCAAAATGTTTTTTTATAAATAGTTGTTTTAAATTAATTCCATACAATATCTGTAATATTTGTTGTGTTTTAGTGGAGAGACAAAAAGTATTTGTTTTGTGCCTCTGTTTTTATTAATATTCCTCTAAGGGACACATGGTTACTCTCTACCTTTTTATAAAGGTATAAGAACTATTTTTTTTCTCATTAATTTTACCCAACCTACTACTACTACTTCATTTTTCTGCTTCTTCATTGTTGGTTTATTAAACATACTAGGGCAGTTTGTACTAATTCAGCCCAAACCTTACAATCACTCCCTGTGCTATTGCCAAAGCCTCACTAACCTCTGGCAGCCCTGCAGTTTAAAACAAACACTGGGGCTTGCCGTAGTGCTCATCCTGCTGAGTGTGGGGATACAATGGCAACAACCATACATCTGATGGCAGATCCTTAACCTCTGGCCTGAGATGACCCGGATGGCCTTCTGCTGTTGGATGCCCCTGGTGATCAGAGACCTTAACAAACAGTTTGATGGGATTAGAATATCTTTTCAAAATAGTGCTACAAACGCCGTCCAGGCTTGGCGAGAAGATTCAAAGTGCATCTGATTCTTTAGTTTAGGATAACAGAGCCCCAATCCTGGACTCAGTATTGACCTCACTTGCATGGGTATGAATGGCATCTGATTTCCAGTGTATTGCGGATTTCTGCATTGCAATGTACAGGAATGTAGGAATGCTGTAACCCACACAATGTTGTCAGCAGATGGTTCTCTTTGGAACTCATGCCTGTAGTTCAGTCCAATCTGGACCACTATGTTTCTTGGCATTTTTAATAATGTCTCCTTTATTTATGTGTATTGTAATGTACTACTGCTGCAAAACAACATATTTCATGACATATTAACCCCGATTCAGATTCTGAAACTAATATCATTAAACTTTTTAATTAGCTAGGAATGGATCACTTTTCTAACTGTTTTAATTTCTTAATTTGTTTGAAATTATTACCTTTTTATATACATGTTCCAATATCTTTATTGACATTCCTTTTAATTTAGTTCCTCAAATTATCTTAGCCAAATTATATTATCAATATAATCGGTTTTATTTAATTGTATCACTTTAAAATTCAGTATAAAACATTATCACATTGTGATCACATTGCCACGGAGGATCACTTACTCTGAAATGACTATTTAAATCTGTCTCATTATACTGGAGATGGTCTAAAATAGCCCATTTCCTAGTTGTTCCAGGAAATTACTTCAGATATGCTCCCTAAGCTTTCCCTCCAAACTACCTTCGCAAATTTGAATTTTATGAAAATTAAATTTTTACTAAATGCTTTTTTTTCATTAATTTTCTATTCAACACTACTGCTGATATTAGAAGGTCTATAAATTCTGTCCACGAATATTTTTGGATCGGCACTTTTTCTACTTCCTCTGTTTCTGAGCCAACATCATTATCTGCTATAGACCTTACATTATTCATTATTAATAGAGGTGGCCATCTCATCTTTTTCCAGTTCATCTGATCCCATGAAATGTCACGAACCTTGGAATATTTAATACTAGCAATAACTGTTGTTTCAACACAGACAAAATGCTGGAGGTACTCAGCAGGTCAGGTACCAGCTATATAGGGGAATAAACAATTGTTTTGGGCCAAGGCTCTTCATCTAGATACTGTTAAATCAAACTCATTTATCTCAATATGTGCTTTCAGTCCATTCCATCTTCTAGAGATGCTTTCCGTATTCAGGTATAGGGTCTTTAATTTTTACAATTTACCATTTTTCCCTTGATATGGTTTATTTATGTACTGTTAATGTGCTAATACTCTTAAGCTTTTCTGCTGCAGTCCAGTGAGATGGAAGTTGACTTATTTCTACTTCAGTTCTGAGGAGTGGAAGATGTCCTTGTATGAATTATTTTAACATAGACTAAATCTAAATATTAGATTAGATTAAAGATTATCTTTATTTATCATATGTACATTGAAATGACCAACACAGTCTAAATATGAGCTAGGGGTAGGCCGCAAGTGTCATCGTGCTTCTGGCGCCAACATACCATGCCCACAACTTATTATCCCTATCCCGAACTCTTGACAATGTGGGAGGAAACTGGAGCACCCACACAGGTCATGGGAGGAATGTACAACAGATAGCAGTGGAATTGAGCTCGGGTCTTTGGCGTTGTAATAGCGTTATGCTAATCACTATGCTACTGCGCCACACAAGTGTTCCACACCACCTCGTCTGCATCTTGACAGGATGAGAGCTTGATTAACTAGCAAGGAGTTCCAGGATCACATTTGGGCAGACATGTGTATATAGAAAATACATTTAGCATATGCAGGTTTGGGCAAGTGCAATAGTGTGTGTGTGTGTGTGTGTGTGTGTGTGTGTGTGTGTGTGTGTGTGTGTGTGTGTGTGTGTGTGTGTGTGTGTGTGTGTGTGTGTGTGTGTGTGTGTGTGTGTGTGTGTGTGTGTGTGTGTGATATTCTGATGGTTCCTGTCATATCCTTCTCATCATTTCTAAACTTGCTACTTTATTTTATGGTCTTGATTCTTCCTGATTTTATAACAGCACCTGAACACCCTCACTCAACCCCAAATTCAGCCCTCTTTTTGTATTTTAAACATTAAGGAGGTTGGTTAGAAACTGAAGGCTAGGTCCCATGTTCAGTGTTTTCCAATTAACCTCTGTCATCTGTTCCAGATAACATTCCCTGAGGCACACATATCTGATGATGACATCTATCTGCCTTTCTATAAATACAAATATGCTGCTGAAATCATTGTAATTCAGGTAAATTGCCCTGAAGTAGAGAATCTTTGAGATTCTGTTATTCTACATGACATGTTGGTGTGATTGTACTAAATCTGTACTAAGTCTGCATATTCATATGTAAGTTACATGTGTTCATCCATAATGTGTTCGTTGACTCTTTTCTTACTCCTGAAGTAGCTGTTAAAAATTATATTGTAGAGCCTGCATTAATATAAATTTGTAATCTTTGCATTGCCCTAAAATCCTAAATTGATTTTTTAATTGTGAAGTTCCATAATGGGAGAGTATCATATGAATAAAATGACCCCAGGTAGCTTTTTATAGATGCCATGAACTAGTGGGGGAATTTAGTAATGGTGATACCATTGAACACCAGGCTGATGATAGCTGGACTTTCTCTTCTAGTGTATTTGGAATTGGAATTGGAATGACAAATGATTTGAAAGGTGTGGATAGCCAGAGGCTTTTTCCCAGGGCTGAAATGGCTAACATGAGAGGGCATAGTTTTAAGGTGCTTGGAAGAGGGTACAGAAGGGATGTCAGTGGTAAGTTTTTCACACAGAGAGTGGTGGGTGCAGGGAATGCACTGCCAGTGACAGTGGTGGAGGCAGATACAATAGGGTCTTTTAAGAGACTCTTAGGTAGGTACATGGAGCTTAGAAAAATAGAGGGCCATATGGTAGGGAAATTCTAGGCAGTTTCTAGAGTAGCTTACATGGTCGGCACAGCATTGTGGGCCGAAGGGCCTGTAATGTGCTGTAGATTTCTTTGTTTCTGTGAAACATTCCAAATTCTTTGATGATTTTCAGGGATCGGTGCTGTGAGGAGGAAAACAGAGAATTAGGAGGTTATGGGCTCAGGATAAAGCAATATTTGGTTGAGACAAATGAGGAGGAATTTCTTCTTTTAGGCATCTGAATCTGGAAGTTTTTATTCCAGAGAGCCATGGAAGATAGATCTATGACAAGTTCAGTGGAACTTTACATCCATTTGATGAAGTACTTTGAGAGGATGGTCCTAAAACATTTCATCTCCTGCCTGAGGACTGACTTGGATCCACTCCAAATTGTCTACCATCACGACAGGTCAACAGCAGATGTAATTTCATTGACTCCTCATTCAACTCTGGAACATACAGACAGTGAAGATGCATGCACCAGGATGCTCTTCATTGACTACAGCTCTGCATTCAACACTATCATCCCTTCAAAACTAACCAATAAGCTCCAAGACCTAGGCCTTGCTTTCCTTACATGAAGACCCCAGTCAGTACAGATTGGCAACAACATTTCCTCCACAATCACTATCTGCACACTACAAGGGTTTTCTACTCACTTTATGCTTATGGCTGTGAGGCTAAGTACAACTCCAACACCACATTTATGTTTGCTGATGGCAAAACACCACCGTTGATGGCCGAATCAAAGGACGTGATGAAGTGGCATGTAGGAGGGAGAGTGAACATCTGTCTGAATGGTGCCACAACAGCAATATCTCACTCAAAGTCAGCAAGACAAAGAAGCTGATTATTGACTTCAGGAGGAAGGAACTGCAGGTCTATGAGCTAGTGCTCATTAGAGGATCAGATGTGGAGATGGTCATTAACTTAAAATATCTGCACATTATCATATCAGAGGATCTGTCCTGGGACTAGCATGCAAGTGCCATTTCAAAGAAAGCATGGCAGCACCTCTACCATCTTAGAAGTTTTCCCAGATTCAGCATATCATCTAAAACCCTGACAGACTTCTATGGATGCACAGTGGAGAGAGCCTTGACTGGTTGCATCACAGCCTAGTAAGGAAACACGAGTGCCCAAGAAAGGAAAAGCTTAAAAATAGCCTCCACACCACTGAATATCTACAAAGAGCAATGAAGCAGCCTCCATCATCAAGGAACCCCAACACCAAGGCCATGCTCTCTTCTTGCTACTATCATCAGGAAGGAGGTACAGGAGCCTTAGGTTCCATAGTGCTAGGTTCAGGAGCAGTTACTGCCCTTTAACCATCAGGCTCCTGAACAAGTGTGGACAATGTCACTCACCATGACACTGAACTGATCACTGAAAACAACTGACGGACTCACTTTCAAGGACTTTATAACTCTTGTTCTCAGTATTATTTATTTATTTATTCTTGTATTTGCACATTTTGTCTTCTTTTGCACATTCATTGCTGGTCAGTCTTTGCTTGCGTAGTTTTTCATTGATTTGATTGTATTTTTGTGATACTGTGAATGCTTACAAGAAAATAGATCTCGGAGTAGTATTTGATGAGATGTACATACTTTGATATTAAATTTACTTTGAACTTTGAGACTCCTGGTTGAAAGCTGATCTTCAGAATGGAGGCTAATAGTGTGTTATAGGGGTCAATGTTGGGAACCTTATTATTCATTATTTACACTATATAAATGTTTTAGATGCAAATGCATAAGGCTTGATCAGTAAATTTGTAATGATACAAAATTAAATTATCAAGTTGGTTTGTTATTGTCGCATGTACTGAGGTACAGTGGAAGAACTTGTCTTGCAATCTCTCCTTACAGATAATTTTATATCAACAGCACATTGAGGTGATACAAGGGAAAACAATAACAGAAAGCAAAATAAAGTATAGCAGTAACAGAGAAAGTGCAATGCAGCTAAACAACACATTACAAGATCACAGCAAGGTATTGCAGATTATGAATAACAAGGTGTATTGTGAGGTCAAGAGTCCATCTTATTGTATTAAGCAACCATTTGATAGTCTTATAACAGAAGAGTAGAATTTCTTTAGCCAGAGGATGATGAATCTGTGGAATTCATTGCCACTGACAGCTGCTGAGTTTCATAGTTTATTAATTAGTAAGGGTGTCAAAGGTTACAGAGAGCAAACAGAAGAATGAGGCTGAGAGGGAAATTAATCAGCCATGATCGAATGGTGGAGCAGGCTCGATGGGCTGAATGGCCTAATTCTGCTCCTATGTCTAATCCCCCATGCATTGTCACCTTACACTTACACTCCACACCTCATACCTACACTGATACAGTTACTGTCCTACTATGTTTTCATTTGTCCTGCTGCTACCTAGAAGAGTTCCTCTTGCTAAGAGCCCCCTGTCCCTTTATCATTCCTGTCAGTCACCCTGTGTACAAATATATCTGCATCTAGTGACACTTTATGTACATAAAATCAGTCTATGTCTATAAACTAATCTTATATACAGTATTTAAGGCCACACTCATACAGTCACATAAGACATAGACCATGAGACATAGGAGCAGAATTAGGACGTTCAGCCTGTGGGATTTTGAGAATAAAACGTGTGAGAGTCATTTTATGTGCGTAACAAAAGTCACAACCCTTCACTTCCATTATGAACAAACCGAAAGCAGTTGCCTTACACTGATGTCATTAAGTCAGACACTGTTGCTTAAAGTGAACACAACAGCCCAATGACAATGTTTGTGAGTTATGTAGAAGTTTCTATTACGAACAATTTGCGTCATCTGTCAACCATTACCATACCCATTACACACCTCTCCCAGAATTCACCAAAGCCAGCATTGTAAGACTGGAGCTTGTATGAGCTACCCAGTTCGGGTCCTATGTCACTTAGTTGGAGTAATAGCAGGTACATCAGGCTCATCCAGGGATGTGCTGACATTGAATTGAACATTGAATCCTCTAACTTCCGGTAATTCCATCCCTCTCCCTTCCCCCATCCCAGTTTGACTCTGCCTCCTCCTCCAGCTGCCTTATCACCTCTCTCATCATTCTGCCTTCTTCTACTACACATAGTGCTTTCCCCTGCTATTCCTTCTTCACCTTTCCTGCCTATCCCCTTCCTGCTTCCCCTCCACCACCCCTTGATCTTTCCTCTTATTGGTTTTTCACCTGGCACCTACCAGCCTTCTCCTTCCCACCCTCCCCCTACCTTTTTTATAGGGCCCCTGCCCCCTCCCTCTTCAGTCCTGATGAAGGTTCTTGGCCAGAAACATTGACTGCTTGTTTCCACGGATGCTGCCCGACCTGCTGAGTTCCTCTAGCGTGTTGTATGTTTTGCTTTGACCACAGCATCTGCAGTGTACTTTGTGTGTGCTGACATGATGCAAGGGGTACGGTAGTGGAACTAACCAGGTCATAGTGGGTTGGTTTAAGCTGATCTACAGAAATACATTCAGATTTCCTCTTTCCTTCTGCAATAAAAGTATTTTTGCCCCATTCAAAAATGCAGAAATGCATAAGGGGACTTAGTGGGGTATTGATGTACATCATGGTGGACAGAAACGAATGAGGTAGAACGTAGATCAATTGTAACCCAAGAGTGCTGTACAACGTAATGGGAGGAAGGAACAGGTGTACTGAGAAGTCTCCAATGTAGAATTTTGTGAATAAAACCTGTGAGAGTTGTTTTATGTGCTTAACAAAAGTCACAACCCCTGCTTCCATTAAGAACAAACCAAAAGCAGTCGCCTTATAGTGAAATAAGTACGTCAGATAGCATCTCTAAAAGTGTTCACAATTCAATGACGGTGTTTGTGAATTATGTAGAACAATTTCTATTATGAACAATATGTGTCATCTGTCACTCGTTATCTTACCCTACAGGCCTTCGAGTCTGTTCTGCAGTTACTTGCATATTGCATTTTATAGGATAGTTTTTATATTTATATTTATTGTGTTTTTTAATGTTTTTTGTTCTTAGAGGCACATTAAATTCTACTTTCTCTATATTGCAGCACAACAGCTTCTGCCACTGACATGTAATACATCCTGGGGCGTTTAAGTGTTCAACATAGTTTTAGGCAATTAGTCAGCTATTCCAGGAGCTGACAAGTATACATGCTGCAACTGGTAATAAGTTGAATCCAAGCCACAGCAAGGACTGATCTTGTACAGCTTATTTTTAAATAGGGTCCATTTAGAAAGGAGATGATAATGAGCAAATGCAGAACTTCTGTTTATCGTATATTTTGCTGCGCTTCAGTTATGGCAACTAAAATGAAAAGAATTACAGGAATTCATCCAGTAAGCCATCACAAATACAGTCCATTACTTTTCTTTACTTGGACACACAAGAGACTGCAGATGATGGATAATTCACAAAGGAGCTGGTGGAACTCACTGAGTCAGGCAGCATCTACTGAGGGAAATGGAAAGACAACATTCACTTCTTTCTTTTTCTTTTCAGGCAGTTTTACACGATTAAGGAAAATTTGCTTCCATATCAATTCTCTGAGGTCTTAGGCAGTTGAAAAGTTGTATATGGGAGCCACAGCCATTCACTGCCTTAGGTCGGCCACCTGGTGCTTAACAGAGTGAGTGAATTATTTAACACATTGTTTGTGTATGGCCTCCATGTTCAAAAGAGGCTCAATGTCTTTCCAGATCCTCTCGTTTTTGAGCAGTTGTTAAATAGGGACTCTTGTGAGTCAGCGATGATTTTATATTTTTTTAAGGAACTTTCTTCAAGTGTTTTCTTTTTTGTCCTTCAAAATATCTCCTGTTGTGACTGAGATTGGAGTGCTTGTTTCAGGAGTCTGATGTTAAGTGTGCATGCAGATAACATAGCCCACCCATCAGAGGTGATTGAGCACAATCAAAGCCTCAGTGTTGGGAAAAGTTGGCCTGGGAAGGGACACCAACATTAGTTCATTATCCTGCCAATGGATCAAGAAGATTTTGTGGAGACTGCATTGGTGTTACTTCTCCAGTGCTTCAAGATACATACAATAGCTTGTCCATATCTCCATATTACAAGATGCTGATGAAGGGTCTTGGCCCGAAACATTGACTGTTTACTCTTTTATGTAGATGCTACCTGCCTACTGAGCACCTTTAGCATTTTGTGTATGTTTCTTGGATTTCCAGCTTCTGAAGATTTCCTCGTGTTGTTTATGAGGTGCTGATTATTAGAATTTTCACTTTGGGATCTATGACTTCGAAATTTCTGTAGTGGCATTTGTGTTGCTGTTGCCATTTTGCAGTCCGGGTGACAAAGATGACAGATTGGAGTAGGACGTGTTAAGTCCTGCAGTTGTTAGCTCCTGTTACAACACAAGTGATGTAGTACCTGTACAGTCCTTCATTTGACAATGACCTTCTCCAGCAGCTGCCAATGTTTGAATTGAGAGCATTGCCATGTTGTTTTGTTTGTGTATTTTCAACAAAACAGAATGCTAGTTTTATGACAAGTTAATTTTTAAAATTATTAACTCAAACAATTTAACTCTGCTAAAGTTAGTTCTTTAGTTCTTTCATAATGTTTTCTTGACACTAATACTTTCCATATGTTTTATCTATTACTGTTTGGTTAGTTATAGTTGCTGTAGATGTCTACTCAAAATTGAAATGATCTTTTTCTGTATATGCAACATCAATATGCAAAAACCTTACAATTATCTACCTTGACACTATCACTGATAGCATCCAGTGCCACCACCCAGCCACATTATCCTAAGGCTTGTTTCAATGTCACTCCACTGCCATACTTACTCCTTGCTCACTCAGTCTCCTCCCAAACACTATTCACCAAACTTGCCTATCTGGCCTCCATTCTATCAATATTTTCTTCAAAGGTTACCTATCTGTTCTTAAAAGTGATCTTCATCACCAATCATCAACCCTAAATAAAAAATAAGGCTTCTATCTCTTTAACAATGTCAAAATTGATCAAATCAAGAATCTGTGGGAACCCACCTTGGCAACAATATAGTGCATTATCATTCAACCATTTGTCGTAGTTGATCACACCAGCCTCATCTGACACTGTACCTTAGTTTCTCACCACTATGGTTTATTTTTCTGGTTTTGTTTTTATCTTTTAAAAAGAATCAGCGTATTTCTAACATTCTTCTCTTCAATCCTCTGTACTGTTAACTCTTGTTCCTTCCAAAATCTACCCTGTCTTTCTCAACTCTGTGCCACTCCATTCTTGGAACATCCACAAATATAAAATATATTTCCACATGTATGCTGAAAATCTAGCTACCAACTCTTTGAAGTTTTCAATCAGTTTTTGGACTGTTTATCTGAATGACCTGAATGAATCCCACTCTATATTTGGAAGACCAAACTTACTACTCCTTACCCTGCAAATGTAGCTCAGTTCTCCTGCCATTTGCTCCACCTCCTTTTTCATCATCCAACCTCTCAAGTTAAATAAGACCATCTTCATTCTTAGAACTTTGAACTCCAAGGCCTAATCAACAACCAATTTCCTAATTTTTGTTTATTGACAGTGCCTATTTCTGGTTCACCACTCTTCATCTACAGCTGAAAATAATGCCTTATGACAAAACTTGTCCTTTACAGAATCAGGTATTCAAAGAAACAAAACACTGAAGGCCACAACAAACTTTGCATTTGGCTTTCTGATACTGCTGAATTTTCCTCAACATGCTACTATTATAGATTCTATATAGTGTTGCTGAGTGCAAAGAGTGAAAAAGCTTAGAGTTTGCTGTGAAGTTCAACTGCTCCAGCCAAACCAGCCAAAATGAGCTTTGCATTCTTTGTGCCTAAACAGTGCACAGCAAGCAATGTCGGCAGAACACATTACAGTGAATCAGAAGCTTGACAGTTTCCTCCTTCTGTGTCGTAACGTGGCACACTCCACAACCAACAACTCACCATCTATTCTGATCTTGGGTTGCTCCTTGTGTGCACATTTGGTTCTCCTCAAACCCAGACTCAGAAGGAGTATGCAGGACAACCATCTGAGACACATTGAGGGCTCCTCAAGCAAGAAGGCTCGATGTTACACTCCTGGCAAGGAACCACAAAGATGATCACAAATAGGTAGAAAAGATTGAAGACAGGATTGGACCACTCTTCTACGCAGTGGACATTGCGTCTGATGTCATCTGGAGATGTGACATTGATCAGTTGAGGAGAGCAGAATCAATTGTCCAGAGCTGTTAGCACCACTTGCTACAGTCCCAAAGTCAACTCCTGCAACCATCACAGAAGAGAGCCCAGAAACTGAGGTTGTTTCACAGCCACAAGTCTCATCTGCCCATCAGAGTGAACCCCTCCCCCCTCGTCAGGAAATATGTTAACCCACAAGAATAAGAAATCCTCCATAGCAACTAAATCTTTAGACCTGCATAGGACAACTTAAAATTTACTATGCTGTGTATATCTATATTGTAGTTGTATTATATAGTATACTATATATACAGTATATATAAGATGACTGGACAGCAATATGTTACATATATGAGTTGAGGTGCATTTTATATTAAGTTGGAATTTGTAACTAAGCATGGAATAGTGTAATGTATTTAATATTTCAGTATTATTTGAGGAATATTGTCAATATATTATTTGATTGAGCTTTGTTTGTATACATAATTCGTTGTGGGTTACATGCAAGAAGTACTTGAATGACATACATCATTATGTCACCACGTTATATGTGAGGGCCTTACTAAAACAAAGGAAAGAAAACCGAAGTAGACAAATATCCTGGCTCCTGTGTTTTTCTTTCAATTAGTTTCTGGAGTTACAAAACCTAACAGTTTTTACCAGATTATTTTGTAATGAAAGGTGGATTGGTACTGTTCTAGGAAAATGGATACAGCAGGTAAATATAACAGGACAGTTATTTTGAATCGGTATCGATTTGACTTGCACAGCATCTAAAACTTCATTGTTTTGATTATCAAGTTCCTACTGTATATTTACATATTTTAGATATCATTCAATGAAATATAGAAATAATGAATCCAACATATGACATCCCTGGAAATGAAAATAAATAAAATACATTTTAAGTAGAATATTTCAAAACATCTCAGCTATTTTTGACCAATTAGTCCTTCAATGTAATCATTGTTCAAATGATGGGTAATAGAACACTATAATGGAGTACCTACCAACAGCAATGTCATTAGCAACTGAAATAAGAATAAATGTTGAGTATGATGCACACCTAACTCTCTTGCCCTTATTCATGTAATGCAACATTCATAATGGAGGGTTGTCAGGATTGCAATGTAACATCTCACTTCAGCAATGCAGCACGTTTTCCATGTTACAGTGGAGAGTCAGTTTCAATTGCTTGAAAGCCATGAGAGCATGGTTTGAATTAATATGATTCTGAATCAGACGTGAGAATGATCTAAGGGCAATGATCCTGGTGTACTAGAAAGAAAAACATTTTACAGTGAACGATGCCTCTGGCAATACACATCATGTCATAAGAAATGTATGAGTTTTTCAGAGCAGCCAAGAAAACAGAAAGCAATCATACCTTCAATGTGATAGGTATACTTTATAAGGTCCTGGCAATATCTTCGTCACCTTTTGTCTCCTTCAAGTTCCTTTACTCTTATGCCCATGTAATAAATAATGGTACATTATTCTCATACATAGTCACAAGAAAGTCTGCAGATGCCAGAAATCCAAAGCAACACACACAAAATGCTAGAGACACTCAGCAGGTCAGGCAGCATCTATGAAAATGAATAAACAGTCAACACTTCAGGCTGAGACCCTTCTTCAGGACTGATTGAAGGGCGAGGATGCCAAATTAAAAAGTTAGTGGGAGGGGAAGGAAGCTAGCTAGAAGGTGATAGGTGATTAAAGTCATAGAGTCATAGAAAAATACAAAACATAAACAAGCCCTTCAGACCATCCAGTCCATGCCAAGATTCTCATACATTTGTTTTCACATCATTAAGAAATGCTCATTTAAAATTTTAAAGTTTGGGCTGTATTCCATTTAATGAGTTTTTAAATGGAAAATTAGTTTATCTCCATTAAAAGTAAGTGTTGCCTCATTTCCTGAAAATTTCATTGGTAAGTAGAAACCAGCATCTCTAAGGGATAGTCCCGGGCTGAGATCATATAATCATAGAATCACAGCACAAAAACAGGCCCTTTGGTCCATCTAGTGCATGCTGAACTGTTATTCTGCATAGTACCATTGAACTGCACCTGGAGAATAACCTCCCATACCCTTCCCATCTATGTACCTATCCAAACTTCTCTTAAGTATTACAATCAAACTTGCATTCACTACTTTTGAACCACCCTCTGAGTGAAGACGTTTCCCCTCATATTCCCTTTAAATATTTCACCTTTCACTTGTGACCTATGAACACCAGTTCTGCTCTCGCCTAACCTCATTGTAAAAAGCCTCCTTAAATGTCCCTATCTATATCCTCATAATTTTGCAGACCTCTACCAAATCTCTCTTCATTCTCAGATTCAATAAGGCACAGAACTGTATTAACAGTCAAAAAAAAATTAGGGAGATGAATGGACATGGTTTTCCTCATGTTACATTAGAACTGAAAGAATAAAATTAGAATGAGGCGAGGCAAGGCAACAGAAGGCATGGCTGAGAGAAAAAAAAGTAGCTTCAGATGAGAGTCTTGATGCAGCTGCCAAGTAGAGATGATCACTGTAAAGTTGCTTTTGTAGTAGAGGTGGATTGCAATTAACTTATGATTTCCCTTGAGCTGCATCTGCCAATCTCTAGCAGATACCACTGATTTCTCCTGGAGTGGCTGTTTTAACTGTCTGCATCTACTGCTGTCCTATCACGTTACAGTCTGTAATAGAGAGACTTCATTGTCCAGTGGTCCCAATAGCCTAGAAAAATGGGTCTGTCAGGATCTGTGGTGATTTGAAGTTCATCATCAACCCAGTACTGAAAGTAGATCATTGATGGAAGTGAACACCCCATGGCCTTTGCATCACGTTCACTTACCACTGCAGAAAAAAAATACACACAGATTGACAGCGAGGTCTTAAGTCTGGTTTGGGGTGTAAAATGTTCCAACCAGTACTTGTAGGGGAAAGTGTTTACCCTCTTGTATTGCAGATGAGCTCAGGGCATAGATCAACACATGGGATTATGATATTGTACCCATTAGTGAGTCTTGGTTGCAGGATGGGCAGGACTGGCAGCTCAATGTACCAGGGCTCTGTTCTTTTAAGGTATGATAGAGCAGGAGGGATTAAAGTGGGAGGAATGGCATTACTAGTCATGGAAAATGCTGTAGCAGTGCTCAGTTAGGACAGACTGGAGAACTTGTCTGATGAGGCTTTAGGGGTGGAAGTGAGGAACAAGAACGGTATAACCAAGTTAATGGGGCTATACTACAATTACCCAACAGTCCATGGGATTTAGAGGAACAAATTAAAGAGATTGCAGACTGTTGCAAGAAACATAAAGTTGTAATAGTAGGTGATTTTAACTTTCCACATATTAACTAGGGCTCCCACACTGTAAAAGAATTAGATACGTTAGAGTTTGTCAAATGTGTTCAGGAAAATTTCCTTAGTCTGTATGAACATGTCCCAACAAGACAGCGTGAAATACTTGATCTCCTATTAGGGAATGAGACAGGGCAGGTGACAGAGATTTGTGTAGGGCAACACTTTGTATCTAGTGATCATAATGCCTTTCGTTTCAATGTAATTATGGAAAAGGGTAAGACTGGTCCTTGGGTTGAGAAAGGCCAATTTTGATGGTATCAGAAAGAATCTGGCAAGTGTGGATTGGGACAGGGTATTTCTGGCAAAGGAGTACATGATAAGTGGGAGGTGTTCAAAAGTGAAAATTTGGGATTACAAAGCTTGTATGTGCCTGTCAGAGTAAAAGGCAAGGATATCAGGTTTAGGGAGCCTTAGTATTCAAGAGATATAGAGGATCTGATTAAGAAAAAGGAGGTACACAGGAGGTATAAGCAGGTAGGAACAAATTAGGTACTTGAGCAGTATAAGAAATGTAAGAGAACACTTAAGAAAGAAATCAGAAGGGCTAAAAGAAGGCATGAGGTTGCTCAAGCAGACAGGGTCAAGAAGAATCCTAAGGGTTTCTACAAACATTTGTAGATATACAGCTTAAGAATGTACAGCTTAAGAATGAAATTAGGAGAGCCAGAAGGGGCCATGAGAAGGCCTTGGTGAGCAGGATTAAGGAAAACCCCAAAGCATTCTTTAAGTACGTAAAGAGCAAGAGGATAAGACATGAGAGAATAGGACCAATCAAGTGTGACAGTGGAAAAGTGTGTATGGAATCGGAGGAGGTAGCGGAGGTACTTAATGAATACTTTGCTTCAGTATTCATTATGGAAAAGGACCTTGGCGATTGTAGGGATGACTTACAGCAGGCAGAAAAGCTTGAGCATGTAGATATTAAGAAAGAGGATGTGCTGGAGCTTTTGGAAAGCATCAAGTTGGATAAGTCACCGGGACCAGATAAGATGTACCCCAGGCTACTGTGGAAGGCAAGGGAAGAGATTGCGGAGCCTCTGGCAGTGATCTTTACATCATCAGTGGGAACAGGTGAGGTTCGGGAGGATTGGAGGGTTGCGATGTTGTTCCATTATTCAAGAAAGGGAGTAGAGATAGCCCAGGAAATGATAGACCAGTGAATCTTACTTCAGTGGTTGGTAAGTTAATGGAGAAGATCCTGAGAGGCAGGATTTATGAACATTTAGAGAGGTATAATATGATTAGGAATAGTCAGCATGGCTTTGTCAAAGGCAGGTCATGCCTTACGAGCCTGATTGAATTTTTTGAAGATGTGACTAAACACATTGATAAAGGTAGAGCAGTGGATGTAGTGTATATGGATTTCAGCAAGGCATTTGATAAGGTACCCCATGCAAGGCTTATTGAAAAAGTAAGGAGGCATGGGATCCAAGGGGATCCTGCTTTGTGGATCTAGAATTGTCTTGCCCACAGAAGGCAACGAGTGGTTGATGGGTCATATTCTGCATGGAGGTCGGTGATCAGTGGTGTGCCTCAGGATCTGTTCTGGGACCCGTTCTCTTCATGATTTTTATAAATGACATGGATGAGAAAGTGGAGGGATGGGTTAGTAAATTTGCCGATGACACAAAGGTTGGGGTGTTGTGGATAGTGTGGAGGGCTGTCAGAGGTTACAGCGGGGTATTGATAGGATGCAAACCTGGGCTGGTAAGTGGCAGATGGAGTTTAATCGAGATAAGTGTGAAGTGGTTCATTTTGGTAGGTCAAATGTGATAGCAGAATATAGTATTAATGGCAAGACTCTTCACAGTGTGGAGGATCAGAACGATCTTGGGGTCCTAGTTCATAGCACACTCAAAGCTGCTGCGCAGGTTGACTCTGTGGTTAAGAAGGCTTACGGTGCATTGGCTTTCATCAACTATGGGATTGAGTTCAAGAGCCGAGAGGTAATATTACAGTTATATAGGACCCTGGTCAGACCCCACTTGGAGTACTGTGCTCAGTTCTGCTCACCTCACTACAGGAAGGATGTGGAAACTATAGAAAGGGTGCACAGGAGGTATACAAGGATGTTGCCTGGATTGGGGAACATGATTTACGAGAATAGGTTGACCTTTTCTCCTTGGTGTGGCGGAGGATGAGAGCTGACCTGATAGTGGTGTACAAGATGAGGATAGGCATTGTTCATGTGGATAGATGGAGCCTTTTTCCCAGTGCTGAAATGGCTAACATGAGAGGCCATAGTTTTAAGGTGCTTGGAAGTAGGTACAGAGGAGATGTCAGGGTTATGTTTTTTATGCAGACAGTGGTGAGTGCATGGAATGGGCTGTCAGCGACGTTGGTGGAGGCGGAAACGATAGAGTCTTTTAAGAAACTCTTGGATAGGTACATGGAGCTTAGAAAAATAAAGGGTATGGGTAACCCTAGCTAATTTCTAAAGTAAGTACATGTTCGGCACAGCTTTGTGAGCCGAAGGGCCAGTATTATGCTGTAGGTTTTCTATGTTTTGTAGGTCAAGGTACATGAATAGCATACGTTATTACGCCACCACATCATAAATTAGTGCCTCACTAAAGAAAAACCGACACTGGAGTACACACATTATTCCAAGTTCCATGTTTTCTTTCAATTAGTTTTATGTTTTGGAGTTACAGAAAATAACTCTAAGCATGTACTTTAAAGCACTGATGATCTGCTCTGTGAAGATTACGAATGCAGATCGGAGGCAGGGCAAATACCTTGACTGTCCACATAATGTGTAGTGTTTTTAGAACTTTGGAAAGTCTTGCATGTGAGATCAGCATACAAGATTAAAATACTGAGGATTGGGGATAACATACTGCCACGGTTTGTAAACTGGTTGATTAGAAACTAAAGGAATAAAGGGGACTTTACAGAATGACAGACAGACTGCTGCAGAGTTCAGTACTTAAGGCAAAATATTCACATTCAACATCAATGTAACATCTCTAAGTCTGCAGCTGGGGTTTGAGGGTGGTAGTATGAACTGAAGAAAGATGCAACACCAGTGTGATTTTGACTTGTTAGATGAATGGGCAAATACATAGCATATGCATTATAACATGGATGTTAAGTCATCCGTTTTATGTACACTACAAAAAAGAAGGTTCACCAGACTGACTTCTTGGTTGAGTGAGTAGTGATTGTGTCAACCAGGCTTCTATTTAAGAGTTTAAAAGAATGACATAAGGTTCCATGGGAAGGTACAAAATTATGACAAGGCACGACAGGCTGGATTGCAGGGAATTTATTTTTCTTGGCTGGCATGGCTGAAACCAGTGAGCTAAAGCATAAGATTAAATGTTTAAGACAGATGTAAGAGATATTTCTTCCCTCAGAGAGTAATGAACTTGTGGAATTCTCTACCATAGAAGCCTGTAGAGGCCAAGTTGTTGACTATATTTAAAGAGATAGATTTCTAAGCACAAAAGGCAATGAGGCACTTGGGGATTGTGTGGGAATGTGGTATTGAGATAAAGGAACAGCCATAATTGTACTGAATAGTTGAGCAGGTCAGTGAAGGGCTCAGTGACCTCACTAAGTGATGTGTTCAAGGTTTCTTAAGTTCCATGGTGTTTCATGCTTAGGGTCAGAGACCCAGAGATCATAATGGTCTGAGGTCCAGGAATCAGAACCCAAACAGGCATCAACGCCCCTAGGACCAGACATCCTGCCACTATGCCATCCCTAGTCCAGTCTCCTGGGCCCAAGGCTAGATTCAATCTAGACCTGGATGGTGAGCACAGGTCATCCATTCCAAAGGGGCAGGTGGTATAGTGTTGGTGGACATAAGCTTGAGATCATATAATGAGATAAGTACTGGTGTACAGAGATCTGTCACCATATAATATTGATGTACTATACTAATGTGTACAGGTCTAATGCCAGTGTTAAATGTAGTTTCAAGGTAATTTTTGTTTGAAATGTATACATAGGCATAATAAACTGTAAGAATGTTTGAATTATCGTCCTTCCCACAATCTTTCTCTCCCCGATTTTACTTTACTAGAGATACATACATAAGAGTGAACATGAGGAAATCTCAGACTGGTTGATTCTGCAAAATACAGAAACCCACAGACCACTGTCAGAGAGGAAAGGTGACCACAGCATCCCAGCATAGGTCAGTGGGAAAAGCTTGGTTCTCTGGAAGGAAGTTATCAGTTTGCCTTTGTGAAAGTAAACGCACATATATACCGTATATATAGTTTTTTTTCTGAATACCCCAGAATGTTGATTTTGAATGTATTGATACAGAGATTTTAAGACTACAGTGCTTCAAATAATATACAGAAATGGATATCTCTTGCATTGTCTCTTCTTCTTAAACATATTCAATATCATTTCATATCAGCCACAGATACTGGACATAATTTGGGCTGTCTAACCTATATTGCTTTCAGGAGCTAATTAATATTATAGTGAGGTTTGCTGCACCTCCATGCACAAAAAGCCTCACCTACTAATCTTGGTCACAAGCCCCACTCACAGTCCATCCCTCAAATTGAACGTAATTTTAGTAATCTTTATGGTAGAGCTTGCAGGTCATTCACTTTCCAAACTCAATGCTATTCGAGAAATTTCAGTGAGCTAATAAACACTGCAGCCACAGGGCAGGAATAGTGGAAGGAGTATTGTTCTGGGTATTGGATGAGTTACTAATCAAGCAGCTGTGTTCCAGCGGTGTTAAGTTGTCATTGCTGCACATATCCACACAGACGTGGAGTATTTCATCACTATCTTGACTGGTGCCTTGTGGATAAAGAAAAATCTGAGATAAACCAAGTGCTGAGTCACAGGCCACTGAATACTCAACCTCTGACTTATTCTTGTAGTCATTATGTTAATTTAGTCAATCCAATTAAATGTGGCCAATGCAACTTTAGGATATTGATGGGTCAAGGTGAGGGTTAGTGCTCAGTAATGACTGTCTAGGATTGGTGGCTAGAATCTTCTTGTTGGAATAGAGATTTTTGTCTTCTTATCATCAACCAGCAAAATGTTTAAAAAACACAGAAAAGAAAGTAGACAACATAGTTTCTGTCATTTGCAAGCACTTCATCTACAGAGATAAGAATGGCATTCAGATTTGAGGTCTTCATCCTGTATGTTGAATGGTGTAAACTAAAAATTGAGAAAAAGATAGTTTAAAGTTCCAAATGTGGTTAAGGATTAGCTCAAATTAAATTATAATGCATAACTGAAATTCTCAATGCAAATGCTTATTTCAGTGTCGTCCTGTAAAGATCAAAATACATCAAAGACAAATCTCCAATCTTTGTAGTTTAATTATAACATTTTTGCTGCATGGCATTGATAACACTCTGGACTAAATTGCTCTTTATCTAAAAAATCTAGACAAAAAAATCTAATCCATTTCTGAAATCCAAAGACCATTCTTTTTTGATGTTTGTCCCAACAGCCACTGTAAGTAGTTCAATGTGTGTGAAGTTCTATGGGATTTCTTCCAACAGTTGTTAAAAGAAACTTCTAAAAGTATGGAAGTATCTTTCACAGAGTGAAAAAAATGCCAGCTATTTTGCGTCTCAAAAAGTACAAATTCAAAGGTAGTTTTCTGTGTCAATGGTTAAGGGTTATTTGTTCCCACAAAGCCCATTTGCTAAGTTTAACTCTCAGATGCAGTGTTGTTTATGTTGAAATACTTTTGTTATAGCTTATGACTCATGATTGAAATAAAGCAGTAGAGAACACATTCTAAATATTCAGTTTTGATTATTTTTTAATCAAAACCATTGAAGGCTCCATGTTAGCTATCTGATAGCCTTTTATAAACATAACTTACATGCATTCTCATTCCAGATATCAGACAGAGGTGGGCTCAAGTCATCCTGTTCTCAATATTCAGTCTTGCCAAAGGACACTGTAAGTGTTCATCACAGTGTTTCCTGGCACGAATGCTGATATCACATTGGGAAATCATTCAGAAAGAAAATAAAATCATCTTAACTAAACTTTATTCACTAAAAAATATTAAATCTTGCATTACCATATGTCATACAGAAACTAGACACATTTGTCAATTTCAAATATAAAAATACAACCATTGATGTAAGCTCCCAGTTGAGATCCATGAAACAAAAAAAACAATGAAATGTCCTGCATATAAAATTTTATTGAACTCTTATACAATGGTTTTTACTTTTAATTTTTAAATGCATACTTATAACCAATTATGCATTTCAAAAATGCTTTAAAACACAAAGTCAATGTTGAATGATGACAAATCCACTATTTAGGAAGTTTAGAAAGGGTACAATACCAAGTTAACCATGGACTACCTCAGTGCTCCTGGGTTGACATAACCTCATGAATTATGGGGAAAGTGTATGCATGGCTGCCTTGGGTTTACAGACGTCAAAAGCCTGCAAGATATTGTTAAGTTGGGAAATTAAGACGGATTTTTTAAGCAGACCAGGATGAGGTGTAAGGGTTATTAGATTTACATTAGAAATATGAATCTCTCTGGACTTGAGCTGGATGTAAGGGGAGTAAAAAGACACCTCCACAGAACATCACCACCAGAGGAGTTCACTATGAAATGGGTTTCTGAATCAGTCTTCAACATTGAGAAAATGATAATAATTCCAACTTGAAGTGTAGTAGAATCAGAGAATAAAAGAGGGGGAAGTCTAATGTCCACAAACACCTCTCAGAAGTCTCATTAATCAGTCACCCAAGAACAGCATAGGAAGAATCCTTGCCTTTAACATCTCAAACTCTATCAACATGAGTTTCATCAGCACCATTGTACCCAAACACTGGTGACAAATTGACTCACATCTTCTCTAGCACCACCTCAACGAAGCCACCATAATTTAGAAGAAAGAGTAGACCTCTCACCCCCTCCCCCAGCTAAGGTGACCACCATTAGATAAAATAATATCTGATCTGATTTCTGACATCCCTTTTACTGGCCATAACTTTTCATCCTCTTGATTATCAAGAGCCTGTCTTTGAAAGGATCCTGCTTTCAACAGCCTTTGAGGAAGAGAGTTCCTCAAAATACCCTATTTTTGTCTTAAATAGGCCAGCCACTTTCTTGGGACGGGAATCATTTATTCGGAATTCTCCCATGTGAAAATGTATCCACGCTGTAAAGAATTCTGAAAATCTTGTAGGTTTAATTTGTTGAGTATATTAAATATGATTTTATTACTGTATGTCTGATACAATATAAATATTATTTCAGGTAATTGTATGTCTAGGGTTTTTTTTAAACTTAAATGAATGCAACATTAGTTTAAAACTAATGAGGAACACCTTCACAATTTACAACATTTTGCTTAATAAAAATATCTTCCTAGAAATTATCCTTCTTATGAGTACCTCTAGATAGATTTTCATGTCTTTATTTGCAAGTGTATTTCTAAGCATTTTGGTAAATCTTCTCGTCCTCTCCGGAGGTAAATACCTGGGGTCAAGCATGACTTATTTCCACTATAGTTATGTGGGTTTTAAGATGGGAAAAGAGTCCAATGCAGAATCTTCAGATTCCAGTACAGATGGGGATTGTGGGCTGCTTAGAATGAAGTTCAGTCCTCTCATTCCTTCTGCAGGGCTATTGCATACTCCCACATTGAAATCAAGATACCTGATGCATTTTCAAATGCTCTGATCCCACCTTGAGCAACACAGGTCTGTAATTTCCATGAGGTGTTGAGTAGATAGATTTTCAGTGAAACTTTAAGAATATTTTAAGAATGTTTTGTATGATCTACTAGACATAATTTGGCGTAGTAGAGCTCAGAGTACCATTCTGTTTTCCCAGATTTGGTATGAGATCTGCCCACCACGGGCAATTAATGGAAATAAGAGATAGAATTTAGAAGAGTACAACACAGGAAATGGACCTACAGCCCACAATGTCTGGACCAACAATTTAAACTATGGCGAAGCAAATTTGATGGGCCAAAAGGCCTAATTCTGCTCCTGTCTTATGGTCTAACAGGAAGAATAAGAATTATACTGAAAGGGACAATAAGCAAGTTCAAAAAATTTGTGATGAAAGCTACCACATGATTGCAAAAAAAAAATTGATCAGATAAAAGCAGGATCTTTTCAAAGGCAGTTTCTTAATAATCAAGAGGGAAACAGGAGTACAGTTGAATTTTCGGGTAGTGACCCTTCATCAGACAGGGAAAAAAAGATGAAGAGTTAGGATTAGAAGGTGGAGGGAGGGGAGGAAGAAACACAAGGTGATAGGTGAAACTGGGAGGGGCAGGGGTGAAGTAGAGCTGGAAGGCTGATTGGTTAAAGAGATATAGGGCTGGTGAAGGGGGAAACTGATAGAATTGGACAGAAGGCCATAGAAGAAAGAAAAAGAGGGAGGAGCACCAGGGGAAGCAATGGGCAGGCAAGGAGATAAGGCGAGAGAGGGAAAAGGGGATGCAGAATAGAGAAGGGGATTACTGGAAGTTCAATAAATCGATGTTCGTGCCATCCGGTTGGGGGGGGCTTCATTTCCAGATCAGCTCAATACCTTTTCATGCTTGCCCTGACCATGGAGGCACAATCACGAACTCTCACAGCCCATGATGACCCTGTGATTTCAGTTTCTGAAGCTGGCGTGAGAGCATCCCTCAAGAAGGTGAATCCATGGAAAGCAGCTGGCCCAGTCAGGGTACCTGGCTGAGAACAGACCTGTGCTGATCAACTGTTCACCAATAACTTAACCTGTCGCTTTGGCAGTCTGAAGTACCCACCTCCTTCGAACAGGTTGCAATAATGCCGGTGCCTAAGAAAAACGGGGTAACCTATCTTAATTCCTCTGTGGTGGAGTGCTCCGAGAGGTTGGTCTTTAGGGTTCTGACTCAAAAATGTCGACTGTCTATTTCTCTCCACTGGTGCTGCTCCACCAGGAAGCAGCTCGTTATATTTCTATGCTCCAGAAGTCAAAACTCACAGATTTGGCAACGGTGTGTCACCATTCTGTCTCTTGTTGTTCTCATTGCCAGTCTGTGGCAACACTTTCTTCTTATTTTATTGTTACTTTCTGCTTATGGCCAATTCTGTCTGCTACTTACAGCTCACCCTCTTTCTACCACCCCTATCACGTTGTTTCAAGATCTTCACAACCTTCAGCAACAGATTAACGGAGAAAACAGAAGTGATACTAACATTTTTTTTAAAAAATCGGCTTGAATAAAGGTATTTATAATAAATTCATCTTATTCTACCGCCCTTTAATAACCACGTCGTTAAATTATCTTAATTCCGTATTCAGTAGTTCAAAGTGCCTTCTGCTGCTGTACATTCCACATCTGATCAGTGTATCCCTGAACAAACAATAACCCGCAAAAGCAACAGCTTTCCTAACAGCACTCCCGGCATTAAAGGGACGAGGAGGGAATCGAGTGCCGGAGTAACCCGGCGCTAGTTCAACCAGGAGAGTAATTCCAGTGTGTTTACCGTGACTCTGCACATTAATGTCAGGCGCAACGATCTCAGGTGGATACGCTGCCTAAATAGTTGCGAGGAGAGTCTCGTTGACATGCAAGGGGGGAAGAGGCTTGGCCGGGTTTCGGACGTGAAACAGAGAGAGAGGGGGTGACCTGGCCATTGGCTGGCCAGGGGCAGAGCTGCGGCCGACCGGCCGGCCGGCGGTTCGCGCGGCGCGGTGCAGTGTGGGAGTCAGGGTTGGCCGTTGGCGTCCGCTGCGTGTCTCGCGGACTCAGACCGCTGCGACCTGGCGCTGGGGCGCGCGGATCCACGGAGCGTGCGAGCGAGCGAGCGAGCGAGGGAGCCTGGGCGCGCGGCCGCTCGCAGCGGGACAAAAAACAGGCGAGTGAACGGACGCTGGGCGACGGCGAGCCGCAGGCTCCACTCGGCGCCCGGGCCCCGCAAGCGCAAGGGGGGGAGGGAAGGGTACGAGACCCGCTCCTAACTTTTCGAATTAACCTGACGCCGGAGAAACGAAAGGAAAGGGAATCTCGGGAAGCGAAAAGCCTTCCCCCATCCCCCCCCCCCACCTTGGCTCGAATCGGATCGGCGCCACACAAACACACACAATGTCCGGTGAGAGGAACAGGCGCTCGCTGGCTTTCCGAACCGGGGCAGCGGGAGCCGCCGCCGCGGTGAAAATAGAAGCTGATCTCGATACCCACAACAACACGGAGGCCTCCAATGGGGCCCTCGGCCGGAGTAGTCCGAACAAGCCGGCTGCTCTCCTTGCGGTGGACGGTGGAGACGGAGCCAAGGAGAAGGCCGCTCAGGATCAGGAGGAGGACTGGGTGGAGACGGTGGTGGTGGACGATGTGTACCCAGAGCAAGAAGTGTCGGTGCGAGTGGTGGACGGCGGCTCCATTAGCAGCAACGAGTCGGAGGAGGAGGAGGCGAACGGACCCAGGAGCGAAGGGCCTGCCCTGACCCCCGGGGATGGAACCGGAGTTCGAGTCGGACGAGAGGACGAAGAGGAGGAGGAGGAGGATGAAGAAACGAGCGGTTATAGCCGGCCAGGAGCCGGTTTAACCCTGTTGGGGAGACCGCAGTCCTTCTTGTTACCGCAGCAGCGCACTTTCCAGAGGTCGTGGCTGCAGGAGTTCCCGTGGCTTCAGTACGAGCAGGAGACAGGCCTTATGTATTGCTCTTGGTGCCTTCGGGCGAACAGCGGCTCGGGGAGCTGCAATAACCGCAACAAGTTCGTGAAAGGCAGCCGCAATTACAGGAGGACCACCTTATTGCGGCACCACCTCTACGTCGAGCACCGGGAGAATGACCCTGCGGCTGTGGCTACAGCTGCCTGTATGGAGGTGAGGCAACTAAAAAATTACCCTGCTAAAAACAGCCTCGGCCTCTCCAGCAAGGGTAGGGGGCGTAAAGTAGCCATTGCTGTGACTCCATTTACTTCACACTTAAGAGCTCGGATTACGTTAGTAGCCCCTTAGGGTACATTAGCCTTTATGGCTTTGGGACGTCTCTTTTTTTTCCCCCGTCCTATTTGGCTAAATCCCACCCCCCACCCCCAACTCCCGACTGCCTGTGCAGGACAGATTGAATTCGGTTCGGATCTATTGATCGGAACGGAATTTGATCTCGTACCCTGTTTACATGGCATCGTGTCACTGGATCAGGACGGAGCTGCGACGGGGAGTTTTGGGGGATCACATTACTGACCAGTATACGCTGTTCCGGGAATCGAGAGGAGAAGGCACCAATAAAAGGCAAACTGATAGCTTGAATTCTTGGGCTGTAACACGACTTTAAATTCATTAAGTCGTACTGTTCCACAAAAGCCATAAAGAAATCTTGTTTTGAGAATTTGATGCAGAGTCGCGAACTTTGAGTTGGTCGGCGTCAGGTTTTTTTTTTCAAATCCACTCAATTCTGGAATGTGAACGGGGTGTTTTTGTGAAGCTGCAATATTAAACAAAATGATCGAAGTTAGAAATATTTTCATCAGACTTTAGTTCTTCCCTAAAAACCCTTTGGAATTTTACTAAAATGTTTTAAAAGCTGCAAAACGTGGGGAATTATGGTTTGGGTTGTCACTAAGCAGATCCATTTTAATCTACGAAGTAAATTAGAGATTTGGTTCTGCAGGCAATCAAAATGTAATAAATTAGATGTACCTGCTTTTACTCCCAGTGGTATTAGCTTGAATTATCACTATATTTTGAAGGGAAATCAAGAATTGGAATCTGCTTTCAGTCCGTTGTCAAGATAGTTATAAATTTCTGGCGCACCATTTACAGACCTATTTCAATTATTGCATTTGTTTCATTCTGTCATGGAATTAGAATAGCTGAAAGAGATTATCTTTATACCAGTTAATAACGGGTGAATTTTTTTCAAACTTGTCTGACAACACAATTCTTGCTGCTTTTTGTATTTTGTACATGAGAGCAGACTGAAAGCAAACAAACCATTATTTTAATTAATGAAAATTTGGATGTAGATGCAATCAACATAGAATAAGGCTGTGGGAGTAATATTTTCTTGGTAAATGACTCAGTTATGCCAATCAAGAGTATTTGCTAATTGAAGAGTATAAAAGTCAACATTAAAATGTGCTAGAATCACTTGTGCTGGCAGTTATATAAACCTTCCTTTATAATGCTTCTTTGCAACTCCCCTAGACCACATTTATAAAGAGGGTAATTTGAAAAGCCACAGCTGCCTTGTGAAAGGTATTGTACCAATCTAAAAGGACAGGCTGTTCTCAAGTTACCGTAATTGCATCTGTCCTAGATGAGTCTGCTGTCAGTCACTTATGTATGCATGTTTATTTTTTTCCTTTTCAATTCTACACCTTTCTTACCTCATGCATGTCAGTTTCTGTAACAACACAGGTGGAAGATGTGTGGGAGAACTTTTCTGTTAAGTGCATTGCACACAAGCTTGAAGCTATTTCAAGATGACTCTAATTGGGGAAAAATGATAGTAAGGAATGTAATTTAAAAGCTAAATTAGTAGAGTCCAGGTATTTAAAATTCTGTGACTTTGAGGAAGACTATAGAGTTTTCATTGTGTTTTGATCCATATAGTTATGTGCTGTCACATTAAGTTATGCTTTGAAGTCTTTGATTCATAATATGGATAGAGCTGATTCAAGGCAATTGTTCCCCAGTTTTTTTTCTAAATCACTTGTCATTTGATTGAAGCATTCTTTGGCCTATCTGGCCAAATATAGATAATAGCATTTGCAAGTTTAACTTGTTCTGAGATTTGGGATATTTTAACCAGGACGTTGAATGCGTCTCATGACTTTTCAATGTAGCAGGGAAAATGTAGTGCCTAGATGTGTTTGTAACTTTTGAGCTTCAAAGCTGTATGCATTGGATACTTTAAAAGTACTCTTGATTAGTCATTGATGCTTTTTTTGGGTTGTCTGGCAGTATTTTGTTTGAGGAAACTGCATTCCCCCGTGTGACCTTTAATTGGATATTTCAAACAAAGCCCAACATTAGTTTTGGAGAAATATTTATTTCCCAGTAAATTTTGTATAACATCACAGGATCATTTAAAAATGTATACATATTTCTTAAACACATAATATTCTGCACCCGTTCGAAATGAACGGCATGGCTGGATTCTTAGTGGGTTTTTTTGCTGAAATTTAGTCCTTTCAAAAAGTTTCATTTTATTGTGGCAAAATATTTACTTAATGGGAACATTAATGGCCATATTAAATATAGCCTCTTGAAAATATGAGTAAAGGAGCATCTTTTTCAGCTGAAATTTGGTAGTGTGTGCTTTCAATATTGAATTAATGCTGTACAGATATGATCTTGATTTAAATTTCCAATTCATAAAGCTTGCTGTGGATAGAATGATTTTACTATAAGTTTTAAAAATTAGTGAATTCACCTGATAACTTGTATTCTAGTTTTAGTTTTATTTTCCTCAGCATTTTTGATTTTTATTTTGACATTTTATTATGCCATTATTTCATTTCATGTTTCTGCTTCTAGTTAATGGTCACAATTTTACTCATCCAGTTTGTATGTAAACACTTGCACTATTCTTCAGTTCCTTTAATAACATTACTTAGCTGAAATGATGGCCAGGAATTATTTTTATTAGCATTTGGTGTTTAGTGACAGTTGACAGAATTGACAATCTCTTAGAAAAGTGAAGATTGAGTTAAAAAAAAAAATAAGTGTTAAGCAAGTTAAACAAGTTAAAGGAATTTTGGGTCTTGGGACCTAGTAGATTTTTGTGATTTTGTTGATATGTATATACTCAACAGCCACTTTATAGAGTTATAGAAAAGTATGGTGCAGAAACAGCCCCTTCGACCCATCTAGTCAGTGGTGAACCCTTTAAACTGACTACTTCCATCAACCTGGAAAAATACACCTCCATACCTCTATCTTCCATGTACCTATCCAAACCGCTCACGTTGCAGGCAGCACTTGTGCTGGACGCTCGTTCCACACTCTCACAACCCTCGAGAGTGAAGAAGTTTCCACACATGTTCACCTTAAACCTCTCACCTTTCACTGTTAACCCGTGAGCTCTGGTTGTAGTCCCACCCAACCTCTGTGGAAAAAGCCTGCTTGCATACTGCCGGTTAACTGTCGGCTAACTATTACTTGGATTGCACTACCTGTATGTATAATCTATATTTTCATTTATATTTATCATTATTATTGTTATGAGCAGAGAGACAACATCTGCCGGAAGTAAATTCCTTATATGTGCATAGGTACTTGGCGATTAAATTCTGATTCTGATAATTATGTATACCTTTATCAATTTTCCAATCAATCTTCTATGTTCTGAGGAGTAAAGTCCTTGTAAATTTTCTCTGGATGCTCTCAACATTGTTTATGTCTTTCTTGTAGGTACTTGACCAAAACTGCACATAATATTCCAAATTAGGCCTCACCAAAGTGTTATACAACTTCAACGTAACATTCTATCTTGTACTCAAGACTTTGATTTATTAAAGCAATGTGCCAAAAGCTTTCTTTACAATCCTATCAACCTGTGATGTCACTTTGAATCAATTATGGACTTGTTTTCCCAGATCCCTTTTTTCTGCCATACTCCTCAGTGCCCTGTGTAAGATTTGGTTGGTCCTACCAAAGTGCAACACCTTGCTCTTGTCTGCATTAAATTCTGTCTGCCATTTTTAACATGACTATGTCTGCTAGATTTTATTATCAGCGTACATACATGTTACCACATAAAACACGAGATTCTTTTTCCTGCAAGCCTAGTTAGCAAATCTATAGAGCAGTAGCTATAAACAGGATCCATGAACAAAATGTCTAAATGCAAATATAAGTAATGGGAGCATGAAATAACAAGATAAGAGTTTTTAAAGTGAGAGCATTGATTGTAGGAACACCAGAAATAGAATGTGTAATTATCCCCTTTTATTCAATAGCCTGATAGTTGAGGGATAATAACTGTTCTTGAACCTGGTGATGCGAGTCCTGAGGCTCCTGTACCTTCCACCTGATGGTAGCAGTGAGAAAAGAGCATAGCTTGGGTGGTGATGGATACTGCTTTTCTACAGCAATGTTGCATTTAGATGTGCTCAATGGTTGGGAAGGCTCTATCTGTGAGGTACTGGGCTGAATCCATCAACTTTTCGTAGGATTTTTCAACTCGAAGTCACTTGTATTCCCATATTAGTCAGTAATGCAGCCAGACAGCACACTTACCACCGTGCATCTATAGATGTTTGCCAAGGTTTTTGATGACATCCGAACCTCCGCAGACCAAATATCTACGTTGAGTCGTTCAGATGAAACATCAGATGGGGAAGAAATGTGATGTACATGACTTGTACCACGGATTAATTGTTTGTGAGTACTTAACAACTGCTGACTTCCTGGGATATTCACGCACAACACTCTCTAGAGTTACAGAAAACATTCGGTGAGTGGCATTTCTGTGGGTGAAAGCACCTTGTTAACTAGAGGAGTCAGAGGAGAATGGCTGGGCTGGTTCATACTGACATAAGATGGCAGTAACTGAAATAACCATGTGTTGCGACAGAAGTTTGCGGAAGAGCCCCTCTGAATGCACAATATGCCGAACCTTGAAGTAGATGGGTTACAACAGTAGAAGACTGCGAGCGTGCCCAATAAAGTTGCTGCTGAGTATACATGGACTTCAATAAGCATTTGATATGTCATGAAGTTTGACCATCCTAAAAAGCTCTGGAGAAAATTATAAAAGTAAGGCCACTGCTATATTAATGTATTAGTGTTTTGGTGTACATGGTTTAATTTCCAAATTTTAAGGTGAAAGCAGTGGAACTACACTGAATTGTTAGGAGTGGAATAATAGATTTAAAGCGAAAAATAATGGTGATGAATGAGTTTTTATTTTGGGAATATTTTCAGTTTGGTTCTTCATCATCAGGGTCTGGCCTGTGGCGTAGTGGCATCAGTGCTGGACTTCGGGGCAAGAGGTCCAGAGTTCAGATCCAGCTGGCTCCCGTTAAGAGCTAGTGATATTATTTTTTTTAAAAAAACTCACCCAGTGGAAGGCAATGGCAAACCACTGTGTAACTTGCCTAGTACGCGATTCCCAAACGTCAGAGCAGCGTGGAAGGAAATCGTCCACTACCTGGAAATAATTTTGGATGCGACCTACCTATATATATCTTCATCATTATGTGTCCAGATGTAGGTGATCATGGTTTAATGACTATTGATTGTTCTTGGGAAATTTTCTGCAGAAGTGGGTTGCAGAAGTCTTTCTGGGCCATGTCTTTACAAGATGGTTGATCCCAGCCATTATTAATACTCTTCAGAACTTGTATGGAAGGTGCCAAGTGAAAAACCAATAAGAGGAAAGATCAAAGGGTGGAAGGGAAGCAGGGAGGGGATAGGCAGGAGAGGTGAAGAAGGAATGTAAGGGGAAAGCACTATGGATAGTAGAAGAAGGCAGAATCATGAGAGAAGTGATAGGCAGCTAGAAGAGGAGGCAGAGTGAAAGTGGGATGGTGGAAGGGAGAGGGAGGGAATTACCGGAAGTTGCAGAATTCAATGTTCATACCAAGGGGCTGGAGACTACCCAGATGGTAGGTGTTGCTCCTCCAACCTGAGTGGCCTCATCATGGCAGTAGAGGAGGCCATGTATGGAATTCTCCAACTTCCGGTAATTCTTTCCTCTTATTGGTTTTTCACCTGGAAAGTTCCACCCTCCCCCCACCTTCTTTATAGGGCCACTGCTCCCTCCTCCTTCAGTCCTGATGAAGGCTCTCGGCCCGAAACGTTGACTGCTCATTTCAATGGATGCTGCCCGACCTGCTGAGTTCATCCAGCTTTGTACGTGTTGATTTGACCACAGCATCTGCAGTGTACTTTGTGTTTGGTTTCACTCCAATTTGCCAATCAGAGCAACAGGTGCACAGTAGATGCCATTTCATTGGCTCTTCACTCAACCCAGGTACGTCTGGACAGGAAAGATGTGTACATCAAGATGCTCTTTATTGACTGATGCTTGGAATTCAATACTGTCATCTCCTCAAAATATAACAATAAGCTTCAAGACCATGGCCCCTCTATACCTCCATACCTCTTTCATCAATCGATCCTTGACTTCCTCACTTGTGGACCCCAGTCAGTTTTGATTGGCAGCAACATCTCCACAATCTCCATCACCACAGGTGCGCAACTCCAATGCTATATTAAGTTTGCTCATATAAGCCGAATCAAAGTAGGTGATCTGACTGAGAGGCGCTATAACAACAAATCTTTACTCAATGTCAGCAAGATTAAGCAGTTGATTATTGACTTCCGGAGGAGGAAACCAGAGGTCTATGAGCCAGTCCTCATTGGAGCGTCAGAAGTGAAGAGGATCAGCAACCATAAGTTCCTCGGTGTTACCATTTCAGAAGACCTGTCCTGGTACCAAACTATGGACTTGCATTCAAGGACTTTTCATCTCATGTTCGTGCTATTTATTGCTTGTTTATTTATTATTATTATTATTATTATTTTTTTTTTTGTTTTTACACAATTTCTCTTTTTGCACACTGGTGAATGCCCTCGGTACAGTCTTTCATTGATTCTATTATGGTTATTATTCTATTATGGATTTATTGAGTATACCTTCAAGAAATTTTTTCCCAGTTTACTTATTGTTTCATTTTTTTAATATAATTGCCCAGTTAGAGCATTAGGAAGGCCATGCAGGATAGTGGAATGTGGGAAGTTAGGGAGACCTCCAGTGTTCCTGATGACTACAACTGTGAGAAGTGCATCCAGCTGCAGCCTCTAACAATCCGCATTAAGGATTCAGAGCTGGAACTGGATGAACTTCAGATCATTTGGGGGTTGATAGACAGAACATGCAGTTACACCCGAGGTGCTAGACAGAGGAAAATCTGTAACAGTCAGGATGGTTAAAGGTATTAAATAGCTAGTGCAGAGTACACCTTTAGCCATCTCCCTCAACAAGAGGTATACCACTTTGGGAATGATGTAGGAGGGGAAAGGCAGTGTTCAGGTCTTTGGCACTGAGTCTGGCTCTGTGGCTCAGAAGAGACTAGGTGAGCTGTAGTGATGGGGATTTGTTAGTTGGGGGACCAGAAAGGAGTTTCTGTGAATGAGAATGATATTCCCTGATGGTATGTTGCTTTCTGGGTGCCATGGTCCAGGACATCTTGGATTGAATCCTCAGTATTCTTAAGTGGGAGGGTGAGCAGACAGAGGCTGTGGTCCATGTTGGTACCAACGACACAGGTACGAAGAGGGATGAGGTCATGCAAAACGAGTTTTGGAAGTTACTTAAATAAAAGGACACAACCTCCAGGTCAAATGCTACCCATGTCAAATGCTATTGAGGCCAGAAATAGGAAGTTCATACAGTTTAACATATAGCTAAGGAGTTGGTGTAGGAGGGAGCTCTACAGAATTTTGGATCATTGGGCTCTTTCCAGAGAAGATGGGATCTGCACAGAAGAGACGGCTTGCACTTAAACTGGAGGGGCAGGGAGACTAATATACTTGCAGTAAGGTTTGCTAGTACTGCACAGGGGGATCAGTTTAGTGGAAAGGTCGTGGAGACAGATGTTATTTAAAATCTCAAAGTCAGAAATCAAAAGCATGGTATGACTTGTGTCCTGAACTGCATATATTTCAATGCAAGAAGTGTCGTATGAAAGGCAGATGAGTTCAGGGCATGATCAATATATGGAATTATGATTTGTTGCCATAAATGAGACTTGGTTACGGGAGGGATAGGACTGGCAGCTCAGTGTTCCAGCATTCCATTGTTATAGATGCAACAGAGCAAGAGGGATTTAAAAAAAAAAGAGTGGCATTGCTAGTCAGGGAAAATGTCACGCTGGTGCTCAGTCAGGGCAGGCTGGAGAACTAGTCTAGAGAGCTGTTATGGGTGGAACTGAGGAATAAGAAAGGTATGACCAAGTTAATGGGGCCATATTACAGACCACCCAACAGTCTTCAGGATTTAGAGGAACACATTTGTAGAGGGATCGCAGACTGTTGCAAGAAACACAAGGTTGTGATCGTAGATGATTTTTCCATATTGACTGTGACTCCCATACTGTAAAAGAACTAGATGGGATAGAGTTTGTTAAATGTGTTTAGGGAAGTCTCCTTCTTAATCAGTACATAGAAGTCCCAGCGAGAGAGTGCTATACTTGATCTGCTATTAGCAAATGAGACAGGGCAGGTGACATAAGTTTGTGTAGGGGAACGCTTTGCATATAGTGATCTTAATGCCATTAGTTTGAAAGTAAATATGGAAAAAGATACATCTGGTCTACAGGTTGAGATTCTAAATTGAAGAAAGACCAACTTTGATGGTATCAAAAGAATCTGTCAAGTGTGCGTTGAGTCAGGCTGTTTTCGGCAAAGGTGTACTTGGTAATAGGAGGTATTCAGAAGTGAAATTCTGAGAGTACAAAGCTTGCATGGGTTTGTCAGAATACAAGGCAAGGATAACAGGTTTAGAGGACCTTGGTTTTTGAGAAATATTGAGGCCCCAGTTAAGGAAAAAAGGTGTGCAGCAGGTAGGAACAAATGAGGTACTTGAGGGGTGGCACGGTAGCATAGTGGTTAGCACAGCTCTTTACAGTACCAGCGATCTGGGTTCAATTCTTGCCGCTGCCTGTATGGAGTTCATATGATCTTCTGTGATCGCGTGAGTTCCCTCCTGGTGCTTCAGTTTCTACCCACAGGCCAGTTAGTAAGTTAATTAGTTATTGTAAACTGTCCAGTGATGAGGCTGGGCGGCTTGGCTAAAAGAGCCGGAGAAGCCTACTCCATGCTGGAGTAGGCTTATACTCCAAGGAGTATAAGAAATGCAAGAGAACACTTAGATGGAAATGAGGAGGGCTAAAAGAAGGCATGAATTTGCTCTGGCGGACAAGATGAAGGAGAATCCCAGTGACTTCTACAGATAGGTTAAAAGCAAAAGGATTACAAAGGACAAAATTGGTTCTCTGGAAGATCAGAATAAGCTATGTGTGGAGCCAAAAGAGAAGGGGGATATCTTAAATGGATTTATTGCAACTATATTTACTGGAGAGACAGACAGTCTATAGAAGTGAGGCAAAGCAACAGTGATGTCATGGACCTATATACTATACAGATTACAGAGGAGGAGCTGTTTTGCTGTCTTGAGGCAAATCAGGGTGGATAAATCTCCAAGGCTTGACAAGGTGTTACCTTGGAGGTGAGTGCAGAAATTGCAATGACAGGTGAGATATTGGAGGACAGCTAATGTTGCTCTGCTGTTTAAAATGGGCTCTAAGAGTAAACTGGATAATAGGCTGGTAAGCCTGACGACATTAGTGGGAAAGTTATTGGAAGGTATTCTAAGGGACCAGATATGATTATTTGGATAGACAGGGACTGATTAGGAATAGTCAGCATGGCTTTGTGTGTGTTAGATTGTGTATAACCAATCATAGAGTTTTATTTAGAGGAAGTTACCAGGAAAGTTGATGAAAGCAAGTTAGTGGATGTTGTATAAATGAACTTTAGCAAGGCAGTTGACAATTCCCCACATGGGAGGTTGGTCAAGAAGGTTCAGTTGCTTGGCATTCAAGATGAGGTACTAGATTTGATCAAACATTGGCTTTGTGGGAGAAGCTGAAGAGTGTTGTTCAATGGTTGCCTCTGATTTGGGGCCTGTGGTTAGTGGAGTGCTGTGAGAATCAGTGCTTGGTATATTGTTATATCAATGATATAATTTTTACAGCCAAGTTTTCCAGCTAGTCCAGATCCTGCTGCAAGCTTTGATAGTCTTGCTCACTGTCCACTGCACCCCCCAATCTTGGTATCATCCACAAAATTGCTGATCCAGTTAACCACATTATCATCCAGGTTGTTATATAAATGACAAGCAACAACTTACCAAGCATTGATTCCCAGAGCACTCCTAGTCACAGGCCTCCAGTCAGAGAGGCAGCCATCTACTAACACTCTCTGGCCTTTTCTTTCTTCCATGGCCTTCTGTCTCTTCTACTAATTTACTTCCCAGCTCTTTATTTCACCTCTTCCTCCCCCTTCAGGTTTCACCTATCACCTTGCTTCTCTCTCCCCCACTCCCACTCTTCGGCTTTTTTTCTCCAGTCCTGCTGAAGTGCCGAAGGGTTTTGGCCTGAAATGTTAACTGCACTCTTTTTCCTAGATGCTGCCTGGCCTGCTGAGTTCCTCAAGCATTTTCTCTGTGTGTTGCTCGGATTTCCAACACCTGCAGCTTTTCTCTTGTTTGTGATTGTATATAGTGACGTGTGTACTTTGGTAATACACTTTGAAGTTGGAAAGAAGAGGTAAAAAAAGCTACACATAATTGTAAAAACACAAAATGCTGGCAGAACTCAGCAGGCCAGACAGCATCTATGGGAGGAGGTAGTGACGACGTTTCAGGCCGAAACCCTTCATCAGGAGTGAAGTAACATGGGATGGTGGAGAGGGGATAAGAAGTGGGGGGAGGGATGAAGTAGAGAGCTGGGAAGTGATAGGCTGGAGGGAAATGGGCTAGGGGGAAGGTGGAGAATTATGGGAAATAAAAGAGAAAGAAAGGTAGGGCTGGGGGGAGATTATAGTGAGGGGGGAAAAAAGAGAGAGAAAGAGAACCAGACTAAAATAATAGATAGGGATGGGGGTGGGGGGGGGGGGCAGGGGTATCAACGGAGGTCTGTGAGTTGGATGTTCATGCCGGCAGGTAGGAGGCTACCTAGGCGGGAGATAAGGTATTGCTCCATCGACCTGCGTGTGGCCTCATCTTGACGGTAGAGGAGGCCATGGACAGACATGTTGGAGTGGGAGTGGTCTGTGGAATTGAAGTGTGTGGCCACAAGGAGATCCCGCCACTGCTGGAGGACTGAGCGCCGGTGTTCGGTGAAACAGTCTCCCAGTCTGCGGCGGGTCTCCCCAATGTATAAATGGTCACATCGGGAGTACCGGATACAGTATATCACCCCAGTTGACTCGCAGGTGAAGTGGTGCCTCACCTGAATGGACTGTCTGGGGCCTGGGATGGTGGTGAGGGAAGAAGTGTGGGGGCAGGTATAGCACTTCTTCCGTTTGCAGGGATGAGTGCCCAGAGGGAGGTCGATGGGAAGGGATGGGGGGGATGAATGGACAAGGGAGTCGCATAGGGAGCGATCCCTGTGGAAAGCCGAGAGTGGGGGGGAGGGGAAGATGTGACTGGTGGTGGGATCACGTAAGAGGTGGTGGAACACCTCCGTTTCGCCAAACACCGGCGCTCAGTCCTCCAGCAGTGGCGGGATCTCCTTGTGGCCACACACTTCAATTCCACAGACCACTCCCACTCCAACATGTCTGTCCATGGCCTCCTCTACCGTCAAGATGAGGCCACACGCAGGTTGATGGAGCAATACCTCATCTCCCGCCTAGGTAGCCTCCTACCTGCTGGCATGAACATTCAACTCACAGACCTCCATTGATACCCCTGCCCCCCCCTCACTATAATCTCTCCCCCAGCCCTATCTTTCTCTTTTATTTCCCATAATTCTCCACCTTCCCCCTAGCCCATTTCCCTCCAGCCTATCACTTCCTAGCTCTCTACTTTATCCCTCCCCCCTCGACCATCCCATGTTACTTCACTCCTGATGAAGGGTTTCGGCCCGAAACGTCGTCACTACCTCCTCCCATAGATGCTGTCTGGCCTGCTGAGTTCTGCCAGCATTTTGTGTTTTTATTTATTTCCAGCATCTGCAGATTCACTCGTGTACACATAATTGTAAAAGGTATTCGAGCACAAAGTTTTGGAAGCACATGCTTGTTTAAATTGGCAGGGAAGATTGAAAAGCATTTGGGACGCTGGCTTTATAAATGGAAGCAAACAATATAATAGAAAGTAAGTGTGATTAAGCTTTATAAGTACTACTTTGGACACTACTGGATGATTGCATCCACTCTTGGATGCCACAATTTGGGAAATATGTGAAAACTTTGAAGACGGTGCCGAAGAGACAGTAAAATGACTCTGAAGTTGGCATGGAGCAGAGGTTAATGTAAGGAGATCTGCTAAGGGTATCTAAAATCTTGAAGACAAAATTTATAGAAGCTATTCAAAATGATTAACAAGTCAAGAAATAGGAATCACGGAATGACACTGATTGGCTTTGAGCCAAATGTAATTTAAGAATTTTATTTTACATGGCTTTGTGATGAGTAATGCACTGCCAGATGTAGTTGTGGAGGCAGATTTAATCATGGTGATCATAAGGGAGCTCATTAGGTATGAAAAGAGTGAAATTGCAGAACTCTGGGGAGAATATAAGGAAATGGTGCAACTTGAAATGCTCACGCAGGAAGCCAGTATAGACTCAATGGACCAAATAATCACCTTTCATTTTGGAAGTCTTCTGTGATACTAGACCAAGCTACCATTGGGGTGGCCATATTTCTAGTTCTTGTAACAAAATATTTTATTTAGCGATTATAGCACGGTAACAAGCCCTTTAGGTTACGTCCACACTACACCGGATAAATCCATAACCGAGGCTTTTTCTCTTCGCTTTTACCCTCTGTCCACACTAAAATGGCGTTTTCGTCCCCTGAAACTGGAGCTTTTCAGAAACACTTTCCAGGGTGTGTATTTTTTTTAAATGCCGATTCGGCAGATCAGTGTGGATAGGGTAACCGGAGAAATCTGAAAATGCTGTCAGCAGCGCGCTATTTCATTGTTTTCTTGAACGCAACCTAACAATTTTAGAACAGATGGCAATGAGACTGAAGCCCGAAGAGTAAAAATGTACTCACCAAATACGTTGACCCATAACTTACTGAATAAATAAGTATATTCAATTTGCCCTGTTTTCTGTCCTTGTATGAAGGTGGTTTACCTATTTATGCAAGTACTTCTCTGACCATAGATGTGTAACAGCCTAATGTAACATTGTATGGAAATACAAGATAATACTGATGCAGACATGTTTTACACATTTAACAAGGAGCTTTATTAATGCAACAGAGTTAGTTAGTTTTTCAATGTTTGTCGTCAGCTGGGTACTGCCTGTGAACTCCGTCGGTTGCCTCCATATGCTTCAGTAGTTTTTTTTTAACTTTTAAGTCCTCCTGCACGAGAGCCAACAGCTGTCCATCGTTTTAAGTTTTTCTAGTCTGTAACTGAACAAACACGCACTTTCACAGTGAGATTCAACACCAAACATGCCGCTTGTTTTCAGTGGATGTGTCCTGCGCATGTGCAGTAGGAGGAGATTTGCCGAAACGTCCGTTTCAATGTGGACAGAGATATTTTTTAAAACGCATAGTGTGGATGCCTATAGTTTTTACGCGAAACTGGCATTTTCAAAATTATCCGGTCTAGTGTGGATGTAGCCTTAGATCTAACGTGCCTAATTATATCCATGTGACCAATTAACCCACTAACACATCTGTACGTTTTTGGACTGTGGGAGAAAGCCCACGGGGTCAATACAAACTCTTTACAGAGAGAGGCAAAATTGAACCTGGGTCACTGGCACTGTAATAACGTGATAACTACCACACCCCATTATTTGTTATATTGTACTATATTCCTATTGATGCAATTTCAGCATTACATTTGAAATGTGTTGTTTTACTTAATTTTGCATAACTGATTATTTTTATTTTAATATAAAAAAATAAACCCAACTCATTGGGTGATGTTTGTAATATTTAACAAGTGGTCAAATAAACAGGCTCTGAAGTTTAGTTCTATGAAATTGATATAAATTGTTAATGGTTTCAAAAACAAGCTCGTTCAGTGCTTAAGCAAATCATTGGCAGTGAAGAACAACATTTTAATATGAGTTTCCCGTGTTTTGCGTATTTTGTCTGAAAACTTGGAGCATGGTTTTTGTGGGAGAATAGATTAAATATAATATTTGACGATGTCTGTATTAATGGCTTTCAAGTTAAATTAGCTTTTTAAAAACATCTGACAGTTCAATGTCATTAGTTCATAAACACTATCTGAACTCTGAGTTTCTATTTGGATGTGGCTTAAATAAATGCTCTGCTTGTTGATTTGAATTCAAATTGTTGACTTTTTAGTCTGTTTTAGTTTGTGCATAACTTAATATTTGCTTTGGGTTGTTTTAAAGTTGAGGCTGTTAACAGTGATCTGAGATCAACAAGATTTGCTTAACTTAGCAAGCAGTGGTGAATCTAATGGTGTCTAAGTATACTTTGTGAGGCATTGGGGAAACAGTTGCAAAAACCAATGTAATTACAATTTTTTTTGCATCACTTATCAGTGAGATCTGGATTGCATCATGTATTTCATGAATTACAACTGCTGTCCTTCTGGTAGTATATTTAAAGCAGATTTTATGAAACTGTTCAATATTAACAATCCAATATTAATTCACCTTACTAGTGAAATTTAAGAGACTACTAGACAGATATATGGAGGAATTTAAGGTGGGGGTTTATATGGGTATGGGAGGCAGGGTTTAAGAGTCGACACAACATTGTGGGCCGAAGGGCCTGTACTGTGCTGTACTATTCTATGTTTTAAGTATGTACAAAAAACATTTAATGACTTCTTTGCTACATTGTAGGTAGTTAGATGATGAAGTAAATAAATTGGAAGATCAATATAACCCTTCTCTTCCATGTAGCCCTCCATTTTTCTTTCATCCATGTATCTATCTAGGAGTTATTTAAATGTCTCCAGTGTATCTGCTGCTTCACAACCTCCTACATGTCATCCACGCATTTATCACAATGGGGAATGGGGGGGGGGGGGGGTGTTTGAACCTATCCTCTGACATCCTTCAATCACCTTAAAACTATGCCATCACATATTAGGCATTGCTGCTCTGGGGGTAAAAAGGCACCATCTGTGCCTCTCCATTTTACATGCCTCTATCAAGCCTCTCATCCTCTGCTGCAATTAGAAAAGCTTAACCTTTCCTTATAAAACATACTTTCTTATCCAGGCAGCATCCTGTTGACTGTCCTGCACTCTCTAAAGCTTCCACGCTCTTCCTATAATGAGGCGACCAGAACTGAACTCAATATTCCAAGTGTGATCTAACCAGAGTTTCTACTTTGTCCTTCACACTAACAGAATGAACTCCATCTGCTACCTCTCAGCCCAGTCTGCATTCTGTCTATGTCCCTTTATGACCTATGACAACCTTCTACACTATCCACACCATCACCATCCTTTGTATCACCTGCAAGCTTACTCAGACCCTCCCACTTCATTTAACATTTATAAAAATCACAAAGAGCAGGGATCCCAGTATTGATTTCTCAGTGATGAGTAAGCAGAGAAGAAATGCATTCCCTCTTCTGGTCCCATCTTCCTCTCTCACCTCGTTCTCGCATTTGTTGCTCAGTGTTTTATTTATTTAGAGATGCAGCATGAAATAGGCCCTTCCAACCTACAGTATTTATTTAATCGTAATCACATGACAATTTACAATGACCAGTTAACCTTTTGACTGCTATGTCTAAGGAGTGTAGGAAGAAACCAGAACACCCAGAGGAAACTCATGCACTCACAAGAAGGATACACAAACTTTACATTCAGCATCAGAATTGAACTCCAAGCTCTCCAAGCTTTATTGGCATCATGCTGCTACACTACTGTGACGCCCAGTGTTACCCTGTGGATTTTCATCAGATGTGGAGTATATTATTTACAACGTTGTGATAATTTTAAAAAGTAAAGCCAGAAAAACAGTGATACCAAATTTTCAAATAAAAAAACACAACACAAAATGCTGGCAGAACTCAGCAGGCCAGACGGCATCTATGGGAGGAGGTAGTGACGACGTTTCGGCCCGAACTCAGCAGGCCAGACGGCATCTATGGGAGGAGGTAGTGACGACGTTTCGGCCCGAAACGTCGTCACTACCTCCTCCCATTGATGCTGTCTGGCCTGCTGAGTTCTGCCAGCATTTTGTGTTCTTTTTTATTTATTTCCAGCATCTGCAGATTCACTTGTATACCAGATTTTCAATTTGGCAGCTGATAGTATTTGTGAAATTCATTAACCATCACTTCATGTACATTTTGGAAGAACAGAATCCATTCTGTTTCAATACTGCTTACCCGACCTGAAACATCTCAGTCAAGTGTTGTCCATTTTATTTACTGAGGGAGTTTTTGCTCAGGCCAACATATGGCAGGCAATAAAGCAGCTAAGCTCCGTAATCAGCAGGCACAAAACAGCACATGCTGATGCCTTCCCTGTTATTGTGGGGGATTTCAGTGAGGCCAGCTTGAACAACTACTACCAATGGAATCGGAGGAGCCAATACATTTGACCACTGTTATACCACCATCAAGAACACTTAACCGTGCCATCCCACACCCACACTTTGAAATTTCCAAGCAGCTAACTCCTATTGTATAAGCAGAGACTAAAGATTGCAGCATTGGTGGTGAGGACCACAAAGGTATGGTCAAGGACAGAGGTGCGCTCACAGGACTGCTTTGAGTCCAGGTACCTTCTAAAGAAGGCTATTTTGAGGGTGGGGAAAAAATTGTAATTGAGGTTAGATATGAGTGGAAAAGCAAATTGTACAGAGGATGTGAGAGTCTGCAGAGGGATTTAGATAGGTGAGTGGGCCAAGGTCTGGCAAATGGAATACAATGTTGGTAAATGCGAGATCATCCACTTTGGAAGGATTAATAGAAGAGCAGATTATTATTTAAATGGTGAAAGATTGCAGCATGCTGTTGTGCAGAGGGACTTGGGAGTGCTTGTTCATGAATCGCAAAAAGTTGGCTTGCAGGTACAACGGGTTATTAAGAAGGCAAATGGAATGTTGGCCTTTATTGCTAGAGGGATTGAATTCAAGAGCAGGGAGATCATGCTGCAACTATGCAGGGTACTGGTGAGGCTGCACCTGGAGTACTGTGTGCAGTTCTGGTCTCCATACTTGAGGAAGGATATACTGGCTTTGGAGGCAGTGTAGAGGAGGTTCACTAGGTTAATTCCAGGGATGAGGGGGTTAACCTATGAGGAGTGATTGATTCGCCTGGGACTATACTCTCTGGAGTTCAGAAGAATGAGAGGGGATCTTATAGAAACATACAAAATTTTGAAAGGGATAGATAAGATAGAAGTGGGGAAGTTGTTTCCATTGATAGGTGAGACTAGATTTAGTAGACATTGCCTCAAGGTTCAGGGAAGAAGATTTAGGACGGAGATGAGGAGAAACTGTTTTTCCCAGAGAGTAGTGAATTTGTGGAATTCTCTGCCCAGGGAAGCAGTTGAGGCTTTCTGACTAAATATATTTAAGAAACAGATAGGTTTTTACTTAGTAAGGGAATTAAGGGTTATGGGGAAAAGGCAGGTAGACAGAGCGGAGTTTACGGACAGATCAGCCCATCATCTTATTGAATGGCTGGGCAGGCTCAATGGGCTGGCTGGCCTACTCCTGCTCCTATTTCTTGTTCTTATGATGGAATCGGATGCATGTGAGCTCTGGCAGAGTTTGTGGATTATTACTTGCTACAGAGTGAAAATTGACTTGAATGGCTGTGATGCTTCACTCCCAGTTGAGCTCAATGCTTTTTATGCAAGTTTTGAAAGGGAGAATAAGATCCTTAGTTTCCAGTGGCCCTGTGATCCATTTCAAAGGCTGAAATCAGAACATCTTTCAAGAGGGTGAGCCCTCATAAGGCATCAGGCCCTGATCTGTACTTGGTAGGGCTCTGAAAACCTGTGCTAACTAACTGGCAGGAATGTTCAAGGACATCTTAAATCTCTCGCTGCAGTCAGAGGTTCCCACCTGCTTCAAAAGGGTGACAATCATACCAGTGCCAAAGAAGTGGAGGGTGAGTGTCTCAACAGCTTTCACCCAGTGGCACATCTACTGTGATAAAGTAATTTGAGAGGTTGGTTGTGGTTAGAATCAACTCCTTTCTAGGCAAGGTCTGGACCATGCTGTAATTTCACTATCGCCACAATAGATACACAGCAGATGCAGTCTCACTGGCTCTCTACTTGGTTTTGGATCCACCTGGACAGTAATAATACCCATGTCAGGCTGCTGTTTATTGACTGCAAAATCGTAGCCCCAGTTCTAATCTACAAGCTCCAAAACCTGGGCCAGTATACCTCTCTGCAACTGGAAACTTGACTTCTTCACTGAGAGATCACAGCCTATGCGGATTGAAAAATAACATCTCTTACTGACGATCAACACTGCATCTCAAGGATGTGTGCTTAGCCCACTGCTCTGTTCTTTCTACACTCACAGTAGCTAGACACAGCTCAAATGGCATCATTAAATTTGCTGATGACATAGCTATTGTTGCCAGAATTTCAGATGCTGACAAGGAGATGTACAGGAGCAAAATAGATCAGCTTTTGTGTCACGGCAACAGCCTTGCACTCACTGTCAGTAAATCCAAGGAATTGTGGACTTCAGGAAAAGGAAGTCGAGGGTCATATACCAGTCTTCATTGAGGATCAGTGGTGTAAAGGGTGAGAAGTTGCAAGTTCCTGGGTGTCAACATCTCTGAAGATCTATCTTGGGGCCAACATATTGAAGCAGTTACAAAGAAGGCATACACGAGGAAATCTGCAGATGCTGGAAATTCAAACAACAACACACAAAATGCTGGTGGAACACAGCAGGCCAGGCAGCATTTATAGGGAGAAGTGCTGTCGACGTTTTGGGCCTATAGATGCTGCCTGGCCTGCTGTGTTCCACCAGCATTTTGTGTGTGTTGTTGTTTACAAAGAAGGCATGGCGGCAGCTATATGTCATTAGGAATTTGAGGAGGCTTGGTATGACACCATGGACTCTGGCAAATTTCAACAGATGTACCATGGAGAGCATTCTATCTGGTTGCATCACCGATTGGTATGGAGACGCCACTGCAATCAGAGGATCAGAGAAAGTTGTGTACTCACCAGGATCATGGGCCCTAGCCTCCCCAGCATCCAGGACTCCTTTAAAAGGCGATGCAGCCTTTTTGAGACGTACATTATGGACCTTTCCCCCGGCATCACCAGGACATGGCCTCTTCAGTGCTTCCATGAAGGAGGATGCACCCCTTTATCCAAAGTACTTGGTGCCAGAAGTGTTTCAATTTCAGATTTTGGAATATGTAATGAGATAGCTTGGGATTGCCGTCATTTCCATTTCTGAATTTATGTACAATCGATAAGTGTTTGTCTTACATGTGTTCATAATACATATGTACTGATGTAGAAGTTCAACATGTTGGATTTTCATCAGCAATAATCTCTGCAAACTCATCAATGAATTTATCTGCAGTGTCAGGGGTACTCTACCTTTTCTGGAGCCTGACGGTACACACTTGTGTTTCAGGAACAGCTTCTTCCCCTGCACCATCAGGTTTTCTGATTGGACAATGAATTAATGATCGCTACTTCAGTAGTTTTCCCCCCTTTCTGCACTACTTGTTTTGTTGCAGCAGTACATTGCAGTAAATACCAATGAAAACCATAAATTACGATAAGTATATATTAAAAAATAAATTTAAATTGAACAACAAATTTCTCAACATGGAGTATGCCAGTGATTTAAACCATATTCTGAGATTCATTTTTGTATTTCTGATGTTAGTGTGAGCCACCTTAAAATCCATAATTTATTTTTGTAGCGTTAAGCTATGCAAACAAAATCATCATACCCATTGTTCACATATGATCCATGCTGGTAAATGCTTAAGTTGGGCAGCAGTAGAATATATTGGCTATAGCAACTCACTTTAAATAAAATAATCAGGAGGCAACTATTTCAATTTGAACAGTTATCTTACTGTGTGAATTAAATGGGCAGGATATAGCAAGGAAAATTTTAGAATTGAATGTGGCATTTCAGCCAACTTGTGTTCTCAAATTGACAGTGAATAGCTATGTGTAAACTATTGAAATTACTGTGGAGACCATGTTGTTTATCAAATTAGTAATGTAGTTTAAAAAAGCATTGACATAAATGTTACCAACTTTTATACCCCAAATAACAAAACACAATATAGATTCAACAGATCAAACTGCCTCAGCATGATTAGTATCCGGTCAGTTTTGACGCAGTTTAAATTTCAGTAAATTAGTTACAAGAACCTAGGAGATGAGTCTCCAGAACTGCCTAGTCAATCACAGATAAAGCCCTCCCCACTATTGAGCACATCTACATGAAGTACTGTTGCATGCAGGAAAGCGGCATCAATCATCAGGGACCCCACCACCCAATACGTGCTGTCTTCTCACTGCTGCCATCAGGAGTGTGGTACAGGAGCCTCAGGACTCTCACCACCAGGTTTAGGAACAGTTAATACCACTCAACCATCAGGTTCTTGAACCAAAGGGGTTAATTTCATTCACCTTCACATGACCTGTCATTGAAATGTTCCTTCAGCCTTTGGACTCGCGTTCAAGGACTCTTATCACATGTTCTTGCTTTTTGTATTTGCAGTTTGTTGTCTTTTGTACACTGGTTGAACATCCATTTGGTGTGGTCTGTCATTGATTTTATTATGGATTTATTGAGTATGCCCACAAGAAAGTGAACTTCGGGGTTGTATACAGTGACATATCGTATATTCCGGGGTATAAGCTGACGCCCCCCCCCCCCCCCCCCGCCAATTTCAAGGTTAAAAAAGTGACTTTTTCATGTTACCTTTGTATAAGCCGGCCCCTTTTGTAGAGGTTTTTCATTTAACCAGAAACATCACAAGATCTCACATGCCGGTACTCAGCTTTGCCGGATCCGGACCCTGGAAATTTTGTGAACTAGTACCTAAGAAAACAGGCCTACACATTGTAGAGCGTTATTGGCAAATTCTTAATAAATAAATCAGGGAGAGAAATTTTGGATTAGGTTTCCAATGGAGAAGAATTGTCTGAAATGTAACCCCCGTAAAACCATTTAGCGCCCATCATAATCTTGTTAAAACATAACACGGGGTGGCAGGATCAGTACGTGTACTCAGTATTGAGTTTGCAACCACCGTGTATAAAAGATTAAAACAAATGTGATATGATGCTGGCTTCAAGCTGAAGGTTGTTGATTTTGCTAAAGGAACAAATAATTCTGCAGCTGCTAAGAAGTTTAGTGTAAGTGTGAGAGAGTGGAGAAAGGCAGAGGACATGCTGAGGGAAATGCCAAAGACGAAATGTGCAAACTGCGGGAAATCATGCCAGTGGCCAGAACTGGAAGAAAAAGTTTTAGAGTGGGTGAATCACCAGCACTCGTCTGGATACATAGTTACCAGAGAAATTATTCAAGTTCAAGCGTTGAAATGGGACGAAAAACACCATGAGGTCAGCGAAAATTTCAAAGCTACGTGGTTGGTGCACCTGATTTATGAATAGACGTGATCTTGTATTGAGACAAAGATTGTTCAGAAAATTCCCGCGGGGTGTTGTTTATGTTCAAGAATGCTGCTGGATGGACGAAGCGGGTTGCTTGAAGTGGGTTAAAGAGGTGTGGCGTTGACGTCCTGAAGGTGTCAGGAAAGAAAAATCGCTACTTGTCTGGGACATGTTCAAAGCGTACTTGTCAAGTGAGACAAAAGCAGCATTGAAAGCTGAAAATACGGACATTGCAGTCATCCCCGGTGGTTGAATGTCTGTACTTAAGCCACTAGATGTGAGTTTAAACAAACCAAAGAATTCAAGCATCAATAGTGGAACCAATTTGACTCAAAAACAGCCAATAAATACGACCTGTCTTCCGTGTATTCGTTTTTCACAAGTTGACACCCTCTGTATAAGCCGACCCCCTAATTACTACTTTTGATCACGTTTTCCTTGTATGATTTTTTCATTGGAAATTTGATGGAAACAGATGGCAGGGTTATGTGGACCTGAAAGAGAATGCATGTCTATATGAGCTAAGAAATGGTTTTGGATGTTTTACTTGGAGTATAAAAAGCATAGGTAAAAAAACACTTGTTGGCTGATGTTAAGCAGCAAAATATTAGTTTATAAAATTAGCAACTGAATTTTAGACCAGTAGCTTTGGACACATAGGAAGAGTAGACTATGTGCAGTATTACGTTAATTACAGTGCTCCTCATTTGGGTTTGATCATCTTTTCTATTCTCCAACTTTACATTTAGTTATTAAACTAGATATTAGTTGCAATGTTTGTTTTTGTATCTGAAGCTTGGGAATATCTAATAAATTTTATTTCATCTTATATACCGTAGATTCCGTACTACAGAGCGCACCTGATTAAAAGCTGCAGGCTCTAATTTTAGAAAGAAAATCAATTTTGTACTTGTACAAGCCGCACTGGATTTTAGGCCGCAGGTGTCCCACGTTGTAATATGAGATATTTACACAGAAAGATATTACACGTGAGGATTTTTTAACTTTTAATTAAATCCGTATGGTAACATAAACAAATACATATTGCAAATGCTTTTTTTCGAACCGTGCCTGTAACACGGCTACTTTTAAATATACATACGTATCGGTAACACACAAATTACGTTGCGTATACTTTTTTACTGAACAGTGCACGAACAACATTCCAATATCTCCTAACGACTGGTAAAAAAATATATATACTGCAGCCTACCAGGAAAAGTTATTGATCGCCTTTAACTTAAAAGCAGCGTTTTCGCTCGGGTCTAATGCGCTCCCCCCCCACCTTCCCGTTTATCGCAAACCAGTATTTCCCACAAGACGCGGCGAAACCAGATGTGACGTCATAGCATCCCGGGATGTAGTACAGAAAACAAATATAGTTAAAACACTTCTAACTTTAACTAGAAAATACTAACAAATGAATTACTAAGCGAAAATATTATAAACTAAATAACTGCCATAAAGGCAGCACAATGCTTTTCTTCGAGTGTTTTCCATGTTGATGAGGGTGAGTACAAATGACTGATTTACAATAATTTATTTGTGAAAGTGCGCTTGATTTATCGTACAATTTCATTGGACCTCTGTGAACTACTCATCAATTTTATTGGTCTGCTGTTACGAGGCAAAATGTTTTTGGCGGCATGAAAAAAAACCATGCATTAGCCGCACCGTAATAAAAGCCGCAGTGTTCAAAGCTGTTCAAAGCAGGGGGAAAAAGTAGCGGCTTATAATCCGGCATCTACGGTAATTATCTAACTTTGTTCCAGTAACTCATTTGACATGCAGAGTGAAAGGTGAAGTGACAGATGGTGGTGAATCAGGGAGTCAGCTGACAGACTTGTACAGATTAGAAGACTGGGCAAAGAAGTGGCAGATGGAATACAGTGTAGGGAGTATATGGTCATACACTTTGGTAGAAGGAATAAAGGTGTAGACTATTTTGCAAATTGTGAGTACATGCAGAAATTGGAAGTGTAGAGGGGCCTGGGAGTACTTGTGCAGGATTAACCTTTAGGTTAAATTGTAGGCTGAGTTGGTAGTAAGGAAGGCAAATGAAACTTCAGCATTTATTTCGAGAGGTCAAGAACATAAAACTAGGATGTAATGCTGAGGCTTTATAAAGCATTGGTTATACTACATTTGGAGTATTGTAAGCAGTTTTGGGCCCTAAGAAAGGTGCTGGTATTGGAGAGGGTTCGGAGAATGTTTATAAAAATTATCCCAAAAATGAAAGGGTTAATATATGAATAGCATTTGATGACTTTGGGCCTGTACTGACTGGAGTTTAGAAGAATGAAAGGGGAATCTCATTGAGTCCAACTCAATACTGAAAGGGCTAGATAGAGTAAATATGGAGAGAATGTTTCCAGTAGTAGGAGAGTCTAGGATCAGAGGGCACAGCCTCAGAATAGAAGAACATCTCTTTCGAGTAGAGATGTGGAGGAATTTATTTAGCTGGAGGGTGATGAATATGTGGAATTCATTGCTACAGACGGCTGTAGAGGCCTTGCCATTAGGTATTTTGAAGTGGATATTGGTAAGTAATGGTGCCAAAGATTGCAGGAGAACATGGTTGTAAGGGAATATAAATGTCTTGGTCGAATGGCAATGTGGACTCAATGGGATAAGTGACCTAATTCTGTTCCTTTGTCTGATGGTTTTATACTATAGAAATAGATGCTTGAAAGCTACTTGTTAACTAAGTTATTCAGGTTATGACTAGAGGGGGCATCATGTATTGTTGATTACTACATTTTGGACTCCACCATTGAGGTTTTGAACAATAAAACAAGTATGATGCTCTTACAATTTGATGTCATGCCCTTAATGAGAAAGGAGGGTTTATCCTATGAAGGCTTCTTTAAATAGAACTGAATGTCTGCTTGGTACTGTTCTGCTAACACTGTAATGCTATACATCATGGGCCTCTTATTTATATATGAATGAAAATTAGAAAAAAGTGTGTTTGATAGTCTTAATTGATGTCAGAAGAAGGAGAATAGAGTATTCCTTTTGCCTATTTTCAGAATAACTGCAGAGCTACATTTTTTTTAAAAAAAAGAGAAATCAAGCCTTGCTTCCTTTCTCTAGTACTTAGTCTTTTTTGTTTTAAGTCTGACCATGGCAACTACAGGTTTGAGACCTGTGGTTGACAAATTTGTAAATGTAGCTTAAAATACCAGTAAGTACATCAGAATGTAACTAAATCCTGTCCCAGTGTGTGTGTGTGTTTTTTTTTTCATTTGGATGTCAAGAACCACAGATATAATTTCCAGTGACATACACCAGAATTCCAAGTGCAAATTAATCGAAATTTTTGCAGACTGGAAGGGCATCTGTTAGTGACTTCTCAAAAGTATAGTACTTTTCGTTTGTAAAAAAAAAATTGTAGAAATCAAATATGATTTAGATAGAAGCAAAAGAAATTAATAAACTGGCAGAAAGTATTGTATTACCTAGTATTTTTCCACGGTAACGTTTTTGATTTCTTTGTTACTCGGTATATTTATTTGATTCATCCATTTTGACAGTGCTCATGTTTGTTCAAGATTATTGCAAATTGATAATTGCTCTAAAGCATCAAAATAGAACATCCAAAAACCTTTCAGCTGTAGTATTTTCCATAATACCTAGTATCCATGAATTTCCATGTTGTCAATGCATTTTCAATCTGATTTTTAAAAAGACCCGTCATAGTATCTTTACGTTTGATTTACAAACTCTACATCCTGATTACTTTTGTTTACCAAACTTCTAATTGGTAATAAGAAATGAAGTAATTTACTTTGAAAGTTGAAGCCTCATAGCATATGAAAAACAGGTGTTTTGTTGTTCTAATAATATATCATAAGATATAGGAGCTAAGTTAGGTCCTTTGGCCCACCGAGTCTGCTCTGCTGTTTCATCATGCCTGATCCAATTTTCCTCTCAGACCCAGTTTCCTGCCTTTTCCCTGTATCTTTACATGTCTTGATCAATCAAAAATCTATCAACCTTTACATTAAATGTACATAAAGACTTGTTTTCCGCTGCTGCCTGTGGCAAAGAATTCCACAGGTTCACTACCCTTTAATGTGAGATCATTTGGGGAGGTTCTAACTAATTTGGCAGTGGGGTGGGTGGGAACTGGAGTGAAGGGACTCAGGATAGAGCAGATAGTTTAAACAAAAACAAAGATAACGTGCAGTCAGGCTGTCTGGAAGGACAGGCAGATGATAGAACAAGATTGCAGCCAACAGGGTGAGTATCAGTGCATTGGGGATGCTGAATCAAAAAGCGTAGCAAATGCTGTGCTCAAAACGTTATATCTCAGTACACGGAGTATAAGAAATAAGGTGGATGACTTTGTTGCACCTTTGCATATTGTTGGATATGATATTATGGCTAAAGGATGGTTGTAGTTGGTAGCTGACTATCCAAAGTTACATATTGCATTAGAGGTTTAGGAAGGTAGGCAGAGGGGATTGTGTGGCTCTGCTGGTAAAGAATGGCATCAAATCAGTAGAACAATGTGACGTAGGATTGCAAGATGCTGAATCCTTGTGAGTTGAGTTAAGAAAATGCAAGGGAAAAGGACCCTGATGTGAGTGATATAACCATATAACAATTACAGCACAGAAACAGGCCATTTTGGCCCTTCTAGTCCATGCGGAATGCTTACTCTCACCTAGTCCCACTGACCTGCACACAGCCCATAACCCTCCATTCCTTTCCTGTTCATATACCTATCCAATTTTACTTTAAATGACAATATCAGACCTGCCTCTACCACTTCTTCTATACAGGCCTCCAAACAGCTGCTGGGATGTGGACTACAGATTACAATAGGGTAATAGAAAAGGGCAATGTTATAATAGTTATGGGAGATTTTAACATGCAGATGGATAGGGAAAATTGGGTTGGTAATGGATTTCAAGAGTGAATTTGTTGAATGCTTACCAGATGACTTTTTAGAGCAGTTTATTGTTGAGCCCAATGGGGGATCAGCTATACTGGATTGGGTGATATGTAATGAACCAGGGGTCATTAGGGAGCTTATGTTAGAGGAACCCTTAGGAGCCAGTGATCACAATATGATTGAGTTCAGCTTGAAATTTCCCGTTCCTTCTTTTCAACTACTCGCTTCCTGCAACTTAGGGGTGACTACATCGCTGTAACTCCAATTGTCTGAAAAATTTGAAACAAAACCATCAATTCCATTATCCAAATCATTGACATATAATGTAAAAAGAATCAGTCCCAACACAGACCCCTGTGGACACCACTAATCAAGTCAGAAAAGTCTTACTTTATTCCCACTCTTTGCCTCCTGTCAATCAACCACTGATTTTTTCATGCTTGAATCTTTCCTGTAATACCATGGGCTCATAGCTTGTTAAGCAGCCTCATGTGTGGCACCTTGTCAAAAGCCTTCTGAAAATCCAGGTACACAGCATCAACCAATTCTCATGTGGTAGATAAACTTATGTTCTAGTTTAGTCTTTTGAGTAATATTTTAAAAAAATTATTGGAAGTATGCAGCAGGTTAGGGATGCATTCATAGAGCACAGAAAATGCTAGCGTTGTTTTAAAAGGGCTTGAATGTGACCTCTCTGCTCTGTTAAGGCATTTCAGTTGACAATGTGAAATGTTAACTTTATTTACCCCTAGACTGGTAGACTTCGGACTTAAAACAAATTTTCTGCTTTTACTTGTTTTTGACTATCAACATTTGCTTTGAATTTTGAGTGAAAGTTTTGCCTAGCCGAAGGAGGTTAGCAACAATGGATAACTGTTAAGCTATTAGCAAGTCATTGATTATAAAAGGAGAAATGGGCCAGATATTCTCGCCCTGGCCTGTGCTTCTTGGCATGGTGCCAACCTTGTTGGATATTGCTTTTATTGCAGGCAAATGTGATTGGACTGACCCACCTGACACAAGAAACCCAGGCAAGGTTGAGTAAGCTCTGGGTAGACCTTGGAATGCCCTACCATTACGTTCAAGCACTTGCTGCTCTCAAAGGATTTAGAAATGCTTTTGTTTCAAAAAGAAATATCTATTTAAATTAAAATAAAATCTTGAAATATTTGCAGTGCAGCTCATTTAAATTCTATGCAAGTGTTTTCTATTTTTGCAGTTACAAACTTTTTATTTTTAAAAAATATTTTGAGCAAATAACTATAATCTGCCCTTGTGATGCAGTAAAAGGAAAGCCAGCAGTTTGTGGGAAAATCCCTGTTAATTGGGTTCAACTTTAGTGTTTTGCTTATTGATAGTATATATTTTTTGAACTGCTGGATCCTTTTGTTGTTTGTAATCCAGATCATTGACATTGATGATTAACTGGAGCAGCAAATTTGTGGACGACGCCATGATTGAGGGTGTAGTGGACAGCGAGGAAGGCTGTCATGGCTTGTGGAGAGATCTGCTTCAGTTGGAAAATTGGGCTGAAAATAGCAGATGGAATTTAATGCAGAAAAGTGCAAGGTTTTGCCCTTCGGTAGGACCAACCAGGGTAGGTCTTGTACGGTGAATGGTAGGGCACTGAGAATTGTGGTAGAACAAAAGAGATCTGGGAATACATGTGCATAATTCATTGAAAGTGGCTATACAGGTAGATGGGATCGTAAACCAAGTTTTTGACAGATCGACCTTCATAAACCAGTGTATTGAGTGCAGGAGATGGGATGTTATGTTGAAATTGTATAAGATGTTGGAAAGGCCTGATTTGGAGTACTCTGCAGTTTTAGTCACCTACCTACAGTAAAGATGTAAATATGGTTGACAGTGTACAGAGAAAATTTACAAGGGTGTTGCTAGTCTGGCGGACCTGAGTTACATAGAGTTGTGCAGAATTTGATAGGGGTACAGATGAGGAAAATGCAAACAGGCTTTTTCTACTAAGGTTGGGTGGGATTACAACCAGAGGTCATTAGTTAAGGGTGAAAGGTAATAAGTTTAGGTGAAACATGAGAGGAAATTTCACTCAGAATGTCATGGTAGTGTGGAATTAGCTGCCATCTCAAATGGTGCATGTGAGCTCAATTTCAACATTAAGAGAAGTTTGGATGGGTGGATAGATAATAGGGGTATGGTCCTGGAGCAGATCGATGTGAGTCTGCAGTCTAAATGTTTCACATGGACTAGATAGGCCAAGTAGTCTATTTCTGACTATTGTGAATAAGAATGGATTGAGGTTGATTATTCTCCTGTCTTTCACCAATTTCAACAAGAAATGTTCTGGCTGCAGGTTTAGCCCATCGAGTTGCTCATTGTTGGAGAAACTGAAGGAGCTGGACTTGGTGCAGTTAGTGCTGCTGCCTGTGTTAGAGGGCTGTTGGAGGGGTCAGGTCACGAAGGAGGTGTGCAGTCCAGCAGCGAGTGATCGTCTTAATTGCTTTTCTTGTGATCACAAGACCCTGTTGCTGCATTTTGCATTAACAATGTGCAAGTGTGATACACTGATTTATTGGAGGATGCTAGGGGAGTTGCAACGACTGGGCTCAAGTTGCACTGTGGCCTGTATATAGCCACCCAGGGGGCCTTTGGAGTCACTGCTGACCCAAGTGTTCACTCAGCAGAGGGCAGGCATTTGACAGTAGGCTGGTGCAATATTCATGGAGTTAGGATCTTGAACTACTTTGTTTTTCTGTGACTGTATTTTGCTGATAACTTGTATGTGCTAAATGTTCCTTGTGCTGTGTGTAACTGTTGGCACTGTTTTGCACTTTGGCCTCAATAATGTTACATTTTGCTGTGTTCATGGGTATTCATGTATGTTGAATGACAGATTTGAACTTGAAATTAAAATGTGTGGCTACATCACAATTGGCTAATATTTTTTTAACCCATAAAGTTATAAATTGAGATAGTGCTGGATTTGCCCAATGATTTGTTGTTGAGTGACGTTGGCCATGTGCTTAAGAGCATAAGTAGGTGCTATTGCAGTTGGCCATCCATTTGGCCCATCAAATTTGCTCTGCCTTTCGATCATGGCTGATTTATTGTCCCTCTCAGCCTCATTCTCCCACCTTTCTGCCTTTGCCCTGGAACAACAGATTGTTTACCAACATCCTGAGAAGAATAGTGTAAAACATGGAAGTAACCCTCAAACGTGACTATCTTTCTAAAACGAGAAAGACTAAGCAAAGGACTGCTACGGTGCTCTTAGCTACTGAAAGGACTTGTGCCCATCCCTCAGCATTGACACCAGTGTTAGTTTTAACATTTTACTAGTATTGAAAATATACCATTGGGATTTCTGTAGAATTTTTATAATGTATTCTTTTGAATAATTAAATAATAATCCAGTGGTGATAAATTTTGTAATTCCGTCATCAGCTAATGTGAAGATGAAGAGGATATAAAGTTGCATTGTGCTAAGATGAAGTGTTAATGGTAACATGCTGGAAGTGATTTGAAATGAAATTGCAGGATTGTGTAAATTTAAAAATACTTGAGTAAAGCTTATTTGCTTAAGAATAGTTTACCTTCATATTGATAATGACATGTCATTAAATATACTCTAATAATAATGTGGATTTTGGTATGAATTGAGTAATTTTATCAAGAGGAGTGGATAGTTTTTGAGTACATTTGCTCATTTTCTGTGGCAGAGTGTAATAATCATAGAGCTATGAAGCTCAAAGAATACACATGTTAAATGTATAAATTGAGCAGTTAGATCATTTTCCCAATTTTCTTTTGGATCCAGTGCCATTATGCAGTTATGTATGTATACATAATAGTGCCATTGTTGGAAGATGCCTTGACTTTGCATAATCACCTACTATATTTTTGACAAGAGCTGATGTAAAGATCTTATTAGCATTTTACTGAACTTCAGTCAGTATAAGAAAATGTTAATAATTTAGCAGCTAAGTACCAATCAAGGAAAGAGGAGAAAGAACAAAAGGGAAATTATTTATTATGGTGCAATTTAAAAGAGATTATAACTGACTGAAGTGGTGAAGAAGCAACAGTATGTCAGTGGTGGGTATCATGGTGCTCTGGCTGATGAGTCAGTGTACTGACCTCTGAGAAAGAAGAGCTTGCATCATTAGCAGTAAGTATAAGATGCTAGAAGTAGAAATAAAAAGAAGAATCGCCATTGCCAAAATCAACTTCCAAAACGTGAAACCCATTTTTACCAACAGACACATTTCTATGACAACATGGCTTAGGCTACTAAAATGTTATATCTGGTCAATCTTGCTGTATGCTTCCGAAACATGGACTATAACACCAGAACTCCAAAGAAACTTAAAAGCAACAGAAATGTGGTTTCTTAGAAGAAAGCTGAAAATATCATATAGAGATAGGGTGACTATTGAGACAGTACTCTAACGTGCCCATACAAAAAGATCTTTAATGGGAACATTAAATAAGAGGCTAACTCCTGGGCCATGTCATCAGAAAGGGAAAAATAGAATGCCTTACATTTACAAGGCTGTATGCCTGGGAAACGCGGAAGAGGAAGGCAAAGAAGAAAATATATGGATACTGTGAAAGAACTAACAATTCTAAATGTGTGAGATATCATTGGCGCTGCAAGGGATCGTTTGATGTGGAGGGCCATGATCACCCAAGCGTGTAACGTGCAAGGCACATGAAGAAGAAGAAGAAGAAGAATAAGGTATTAATCAAAAGAAAGCTATATATTGCTGTTTCACTTGGAAGTGATACTGGAGCTTCAGTAATGCAAGAGTGGTGGAGTGGAAAACTGAAGTAATTTATTTAGTTAAGTTAAAGGTAAAATCACTAGACTTTAGTTTTCCTGTGTCTGTTAGATTTCTGTTGGGCAGCACTGAAACAGGGCAAGCCTAAGGAAAGACTTTATTTCCTCTGGAGAAAGTGACTGGCTGGATAACAGTAGTAAATATTTATTGGATTATTTTTCACATAATTTGCTATCAGTTAGCTTGCTATAGCCAGAAATTAACATTGTTATAATGGACCCAACTGCCTTTAGGATGAGAGTTGCAAGGACTCTTCTAAATTCAGCTTTCTAATCCTTGGATGTTAAACCAAAACCAGATATGTGGAAGATTTTTTTCAAATGTCATACTCCTGTAACAGAATTAACAATGTAGGACAACTACATTTGGTCGAAAAAATATTTATTAATGCTTCATGAATTTATGTGTTAGCAGAATCTTAGGGTCTGTAAACTAGGATAAAACTAATCGTAATTTGGGAAAATGTGGTTTAATAAATATGCAGATTTGCTAAAAAGTGAATCATCTTAGGCTAACTTGGTTGATTTTTTTTCCAGTGAAAGAATGAATAAAATTAATAAGTTGAGTTCCATCATGGCTGATATACTGTCTCTCCCTTTTTTTGTAATTTTTTTTTATTGAAGTTCATCATCAAACAAACATTTCTATAAGATGTATTTCAGACATTGTACCTATATATCATATAATCATATATATCACAAATCTCCACAAAGTATTTATCTGAGATACACTTAAAGAAAAGAGTGGAAAGAAAAAACAAGCAAAAGGAAAGAACTATGTACATGTAGGGAGTGATCTTTTTTTTTTACAACAGATTCATTGATTTGTGAGAATAAAATTAGGCCTATGAGGCATTATGTAGTTAAACCATTTTTCCCAGTATGAATCAAATTGTTCCAAATTGGATAAAATTCTCTTATGTTTGATTGGATTTAATAGCCCATTGACATTAAAAGAAATGAATTTTACCTTGTCCTTAGCCATCTGTATTTATCTGTCAATGTATCATTGAAATTAGAATAAAACTTAATCGATCTACTCCCTGAACAAATAAGAACCAAAAAATGCAAATAATAACAAAAATTGCAACGAACGTGTGATTCCAAGGCTGAGGTCTCTAGTAGATGACCCTGCGTTGAGCTAGAGGAAATGTCTAGCTGTGGAGGATAACCCCTCCTACTTGTGAGTTGAGGGTCCCCATTGCAGTATTCATAAAAGTCAGTGAACAAATCCATTACGCAGAAAAGATTTCCCTGTGTACCTCTCTCCCTCTCCACACGCACACGCACACATGCATTTTGGTGGGGAAAAAGGAGTAAGTGAGCGAATAAAGAATAACAACTAAGTAATATAAAATGCACATTATAATAAGTATTTCTCGAGATAGGTATATCACCGTGTACTTTTGCTTCCATTTAGCTTCTCAGCATTTTTAAAGTTAGCCAAGCCTTATGGCTCTTCTGAAGGGGGTGAGGACTGTCTTTGGGAAACTCCCAGTCTCTTCCTGATGTATTTCTCTCGGCCTCTTCCCGTCTCCTGCCTTCTCGATTCTCTCACTATTTCCCAAGCAGAGCGGGATAATTCCTCAGTCAGGCTTTTCCCTCTTTTTGACCACGCTGACAGGCAACCCTCTGGCCTTCATGTCTGTAGTCGCCTCTTCCACTGTCTGGTACAACTGCGTCCTGTTGTCATAAAACACTTGAAGTTTAGCAGGGTATGGAGTTTGAAATCCAATCTGTTTTTGCTTTAGTACCGTAGATGCCGGATTATAAGCCGCTACTTTTTTCCCACGCTTTGAACAGCTTTGAACACTGTGGCTTTTACTACGGTGCGGCTAATACATGGTTTTTTTTCATGCCGCCAAAAACATTTTGCCTCGTAACAGTAGACCAATAAAATTGATGAGTAGTTCACAGAGGTCCAATGAAATTGTACGATAAATCAAGCGCACTTTCACAATTAAATTATTGTAAATCAGTCATTTGTACTCACCCTCATCAACATGGAAAACACTCGAAGAAAAGCATTGTGCTGCCTTTATGGCAGTTATTTAGTTTATAATATTTTCGCTTAGTAATTCATTTGTTAGTATTTTCTAGTTAAAGTTAGAAGTGTTTTAACTATATTTGTTTTCTGTACTACATCCCGGGATGCTATGACGTCACATCCGGTTTCGCCGCGTCTTGTGGGAAAATACCGGTTTGCGATAAACGGAAAGGTGGGGGGGGGAGCGCATTAGACCCGAGCGAAAACGCTGCTTTTAAGTTAAAGGCGATCAATAACTTTTCCTGGTAGGCTGCAGTATATATTTTTTTACCAGTCGTTAGGAGATATTGGAATGTTGTTCGTGCACTGTTCAGTAAAAAAGTATACGCAACGTAATTTGTGTGTTACCGATACGTATGTATATTTAAAAGTAGCCGTGTTACAGGCACGGTTCGAAAAAAAGCATTTGCAATATGTATTTGTTTGTTACCATACGGATTTAATTAAAAGTTAAAAAATCCTCACGTGTAATATCTTTCTGTGTAAATATCTCATATTACAACGTGGGACACCTGCGGCTTAAAATCCGGTGCGGCTTGTACAAGTACAAAATTGATTCTAAAATTAGATCCTGCGGCTTTTAATCAGGTGCGCTCTGTAGTACGGAATCTACGGTACTCACTTTACTTTAGAGTATTCTTTGCGTTTCTGGAGGACTGCGGGGGGGGGTAATCTTGGTCAAAATATATTAATTTATCATCGAAAAACACTCTCTTCTTACCCCAGGCCCTTCATAGAATCTCTGCCTTGGTGCTGTACCGAAGGAATTTAATTATTATTGAGCATGGCTTTCTATCTTGGGTAGGTTTCGGGACTAACGCGTGGTGGGCTCTTTCGACTTCCAGCTTCATAGCCAAGGGAAGATCCAGCGCGTCCCGCAGTAACTTCCCAACAAACTGTGTCATAGACGAGCCCTCTGCTCCTTTAGGAACGTTGTAGATTCTGATATTTTTCCGCTGAATTCTTCCTTCCAGGTCAAGCAGTTTACCTTCTTGGTGATGTAATATTTTTATTGACTTACTCAGTATCCGTTCCAGGTTTTGAATGCGATCTTCCACCTTCTCAATTCAAGTCTCTGCCACCGCTATTTTTTGATTGACGCCGGCGAGCTGTGACTTAATATCACGGAGCTGCTGCTTTATATTTTTCTGGATATCTTTCAGAATTCCGAAGATATTTGCCACTTCGCCTGAGTGAGGCCCAGCGTCCGCCTCATTAGCACGCGGTCGGGTAGGAGAGCCGCTTGCTGCACTCCACTCGGACGCAGGCTCCGCAGTGTCGCTTTTTAAATTTCCATTCCTTTTCCCCATTCTTGCCCCTCTTTTCAGTTCAAATATTTTTCGAAAAATATTATATTTGGTGGGATAACGGGGCTTAATACACATTTTTCCGGAGGAGCTAGTGACTTAAGCTGCCATTCTCGACGATGACGTCACCGGAACCCTATGCTGTCTCTCTCAACCCCATCCTCCTCCATAATCTTCGATGCTCTTATTAACCACAAACCTAATAACCTCCACTTTAAGTATATACGGTGACTTGGCCTGCACAGCTAACTGTGGCAGTGAATTCCACAGATTCACGCTTATAAACACCTTTACTTTTGAAAGTCCTGCAGGGGAAGGAATAAAGATAAAAGAAGATAAAGATTTAGCTTTATTTGTCATATGTACATTGCAACATACAGTGAAATTCATCATCTCCATCAAATACGTCTGAATATATGCTAAAGGTTTCCAGTACCAACAAAACATATTCACAGCTTACTAACCCTAACCCATACATCATTGGAATGTGAGAGGAAATGGAGCGTCTGGAGGAAACCTATGTCAAGGGCAGAACACACAAACTCCTTACAGTCACCGTAATAGTGTAACATGAACAACTACACTACTGTTCACACATCATCTTGCCCCAAACCACCTTTTTCTCCACCATTTTGTGATGTGAGTTTCTGTAATATGAGGTTTTTTTGGAGTTCGACTGTTGTATTATGGCAAAACATCCTGAATGTGCTTCAGACAAACAGACATACTTTATTGTTCCCGGGGGAAATTGGGTTTCATTACAGCTGCACCAAGAATAGTGAAGAAATGTAGCAATATAAAATCATAAGTAATTAAATAATAATAAGTTAATCATGCCAAGTGGAAATAAGTCCAGGACCAGCCTATTGGCTCAGGGTGTCTGACACAGGAGTTGTAAAGTTTGATGGCCACAGGCAGGAATGACTTCCTATGCTGCTCAGTGTTACATCTCGGTGGAATGAGTCTCTGGTTGAATGTACTCCTGTGCCTAACCAGTACGTTATGGAGTGGATGGGAGTCATTGTCCAAGATGGCATGCAACTTGGACAGCATCCTTTTTTCAGACACCACTGTCAGAGAGTGGTGGTGTCTTTTCATACACCATCAGTGATGTTCCCCCTCCCCCGGCCCAGTTGTGTTCCTATCTTAATTGGATGTGCTTAAACACATGGAGTATGAAAATGCAGTTAGAATCTGCCATAAATCATTTGCAATGTGTTTAAATTCCAGTATTTAGAATTTCAAGTGTTACACTTATTTCCTCTTAGCACTTCCTAATCCACCTTGGCACTCTGTTCTGTTTTCTGCCACCTCTTAGAATTTTGCCACTGCTTCTGTGCTGTTGAAATGTTAACCTGACAGTTTTCCTTTGACAGCCTTGGGGAAAAATCAAGTCATTATATCTTTATCCTCTGTTGTGATCTTTGAGTCCTTGCCACTTGGTAGAACCAAACTGTTCACAACATTTCAGCACTGTGTTCTGAACCCAAAGAGATTTGCTCATTAAGCTTGGTTCTTGTCTTAGAGCATCAGCTACTGAACCCCTCATTCATTTGGTGCCTCCATACAATCAACATGTCAGCTTTTTATTTTCCCTGTCCATAATATTGAGTTCCTCCATACTCTGCTGATTGGTTATGCCCTGCAGTATTCTCCTGTTATCTTGGGCTAAGCCATTTTCACTAGCTCTTAGAGTTGTTCAGTTTTAAACTTCTTATCTGCACATTTACTTTTCTCCATAACTTTATTACATATTCCTCTATGGATTTCTCCAGTGAAGCAAATTTCTATCTTCCCAACTCTCCTCTCCCTATACATCACCTCCTCTCTGAAGTCCTTCTGCCTCCCTCACCTTTTAAGAGCAACACACACTAAATGCTGGAGGAACTTTTAAAAATTAACACCCTATTTTCATCTTTGAACAGGGTCAGCTTTTTTCAAACGTATGTGCACATTGATGGTTGTCAAGATTGTTGCATTTTAAATGCTGACTGTAGTCAGTCATACTGAAATGCTGTAGTCCTCTCCTAGGTGCAAAGTCACTACTCAGCAGGAAAAATGTAGTGATGCTACATGACATGAACGGCGGTAGGAATGGTGTGTTTTTGATGATATGTGGTGGTTAGCTTATTCCAAACATAGTATAGTCTGATGGCCAAAAAGCTCAAATTTGGTTTCCTCAGACTGAACCTTCTCCCAGCTGACTTCAGAGGCTGTCACATGTCTTCTGGCAAACTCTAGCCACGATTTCATGTATTTTTTTTCAACAGTGTCTTTCTCTTTGCCACTTATCCATAAAGCTGTGACTGGTGAAGCACCTGGGCAACAGGTGTATGTGTAGTCACTCCCATCTCAGCCACTGAGACTTGTAACTCCTCCAGAGTTGTCATAAGTCTCTTAGTGGCCTCTCTCAATAGTCCCCTTCTTACAGGGTCACAAGGTTTTTGAGGACAACCTTCTCCAGGCAGACTTACAGCTGTGCTGCCATGTTCTTTCCACTTCTTGATTGACTAAGCTGTACTCCAAGGGATATTCAGTGACTTGGAAATTTTCTTGGATCCTTCTCCTGACTTGTGCTTTTTAATAACCTTTTTTGTTGAGTTCCTGGAGGGTTCTTTTGTCTCCATGGTGTAGATTTTGCCAAGATACCGTTGTTGGGCCTTCCAGAAACAGGTGTATTTTTAACTACAATCAATTGAAGCACCATGACTATACACTAGTGATCACCATTTAACTGGTTACATGACTTCTACAACCAATTGGCTTCACCAGCGATGATTTGGTGCTTCACATTAAAGGGGGTTAATACTTATGCAATCAATTATTGTTTTATTTTTGTAATTAACAGACACTTTGTGGTCTGTTTTCACTTCGATAGGGATCTGTTCTGGGTCCCCTGCTCTTTGTGATTTTTATAAATGACCTAGATGAGGAAGTAGAAGGGTGGGTTAGTAAGTTTGCTGATGACACAAAAGTTGGGCATGGTGTGGATAGTCTGGAGGGTTGTCTGAGGTTACAATGCGACGTAGATAGGATGCAGAACTGCGCTAAAAAGTGGCAGATGAAGTTCAACCCAGATATGTGTGAAGTGGTTCATTTTGGTAGGTCAAATTTGAAGACAGAATATAATAGTGGTAAGACTCCTGGCAGTGTGGAGGATCTGTGAGATCTTGGGGTGTGTGTCCATAGGACACTCAAGGTTGCTGCCCAGGTTGACGGTGTTATTAAGAAGGTGTATGGTGTGTTAGCTTTCCTCAACCATAGGACTGAGTTCAAGAGCTGTGAGATAATGTTACAGTTATAGAAGACCTTAGTTAGACCCCACTTGGAGTACTGTGTTCAGTTCTGGACAGCTCACTACAGGAAGGATGTGGATACTATAGAGAGAGTGCAGAGGAGATTTACAAGGATGTTGCCTGGAATGGAGAGTATGCCTTATGAGAATATGTTGAATGAACTTGGCCTTTTCTCCTTGGAGTTATGGAGGATGAGAGGCATTGATCGTGTGGATAGCCAGAGGCTTTTTCCCGGGGCTGAAATGACTAACACAAGGGGGCATAGTTTTAAGATGCTTGGAAGTAGGTACAAGGGGGATGTCAGATGCAAGTTTTTTTTACATGGAGAGTGGTGGGTGCATGAAATGCACTGCCATCGACGGTGGTAGAGGCGTATACAAAAGGGTCTTTTAAGAGATTCTTAGATAGGTACATGGAGCTTAGAAAAATAGAAGGCTAGGCACTAGGGAAATTTTAGACAGTTTCTAGAGTAGGTTATGTGGTCAGCATAGCATTGTGGGCTGAAGGGCCTGTAATGTGCTGTAGATTTCTATGTTCTATGACATGAAAGAGTTATTTTCTATTGATATGTCAAAAAAGCCAAATTAAATCCACTCTGATTCAATGTTGTAAACATTGGGGGGATGGTTAATGCTTTTTATAGGCATTGTATGTGAACCCTTGTTTTTAATAACAGGTAGAACCTTTTAGCAACAATAATCTCCACCAAGTTGTATCAAGACATTTTACAAGGGAATGTCAGGGTAGTGGTCTGTCGCCCGAAGCTTAATAGAAGTTGGACGATGCACCAAGACAATGATCCGAAACACAAGAGTAAATCAATAACAGAATGGTCTAAAAAGAAGAACATTTGTGACTTGGAATGACCAAGTCAGAGTCCGGACCTTAACCCAATTGAGATGCTGTGACATGCCTTGGAGAGAGCTGTTCATGCAAGGTATCCCAGAAATATTGTTGAACTAAAACAGTTATGTGTGGCAGAATGGTCTAAAATTCCTCCTTGCCATTACGCGTCTGATCAGCAGCTATAGGAGATAGTTGGAGGGGGTTATTGATGCCAAAAGAGATTCTACCAGTTATTAAATACAAAGGTTAAAATACTTTTTCCAGTCTGGACTGTGAATGATTAAACAATGTATTCAATAAAGACATGAAAATACAATCCTTTGTGTGTTATTAGTGTAGGCAGATTGTGTTTGTCTACTATTGTGACCTGGATGAAGACCAGACCACATTTTATGAATAGTTAATGCAGAAAACCAGGTAATTGCAGAGGGTTCAAACTTTTTCTTCAAATGTATAACTCAGCAACATAACATACAAAGTAATATTGTCACAAGTAAACTAACAAATACACGATGCAAGTTATAAGTTAACACTATATTACGCTTCAAATGTGATGAGACCTGCGTCATACCAGGGAGTTCATTTGTCTTGTGGCTGACAAAGAAGCTGTTTTCTATCTTAACAGTTCTTGTCCTAATGATGCAGTACCTCCTGCCTGCTGGTAGATCAAAGAGATTGTTGGATGGATGGGAGGGATCACTGATAATGCTAAGGACTCTGCGTATGCTGTGCTTCTGATAATGGGTGGAAGAGATACCTCAATGTTCCTCTTAGTAGTCTTCGCATTCATTTGTAGAGACTTGTGGTCAGATACTTTGCAATTCCTGTACCAGACAGTGATGCTACGGTCAGGACACTCTTGATGCTCCTGTAAAAACTGGTTAAACTTGTGGGGGGGGGGGGGGGGTGTTGCCTTACTCATCTCAATCACATCATGGTTACTGACTAAAGAAAAACCCACACCACTCACATTCTTCTCCACATCAGTGACATGGTAATGGTGCTGTAAGCTGTTTCAAACTCCTGGGGGTGCACATCTCATGGTCCCAGAACACATACTCCACAATCAAGAAAACTCACCAATGCCTGTACTTTCTGAGGAAGCTGAATAGAGCTAGATTATGCACATCAATACTCATGACAGTCTACAGATGTGCAATTGAGTGCATCCCAACATGCCTCATCACTGTGCCATACACAAGCTGCACTGCGGCAGGCAGCAGGATCTACAACGAGTAGATAAACCTGTCAAGTATTTCACTAGCACCAGCCTACCCAGCAACAAGGACATATATATATGTGTGTGTGTAATGTATATTTGTGTACATTATATATATGTATAAAAATGTGTGTGTATATAGAGAGAAAGAAAAGTATCATGAAGGATGGGGATCCCACCCTGCTTATAGACTGTTTGTCCCACCCCCATCCGGCAAGAGGCTTATGCAGTGTCCACGGCAGGATCATCAGGCTCAAAAATGAATACTTGCCCCACAAGCCTTGGGATCAACACCCCCACTCATTAAACCACCCTCAATACCCTACATTCCCCATGCACTCCACTTTACAGTTACTTGTTCATTGTGTTTTATAGGATTGCTTTTATATTTATATCTATTATTTTGTTTTGCTTATTGTGTTTTTATTTATGCTGCACCGGATTTTCAATCACTTTGTTCTCTTTTACACTCATGTGCTGAATCAACAAATACAGCAATTAACAATCTTGACCCTTGGATACTTGAACAGATGTGAGAGACTTGCAAGTATATTGCCATGACTGAAAAATTGGGTTGATTTTCAGAACAAAAGGGGGACAGTTTAATTGATATGTACAAAATTAAGAGATTGGGTGAGCAGAAAAGACTGGTTTCTTCGAGCAAAGAGGTTATTTAAGTTTCATTTATTATCAAAGAGTTTATAAATTATAATAAATTATACAACCTTGAGATTTGATTGCTCATAGGTAGCTGCAAAGCAAGAAACACAAAAGAACCCAATTAAAGAAAAAAATGCAAATAAAAATAAAAGACTAACACTATGCGCAAGAGGAAAAAAAACATGCAAACTATTAAAACGAACATAAGCATTCTGAACCTAAATGGAGTCCTCAGATCTGAATCCCAGAGTAGGCCCAAAGCAGTCTTTGTAGTCTTAGTGCCATGGAGACAACCTTCGCGGAGAATGAGAGAAATCGGCTATGTCCCAACTGACACCTTGTCTTTACAGTCTATCTGGGCTGTCTTTTAAATTGACCCAACAACAGAACAGCAAAAGGCTCCGTGCCCTGGAGAGAGGAGTGATCGTTGCAGAGAGTAAGTGAAATTGGCTCTCGCCTCCGATCTGGGCTGGCGTTTAAATGGTCTAAGCAGCGCACTAGGACCTAGGCATTGCCGCTTGAAATGCAGATTTTACCGCCCAGCCTGAAGCTGCTCTCAAGCTCTTAAAATTAGTTTGATGCCCAGACCAATCCAACCTTGCAACCAGGCCAGTTGAACAAGCATGGGAGGTTCGCCCAGAATTCTGCAACACACCATCTCGGCTCATACCGCAAACTCACCTCGCCGTTGTTCGTCCCTTCAGTGTTAGTATCGATAATTTAACACAATTCCTTCAGAAAAGCTATTTTTAGTGATGTTTTTTGTCAGATTTCTTATCTTTTATCTTAACCGGATGTAAGGGAGATAATAAGGGAGTTTGGGAAAGAGTTGAGGGTCTTTGTTTATTCATCCACAGAAGAGTTCTGTTCTGGAAATTACGGCTTTATAAGTATGGCAAAAGCAGAAATGTTCACCCCATTGAAAAGGTGTCTGGATGAAGAGCTGTAACCTAAAGATTATAAATGAGGCTAAGGAAATGGAAAAAAAGGTTGTTCGTTTTTCTGTCTTTTCTATCTTGGTAGGGTATTTGATGTGCCTTAAGAGTGCAAAATGCTAGCAGATAGTTGGATGTCACCAGGCTTTGCCTGCAGTGAAGTACTTGAGGCAGTGTTCTATTGGGAACCAAAGAATTTGCCTCAGTACAGGGGAAGAATAAAGGTTTGCTTCATTGATAGAGTGAATCAGGCCTGAAGGAGTGTAATAGCTAAAATAATGCACTTGTAATGCTACTGTGACATGGTAATTTCCTTTGGGATCGATAAAGTGTCTCTCTCTCTCCTCTCTCCCCCCGGAGGTGCTTGAGAATCAGAGCTGGTATGGTCACTATTGAGAATAGTTAGAGAACAGAAGCCAGCAGCGAATATGTATTTGCCTTGGGAATCTTGGATTGACCTTTGTAATGTCCCTGTCATCTGTCAAATTCAGGCAAAAGATTTATGTATTTTCCTGATCTTAAACATTTGTCATGTATCTGACTACAAGTAAGTCCATAGCAATTATTTTTGAAATGCTTGGGATTTCTTCTCCATTTGAGACCAAGCAAATTTAAGCAGATCAAATTCAAGATACCCTAGGAATCTGATTTCAAAGCAAATTTGGTTTTGGTTGTACTAGACTGACTTAATTTTCACTATGACTACTGGGGGAAAGAAAAAGACCAGGCTTACTTTCAGAAATATTTGAAAATCTTTCCACCTTTTACCTCAGTCAAAGCTGAAGGTTAGGAGATTGTTTGTCCATGTCATTAAGTACCATATTGTAGAATATGTAGAATTGTGTCTGGGTGTACGCCATTATACTTCACCTTATCATTCATGTTACTTGTTTTGTCATGATATTTATCTCAGTTTTGTCTAAGGCCTAGTATGGAAGTGAACCTAAGTGGATCTGTGTTTCATTTATTCTATAATGTTTAAAATTTGTATCTGGTTACCATCATGTTAGATGTATGATGTTTTTAATACAACTCCATTTCAATACAGGCATTGCATTTGATGTCTATAACAACAATATTTAAAGCTCAGTATAATTTTATGGTTTAGAAATATAGTTTAACAGACTAGTTACAAAAATTTGTGTAGAAACAGTACGATCAATTATATCCTTTAAAAATGATTGTGGTTATTGCTGTTGTCCAGGTAACCTAACCAAAATGTGTTACTGCATGAAGTGCATTACTGCCTTGGGTATTTGCCAATGTTTTAAGTAATCAATGTAATTCCAATCTGTACAAATAGTGTGAAGCTTGGTGCTGAAAGTGCTCATTTGCTAGTTTTGTTTTTCTTTCTTGTTGTGTTCTGCAATTCAGTTGAACTGCTTGACAAGACTTGCTAAAACTTGATGTATAACTTGCTAAAAAAGGTTATTATACGGCATATGCTGAGGATGAATTTCTGTATATTAAGCTGCTTATTTGGAGGCCAATTTTACTTTCAGCTTTGAAAAATTAAATTTATTAGTGATGGTTGATTTTGCATTATTTTGAAGATTGATATTTTAAACCTAGAAGGTTTAAGGAGAATTGCAATGAATTTGGAATGAATCAGCAGACTTTCACTAGTAAGTATAGCAATGTGAGAAGTTGAAATTTTAATGTGAAGTTTGAGTTTTAAAAAGTACTGTGCTTAAAGCAGATTCAAGCATTCAAATTGATCAACTACATTGGTGTCAAAGCTTATTCCCAGAGCAGGGCTGTATAGAACTAGAGGGCACCAAAATAAAAGAGAAATTTGAAAGAGGTCTGATAAGGGGCAACACACACAAAATGCTGGAGGAAATCAGCAAGCCAAGCAGCAGCTATGGAAAAGAGTACAGTTGACGTTTTGGGCCGAGACCCTTCGGCAGGACTGGGGAAAAAAAAGGCTGAAGAGTAGATTTAAAAGGTGTGGGGAGGGGAGAGTGAAACACAAAGTGACAGGTGAATTCTGAGAGGGAAGGGATGAAGTAACGAGCTGAAGTAAAACAGGGCTGGAAAAGGGGGAGTCTGATAGAAGAGGACAGAAGGCCATGGAAGGAAGAAAAGGAGGTAGCAGCATCAGCGGGGGGCAGTGGGTAGGCGATAAGGAGAGAGAGGGAAAAGGGGATGGGGAATTGTGAAGGGGGGCATTACCTGAAGTTTTAGAAATCGATGTTCATGCCATCAGGTTGCAGGCTACCCAAAACAAATATAAGGTTTTGTTCCTCCAACCTGAGTGTGGCCTCATCGCAACAGTAGGGGAGGCCATGGATAGACATATTGAAATGAGAATGGGAACTGGAATTAAAACGGGTAGCCACTGGGAGATCCCACTTTTTTGGTGGGTGGAGCATAGGTGCTTGGTGTAGTGGTCTCCCAATCTACATAGGGTCTCAGCGGGAGCACCGGACACAGTACAGTAGGCCCTCCCTATCTGTGGGGGATTGGTTCTGGGACCCCTCACAGATACCAAAAAAACGCAGATGCTTAAGTCCCTTATTTAACCTGTCTCAATGCTGGTGGACTTTAGGACCCGGAGGAGCTTAAACTTGCTGCCTGTGGCTGCTGCTGAATCTGCAGTGTTTCTGTTCCATTGATGGAAAACAACCACAGTTGAAAATAGAGTGGAAATAATAATGATCGGAAAGAGGTGAAATGCCATAAGTCATTGGAAAAGCATCAGGCTACAGTTGGTCAACGATTGGAACAATTTTATAGGATAAAGTGAGAATGATGGAGCATGTGAAAGGCCCTGCCCCAATGAAAGCTACAATTATTACTAAGCAATGCAGTGGTTTAATTATTGAAATACATACGTTTCTTAAGTGTTTTTATATGCATAGAAATGTAAAATATATACTGTATACTAAGGCAAACATTTGACTGACGCTAAATAATACTGGAAGTACCTGTTCTGACTTAAAGACTACCTGTACTTTAAATCATTTCTCGATTATGTTTAGTACCCAATACAATGTAGATGCTATGTAAATAGTTGTTATACTATATTGTTTAGGGAATAAGGACAAGAAAAAGAAGTCTGTACATGCTCAAACAACGAGTACTGGAGAGAGAGCTTCTGGGTTTTCCCGATCTGTGGTTGGTTGAATCCGTACATGTGGAACTGCATAAGGAGGGCCAACTGTATATGACTCTTAACAGACTCACAGCTGAAGTATCACCTCGCTTGGAAGGACTGTTTAGGGCCCTGAAAAGTAGTGAGGGGGGAAGCACGGGTGGGGGGGGGGGGGGGGGGGAAGATGTGCTTGGTGGTGGGATCTCATTGGAGATGGCAGGAGTTGCAAAGAATTATGCGCTGGACACAGAAGCTGGTGGGGTGGTAGGTGAGGAAATGTACTGTATCATATACTGGTCTTGTACTGTGTCTGGTGCACCTGGTGTGGCCTCCTGTGTATTGGTGAGGCCCAATGTAGGTTTGAGAGACTGCTTCGCTGAGCACCCACGTTCCGTCCGCCAGAAAAAGCAGGACTCCCGGTGGCCACCCATTTTAATTCCACTTCCCATTCTGATTCCAATCCATGGCTTCCACTATTGTCATAATGGGGCCACTCTCAGGTTGGAGGAACAGCACCTTGTATTCCTTCTGGGTAGCCTCCAACTTGATGGCATGAAGATCGATTTCTCGAACTTCCAGGAATGCCCCATCCATTCTCCATTCTTTTTTTCCCCTCTCACCTTCTCACCTTATCTCAATAGACAATAGGTGCAGAAGTAGACCATTTGGCCCTTCGAACCTGCACCGCCATTTTGAGATCATGGCTGATCAATTCCTATCAATACCCGGTTCCTGCCTTGTCCCCATATCCCTTGATTCCCCTATCCATAAGATACCTATCTAGCTCCTCCTTGAAAGCATCCAGAGAATTGGCCTCCACTACCTTCCGAGGCAGTGCATTCCAGACCCCCACAACTCTCTGGGAGAAGAAGTTTTTCCTTAACTCTGTCCTAAATGACCTACCCCTTATTCTCAAACCATGCCCTCTGGTACTGGACTCTCCCAGCATCTGGAACATATTTCCTGCCTCTATCTTGTCCAATCCCTTAATAATCTTATATGTTTCAATCAGATCCCCTCTCAATCTCCTTAATTCCAGCGTGTACAAGCCCAGTCTCTCTAACTTCTCTGTGTAAGACAGTCCAGACATCCCAGGAATTAACCTCGTGAATCTACGCTGCATTTCCTCTATAGCCAGGATGTCCTTCCTTAACCCTGGAGACCAAAACTGTACACAATACTCCAGGTGTGGTCTCACCAGGGCTCTGTACAAATGCAAGAGGATTTCCTTGCTCTTGTACTCAATTCCCTTTGTAATAAAGGCCAACATTCCATTAGCCTGCTCATCGCTTCCCTCTGGTGCTCTTCCCCCCCCCCCCCCTTTTTCTTTCTCCCATGGCCTATGTCTCTTTCACCAATAAATTTCCTGTCTCTTTACTTAAGCTCTCCCCTTACAGGTTTCACCTGTCACCTTGTGTTTCTCTTCCCCTCCTCCACCTTTTAAATCTACTCCTCGGCTTTTTTTCTCCAGTCCTGCCGAAGGGTCTCAGCCCAAAACATCAGCTGTATTCTTTTTCCATAGATGCTGCCTGCCCCGCTGAGTTCCTCTCACATTTTGTGTGTGTTGCTTGGATTTCCAGTATCTGCAGATTTTCCCTTGTTTCTTTTGAGGGGCAAGTTTTTCTTACAGAAGATGGTGAATACTGGAACAGGTTTCCAGAGGTTTTGTTGGAGGCAACTGCAATTACAATGCATAAAAAGTAATTGGATAGGAAAGACGGGACTAATGCAGGCAAATGTGATTAGCATATATAGGCATCATGATTGGCATGTACAAGGAGGGGCAAAATAACTTGTTTCTGTGCTGTACATTTTTAAGATTAATTTGCTTGCAGATCTTTAATGAGGTTGCAGACATTAAAACATTTGAGGGTAAAGATTCTAGTTACTATGTTTTGAAAGGTTACTATAGATGGACTATCATAGAAACTTGCTACTTGGAGGATAGCTTAACAAAAAATTAACTTATATCATTTTTACCGTTTTCTAATCTGATTACTCTGTGCAATTAAGATTTTAAAATTATGTATGATAACAAAACATAAAGGCCTCGGCCCAAAATGTCGTCTGTTTATTCCTTTCCATAGATGCTTCCTGACCTGCTGAGATCCCCCAGCATTTTGTGTGTCTAGCACCTGCAGAATCTTGTTTTGTAATTAAACCCTTTTTCAGCTCTTAGTGCAAGCTCTACTGAATTATCACTCTTAAATGTACCAAGGCATTTGTTAAAAGCATTTGTATATTACATTTTAAAGCCACGTCTGATTTTATTGGTGTATGCCAGTTATGTTGGCAATATGCCGTGTAATCTTAGGAGGATTATGAATGCAAGTAATATGGAAATGGTTATTATGTTGTATGTAGATAGCGCTGAAATCATAAATTTGTGTACTTTACAGGTGTGTATTATGTTAAGGCTGTAAAAGGCAGTGGAGATGCCTCATTTTCGAATCTTGTGAGCAATTGTGGGCCCCTTAGCTAAGATGTATTGACATTGGAGAGAGTTCAAAGAGGTTCATGAAAATGATTCTGGGGTTGAATAGTTTATCGTATGAGGAGTGGTTGATGGCTCTTGGACTGTACTCGTTGGAATTCAGAGAATGAGGGGGTGACCTCGTTGAAATTTGAAAGGTCTGGAGAGAATGTTTCCTTTTATGGAGGATTCTAAGACCAGAAGACACAGCCTCAGAATAGAGGGACATCAATTTAGAATGGAGATGAGGATTTCCTTAAGCCAGAGAGTGGTGAATCTGTAGAATACTTTGCTATAGGCAGCTGTGAAGGCCAAATCTTTGTGTATATTTAAGGCAGAGGTTGGTAAATTTTCAATTGGTCAGGGCATGAAGGGATACAAGATTGGGGCTGAGAGGGAAATGGATCAGCCATGACGAAATGACAGAGCAGACTCGATGGACCAAATGGCCTAATTCTGCTGCTGTATCTTGTGGTATTATGACTTAGTTTACTGAGTTCACTGAGTTTAGTTTTGCATTAACAGAATAGATGTAACCATATTGTTATCTAATGCTCTTTTCTTTAGCTCCTTACAACCTGTGCTTCAGGCCTTTGGAGATTTAAAGCCAAAAATAACTAATCATCAATACAATTTTCATACCTACATTAATTTGTTGTCAATGTTGATAAACCTGTGTAAGTAAGCACTTTAGCTGGCTACAGTCATAATTATATAATAAGATAGCAGGTCTATGGCCCACTATGTTGTTCAATTCTATTGGAATGCTGGGGTGACGATGAGTTCCCATTTTATTTCTCCATTCCACTTCTACTCTGACTTATTGACGTAACAGTAACCTCCTTCAGTGTTACAATGAAGATCTGCTTGAGCATGTCTTCACGCTTGCATGTTGCAACTCCTACATTTCTTGTGTCAGTGTTCTCTCTTTAACTGCTCCCTAGCCACTCATTGACCAGATAAACTTGTTTATAGCAATATCATCCCAGATTTTCCTTATTAGGGGGCATCTTCCCCACCTCCCTAATCCTTAGCAGTTTAATTAATGAGCTTTGACTATCTCCTAACCACTTCTGACGCAGGGTCTTGAACCAGAAAAGTTAGCTGTGTTTCTCTTCTCACAGAAGTAGCATAATCTAGAGAGTACTTTGAGCATTTTCTGCTTTTTGTTTAAATTTATAGTTTCTGCAGGGTTTTAAATTTTTAATGTAAAATTAAAATTATTTTAAAGATTTAAGTTTTCCATGATAAAACCACTTACGTTCTTATCTCCCTGCCTCTCTTACTACTTTCCATCTCCCCATCTCTTTTTGGAGGTGTTTGCAGGTGGCTCAGAAATTAAGTACAAAAGAACATCAAAATATTATGGAGCGTAAAATAGAAAAGTGAAAACACATAATTTGAGTCAATTATAATAGAAAATTATTTTAAGGTTTTAAAAATTCCTTCTATCTAATCGTTACCTCATGAATAATTTCATACTATTAGAAATATTAGAAAGTAAAATTTAAAATTCATATTTTTCATCAGATTTAAGAGTTTATATTTTAAATGTTGCAGTATTTTATAAGATAGCCTCAAGTCAATTTTCAGCGAATCAGAAACCAGAATGATTGGTTTGAAACCAGGTCATTTAGAGTCAGTGGAACTCTGTGTAAGATGGTGTATTATTAGAACATAGAACAGTACAGCACAGAACAGGCCCTTCAGCCCACAATGTTGTGCCAGCCCTATAACGTATTCTAAGATTGGTCTAACCCCTCCCACATAACCCCTCATTTTTCATTCATTCCTTTGCCAAATGTTGCCCCAGATATCATTGCCTTTGGCCTCTTGTGTCTCATCTTTATTGGATAGGTCACTGGGGAAGGCAGCCTGCCTCACAGAGAAATGTTGGGCAGCCTTAGCTTCTATCTACTGGGGTCTGAGTCAGTGAGCGAGGAATTGTGACTGAAGGCTGGCAGAGGCTGTGGGGAACCTGACAGGATAGAAACAGTGTGTTCAGAAGCAGGGGCAGCTGTTTCAAAATAAGGTGTCGTCCATTGAAGACGAAGCTGAGGTAAAATGTTTACTCCCAGAAGAGGGTGTATGTGATAAGTGAAAGTCAGAGTCACACACCTTGGAAACAGGCCCTTTGGCCCAACTGCTCCATGCTGACCAAGATTTCAATCTAAGCCAGTCCCATTTGCCTGTGCTTGGTCCGTATCCCTCTAAATCTCAGACCTGTCCAAGTACTTTGTAAAGGTCATCACTGATTCTGCCTCAACCACTTTATCGGGCAGATAGTTCAACGTAGAGGCCTAATATGATAAGATGGGCTCTTGATCTCACAATTTACCTTGTTGTGGCTGTTAGACTTTATTGTCTTCCTGTACTGCATTTTCCCTGTAACTGCAACACTGTGTTTCTGTTTCTGTGTTACTGTGTTTCACTTCCCCTATTTCAATGTACTGATGCGATGAATTGCTCTGGACAGCATGCAAAACAAAGTTTCTCACTGCTTCTCAGTTGCTGTGACAATAATAAGACCAGATGACCATGCAACAAGCGGGTAGAGTAAGGCCATTCAGCTCATCAAATCTCCACAGCCATTCCATCATGGCTGATCTATTATCCCTTTTAACCCCATTCTCCTGTCGTCTTTTGATACCCTTAGTAATCAATGAACTTATCAACTTCTTCTTTAAGTATACTGTGTGACTTGGCCTGCGCAGTCTGTGGCAATGAATTCCACAGATTCACCACCCTCTGGCTAAAGAGCTTCCTCCTCATCTCTGTTCTAAAAGGAAGTCTCTATTCTGAAGCGGTCCTGGACTGCCCCACTATAGGAAACATACTCTCCACAAGCACTCCTTTCAATATCTGCTAGCTTTTAGTGAGATTCCACCCCATTCTTCTAAACTTGAGTGAGTAGAGGCCCAGAGCCATCAAAAAGTCCTCATACGTTGACCTTATCATTCCAGTGAACCTCCTCTGGACCCTATCCAATACTAGAACATCGTTTCTTAGACAAGGGGCCAAAAACTACTTAACAATACGCCAAGTGCAGTCTGACCAATGCCTTATAAAGCCTCAAGATCACATCCTTGCCTTTACATTCTAGTCTTCTTGAAATGAATGCTAACATTGCATTTGCCTTGCTCACCAGTGACTCAACCTGCAAGTTGCTGGAGCAGGTGGAGGGTGGGGAATGGAAAGGGTTGATGCTTTTGCTGCTGCTTATGTGCGGGAGGGGGAGGGTGGGCTTTGGGATTCTGCCATTTCTGTCATTCATTCTTAGGTTTTGTGGATGTATGCAAAGAGTACAGATTACAAGTTGTATACTGTATACAGTCTCTGATATTAAAATAAACCATTGAAGCTAACCTTTAGGGAATCTTCTGTGAGGAATCCCAAGTCCCTTTGCATCTCAGATTTTTGAATTTTCTCCCCATATAGAAAATGGTCTGTGCCTTTATTCCTTCTATCGAAGTGCATGACCATACACTTCTCCACACTATATTTCATCTTGTGTTGGCGCATGGCCAAGTGGATAAGGCGTCGGTCTAGTGATCTGAAGGTCGCTAGTTTGATCCTTGGTCGAGGCTGCGTGTGTGTCCTTGAGCAAGGCACTTAACTGCACATTGCTCTGCAACAACACCCGTGCCAAGCTGTATGGGTGTTTATGCCCTTCCCTTGGACAACATCGGTGGCGTGGAGAGGGGAGACTTGCAGCTTGGGCAACTGCCGGTCTTCCATAAAATAAACTTTGCCCAGGCTTGCGCCCTGGAAACTTTACAAGGCGCAAATCCATGGTCTATCAAGACAAACGGAGGCCTACTACATAGTTCATCTTCCACATCTTTGCCTGTTCTTCCATTCAGTCCCTCTGCAGATTTTGTTTCCTCAAAACTACCTTCCTTTCCACCTATCTTCATATCGTTTGCATACTTGCCCACCAAACCATCAATTCTGTCATCCAAATCATTGACGTATAACATGAAAAGAAACAGTCCCAACACTGACCCCCATGGAACACCACTAGTCACCAGCAGCCAACTGGAAAAGAGCCCCTCCCCCATTCCCACTCTTTGCCTCCTGGCAGTCAGACAATCCTCTGTCCACATACCATACATACCTATCCTTCCTGTAATTCCACGGGCTCCCATCCTGCCAAGCAGTGTCGTGTGTGGCACCCTGTCAAAGGCCATCCGAAAATCCAAGCAAACACCATCCACTGGTTCTCCCCCATCCATCCTGCCTGCCACCCCCTCAAAGAACTCCAACAAATCCATCAGGCAAAAATCTTGTTAAGGAAACCATCCTGATTTTGGCCCATTCCATGATGTGCCCCCAAGTATCCTAAAACCACATCTTTAATAATAGATTCTAACATCTTTCCAACCACTGAATTCAGACTAACTTACCTATAATTTCCTTCCTTCAGCCTCCCTCCTTCCCAAAGAGTGGAGCAACACCCGCAATCCTCCAGTCCTCCGGAAGCACCCCAGAACACAGTGATTCCTGAAAGATCATTACCAATGTCTCTACAATCTCTTCAGCTATCTCACCCAGAACCCTGGGATGCAGTCCACCTAGTCCAGGCAATCCATCCACCTTCAGCTCCTCAAGCATCTTCTCCTCTGTAATAGCAACTACACTCGTGCCCCTGACATTCTTGAATCCCCAGCACACTGCTAGTGTCCTCCATGGTGAAGACCAACACAAAATACCCACTATGTTCCTACATCACTTCTCCCTCCCCCATCACCAAAACTGTCCAGCATCATTTTCCAGTGGTCCAACATCCACTCTCATCTCTCTCCTACTCCCCATATATCTGGAAAAAGCTTTTACATTATTGGATAGCTTACCTTCATATTTCATCTTTTCTCTCCCTATGGCTTCCCTATTTGCCTTCTATTGGTTTCCAAAAACTTCCCAATCCTCCCAACATCCCACTAATCCTTGATGTATTATATGCCCTCTCTTTGCTTTTAGCCACAGTTGTGTCATCCTCCCCTTAAAATACTAATTTTTGTTATTGAATTACAGTGAAAACTTTTGAATGCCAGCACATCAGTACATTAAGGTAGTACAAGAGAAAAACTGACATTATGCAGAATAAAGTATTGAGAGTTACTGAGAAAGTGCAGGCAGATGAGAAGAAAGTGCAAAGTCATGGCAATTTAGATCGAGGTCAAAGGTCCATCTTTCTGTGCAACTGTTCTTTCACAGTGGAATTGAAGCTGCCCTTGAGCATGGTGGTACATGCTGTCAGGCTTTTGTTTCTTATCTCTGATGGGAGGTGGTGTGGGAGGAGGCTGGCTTTCATGATGAGTTGAGGTATGTCCACAGCTCTTTGCAGTTCCATATGTGTGCTTGTACATATACTCAAAGAAACAGAAAAGATAAAAAGACTTCATCCTTTCATCTGTAGGAACCCAGGTTTGTTAAGTGATGTGATCATGTTTCTATCAAGTAGTAAAAAAAAGTGACGTTTAATATTGTACTTAACTCATTTTGCTTTTGGATAACAATATTTTTCCTTAGTGCTCTTGCAGTTAGTTTTAGTCTGCACCATTCATTTCTGAGAAAAAAGTATTCCACAATTTTGAACTTATGAACATTTCTGGGACAGAATTCCTACATAACATTTAAGTTACATGACACAAAAAAACTAGACAAGATGAATGTTTATGTAAAGTGTCTGGTTTAAAGTATTTGTGTAAGAAATCTGTGGTAGTAAATTCTCTATTTTTAATGGATTTGATAAGTACACAAAGAAGAAAAGTTTGTAGGATGAATTGGCATTAATCAGTTTTCAAAGAGCTGGCATAGGTATGATTGATTCTGTATTACAATGGTTTATGATTCTGTGTCTGCGGCTTATTGGCAGTATATTAAAATTATAAAGGTTGCCCTTGAAGCAACCAAATTATTACTGTGCATTTGCTAATGAGAGCTGCACATTTCTTGAGATTTCAATTTCATAATTAAAATTTTTCAAATTAAAGCCATGGTGCACATGTCCTGTGAGGTGAACAGACATGGCTAATATGTTTTGATCTCTTATATTACTGGTTATTTCTACTCCTGTTACTTGTATTCTGTTGGAGAAGAGCAGATTTGTTAATACTGTCATACAAGTAAAGTTCATGCTTCAGATCAATCCTTCATCAGAACTGGAAAAGTGAGGAAATCTTATTATAAGCTGTAGAATAGAGAGGATGAAGGAAATATCTGTGATGGGATGGAAGTCAAGATTTTCTGGGTGACAGTCTTTCAATACCATCTTAACTAATAGATGAATGAAAACAGGGAAAACAGAAGGAAATGTTGAAATTGAGGGATGTAGGCACAACAGTTACTGGAAATTGTGAAATCTGAAATTGCTGGAATTGCTTAAACATCTGATAGAACTGTGATGAGAGAAAATTTTGAGATAAAGTTACAGGTGAATGAGGAATGAGAACTGACATAAACAGAAAAACCATTTATCTGATAACATTGAATTTGTAGCTTGATGAAAGTTGAAGTAGATTTTCTCAAAGTTGTGCTTCTATTTAAAATATTCTACTAGGACAGGCAAAAGTGCATCTGCTATAAATTGCAAAGTGTAACTTACTTTCAGATGATCTCTTAGTATACGTTCAAAAGCTGTTAAAATAGATTTAAATATTTTTAACCATTTCATAACAATTTAGATGCTGTAACTTGAATTTAAAACATTAAAACAATTAAAAATCTTAATTGCAATACCATTTTCCATTGGATTAGTAGCCCCATTTTTATTGCAGGTATTTGTTAGTTGCACTCTCCGATTCATTGTGCATAGTGCATCCCACAGCATAGCATGAGGTTGGATGGACTTGCTGTTAATCTCCAGGTTGTTTTTGATAGATAGATAGATAGATGCTTTATTCATCCCCATGGGGAAATTCAACTTTTTTTCCAATGTCCCATACACTTGTTGTAGCAAAACTAATTACATACAATACTTAACTCAGTAAAAAATATGATATGCATCTAAATCACTATCTCAAAAAGCATTAATAATAGCTTTTAAAAAGTTCTTAAGTCCTGGCGGTTGAATTGTAAAGCCTAATGGCATTGGGGAGTATTGACCTCTTCATTCTGTCTGAGGAGCATTGCATCGATAGTAACCTGGATGGTGCTATGTAGAGGATGTTCAGAGTTTTCCATAATTGACCGTAGCCTACTCAGCGCCCTTCGCTCAGCTACCGATGTTAAACTCTCCAGTACTTTGCCCACGACAGAGCCCGCCTTCCTTACCAGCTTATTAAGACGTGAGGCGTCCCTCTTCTTAATGCTTCCTCCCCAACACGCCACCACAAAGAAGAGGGCGCTCTCCACAACTGACCTATAGAACATCTTCAGCATCTCACTACAGACATTGAATGACGCCAACCTTCTAAGGAAGTACAGTCGACTCTGTGCCTTCCTGCACAAGGCATCTGTGTTGGCAGTCCAGTCTAGCTTCTCGTCTAACTGTACTCCCAGATACTTGTAGGTCTTAACCTGCTCCACACATTCTCCATTAATGATCACTGGCTCCATATGAGGCCTAGATCTCCTAAAGTCCACCACCATCTCCTTGGTCTTGGTGATATTGAGACGCAGGTAGTTTGAGTTGCACCATATCACAAAGTCCTGTATCAGTTTCCTATACTCCTCTTCCTGTCCATTCCTGACACACCCCACTATGGCCGTGTCATCAGCGAACTTCTGCACATGTCAGGACTCCGAGTTATATTGGAAGTCTGATGTGTACAGGGTGAACAGGATGTAATGAGCAGGCAGTTTGATTCAGTTAGATGCTCATAAGTAGAATACGCGCATCATCATGAAAAGTTCAGCATCATGTAGACTAACATTATTGTCAATAATCAAAAACAATAAATGATAGCTATTTAGCCATTTTTGCCATATAACCTTTAGGAATATGTGTAGTGAGTGCCAAAGTGGCTAGATACTTTCCAACAAAGTCTTGATCTGTTCGCATGTTCTATTTTTTTTTATAATTTTTGCATGATTTTTCTCGACTACATTTGCTTTGTTTTCCATTTGAATTGAAGCATTGCAAAATTAGTATAGAACTAGTTAAATTTTTATTCCACTTACTATTAAGCAGAAAAATAGATTTGTGTATGCTGAAATTTGGAATTTGTAGATGCTACAACATCGTGCACCCTGAGCCCATTCTCAATTTTTTAAAACAGTAACATCTATATACAGTTGGCCCTCCTTATCCTTGAGGGATTGGTTCCGGGACCCCTCACCGATACCAAAAAATGCGGATGCTCGTCCCTTATTCATCCTGTCTCAAGGCGTTGGAACTTAGGACCCAGCAGACGCGGTTGACATTAGGACCCGGCAGCCGAGCTCTGAATCCGCAGTGTTTCTGTTCACGAAAATAATCGCGATCACGATTGAAAATAAAGTGGAAATAATGAAGCGATCGGAAAGAGGTGAAATGCCATTGGTCATTGGAAAAGCGTTAGGCTACAGTTGGTCAACGATCGGAACAATTTTAAAGGATAAAGTGAGAAAGGCCCTGCCCCGATGAAAGCTACAGTTATTACTAAGCAACACGGTGGTTTAATTATTGGGTTTTGGGGTTTTGGGTTTTTGATCCTTCACACCATCCAGGCACGGAAGGAGAGCGTGCTTGGAAGTGGTCTGTCACTGGATCGAACTCGGGAACTTCCCGAGCCCGGTGCTGAAACATATGTTCTTAAGTGTTTATATGCATAGAAAGGTAAAATATATACTATGTACTAAGACAAACGTTTGACTAACTGACGCTAAATAATACCGGATGTACCTGTTCTGACTTACATAGTAAGAGATCTTCCGATTTTTTTCAATCCCGATCCACGGTAACCTACGCACATCCTCCTGTATACTTTAAATCATCTCTAGATTTCTTATAATACCTAATACAATGTAAATGCTATGTAAACTAGTTGTTATTCTGCATTGTTTAGGGAATAATGACAAGAAAAAAAGTCTACATGCTCGAACAACAAGTGCTGGAAGAGCACTTCTGGGTTTTTTTGATTCGCGGTTGGCTGAATTCGCGCATGCGGAACTCGCAGATAAGGAGGGTCGACTGTACATATACTTATTGAAGGACCAAACACTTGACCAGAAAAGTACTGTGGTTTTGTTTGTAGCTCACTTGTGCCTACTATGCATTGCGCTGAGAAAGGGACAAATGAGTTCCTATCATTGCTAGCTATTGCTATCTGGAAAAATAAAGTCAGCAGTGGTTTAAAGTTCAAATGAAAATTGTAATAATTCAGCTGTTCACACCCGTACTTCTTACAAACTTGACCTTTATTATTTGATTTGTCTGCTGTTACCCCTTGAGTTTCATTGACTTTTTTGTTATTGAATCTCTCCTCCTATCTTTTTAATCTTCCCCTCTGTGTGATATTCTAAATCTTTTTTCATAATCCATTGTATTGCAATACCAAAGCAAGGTAGCAAAAAAAATATGTGATTTTCCCAATGGCAGTCATTTCTGGGGGCTGTGTTTGATTAGAGGCCTAAATGAATGTAGTGAATAACTGGCTAGTAACAAAAGGGTCCTGATCAACCGGATACTCTTATTATTTATTTATTTATTTGGTTCGTTTTTATGTTAGGATTCTAATATTGTGTTTGTTAAATAGATTGATTTGTACTTTGTAGTATAAAATGCTTTAATCTGTACCAGTTTATTCAATAGAATAAATTAAATCAAAGTGTGAACAACCTAGTTGAAAATGTATGCATATGTTAATCAATATCAATCTTTATCCCTTTATTAGAAAGAATTTCCCTTTATCACAAGAAAAAAAAATTTTAGGCTTGTATAATTCACTTTGAATTGTTTAAAATCAAATGGATAGTCAGAGGCTTCCTCCCAGGGCTGAAATGGCTAGAACGAGAGGACATAGTTTTAAGGTGCTTGGAAGTAGGTACAGAAGAGATGTCAGGGGTAAGTTTTTTATGCAGAGAGTGGTGAGTGTGTGGAATGGGCTGCCGGCGGCGGTGGTAGAAGCGGAAATGATAGGGTCTTTTAAGAGAATCCTGGATGGATACATGGAGCTTAGAAAAATAGAGGGCTATGGGTAAGCCTAGGTAGTTCTAAGGTAAGGACATGTTCGGCACAGCTTTGTGGGCCAAAGGGCCTGTATTGTACTGTAGGCTTTCTGTGTTTCTTCTGAATCCAGTATGATTTTTTGTCAACAACAAACACAAAATGCTGGTGGAACACAGCAGGCCAGGCAGCATCTATAGGAGAAGTACTGTCGACGTTTCGGGCCGAGACCCTTCGTCAGGACTAATTTTTTGTGTTTTTTTTCTAGGAGTCTGCAGTTACATCTAGATCAACGGATGAGTTGTACAGTGAATACAAAAGTGATCGAAATGAAATTTCCTATTGCTATCAACTGCTTCAAGAACTGAATGAACAGCGACAGCAAGGAATTCTGTGTGATGTCAACATTGTAGTGAAGGGTCAGGTTTTCAAAGCCCATAAGAACATACTAGTTGCGGGCAGCCGTTACTTTAAGACACTCTATTGCTATACTCCGAATGAGAGTTGTGACCAAGTTACAGTAACTCACCTTGATGTTGTTGCTGTGCAAGGTTTCACAGTCATTCTTGATTTCATGTACTCTGGGCATTTAGTTTTAACCAGCCAAAATGTCATTGAAGTTATGTCTGTAGCAAGCTATCTGCAAATGACTGACATTGTCCAGGCTTGCCGTGGTTTTATTAAAGAAGCCCTAAACATCAGTACAAAATCAAATGCAGCAGATAAAATAATAGTGCAGTATGAGAAGGTAAAAACATCCAACCCTTCCCATCGAGACAATACAGGAGTTGTGTTGAAACACGAGCCCAGTAGTCCTTGGGTGGTGAAATCTACAAATACAGTGAATAGTTGTGGCACAGTAGTCCTGCATGAAGAAAGAGTGAAATATGAAATGGAGGGCTATGGTTTAGATATGGGTTCAGTAATGCACCCAGATGACAGTTACCAGCTTCATGATACAACCTGGAATCAAGAAAATTTTGCAGATTATACTGGAAAAGATCTGCAGATGGGGCTACCTCAAGATCAAAATCCTGCTTTTTCTTGGGGAAGTTTGGGAAAATTAATGCTGCAACAAGCAGGTCCACGAAGCGGACGAAGGAAAAACCACATAACTAGAAGAATCGTATACAATGTTGCACCAAAAGTAGAAGATGGAGCTGGAGAAAACTTAATGATGCAACCTCCTATGACATTCTCTGAGGATGGATTGCAGGATATTCCTGTAGGCCCTTTCTCAGGTACTACTGGGGTTATATATTAGTTTTGTGATATTCTACATATGTGTTCACATTACAGTGATGTTCACAATCTTCTATGCCTCCTTCTATAACTTAGAAGATGGTGTTCAATTTGTACTTCAAAGGCCTGAGCATGTATTTAGCTGGCAGTTCAGTGCAGCACTGAGTGACTACTGTTCTCAGAGAAGTAATATTTCAGGTAGTATTAAATTAAGATTAGTGCTTATTCCCAGCATCCTTATAATTTATCAGCATCAAAGTAAACTGATTATTTGATCATTTTAATATTGCTGTGTTGTGGGATGCCATAAATAAATTGGCTGCAACATTACCTACATTACAATGATAATTATACTTTTAAAAAATCTGTAATTGAATATAACATGCATTGGTATCTTCTGAAATTGTTTGTGCTATATTACTACATAACTCATGCACAACTTGTTGCATTTCCTTAGCGGCCTTTTATATGAGGCCATTCAATCTGAATCGAACATCTTGTTTTAGATTATGTTTTGTTATGTTTTATTTCGGTGGATGTTATTACCTTGGGTTTTCAGAAGGCTTGTCAAAATGTCACACATGAGACTACTAAGCAAAATAAAAGCTTGTGGTTAAAGGCAAGGTACTAGCTTGGATGGAATATAGGTTGACTGTCAGAAGTCAGAGCATTAAGGGGTACTTCTCAGGTTGATAATGTTCATTGCATTTTCTGATAACAGATCTGCGGGGATCAGTGTTGGAACTGCAACTTTTCAGTGATATATTAATGATCTAGGTGAAGGAACGGAAGGCATAGTGGCCAAGTTTGTAGGTGCTACTGAGATAAGTGGAAGGACAGGTAGAGTTACGTGGTCAGAAAGTCTTCAAAAGGGCTTGGACAGGTTGGGAGAGTGGGTAAAATAATATGACCATAAGATGTAGCAGTAGAATTTGGCTATTTGGCCCATTGAGTCTGATCTACCATTTCATCATGACTGATCCAATTTTTCCTTCAGCTCCAATTTCCTGCTTTCTTCCCGTATTCCTTCATGCCCAGACCAATCAAGAATCATATCAACCTCTGCCTTAAATATACACGAAGACTAGGCCTTCACAGCTGCCTGTGACAAAGAATTCCACAGATTCACCAGTTAAGAAATTCCTCCTCATATCCATTCTAAAAGAATGCCCCTCTAATCTGAGGCTGTGTCTTCTGGTCTTAGACTTTCTCACCATAGGAAACATGTTCTCCACACTATCAAAGCCTTTCACCATTTGCTAGGTTTCAATGAGGTCACCCTTCATTCTTCAGAATTCTAGTGAATACAGGCCCATTGCCATCAAGCGCACTTCATATGACAACCCATTCAATTCTAGAAACATTTTTGTGAACTTCCTTTGAACCCTCTCCAGTTTCAGCACATCCTTTCTAAGATAAGGGGCCCAAAACTGCTCACAATACTCCAAGTGAGGCCCCACCAGTGCTTTATAAAGGCTCAACATTATATCCTTGGTTTTACATTTTAGTTCTCTTGAAATGAATGCTAACTTTGCAATTGCCTTCTTTACCATAGACTCAACCTGCAAATTAACCTTTAGGGAATCCTGCACAAAGGCTCCCAAGTCCCCTTGTGTTTCAGTTTTTTTTGTATTTTCTCAGTATTGAGAAAATGTCAACCCTTTTATTCCTCCTATCAATGTGCATGACCATACACTTCCTGAAACTATTCCATCCGTCATTTCTTTGCCCATTCTCCTAATCTGTTTATAAGTCCTTCTGTAACTTTTCTACTTCCCCAGATGGAGTCCAGCATTGGGTCATGTGTTGGAAGGAACAATAGATTATTTTTAAATGGGGAGAGAATGCAAAAATTGGAAGAACAAAGGGACTAAGAAGTCCTAATTCAAGATTCCCTTAATGTTAACATGGTGGTTGAGCTAGTAGTAAGGAATGAAAATGCAATGTTGGTCTTTTTGAGATGACTAGAACATGGGAGAGCTAGGATGGGCCATAAAAAGCCCTTGACAAGTAGGATTAAAGAGAATTGCAAGGGGTTTCACATATATCTGATGCAGTAGGAAAACTAGAGAGACAGTAGAACCACTCGAGTAAAGGACAGAACATGTACTTGATGTTTACAAAGAAGAGCATGAAGGATAGTGAGATCAGTGTAGAGCATGCTACTATACTGGAACATATTGAGCTAAAGAAAGAGGTAGTTTTGGGTATCTCAAGAACATTAAGCTGGCTATGTCTCATGGGCCTGATGGGATATGCCTCGCGTTATTGAGAGAGGCAGAGATGAGATAGCTTGTGACCTTGACCATGATCTTCATGTCCTTCTGCTATTCAGGAAATAGGAATAATCCTGGAAACTACTGCTGTATCTCTGGTTAGCGGTAGGGCCCAACATTGATCCCTGCAGAATACCTCTAGTAACTAGCAGGCAGCCAGAAAAGGCCCCCCTGTATTCCCATTCTTTGCCTTCTGCCTGACAGCTACTCTTCTGTCCGTTAAACATATTTCCTATAATACCATGGGCTCCTTGTTTAGCAGCCTCTTATGCATCATTAAAGGCATTATGAAAATCTAACAAACATCCACTGACTCTCTTTTAGTCTATCCTGCATGTAACTTCCCCAAAGAATTCCAACAGGTATGTCAGACAAGATTTTCCCTTCTGGAAACTGTACTGACTTTGGCCTATTTTCTTATGTACTTCCAAGTATCATGAAACTTCATCCTTAATAATGGACGCTAACATCTCACTAACTAATGAAGTCAGACTCACTAGCCTAGAATTTCTTGTCTTGCCTACTAACTTAAAGCGTGGGGTGACATCTGCGATTTTCAAGTCCTCCACAGCCATTCCAGAATCGAGTGATTCTTGAAAAATCGCTACTAATGCATTCGCGGTCTCTTTAGCTACCCCCTTTAGAACTCTGGTGTGCAGTCCATCTGGTCTACTTGACTTATCTACCTTCAGACTTTTCAGTGTTCCAAGCAATTCCTTAGCAATAGCGACTGTACTCCCTTCTTACCCCTTCACTATCTTGAATTTCTGGCATGTTACTGGTATCTTCCACAGTGAAGTCTAATGCTATATACAACGGATTTCGGTTAATTGGGACACATCGAAACCAGTACCTCTTGGCCCAATTAAGCAGCCAAACTAATTAGCCAAAGTTTCATGGAAATAGTTAAAAGGGTATAAAGACGAACTACCATTTAACTGAATAACAAATTATGTATTTAAATGAGATGCAGAACAAATTAGAATGTTTCCATACTACTACATCACTATAAAACTTTTTATTAGTTCCTAATAGTTATCCACCAGAGGGATTCACCCAGCATACGCTGCAAATGAACAAAATTAGTGCAGACACCTAGTGCAGATAACAAGCCTTCATACAACACTTTCAACAATTGCAACCTCCAAATCTTCATTTTCGTGGTAACATTCTAGATGATTGGCATTACCTTCAAATTATTCGTAGTTTCTATCTTGTTCTAATTTGTTTTACTGCTTTATTTCTTGCCAACTATCAATGACAGAAATCACTGCTTTTTGAACACTTCGCTGTCAGTACTGTGTAGTCTCTAATGGTTACACAAGAGCACAAGTCTGATGCTAGTTAGAAACTGTTTGACAACAGTCTCTTACCCCAATTAATCGACATAGTATCCAAGTAAACAAAGAGAAACCCGGCTATTTTCTCAATTTGTTTTTGTTCTTTAAGAATTGTCCAAAATAAGCGGCTTCCCCAATTAGTTGATGGGCTAATTAAGTGAATCCACCATACTTTCAGTTCATCCTTTGTTTCTCATTGCTACCTATCCAGCATCATTTTCCAGCAGTCTGATGTGCTCTCTTGACTCTGTAAGCACCCTCTTTTGTATTAGCTTCCTTTTATATTTCATCTTTGCTCTCATTTCTTCTTGCTGCTTTCTGTTGGTTTTTAAAAGCTTTTTAATCCTTTTAGCCTTCCACTAATTTTTGCTATATTGTATCCCTCCTCTTTTGCTTTTATGCTGTCTTTGACTTCCCTTGTCGGGCACAGTTGCCTCATCTTCTTTAGAGAAATTCTTCCCTGGGATGAAGCAAACCTGCATCTTCCAAAACACACCCAGAAACTCCAGCCAATCTGCTCTGCTATCATCCCATTATAGTGTTCCCTTTCAATCAATTTTGGCCAGTTTCTATCTCATGCCTCTTTAGTTCCCTTTCCTCAACTATGATACTGATACCTCTGAGTTTAGCTTCTCTACCTCAAATGCGGGGTGAATTCTATCATACTATGATCACTGCCTCCTAAGGATTCCTTTACGTTAAGCTCCCTAATCCAAACCAATTCATTGCACAACTCCTAATTGAGAATTGTGTTTTCCTTAGTGGTACAACAGCAAGCTGTTCTAAAAAGCCAGCTCATAGGCATTTCACAAATTCCTTCTCTTGGGATCCAGAGCCAACCTAATTTTCCTAATCTACTTGGATATTGAAGTCCCCATGAACATCATAACATTGCCTGTTTTACGTGCCTTTTCACTTCCCGTTGTAATTTGTACCCCACATCCTGGCTACTATTCGGAGGCATGTAGATAAGTCCTATCAGGGTCTTTTAATCCTTGCTGTTTCTTAATTCTACCCACAAGGATTCTACATCTTCTGATCCTATGTCTAAGCATTTGGTTTCATATTTTACCAACAGAGCCACCCCAGGTCCTCTGCCACACCTGCCTGCCTTTTAAATAGGACAAGTATGCTTGGATGTTTAGCTCCCTGCTGTGAACTTCTTTCAACCCCAATTCTGTGATGCCCTCAATGTCACACCTGTCAATTTGTGACTGCGCTATAAGATCATCTACCTTGTGTGCTGTGTACATTCAAATATAACACCTTTAGTCCTGTATTCACCAGCCTTCTCAGTTCTGTCTCCATGTTGCCTGAAGTTATATCCTTATCCCTGTCTTAACTTTGTCTTATTCTGTATTCTGGAGACTCTCCTGCACTTGCCTTCCCTTTTACTCTATGCTTATTTTTCCAAACTGTTGAACCCAACCCCCGCTACTTCGTTTAGAGCCCTCTACAGCCCTAGTTAGGCAATTGGCCAGGACCCTGCACCCAGAATTGTTCAAGTGGAGCCCATCACATCGGAACAGATAATGTATGTTAATTGACTTGTAGGATTGATGTAGCATTCTCTAGCAAATGTTGTAAATTACATCAGGTGTTGAAGAAACCAGAACAAATTCTCTGGTGCTTCTAAATTTCTTCTGTTAGTCTGGATAAATGTGCCTTTTGTAGTCAATAGTTTGAAATATCATTTTGATCTTTGTCTGTGTAATTAATGTTTGACTTCTGGTTATTTAGCTCTTTTTAAATTCTGAAGCAAAATGTTAAATGCTAGAAATCTGAAAAGAAACCTAGAAATACTCAGCAAATCAAGCAGCCTCATTGGGAAAAGAAGCAGTGAAGACTTCAGGGTGATATCCTTATAATAGGGACTGTAAATAGAACCATGATGTAAGATGCAAAGAGGAGTGGAAGAGAGATTAAATGTGTGTAAGATGATGAGAGGCATTGATCGTGTGGATAGTCAGAGGCTTTTTCCCAGGGCTGAAATGGTTGCCACAAGAGGACACAGGTTTAAGGTGCGGGAAGTAGGTACAGAGGAGATGCCAGGGGTAAGTTTTTTTACTCAGAGAGTGGTGAGTGCGTGGAATGGGCTGCCGGCAACGGTGGTGGAGGTGGATATAATAGGGTCTTTTAAGAGACTTTTGGATAGGTACATGGAGCTTAGAAAAATAGAGGGCTATAAGTAAGCTTAGTAATTTCTAAGGTAGAGACATGTTCGGCACAACTTTGTGAGCCGAAGGGCCAGTATTGTGTTGTAGGTTTTCTATGTTTCTATAGCAAGTGTAGTGATAGAGCTTTGAAGGGTACAGCAACTAAGATATTAAAGCCTAGAGGAGAGGAAAATGTACAATGTTTATTAAAGTTACAACAAGGTTTAAAGCTAATGTTGGAAATTTGGAATAAAAATCCTAAACCGGTTCGTTTGAAATTGGTACTTTTAACTGTGAAAATAGAAGGCTGTAATGTATCCTTCTGGAAGATGAGGTGCTGTTATAGTCAGAGGAAGGTACAGCACAGAAATGGCCCCTTAAGCCATCAATCCACACTTATCCTTCATGAATCCCATTCTTTTTCCTTCTCCCCATCAACTCCCCAAAATTCTTCAACTCATCTATATACTTAACACACGAGGCTGCTTACCAAGTTAAGAGCCCATGGTATTACAGGAAAGTTTCAGGCATGGTTAGAGCTTTGACTGATTGGTAGGAGGCAGCAAGTGGGAATAAAAGGATCCTTGTCTGGTTGGCTGCCAGTGATTAGTGGTGATCCACAGGGGTCAGTGTTGGGACCACTTCTTTTTATGCTGCATATCAATGATTTAGATGATGGAATAAATGGCTTTGTTGCCAAGTTTGCAGATGATATACAAAGATTGGTAGAGGAGCAGGTAGTGTTGAGGAAACAGCTAGGCTGCAGAAGGACCTGGACAGATTAGGAGAATGGGCAAGAAAGTGGCAAATGAAATACAATGTTGGAAACGGTCATGCACTTTGGTAAAAGAAATAAATGTGCAGACTATTTTCTAAAAGGGGAGAAAATCCAAAAATCTGAGATGCAAGGGTACTTGGGAGTCCTTGTGCTGAACAACCTAAAAGTTAACTAGCAGGTAGAGTCGGTGGCGAGGAAGTCATATGCAATATTAGCATTCATTTCAAGAGGTTTAGAATACAAGAGCAGGGATGTGATGCTGAGGCTTCTTCTTAAGGCACTGGTGAGGCATCACCTTAAGTATTGTAAACAGTTTTGGGCTCCTTATCTAAGAAAAGATGTGCTCGCATTGGAGAGTGTTCAGAGGCGGTTCACAAGGAAGTTTACGGGAATGAAAGGGTTATCATATAGAAACGTTTGATGGCTCTGGGTCTGTACTCGCTAGAATTTACAAGGATGAGGGAGGATCTCATTGAAACCTTTCGAATGTTGAAAAGGCCTAGACATGGTAGATGTGGAAAGGATGTTTCCCATGGTGGAGGACTCTAGGACAAGAGGGCACAGCCTCAGCATAGAGGGGCATCCGTTTAAAACAGATGTGGAGAAATTCTTTAGCCAGAGTGTGGTGAACTTGTGAAATTTATTACCACAAGTTGTTGGATGTATTTAAGGCAGAGCTTGATATGTTTTTGATTGGACACAGCATCAAAGGTTACGGGGAAGAGTCTGGCGGGGGGATGGTGTTTGATGGGCCAAATGGCCTAATTCTGATCCTATGTCTTATGCTATATTCCCCTTGAAATGAATGCCAACATTGCATTTGCCTTCTTTACCATAGACTCGGCTGCAAATTAACCTTCTGGGAGTCTTGCACAAGGAACTCCTAAGTCCCTTTGTACCTCTGATGTTTAAATTTTCTTCCCTTTTAGATAATAGTCTGCACTTTTGTTCCTATTACCAAAATGTATTATCATACATTTCCCAATACTGTATTCCATTAGCTGCTTTTTGGATAATTCCATTATCCAAATCATTGACAAACAATGTGAAAAGTAACGGTTCCAATATGGACACCTGAGGAACACCACTGGACACCAACAGCCAAACAGAAAAGGCCCCCTTTATTTCCACTCACTACCTCCTCCTGCCTGTCACCCATTCCTCTTCCTGTGATGCTATGGGATTTTATCTTGTTATGCAGCCTCGCCTGTGGCACATTATCAAATGCCTTCTGAAAATCCAAGTAAATATCATTCGCTGACTCTCCTTTGCCCACCATGCTTGTTACTTTCTCAAAGAATTCTAACAGATTTCTCATGTAAAGATTTCCCTTTGCAAAAACCATGCTGACTTTGACTTATCATTAGCATCCTTTAGTTGTCTTTTGTTAGATCTTAAAAACTTACCAATCATCCAACTCCCAAGTCTCTTTGCATCTCTGCATTTTGAATTCTCTCCCCATGTGCATTTTGAATTCTCTCCCCATGTAAATAATAGTCTGCCTGTTTATTTCTTGCACCGAAGTGTATGACCATACACTTTCCAACATTGTATTTCATTTGCCATTTCACCAAAACTATCTATTCTTTCTGCAGGCTCTCTGTTTCCTCAACACTAACTGCTCCTCCACCTGTCTTTGTATCATCAGCAAATTTAGCCACAAATCCATTAATCCCATAGTTCCATCCCATTGACATACATTGTAAAAAGCAGCAGTCCCAATACTGACCCCTGTGGAGCTCCACTGGTAACCGGCAACCAGCCAGAATACGATCCCTTTATTCCCACTCTCTGTTTTCTGCCTATTGGCCACTGCTCTACCCATGCTAGTAACTCCCCTGTAATTCCATGGGCTCTTATCTTGCTAAGCGGCCTCATGTGCGGCACCTTGTCAAAGGCCTTCTGAAAATCCAAGTACAGTACATCTACTGTATCTCCTTTGTCTACCCTGCTTGTAATTTCCTCAAAAAATTGCAGTAGGTTAGTCGGGCAGGATTTTCCTTTCAGGAAATCATGCTGACTTTGGCCTATCTTGTCATGTGTCTCCAGGTATTCCATAATCTCTTCCCTAACAATCAATTCCAACTACTTCCCAACCACTGATGTCAGGCTAACAGGTCTATAGTTTCCTTTCTGCTGCCAATGCTAGAATCTATCGATTCTTGAAAGATCATTGTTAATGTCTCCGCAATCTCTCCAGCTACTTCCTTCAGAACCCAAGGGTGCATTCCATCAGGTCCATTAAGCTTCCTGAGCACCTTCTCAGTCATAATTTTCACTGCACGTACTTCACTTCCCTGACACTCTTGAATATCCGGTATACTGCAGATGTCTTCCACTGTGAAGACTGATGAAAAATACGCATTCAGTTCCTCTGCCATCTCTGCGTCTATCATTACAATATCTCCAGTGTCATTTTCTGTTGCTCCTGTATCTACCCTCGACACTCTTTTACCCTTAAACTTAAAAAACTTGTAAGTTTTAATATACTTAAAAAGGCTTTTAGTATTTTTGATATTAGTCACCAGCTTCCCTTCATTATTCATCCTTTTCTTCCTAATGGTCTACTTAGTTTCCTTCTGCAAGTTTTTAAAAGTTTCCCAATCCTTTATCTTCCCACTAGCTTTGGATTCCTTGTATGCCTCTCTTTTGCTTTTACTTTGGCTCTGACTTCTCTTGTCAGCTATGCTAGTGTCCTTCTTCCCTTTGAAAATTTCTTTTTATTTGGAATATATCTGTCTTGCACTTGCCTCATTTTTCGCAGAAACTCCAGCCATTGCTGCTCTGCCTCCTTCCTGCTAGTGTCCCTTTCCATCAATCTTGGCCAGTTCCCTTCTCATGCCATTGTAATTTCCTTTATTCCTGACACATTGGAATTTAGTTTCTCCTTCTTAAATTTCAAAGTGAACTGGATCATATTGTGATCAGTGTTCCCTAAGGGTTCCTTAACCTTAAGCTCTCTTATCATCTCTGGATCATTGCCAACACCTAATTCAGCACAGACGATCTCCCAGTGGGCTCAACAACAAGCTGTTCTGAAAAGTCATCCCTGAAGCAAATTTTCTCTCTTGAGGTTCAGTACAGGCCTTGTTTTCCCAGTCCACGTTAATGTTTTCATGACATTGCCCTTCTGACACACCTTTTCTATCTCCTGCTGTAATTTGTAATCCACGTGCTGGCTGCTGTTAGGGTCCTTTTATCCTTGCCATTTTAACTCAACCCATAGAGACTACACCTTCCAATCCTATGTCATCCCTATCCTTTTTGGGATTTTCCATTCAAGGGCATTGGTGTTCCCATTCCAGGCTGTGATGCAACCAGTCAATATACTCTCCACCACCGTCTATAGAAGTTTGTCAGAGTTTTAGATGTCATGCCAAATCTTCTCAAACGTCTTTGGAAATAGAGGTGCTGCCATGCACTTTCTTTGTAATGGCATTTGTGTGCTGGGCAACAGTGCAAAGCATGAAAAAAAATTAGGGCATGATATATGGGTTCATTGTACATTCAGAACTCTGATAGCAGAGGAGAAGCAGCTGTTCCAAAAATGTTGAGTGTGTGTCTTCAAGCTCCTGTTCACTGTCCAAACAACTAACTAGAAGGCTTTATTCAGTTTGGTTTTGCAGCTATATTAATCTCTAAAATTTAAGATATTATTTGTATTTTGGACAGTAGATTGCAAAGGTTTTTCAGTGATTCCAAAGATACCAAAGCAAGCAAGTGTAACTGTCCACATGCTTCTTAAATGTCATAAGTTATACCTTCCTCTGCCACTTCCTCTGGCAGTTTGCTCTATATATTTACTACCCACTGTGTGGAAAAGGTTGCCCTTCAGTTGTATTAAATCTTTCCCTTTTCACTTTAAACCTATGGAAGCTAGAAATTGTTGGGGTGAATGCCAAAGCAATTTTTAAATTATTTCGAAACTCAAGCCACTAAAATGTCACAAAGTAATCTATGTCTCTAAAAATAATTCTAAATGATGACTGTTAAAATTGCATTACACAATAAAGCTAGATGAGTGTAATATTTTTATTAAATTTGAAATGAAATTAGGTCAGATAACTCAACCATATCAGAAAACACCACAAAATGTATTATGGAAGTTATTTTGCCATTTTACACAGTGTTATAAGACAATCTTTTTGCCTGGTTTAAATTTAAACTCATTTTTTAAAAGAACAACTGTAAAAACAAACATCTAATCTTATGTTAATGCATTTGGCGACCACGTTAATCTTAGAACATAGAAAACCTCCAGCACAATACAGGCACATTGGCCCACAAAGCTGTGCCAAGCATGTCCTTACCTAAGAAATTACCTTGGGTTAGAAACATAGAAAATAGGTGTAGGAGTAGGCCATTCGGCCCTTTGAGCCTGCACCGCCATTCAGTATGATCATGGCTGATCATCCAACTCAGAACCCTGTACCTGCTTTCTCTCCATACCCCCTGATCCCTTTAGCCACAAGGGCCATATCAAACTTCCTCTTAAATATAGCCAATGAACCGGCCTCAACTGTTTCCTGTGGCAGAGAATTCACAGATTCACCACTCTCTGTGTGAAGAAGTTTTTCCTCATCTCGGTCCTAAAAGGCTTCCCCTTTATCCTTAAACTGTGACCCCTCATTCTGGACTTCCCCAACATCGGAAACAATCTTCCTGCATCTAGCCTGTCCAATCCCTTTAGAATTTTATACGTTTCAATAAGATCCCACCTCAATCTTCTAAATTCCAGTGAGTATAAGCCTAGTCAATCCATTCTTTCTTCATATGAAAGTCCTGCCATCCCAGGAATCAATCTGGTGAACCTTCTCTGTACTCCCTCTATGGCAAGAATGTCTTTCCTCAGATTAGGGGACCAAAACTGCACACAATATTCTAGGAGCTGTCTCACCAAGGCCTTGTACAACTGCAGTAGAACCTCCCTGCTCCTGTACTCAAATCCTTTTGCTATGAATGCCGACATACCATTTGCCTTTTTCACCGCCTGCTGTACCTGCATGCCCACCTTCAATGACTGGTGTACAATGACACCCAGGTCTCATTGCATCTCCCCTTTTCCTATTCGGCCACCGTTCAGATAATAATCTGTTTTCCTGTTCTTGCAACCAACGTGGATAACCTCACAATTATCCACATTAAATTGCATCTGCCATGAATTTGCCCACTCACCTAACCTATCCAAGTCACCCTGCATCCTCTTAGCATCCTCCTCACAGCTAACACCGCCGCCCAACTTCGTGTCATCCGCAAACTTGGAGATGCTGCATTTAATTCCCTCGTCTAAATCATTAATATATATTGTAAACAACTGGGGTCCCAGCACTGAGCCTTGCGGTACCCCACTAGTCACTGCCTGCCATCTGAAAAGGTCCCGTTTACTCCCACTCTTTGCTTCCTGTCTGCCAACCAATTCTCTATCCACATCAATACCATACCCCCAATACCATGTGCTTTAAGTTTGCACAATAATCTCCTGTGTGGGACCTTGTCAAAAGCCTTTTGAAAATCTAAATATACCACATCCACTGGCTCTCCCCTATCCACTCTACTAGTTACATCTTCAAAAAATTCTATAAGATTCGTCAGACATGATTTTCCTTTCACAAATCCATGCTGACTTTGTCCGATGATTTCACCTCTTTCCAAATGTGCTATTATCACATCTTTGATAACCGACTCTAGCATTTTCCCCACCACCGATGTCAGACTAACTGGTCTATAATTCCCTGGTTTCTCTCTCCCTCCTTTTTTAAAAAGTGGGGTTACATTAGCCACCCTCCAATCCTCAGGAACTAATCCAGAATCTAAGGGGTTTTGAAAAATTATCACTAATGCATCCACTATTTCTTGGGCTACTTCCTTAAGCACCCTGGGATGTAGACCATCTGGCCCTGGGGATTTATCTGCCTTTAATCCCTTCAATTTACCTAACACCACTTCCCTACTAACATGTATTTCCCTCAGTTCCTCCATCTCACTAGACCCTCGGTCCCTTACTATTTCCGGAAGATTATTTATGTCCTCCTTAGTGAAGACAGAACCAAAGTAGTTATTCAATTGGTCTGCCATTTCTTTGTTCCCTATGATCAATTCACCTGTTTCTGACTGTAAAGGACCTACATTTGTGTTGACTAATCTTTTTCTTTTCACATATCTATAAAAGCTTTTATAGTTACCCATAGCCCTCTATTTTTCTAAGCTCCATGTACCTACCCAAGAGTCTCTTAAAAGACCCTATGGTTTCTGCCTCCACCACTGTTGCCGGTAGCCCATTCCATGCACTCACCACTCTCTACGTAAAAATACATACCCCTGACATCTCCACTGTACCTATTTCCAAGCACCTTAAATACTGTGCCTTCTTGTCCCAGCCATTACAGCCCTGGGAAAAAGCCTCTGACTATTCACATGATCAATGCCTCTCATCATCTTATACACCTCTATCAGGTCACCTCTCATCCTCCGTCGCTGCAAGGAGAAAAGGCCGAGTTCACTCAGCCTATTCTCATAAGGCATGCTCCCCAATCCAGGCAACATCCTTGTGAATCTCCTCTGCACCCTTTCTGTGGTTTCAACAGCCTTCCTGTCGTGAGGTGACCGGAACTGAGCACAATACTCCAAGTGGGGTTTGACCAGGGTCCTATATAGCTGCAGCATTATCTCTTGGCTCCTAAACTGAATCCCAGAATTAATGAAGGCCAATGCACAGAGTCAACCTGCGCAGCCGTTTTGAGTGTCCTATGGACTCGGACCCCAGATCCCTCAGATCCTCCACACTGTCAAGAGTCTTACCATTAATACTATATTCTGCCGTCATATTTGACCTACCAAAATGAACCACCCCACACTTATCTGGGTTGAACTCCATCTGCCACTTTTCAGCTCAGTTTTGAATCCTATCAATGTACCACTGTATCCTCTGACAGCCCTCCACACTATCCACAGCACCCCCAAACTTTGTGTCATCAGCAAATTTACTAACTCATTCCTCCATTTTCTTATCCAGGTCATTTATAAAAATCACAAAGAGTAGGGGTCCCAGAACAGATCCCTGAGGCACACCACGGTCACTGATCTCCATGCAGAATATGACCCATTTATAACCACTCTTTGCCTTCTGTGGGCAAGCCAGTTCTGGACCCACAAAGCAATGTCTCCTTGAATCCCATGCCTCCTTACTTTCTCAATAAGCCTTGCATGGGGTACCTTATCAAGTGCCTTGCTAAAATCCATATACACTACATCTACTGTTCTACCTTCATCAATGTGTTTAGCCACATTCTCAAACAATTCAATCAGGCTCGTAAGGCACGACCTGCCTTTGACAAAGCCATGCTGACTATTCCTAATCATGCCTCTCCAAATGTTCATAAATCCTGCCACTCAGGATCTTCTTACCAACTACTGAAGTAAGACTCACTGCTCTGTAATTTCCTGGGTTATCTCTATTCCCTTTCTTGAATACGGGAACAACATCAGCAACACTCCAATCCTCCGGAAGCTCTCCCGTCCTCATTGATGATGCAAAGATCATTGCCAGAGTCTCAACAATCTCCTCCCTTGCCTCACACAGTAGCCTGGAGTATATCTCATCTAGTCCTGGTGACTTATCCAACTTGATGCTTTCCAAAAGCTCCAGCGCATCCTCTTTCTTAATATCTACATGCTCAAGCTTTTCAGTCCACTATAAGTCATCCCGACAGTCGCCAAGATTCTTTTCTGTAGCGAATACTAAAAGTCTTCATTAAGTACCTTTGCTGTCTCCTCTGGTTCCAGACATACTTTTCCACTGTAAAACTTGATTGGTAGTATACTCATGTCTTACCCTCTTGCTCTTCACTTACTTGTAGAATGCCTTGGGGTTTTCCTTAATCCTGTCTGCCAAGCTCTTCTCATGGCCCCTTCTGCTTCTTCTAATTTCATTCTTAAACTCCTTCCTGCTAGCCTTATAATCTTCTAAATCTATATCATTACCTAGTTTTTTGAATTTTTCATAAGCTCATCTTTTCCTCTTGACTAGATTTTCAACAGCCTTTGTACACCACAGTTCTTGTACCCTACCATCCTTACCCTGTCATGTTGGAACATACCTATGCAGAACTCCACGCAAAAATCCCCTGAATATTTGCCTCATGTCTTCCATTCATATCCCTGAGAATATCTGTTCGCAATTTATGCTTCCAAGTTCCTGCCTGATAGCCTCATATTTCTCCTTACCCCAATTAAACGCTTTCCTAGCTTGTCTGTTTCTATCCCTGTCTAATGATATGGTAAAGGAGATAGAATGGTCACCACTATCTCCAAAATGTTCTCCCAGTGAGAGATCTGACAGCTGACCAGGTTCATTTCCTAATACCAGATCAAGTACAGCCTCTCCTCATGTAGGCTTATCTACATATTGTGTCAAGAAACCTTCCTGAACACACCTAACAAACTCTACTGCATCTAAACCCTTTGCTCTAGGGAGATGCCAATCAATATTTGGGAAATTAAAATCTCCCACATCAACAACCCTGTTATTATTATGTTTTCTGAATCTGTCTCTCTATTTGCTGCTTGATGTCCCTGTTATTATTGAGTGGTTTATTAAAAAAAATCCGGTAGAGTTATTGGCTCCTTTTCTGCAGCCATGACACTATCTCTGATCAGCAGTGCCATGCCCCACCTCTTTTACCTCCCTCCCTGTCCTTTCTGAAACATCTCAAGGCTGGCACTCGCAGTAACCATTCCTGCCCCTGAGCCATCCAAGTCTTTGTAATGGCCACAACATCATTTCTCCAAGTACTGATCCACACTCTAAGTTCATCCGCTTTGTTCATAATACTCCTTGCATTAAAGTAGACACTAATCAAACCATCTTGCAGAAAGTTAGATCAGATCAGTTAAGCAACTTAAAACTTGAAGCACTGGGTGTCAATTGGGTAAGAGAATGGAATAATATTCCGTATGATGTTTCTTCTTTCAATGGGCTTTATGCATTCATTAGATTTTTGGGTTCCTCTGGAGTAATAGATTCATCTGGATTAATCAATGAATTTAATTGTGATTGGGAGCCATAAAATAAAACGGAATTACCTATTCCTTTCCAGCTGGGACATCAGATCAATTCAGATTTGGACTGTTACAGGAAGCGCAAAATGGAGAAACGTGGCTAAATGGTAAGTATTTTCAAAGTCAAATTTGATGAACGGCATATTGAGCAAAACAAAAAAAGCAACATATGTATAAAATGTACAACAATGTGTTTTGATACAAGTATGTTTCCTGGGTGTGCTATTTTTTCCATGATTTCTCATTGTAAACTTCAACATAAACTTTACTGAATTCCAGTGGGTAAAACAAGCTTCTTCATTTTCTTTTTAAAAATGAAGAAGTTACAGCCAGTGAATTATTTTTACACCTGCAATTAAATTTTAATTGTGAGAAAGAAATCACCATCCTAAAATAAGGTATAATAGAGTTGAAGCTTAATTGGGTCATCTAATATATAGTATATCAGTTTCCAAGATTTCCCATTACCATCTGGTAGCTTGCAGACAATACTGACAGATTGCTCATTAGTTAAGGAAGAGGCAGAGAGGTGTTGAGAAATATTGATACGAGTAACGTTTCTAAATGTAATCAATATGTACATGCATACTCCAGCCACTGTTCATTTTATTGCCTTTTATTGCACCAAAAACCATTCTGTATCAAGGATGTTGTTTGCTCTGTAGTAAATAGTTGTACACTGAGGGGTATGAATCTGGGAATAAAGGTCCGTAATCCTTGAAAGTGGTGTCATAGGTTGATAGGGTTGTAAAGAAAACTTTTGGCACCATTGGCCTTCATAAATCAGTACAGGAGATGGGATGTTACGTTGAAATTTTATAAGACATTGGTGAAACCAAATTTGGATTATTGTGTGTGGTTCTGGTCACCTACCTACAAGAAAGATATCGATGTAATACAGAGAAAATTTACAAGGATGTTGTTGGGACTTGAAGAATTGAGTTATAGGGAAAGGTAGAATAGGAAAACTTTATTCCCTGGAGCATAAGGCAATGAAGGGAGATTTGATTGATGTATACAAAATTATGAGGGTTATAGGGTAAATACAAGCATATTTTTCCCACTGAGCTTGGATGAGACCAGAACTCAAGTTCATAGATTAAGGGCGAAAGGTGAAATATTTAAGGAGCACTGCTTAATTTACAGCAGGGGTTCCCGACCTTTTTTATGCCATGGACCAATACCATTAAGTAAAGGGTCCTTAGCCCTAGGTTGGGAACTCCTGACATAGAGGGTGGTTTGAGTTTGGAACGAGCTGCCAGTAGAAAAGAATACTGGCAGGGATGATGGCAGAACAGCATTGGCTGGAATTTCTGGAAGCAATTAGGAAGGCACAGGTATACATCACAAACAGGAAGATGTATTCTAAAAGAAAGATGACACAACCTTGGCTAACAAGAGAAGTCAAAGCCAACATAAAAGCCAAAGAGAGGGCATATATAGATTTCCAAGATGGCGGCGCGATGCAGCTTGCAGCAGCCACTCCAGAGCTGATTATCTTATTTGTGAAGTGGGGTACTGTGCGCAATCATAATCGATTGAAAACAGACATGGGAGCACGGAGGAACATCAGGAAATCTCCAGGAAGACTTTCTTCGTTACTGCTGCTGCTGTGGGGTCCGGGACTCTGCTCGGAAGCACAGGCCCCCAGTCCTCGGGGTCGCGTTGCCGATGGCCGTTGGCGGGGCTGTCTAAATACACTCAGCAGAAGATGGTGCTCGGAGAAGCTGTGCCGGAGGGGATAGTCGGAGGCTTGGAGGTTCGACGGACTCGGAGTCCGCTGCAGTCAGGTTGCTTTTGGTGTGTGTTGTGTCTGCGAGGCTGGGTTCGATGGAGCTTTCATTGTGTGCTGCGACTGCGAGGCTGAGTCAGACGGCGCCGTGGAAGTCCATAGCGGGACTTTCTGCCACCGGCGTGGGATGGCAAGTCTGTCGGGACCCTGGGGACTTGTGGAAACTGTGTGGTGATTTCTTTTGAACTTATAGTCCTTTAACATCTTTGGACTATTTTTAATGTGCCCATGGTCTATTTTTTTATCAATTATGCTATTGTTTGCACTGTTATAACTATATGTTGTGACTACGTGGTTTTGTGCAGGTCTTGTAGCTTTAGTTTTTGGTTTTGTTTGTCTGGTGGATTTGGAGCTCCTTTCCGGGGAACGCACTAGGACGGTAGCACGATATTAATATGCAGCAGCCTCTCCAGACTCTGGATTGGGGATTGCCAAACGTTTTGTGGATTTTCTAGTGTAGTCTGTTTTGTCATATGCTTTTGTGATATCATTCTGGAGGAACGTTGTCTCATTTTTTAACTGCATTGCATTTGTGGTTTCTAAATGACAATAAACTGAATCTGAATATAATAGGGCAAACATTAGTGGCAAGTTAGAGGACTGGGAAGCTTTTAAAAACCAACAGAAGGCAAGTAAAAAAGTCATTAAGAAGGTAAAAATGGAATTTGAAAGTAAGCTGGTCAAAAATATTAAAGAGGATACTAAAAATTTCTTCAGTTACACGAAGTGTAAAAGAGAGGTGAGAGTGGATATTGGACTGCTGGAAGATGATCTGGAGAGGTAGTAATGCGGCTCAATGAAATGGTGGACAAACTGAATAAGTATTTTGCATCAGTCTTCACTGTGGAAGAAGCTAGCAGTATGGTGGAAGTTTCAGACGTCAGGGGTCATGAAGTGTGTGACATTACCATAACTGGAGAGAAGGTTCTTTGGAAACTGAAATGTCTGAAGGTAGTTAAGTTACCTGGACCAGATGGTGAAAGAGGAGGCTGAAGAAATCATGGAAGCATTAGCAATGATCTTTCAAGAATCACTAAATTCTGGAATGGTTCCGGAAGAGTGGAAAATTGCAAATGTCATTTCACTCTTCAAGAAAGAGAGGAAGAAGAAAGGAAACTATAAGGCCAGTTAGTCTGATGTCAGTGGTTGGGAAGATGTTGGAGTCGATTATCAAGGATGTGGTCTTAGGGTACTTGGAGGCACATGACAAATTAGGCGTATTCAGCATGGTTTCCTTAAAGGAAAAGCATGTCTGACAAATCTGTTGCAATTATTTGAAGTAGTACCAAGCAGGATAGACAAAAGAGAATGGGTTGATGTTGTGTACTTGGATTTTCAGAAAATCTTTGACAAGGTACCACACATGGAGGCTGCTTAACAAACTATTAACCCATGCTATTACAGGAAAGATTCTAAGATTGATAAAGTGGTAGCTAATTGGCAGGGGGCAAAGAGTGGGAGCAAGTGTGGCTGCTGGTAACTAGTGGTGTTCCACAGGGATCTGTTTTGGGAGCGATTCTTTTTGCATTATGTGTCTTTAATTTGGATGATGGGTTGATGGCTTTGTTGCAGAGTTTGCCGGTGATATAAAGATAGCTCTAGGGGCTTAATAGTATTGAAGTAGAGAGGCTACAGAAGGACTTAGATGAGAGTGGGCAAAGGAATGGCAGATGGAATACAGTGTCAGGAAGTGTATGGTATTGTACTTTGGTAGAAGAGATGAAAGGGTTGACTATTCTCTAAATAGGGAGAAAATACAAAAAAACTGAGGCACAAAGGGACTTGGGAGTCCTTATGCAGGATCCCCTAAAGTAGAGGTCACCAACCTTTTAAAGCCCAAGATCCCTTACCTTGGCCTTAGTGAAAGGCAAGATCAACCTACTGAATTGTTTAGGGAAAAAAACCAGCTCAGATTGTACTTCCAACTTGAGGCCCTTTATTTGGGCTAATTGTATTTTAATTACATAAAATGCTTTTGTCAAACTTTCAAATTAATTTAACCAAGAGAAAACTGTAACTAGCATATCAGACAGGCCATAGTGGCATCAAACTCATCCAATAATGCCTTGAATAAGCAGTGCTGAAGCACTTTTGCTCGAATCAAGTTTATCAGTGTGATCACCAGTGTCATTACATGACAAAAGTCCACGACCTTCCCAGCCAAGGCCTGCTGATGAATCACACAGTGATAATCCAGGAAGTCGGGAAAATCAGGGTCATTACGGCACAGTGCTATAAAACCAATACGCACACCGCGCATTGCTGGGGCCCCATCGGTAGTAATTGGTACCAGTTTATGAATGGGGATGTCATTTTCACGGACATTTTTTTAAACTCGTAAATATCCTCCCCTCTTGTTCTCTCCTTTAAGTGCAAAAGAGTGAGGAAGTCCTTTTTTTGTAAAATCCTGGAAAGCCGTTCTGACAAATACAACAGGCTGAGCTGTTTGTATTACATCCAGGGATTCTTAAAACTGTGGTGAAAAATATTCACAGAGTGACAAGTGCTTTTAACACTTGTAGATCCACGTCCTCTGAGCAACATGTTTGCTTGGCCTTCAACCCCGATTTCAGCTCCTCAACTTCCCTGGTATTGGTAAACTTACTGAGACACTAGTATAAGTTTCAGGGATACACAAGCTAATGACACCACTGTTTTTGTTCCCCATTTCTTGTACATTTGGGGAATGTTGGAATTTAAAGGGTGAGAAGGGTTGTAGTGTGAGCATTATAAAGATAAGTTAATATCAATTAAGATCATGGTAATATAGCAATACTCCCGCTACAGAAACTGTTTGTAAAGGGAGATTGTTTCCAGGGTTGCGGGGGTTTTCCTTCCGGTCTTTTCTGGCGGTGCGCTTTAGTGACAACCTCTGTATGCGAATCTTGTTTTACTGTCCTAGATAAAGTTGTTCCTTTTGGGTATGAAGTTGTCAAGTCCTTTTTAAAAGTAGAAGTTACTACATATTTGCATCAAAAGGTTTATCAGGCATAATGTATTTGTGTACTTATTTTTCTTTTTTTTTCGGGATCTACTGAGAAAGTCTCAAAGATCGACCGGTCGTTCGCGATCGACTGGTTGGCAACCACTACCCTAAAGGTTAATTTGCTGATTGAGTCTGTGATAAGGAAGGCACATGTTAGAATATAAAAGCAAGGATGTAATTTTGAAAACTTATAAAGCACTGGTGAGAGCTCACGTGGAGTATTGTGAACAGTTTAGGAACCTTAGAAAGTACGAGGGGTGATTGATAAGTTTGTGGCCTAAGGTAGAAGGAGTCAATTTTTAAAAACCTGGCACATTTATTTTTCAACATAGTCCCCTCCTACATTTACACACAGTCCAGCGGTTGTGGAGCATACGGACCTTGGACCTCCAGAAAGTGTCCACAGATGGGTGATTGATAGGTTCGTGGCCTAAGGTAGAAGGAGATGAGTTATACAGCTCTCGTTACATGCACATGCAGGTCAACTCTTCGAGTGATTATGCAGAAAGTTTAAAGTTAATAACTCATCTCCTTCTACCTTAGGCCATGAACTTATCAATCACCCCAATGAATTATTAACTGATGAGCCAATTGTTTATGTTGATAGGCAGAGTTTGATAGGTTCTTGATTGGTCAGGGCATGAAGGGATACGGGGAGATGGCAGGTGATTGGGGCTGAGAGGAAAATTGAATCAGTCATGATGAAATGGCAGAGCAGTCTCAGTGAACCAAATGACCTAATTCTGCTCCTATATTTTATGGTCTTATGGAAGTGGTGAATGGAGTCTTTATTTCAACTGTTAAGGGAAGTTTTGATAAGTACATAGATGGACGGGTATAGAGGGCGATGGTATAGGTGTGGGTTGATAGGACTAGACAGACTAACTGTTTGACACACACTAGATGGGCTGAAGGACCTGTTTCTGTGCTGTTGTGCTCTATAATTATATGCATAAGTTAATCTGATGCATACCTTTTTATAGAGATATAAGGGTAATTGCAATGTTGGTATTGAGTTTAAAGTTCCCAATCCATCAATGATAAAATTCAGATCATTTGATATGTCTGTGCATGTTGTCCTCATGTTTCAACAGGCATATTTTTTAAATAGTGAATGTCAACTTGGTAACAATAGCTAGTAACAAAGATTTTGCATAACTTTTTGAGCTATTCCAAAATTGGGGTTAAGTAATCTAGACCTTCTAGACTCCCAACCTGCATTTCAAGGATAAAAATGACATATTTATTTTGAGTCAGAGAACAATGAGACAGAATCTCTTTTTTATATGTCAATTGAGATCAAAGGCTTATGAGGCACCATAGAAGATGTGACAGATGAGTGTACAATGCCAGTCATCTGGTTATTTCTCCACAGTCTTAAGCGGTTTGAAGTGTATATCTAGACTATATCTGTTCTGTCTGTCACTCATAGTCATACTAGCTTCATTTGTGCTGCTTGCAATCTCTGGTCTAAATAGAATAATTCCAGGTTCTTTAGGTTACCCTGTACAAAGTTTACTTCATCTCTGGAGTTATTTTCATACATCTCATTGTAGCCACAAAGTCCTTCACATCTTTCATAAATTATGGTTCCCATACTTGGATATACTCCATCTGTGCCCAAACTGATCTTTTATGAAGGTTTTTCATAATTTCCTTGCATGTTTTCCATGTCGCCACATGTAAAGGCTAGGGTGTCATATGCTTTTACAACTATGGTATCCATGTCTTTTTATTTATGATAAACAATGCACATACAAGTCAAGTTTATTGTCATATACATGTATACCATCAAATGAGATGTTTCTCCGAGTCAGGGTGTAAAGCACTGTAGTATGCATAACACACATAACACATAATGACTTATGAAAGTAAGGATGAAATCTACAGATTTATTACACATAAACAAACAAGGTGCATAAATGTGAGGTACAGAACAGATTTGTCAGTGACATTTTAAATGTGATGCGCAGGGAATTCAGAAGCCTAATGGCCTGAGGGAAGAAATTGTTTCCTTTCCTACTGTTTCTGTTTTTACACATTGGAGTCTCCTGCTTGATGATAGAAAGACAGAGGATGCTGGATAGATGAATGTGATCCTTGATAATAATATTACATCCGAGATCTTTCTGTTATTGTACCTCTCTTACAACTGTGCTGTCTAGTTTATATTTGCCTTTTGTATTTCTTTCTGTTAGTAATAAATATGCAAGAATGCCCATTGAGTCGATGCTGCCACATCTTCATTTCAGCAGTTTGCTTTTGTCTCCTTAAAGTCTATTACTGTTCTCTTTACAGTTCACTTTATCTCCAAGTTTTGTTTAATTGGAAATTATGCCCTGTATACCCACATCCACTTCATCAATACATACAGTATAAAGAAGAAAAGCAGTGCACTTAGTACAACTCCTTTGAGTTCCACTATACATTTCCCACAAGCTTGAAAAACAATCTTTTATTGCTATTTCCTGTACTTAGACATTTGCTATACCCAATATTTATTTCAAAGATTTAATCTATTGTACCTTTTTGGAAGTTAAATATACAACACAACCAATATTGCTAATTAAATCATATTTGTCAAAGTGCAAACATTACCCTATTTACTGTTTCTAAAAACTTCCTCACTGCTTAGCTATAAAACTAACTGAAAGTGTTTTTCTGAGAACTTTTTTTTCAAATAAGAGTGTAGCATTTTCAATTTCCAGTCTTTGGACAATACTCTGAATCTATAGATGTTAGCAGATTATGGTGCCTACAACTCACTTTCCCCTGCCTTCTCTCCTTTCCCTCCTTTCTCCTCTCATTCCCATCCCTGACCATAGCTCACAGGAGCAGAATTAGGCCATAAATTTGTCTTCACCACTCCATCATGACTGATTTATATCTGTCTCAAGCCCATTCTCCTACCTTCTCATAACCTTTGACACCTTGAATAATCAAGAACATATCCACCACCACCTCAATGACTAGGCCTGTCTGGGTCAATGAAATCCACAAATTCACCACTCTTTGGTTTAAGAAGTTTTTCCTCATCTATTCTAAATGCATGTCCTTTAATTCTGAGGCCCTCCCCTCTTGTCCTAGACTTCCCCCCACTATAGCAAATATCCTCTCCATATCCACTCTCTCTAGGCCTTTCAGAATTCAATAGGTTTCAATGAGATCTCCCCTCATCAAAACTCCAGCGTATACAGGCCCAGAACCATCAAATGCTCATCATATGTGAACCCTTTCATTCCTGGGATTATTCTCATGAACCTCCTCTGGACCTTGTTCAATGCCAGCACATTTTTTCTTAGATAAGGGGTTAAAAACTGCTCCCAATCAAGTGTGGTCTAACCAATGTCTTAAAAAGCTTCAGAATTTAAAAACAAGGATGTAATGCTAGTTCTTTTGAAATGATTGCTAACATTGCATTTGCCTTCCTTACCACCAATTCAATCTACAAGTTAACCATTAGGGAATCCTACCCAAGGACTTCCAAGTCCCTTCGCACCTCTGAATCTCAGTTACATCTTTGAGGCTTCAGTAACAGCATTGACGAAGTTCCCTCTGTAATCAATGTGGTTTCTCATTTGTGTTAACAATGTGGAATCTGTCATATACTTGCTTTTTCTGCGTAATGTTACTCTGTACCCTTTTTGGTCATCCAGTAAGTTATGGCTTTAATCCCTTTTTCTCCTTCATGAGAATATACTTGGGTAACTAGCAAAACCTGAAGACCAGCCAATGTTCAATTAGTTTTGAATCTTGAACTTTGTTTCAATTTTTTGCCTATCATCTCATTATCTAATTGGAATTGGCTGTTCTTTAATTGAACATTTTAACAGTGAAATAGTTAATATGCTTCTCCACAGCCATCAAACAACCTGATGTGATTGCTGATTCTCGTGTTCCACATGGCCGCCAAATTCCTAGCCCTATGTTCATTAATACTGCCTTCCTTATTGAGACAGTTCCCCTAAACATCCTTAAAATTATTTTTAAAGAATAAATGCAATCTGCTCCAATTAAATGAGCTATTTATAAAGTAATTTTATGCTACATTCTTAATTACCTCCATTTATGTAAAGAGAAAAGAATTACACATGGGTATATCTGAAAAGCTTGTTTACCTTGCCATTTATTTGCATCATGATAATTTCAAATTTTCAACAATGCCTATTTTGAACAGGAATGTAAATAAACTGCATCAATTTTATGTCTACCAGGTGACGCTTCAATTGGTAGCCAAAATAAATTTAAATGCCCACATTGTAATTACATTGCCAAGTATCGGCGCACATTGAAGAGACATCAGCTGATACACACTGGTGTGAGATCCTTTGCTTGTGACATCTGTGGAAAGTTGTTCACACGAAGAGAACATGTTAAGAGACATTCCTTGGTGAGTATGGGTACTATTTATAAGAACTACAAACCTATGATTGAAGATCTTGGAACCTGACTTAGTTACAAATATTTGCTTAGTTCTCTTTCACCCCGCCTCTTTCCCATGACCTTGTTGTATTCCGGTAACATGCTCAAACATGTTTGCTTATAAACTTAGCTGTACTTTCCATTTAAGGATTGGGAATACTAAAGCATTATTCTTTAGTCTTTGTTACAATTTTTATAATCATGATGGTAGATTAGTTTAATGTTTAGTAAATCTGAGTCATATTCCATTTTTCAGAGCCTTCCAGTTTGGATTTTTGTTCTCAAATTTTAGGTCACCTGAATTTCTGCTGCAAAATCGTACCTCCTCACTGAATTATCATATTGTAACATGTGTTAGATACATGTCCACCTCAACTTACAATTCCTAACATAGTGTTTAAATTTTTCTTGGCCATGAAGCCTTCTCATCCTTTAAAAATGCCTGGACCATACAAATATCTATCTGATCTTCTGCCTTCTATTTCAAGTAGCTATGTATTTAGCCAATCTGAGTTTCCTTTCTGTAAACATCTCCACTTTCCTCTTTTTGCTTAAAATGCTCTTTAAAACCTATCTCAGTAACTAAAGTTTTGTTTATCCCCTCTCTGTCTCTTGGTTTAGTGTCATTTTATCTTGATTATATATCTGAGCTGCCTTTTTTGGTTATTATATATTGTATTTTGCTATCTGTGAAGTTTGCAGCCAGCTTTTGAGCTATTCCTCTGGCCGACTCTACATCGTGCTGACTGAAATTCTTGAACATACTTCTTTACAGGTTGGTGAGATAGTCAAAACAGACTTTACGTTTGTGTAAAATGAAAGGGAAGGATTCTGATCTCTGGTGCTTAAGGGATCTATGCTTTCATAACCTCAGGTGAAAGTTCTTTGACTGGAAAAGGTGAAATGAATAAAAGCTTGTATATTTGGAAAATTCTTAGCTGATGCATTATTAGTATATAAGCATCTAATTTAGTAATTTTCTCTGTTATAGTCTGTGCAATAAGCAGAATTGTTTATTAGTTATGGTGTACCATCTTTCATTTTCCCATTTACTAATTTTATTAGAAAATATATGTTGACAACAAGAATTGCCTGTTTGTATTTGATTGACTAACTTGATTTTTTTCCCACAGGTACACAAGAAAGATAAAAAATACAAATGTATGGTTTGCAAAAAGTTTTTCACTCTAGCAGCCAGTGTTGGAATTAGGCACGGATCTCGAAGATATGGCGTGTGTTTGGATTGTTCTGGTGGTGATAGACAGACAAAAGGTGACCATGATGGTATTGACCTGATGGTTGATCCAGAATTTTTTAAAGAGCAGCAAGAAGAACAGGATGACCCAGGTGGACTGGAACAAGAAGAAAATGAGAGAATGGTTGGTGAAGATGTACCAGATGAAGAAGGAGCAGGGGATATCGATAGAGAGCAGTGGGAAGATGCTGGGGCTAGTGAGACATATGTCATATTAGATAATGATTAGCAAGCCCTTATGCTGTAAAACTAAAAAGTGTAATTATGTTTCTTCACTGTATTGGCAAACTATGAATTTTATTTGAATTGCAATGATTATGGATTGGCAACAAAACACTAAATTTTTCATATTTTTCTGATAGCTGTAACTGTTGGATAATTGATATTTTAATGATTGTAGTTAGTGGTTTCACCACAGTAATGATGGAAGAGTCTTGGAGTCAGTGATGGGCAATTCCTTATTATAACCGAAACTGATATAACCATGTTCTTTTCCCACAAATCTAACTAAATAAGAAAGTATTAAGCAAAACTGTAGTGGTGTGCGACCTAAAGTGTCGAATCAAGCAGAAACCGTCTCACTGACTGGTATACAAAAGAAGTTAAGACCACAGAGTATCTTGTAACAGGAGAAGGCCATCAGACACAAACGAACATCATTTCTTCAATGGTGAACCCCTGGGTTTACCTTTTTTGCTTCTTTCAAATGAAAACATCCACTTGTTCCTTGAAACCATCTGTTTTTTTAAATGTCACTAGCATTTCCTGATAATTAATGCACAACTAACATTACTTTTTGGGTGAAGCAGAATTTGCAAACTACTGTTAATTCCTCTCATTCCTCAATCGTCCTCTATATTCCTTCACATCAGTGTTTGCTAAAATAGTTGATCAGGTTTAGTCTTGACAATGTCATCTTGGGTCATCTTAAATTCAAGATTTTATCCAAAGAAAATTTTGTTGCTTTTTTTTTCAGCCTTTCAACTCAACTCCCTGTACTCAGGATCTTTGTTCACCTTTCAACTTTCTTGGAAGCAGTATTTTTCTTTCCATGAAAGGCAAGCAATTTAGACAATATTGCAATTAGAGCCTGACTATCCCCAGATGAAACTGTAATAGTGGAATGAACAGGGTTTGAAATTTCTGAAGGATTGGACCTGGAGTTTGATGTCTGGAGTATTGGTTTATTCTATGCATTTTCAAGGCTCAACCTTGCAGGCAAGAAAGCCAATTATTATATAGGTGCTAGTAACTTTAAATTTTTGAAGTGTTTGTGTGTCACTTAAAATAAGCAAAGTCAACATTCAATCTTACTGCATTCCACAGAGAAGTAACCTGCAGTATATATGGCACCTTCACTAAGTGCCGTTTGTGGCATTTAAGCAAAAGAAATTCATGATACACATCATTAATGAAGACCATGCTTTATAGTCTTATTTCTGTGAACTGAGAGGAAACAATTTGATGTGTACATTTAAGCTGGTAATTTACTTGTTCTGAGACAGACAAAGTCTGTGTCATAATGAATAAATTAGACACCAGTATAACTGAATTCGGATTAACTTAAAAGCAGTGAATAGTATTTTCTCCCTTTTACAGGAGAAGATGTAATGTTTGGGTATGGTGTACACAAAACAGTCTGCGTGCTACATGATGAACTACATAATACCCAGTTTGCATGCTCATCCTTAGCATTCTTGAGTCTGAAATTCTTTATGCACTACATTATGAAATGCCACTATGTGTTAGTGGTTTTACAAAGAAAACACTTCAACTTGGTCCATCAATTTACCTGCTATTATGTATGACTTTTGTTTTACACATTGAGTAAGGCTGCTGATACTTTTGTTTCCAACACCCTTCAGTTGGCTGTTTTATTTAAAACTGATCCTTTGTGGAAGGAAGAATTGCTGGGATGGTGAAGAGGAAGATTGTTCAATCTAACAGAGCAATTTGCAAATGACCCACTTTTCAAGTATATTAAGCCAGATCATTGTGAAATAACTGACAATTTCTCGAATTATACCTAAATTATTTGAAGAAGTGTTAAAATATAGCTGTTTCAAAAGGCATGAGTAAAAACAGAAAATTAATGAAATACTAGCAGGTCAGGCGATTCTTAGAGAAAAGAATGGGTTAATGTTTCAGGTTGATGAACTTCCATCGGAACTGGTGAATGTATATGCAGTTGAAAGAGTTTGAGGGTGTTACTATAATCCAGCCATTTTGGAGGGTGGGTATAGTAGAAATTAGAAACTTTAAGTCCTTTATAAAACCCAAGTTGCTTTTTATTTCCCAATGGAAGTACACTAGCCAAAGCTACAACTATGCTTTTGAGTAATGTCGTATCTAATGACAGTGATTCATTTGAGGGCATACACTTTTGCTATCTATTCAAAACTATTAAGCTACAGTTATAATCAGTAAACCTTTACCCCACTTTTTAAGTTGAGACTATTCTTGATTTCTTCTTGGTACTTTTGATCAGTGCTTCTGTATCTTGGAGTAGGAATTGATTTCAGAAACCTGTGCTTTCTATACCAAAAAATCATGTGCAGTCATTGTTTTGAGAATGCTCTGGAACACTGAAACTGAAATACAAGTTCAATTATTAGTGAAAAGTGAACTATTAGGAACAGAAACCATTAAAGATGTGTTTTATTAGTTGACGTTTAATGTATTTGTAAATGAGCACATCAAGCAAGTGAAATCTTGATCAGGTGAGTTTTTCAGCACGTGGCTGTGTCAATTTCTATTTCACCTTTCTCATCTCAAATTTCCAACTGTATTGGATGGATAAATATTTCACCAAATGAAGTAGCAGCAATTTAATTGTAGCCTGCAGCTCTGGAGAAAATGAAATAGGGACTGGTAGTTTAAAAGGTAATTGTCAGAATCAGGTTTATTATCACTGTCTTATGTGATAGAAAGATTGCTGTTTAGTGGCAGCAGTACAAGGGCAGCAGGAGGTTGTGTTCTGTAAAATTTCCTTCACTCTGTTTTTGTACTCTGGAAAGCTGTGTTCTCAGCATTTCAGCTATTTAAAGTTTTGGGTCTTAACTGCACTAATCTGATCATCCTGAGGTAGTGTGAAACAAGGCACCTTGAGTAAATGTAGAGACACATCAAAGGTGAATCTGACACTACTCAAAAAGACTTTCACGGACTTCTTGTACTGGATTTTCTGGAATTGATTAGAAATGTGATTAGTGGCTGATGTTGTACTGAATCAACTAATTCGGCGAAAATTAAGCCATGGGCCCTTTGTATACCTACAATGCAGTACCATATAAAATGCAATATTTCCTTACTTGGCTATTGGATTGTATTGTACTTTAAAAAGGATAGAGATAATTTTTGACATGAGGTACTACAGAGAATGGAAATCCAGAGCAATGTGCCGAAGGAGCTCAGTAGGTTAGGCAGCATCTATGGATGGGAATAAGCAGTCGACGTTTCGGGCCGAGACCCTTCATCAGGACTGAGGTAATTTTGTGTATGTATGAACTTCTGTAAGTTCTGCATACAGACATGAAAATGGGCTTGCTGAACCTTTTGATTAATAATGCAGAATGTCTTATTACACCTTTTACATTATGTCTCTAACGGCTCTCTTAAGGAGGTTTAGCTCAATATTTTACTGCTTCCTTGCCAGTTTCAGTAGTCCATTTAGATTTTATCACTGGTGTCATCACGATTTAACATATCTATCTGACTAGAAATTTTCAAGCCAAATAAGAGGTAGCTTGGTAGCCTTAGTCCATATTTACATCTTTTTAATATTTTAGAATTTTGAAGAATGTGTTACCTTTTTTAATGCTAGAGGCAGTTTTATGGAAAGTTAAGATCAAGATAATTTAGAGTTGTATGAAGTTAATCCTTTATACAATCTTTACTATTTATACTATTACACATTTTGGTATTAATGCACTTTACCATGTTTGGAAACAGGACACAGTGATGTCACTGCATTGACAATTGTGCATGTTAGAGTAAACTTTTGCCTTGGCTCTGATAAAACTATAGATATTGCCTTTTAAATGTTTGAGGCCCTTTAATGTTCATTCTGCACAGCCAACCATCCCCGCCCCACCAAGAATGTAGTACTGTCTCTTGGATCATTTTAGCCCTGTTTTTATTTATGGTCTGACAATAATTGTTTTTATTTATTTCTTAGACTTTTTAATGTTAAGGTTTCCATCTACTATCTGCTAACTGACATTCAGCCATTTATCTTCCTTTGTTCTTTGTTAATGTAATGGTTTGGTGTGCTTCAGTGCTATTAAGCCCCTTCACCCCAGCCAAAATATTTTAGAGTTGCAAGCATCACTTTGTGAGATTATTAATGCACTAATGTTGATACAGAAGGGAACTATTAGTCTTTATAATCTACTTTTCCTTTATTGGATTCCTCCCTGTTGAAATAACATAATAGTTTCACTATGAGACATTATTATACATTACTGGAAAGAATTACTCAGTTTTGAAGGTGTTGGTGCATATTGGAATGGTCTGTACTAAAAATGAAAACTTTTATAAAGCAAATTATTTTATGGTCGTAAGACTAGTGCCACAGTAATTCAGGCCATGGTTAGTAAGATAGATTTTTCTGCTCCAAAAGATGGACCATGATCCAACTTCCTCAGCTTAGATCTCAGTAACCATAATTACCAAAGAATTCTGACAAAATACAGTACGTATTATGGTTATTCAAGAGATTGTGAGATAATTATTCTGAAAAGCAAATTGTACAATTCCAAGTCTTTTTTTGTAGATACTTATAGTTTTATCATTTCAGTTTATTAAAGCAATTTTATTATTTAAAGGGCAAAAGAATTGTTTTCAAATTTTCCACATGAATGAAATACTTAATTATGACTTAGATCAAGCAATTAGATATTATTTATATCAAGGATTGTGTCTTTGGCTGTAATTTTCCATTTGATGTCAACAGGTATTTATAGTTGAAATTGGGTACAGCAAACCAACTGATTTAGATTAAACCTTTTCAATTTTGTATTTGACACACTTCAAGGATATGGGGCTAAACAAGGTTTAGAAATATCAGGGAGCCAGGAATTGTGCCCGGTGAGGATTTGCCCGCCACTGATTATTATGAAACATAGCATTCTATTGTTTAAGGTAGTTGTGTGTCTAATCCATAAACAAAGTTTATTATTGTATATGTGATCAGCAAGTCTGACAATTTGTAACATTGCAGGTTATGTTAATTATCCATGAGACAAAATTAATAAGCTGTGCTTTTGGAAAGTAATTTTTGCAGACCTTTAAACATAGTACATTTTTGTTCCCATTCTTGTTTCCTATCAGTTATTTATATAGTATAATGGATTTATTTCCACTGTATAGACTGCTGTGTGTAATAAATATCTGTAGTTAATAGTGGCAGCATAAAGCAGCTGATTTATTTATATGAGGAAGGAGAAGATAGGGAGGAATTCAGGACTAGAAAAATAAGGTAATTGAATCTTCACATGCAATTTTGACAAAATCCAAATTTTAGAAAGTCAACTGCTCTTGTCGTAAACCTCTGAATTTAATTATGAATATCATGATTGGCTGTGGAATGTACCTCAGATTTAGGAGTTATGACTTTCAAATGACAGGTCGGTTGATTTGTTTAGCAGAATTTTGATAATGGGATTATTTCTTGATTTCACTCAGTGTGTAGACCAAACGTGCTGTTCTGCAATAATGGAATTTTTTTGTACCAAAAGAGGAGGGGGGAAATTGTGTAAGGGCACCAATATGTTGATATTAAGTTATAATAAATGATATTAAGTCACTTAAGAATTGACTTGGGAGCCATTTCTGTAAGGTAGGAGGAGCTTCTGGATATGCATCACCTTCAACTGATGCAGCATAACACAAGTTCAAATTAATTTTTTTTAAATACTTTATACAAATAATATATATACACTGTAGCAACTATATATTTTCCTATTAGAGTGATTGCAGCTCAGTTAAGAAAAACATTCATTCTTGAGAGATTAATGGTCCTCAAACATTTGTGTTTTGTTTTGAAGTTACTTTATAGTTAAGGGCAGAGGATTTTCTTTGCAAAAGTGATTTACAAATGAATTTGGGATCAAAAGCCCAATAGTGAATGTGTAATTTGTTGGTTTGAAGCAAAAACATCCACTGTTAAATGGAAGCTCTAATTTAACTGTATCCTCATTTTCTGGCATGGTTAAGGGATAAAATCATTCAAATGTGTGTGCGTTGAGCCAGGAAGAAGGAACAATGGTAATTTTAATGGAAAGCCCAACTGTACTTCAGATACCTAAAATTAGCATTGTATCGCTACCTTCACAACAAACACTATAGGTTTCATTACACACTGGTAGTGGTAGCAGTAACCCAGAAGATGAATTTTTCAATTCAGTATAGAGATCAATAGAAAATAAAATCCATTGCCTGAGTTCAAAACAATTGTATGCATTAACATCTACATAATTGCCTATTGGAGGTTTTAATCTTGCTGTACTGCTGTAGTACCTAAGGATTGTTTTTCTGTAAACACTGACTGAGAACTATGCATGTTAATTTTCAAAACCCAGATCAACAGTATAACATTTCTTTTTCTTGTGAGTGTCAAAATATGTGGCACCATGTACACATTCTTAGTTGCTTTTTGTACCTAACTGTAGTTTTGAAGCACTGAACAGAAGAAAAAAATTGTTATTATGTATGCGACACGTTACCAAGGCAGATTCTTTGTTTCTCTTTGCTTGTATGTAGAAATTATGGAAATATTTTTCCTTTGGAAAATGTTAATTAATAAGTTGTGTGTTTCTAATTTTGGAACTTGTTAAAGAAACTCCAAGCTCTAAATCAATATTCAATACACTGAGGTCTGCTGAATATTGTTCTTGCACTATATTATTTCAGTTACAGACTAATGCAACTTCAGCATCTTAACTTTGCATTTTGCTCGTGATTAAACCAAAGTCATTTTCTCTTGATTTTGTTAAGAATAAGTTAAACCTCAGGAAGTAGACCAAAGTGGTGTTGTAAAAAACAGATAAAGGTTGGGGGAAACTGGGAAATGGAGAAACTGTCCACTTAAAATCATGTTAAGTATTCTATGATACTAGTCAAATAAATACGAGGGGTTCTATCAGCTTCTGTGATCATTCCTTCTGCACCCAATAACATTTTTAAAAATTGGTCATCTCAATGTTGTTTGTGGAATTAATTTATGAACAAATGCTGCCTAACAGTTAGTATAGTATTAGTGATTCACTTTCTGTGAATTCCACTGTGACACTTGAAAGTTATGATGTTACAGTGTGTGTAAAAACATTTTTCTTAATCTGATTTTCTTCATACAAATCTAAACACATAACCAGAAGATATACTTCCTTGTAGCCAGAAGTACATAGCCTTATACAGCCAGATGGAAGAATATGTCTGAGTAATTAATGGCTGAACTCAGATAAGACTAAACATTTAGTTTGAAACCTCCTTTAACTTTTGAAGTGGAATGTTAAAATTTAAGTTAAGGCCCAGGAGTGTTCTGTGTATTAAATAAGTTGTACTAAAGCCTGGACTTTCTTTAAAAAGATTATTTTGAGTAAATAAGTTAATTCCTTTTCTCCAAACCTTCTCATGTTTCTCCAAAGGCCTCAGGGTAACTACAAATACATGAATTATGGATATGAGAAAAAAAATTCACTTTAAATAATGAAAAATGGTTCTGTGTTGCACATTCATTTTTTTCTTATTACTAATTTTCTTTTAGATTTGATGTGATTTAATATGTAAATTTGATAAATGATCAGTTTGTAGATTGTATGCAGTAAACTGTAAATTCTTTTTGTAAAGACTTAACTATTATTGGTGACTATTTTTGCTTGTCTAAGCCGGTGCTATACTTGTACTAAACTCAACACAAATGTTGAATGATTTGTTTTGATATTTTGGATCTTTAATCACACTTTCATGTTTCACCATTGAATAAGAACGTGATTTTAATCAGAGCTGTGTTGAATTTGTGATTTCCACTGTCAATGCAGACAATTAGTGTGTCTCATGTATTGAAGTGGCTGATTCTGAGAATGTATTAAATCATGTTCTGGGAACAGAGTTGATCTTTAAGCTTAAATTTTAGCAATATTAGTAAGAAGGGTTGGGTATGTTAAAGTGAATTTTAGAAAAAATATTTCCTCCTTCATACTCAACTATGGTCCCTGTACTTTCAGCTGCCATGGCCTTAAATTTCAGAAGTCCCTACTTAAATATTTTCAAGTCTTGACCAACTTCCATCTTTTTAAAATGCTCCTTAAAGACATACTCCCACTTGAGTGTGTTTTTGATCATCTACCACATTGTTCTTGTGTGCCTTACTACCATCATCGGTTTTTAGCTTGATAAGTTCCACCAAGTGCCTTGGGATTAATTTGCTGTTTTAAAGGTGCTATATAAATGGAAGTTGTTCATGTTCTGCAATATGCAGTTGTTTACTTTCTGCTTTGTTTCGTTTATTTCATACTAATAGAATTTATGCTTGATACCTGCAAGTGTACATTATGAGCAAGGAGCAGTTGAAGCCATATATTTGTGTTGAAGGATAACAAGTGCAATTTAAAGGTATGAATGAGTGGGGCAGTGGGTGGAAGTATTCAGAAGAATGGGAGTATGTGTAGAACAATGAATCGTAAGGTCAGTACTGAAATCACATTAAAATATGACTCGATAATGGATGTATAAAATGTGTATAGTCAATCTGATTTTCAGAAAGGCAAAATACGCCAGCATTCTTATTTTGGATACCATTTCCCGACTAGACAAGAAAAGCATTTTGATAAAGAATCTCTATCCAAAATTTCAAATGCTCATTCTAGTCAATGGTAAAAAGACAGGTTGAGGTGGTGTTGGATGGTAATGTTGGTAGTGAAACATTGAGCTGTTAAGTTAATGTAATGGAGAATTGTCTATATTGAGTTGGTTTTACCATGTCAATTTGAAAATATTGTTCTGGATCTGGCCCTACCCATAAACAGGACAAATTTCCAGGAGTTGAGCCCAATTTCAGGCCATTAGTATGGAGTTTTTGGTTATTTATACTCAGGCTACTTGCAAGTTTTGAAACGGACAATAAAATTACCTTTTTGTAACAAGGTTCTTTAGCTGTGTTAATAAATACACAGGTTATTACATTAGAGTTGAAGTTTTCTTAAAAAATGCAAGGGAGAAATAAACAATCACATTTTAAAATGTTCTATTGTGTTGGTTCCTGGAAGAATTTCAGTTTGCAATAATGCAATTACAAATTTGAATTGTAATGTTATTTCAGAAAACCAGCGTACTTTTTGTTCATATAGTTGACTTTACCCCAGGCATGAAGAACTTGTTCAGACTAAAAAATCATTTGCAGTGCCTGCATTGTTCCTGCTGTGGAACAGATGGACAGAAGACAAAATGGGATATTTTTATTTGAAAGCACTGTGAAGTCACATTCACAGTGACAGATGTAGGAGCGGGAGTGAATATTAATTGTAAACCAGATAATTCAAGATAAATATATAATAGTTACCTTGTGTAAGTCAATGGAAAAGGAAATGGCTTCTTTCACATAAAGAAAACTGGAATTGAAAAAGCAACCATACAGATCTACAGCATATAAAAAGACTATTAGCACAGGGTTACTAGTTCTGACACTAATAGAACAATAAAAATCTTATTCTAGTGCCATGTTCTATAGTTTTGTATCTACATCTACTTTTAAGTATTGACTTTTTAAAAAGTGCATCCTGCTAGCTACTTTTATGCCTTTGTGCAAAATATGCCATGTTGGAAAATTGAGTGGAGAGAGAAGTTAAAAATCCTTTCCTCATTTTCATGTTAAAGGTTTAAAGCTGTAAATTGATCATCTCAAATTTTCTTCCCAGATGAAAGTACTTTCATTCATTAATATCATATGCATAATATCATATGCATTTTACACAAAACATAAATCTAGTTCTAGCAAGGATTGGCAAAATTGCCCTGTCAGTGTCACCACATATGCTTTAAAACTCACCAACATTTTAAGAAATTTCAAATTGCTTCTTAGCCTTTATTTAATTAAAAAAAAATCGTTCTAATGGTTCATTACTGTCATATGTACTGAGATGCAGTGGAAAGATTGTCTTGCATGCTGTTCATATAGATCAAATCATTACACAGTACACTGAACTACAATAAGGTAAAACCGGTAAGTGCAGAATAAAATGTAAAAGCTACCAAAGAAAGTGCAGTGCAGGTACAATTGCAAGAAAAAGTTCGTGAACCCTTGGCAATTACCTGGTTTTCTGCATTAACTATTCATAAAATGTGGTCTGATCTTCATCTAAGTCACAATAATAGACAAACACAATCTGCCTAATCTAATAACATACAAACAAATGTACTTCTCATCAATTTTGAGTACACCATTTAAACAGTTTCAGTCTAGGTTCAAAAGAAGGATGTGAACCTCTGGGGTAATGTCTTCTTTAAAAACAAAAACAATTTGGAGTCAGTTGTTCCAATCAACGAGATGAGATTGATGGTATGGGTTGTAGAGGTACCCTGTCCTATATTTAAAAAAAAGACGCACAAAGGTTACTGACAGAATCTGCTCTTCTCAAGAAAGGTCTGTATGTGCACCATGTCTCAAAACAACTTTCAGAGGTCCTTGGAAGAATTGATGGAAGATGGATGAAGGCTACAAAAGCATTTCTAAAGACCTGATTGTTCATCAGATCATAGTAAGGGAAACTGTCTAAAATGGTGGTATTCCATGTTCTTGCTACTCTCCCTAGGAGTGGGTATCCTGCAAAGACCACACCAACAGCACAGTGCAAAAGCAGGTGGTGAAAAAGAACCCAATGGTAACAGTGAAAAGACCTGCATAAATCTCTAGAACTCGCTAAAATCTGTTCTTGTGTCTACTATAAGAACAACACTGAACAAGAATAGTTAATTGAAGAACACCAGGGAGAAAACCACTACTCTCCCAAAAAAAATTGCTGCACATCTCAAGTTTGCAAAAGGCCACTTTGATGTTCCACAATGTTTTATGGACAGATGAGACAAAAGTTTAACTTTTTGGCAGAAATGCACACTACTATATTTGGGGGAAGGGGGCGGGGGGCACTGCACATCAACACCAAAACCTCATTCTAACTGTGAAGCACGATGGAATTAGAGTCATGGTTTGGGGCTGCTTTACTGCCCCAGGGCCTGCAATCATAGAGGGAACAATGAATTCAAAATTGTATTAAGACATTTTACAGGAGAAAGTCAGGGTACCAGTCCATCAACTGAAGCTTAATAGAAGTTGGATGATGCAACAAGACAATGATCCAAAACACAAGAGTAAATCAACATTAATAGTTTAAAAAGAACATTTTTGAATGGGAATGGCCAAGTCAGAGGCTGGACCTTAACCTAATTGAGATGCAGTGACATGACCTGAAGAGGGCAATTTATGCAAGGTAACCTTGAACTATATTGATGAACTGAAACAGTCTGTATGAAGGAACAATCTAAAATTCCTCCTCACCATTTGGTGGAGGTTATTGGTGCTGGTTATTGGTGCTAAGGGGGGGTTCTACTAGTTATTAAGTACACATACTGTACTTTTTCCACAGTGGACTGCGAATGATTAAACAATGTGTTCAATAAAGACATGAAAAGTACAATAGTTTGTATGTTATTAGATTAGGCAGATTGAGTTTGTCTATTGTGACTGAAGATCAGACCACATTTTATGAGTAATGCAGAAAAGCAGGAAATCGCAAAGGGTTCACAAACTTTTACTTGCAACTGTAAATTATAGTGTAAAGTAGATTGTGAGACCAGACATCCATTTTATAGTACAAGAGGTCTATTCAGGAGTCTGATAATGGGATGCAAGCCTAGTGGTATGTGCTTTCAAATATTTGTATCATCTGCCTGAGGGGAATGGAGAGAATTGAGAATGTCTGGGCTGGGTGGGGTCTTTGAATTTGCTGGCTGCTTTACTGCGAGGTATATGTCTACTAACTTACCAGCTCTTAGATTATTCACATTTATTAGAAACATCATCAACAGTAGTAATCCGTTCTGCCCTTTGTATTTGCTGATCCACAGATCCTTTAAAGCATTAAGAAATACTCATATTGAAAATGTGTAGCAACTTGGCCTCCACTGCTTCCTGTGGCAGAGAATTCCAAATATTACTGTTTTTAAGACTTTGTGTCTTTTTTTTATTAGATAGAATAGTGACCTTAATATGCAGTTGAAGTCGTGTTATCTCAGTTTTGTAAATAAGAAACTAGGTTTTCTATGTTTCTAAGAGATGGATGTTGAAATGTAGAAACTTTGGGAGGGTATAGAGTAACAACTTTTTAACTAGGTTTTAAATGCGCAGAAAATGTAAACTGAAATGTGCTGAACAGAGCAAGCCCAGACTTAAATTAGCAGTCTTTATTTGAATACAGATAGCATTTGCAATAAAATGTGTCTTGACAGTACAGCTTTTAGATCAAATTCATAAGTTGCTATTATAGAGATGTTGCAGGGTGACCAGGACTAGGCTATACAATGTTCCAAAAGAACTGGCTGGAACAAAGGGTGGAGAAATAGAAGATGGAGTACGATCTGACCAATTATCAGATGTTGCACTTTGCAAGATCAAATCTAAAGGCAGGGCACTAACAGTGTTGATGTATAGAGGGATCTTGGGGTCCAAGTCCGTAGCTCTCTGAAAGTGTTTGTACAAGTTGATAGTGATAGAGAAGACATATTCATACTTGCCTTTATTTGTTGAGCCAGTAAGTTATGTTGCAGCTTTAAAACATCTGGTTAGATCACATCTACAATATTACATCCAGTTCTGCTTGTCCCACTATAGGAAGGATGCTGCCTGGATTAGAAGGCGTGTGCTATACAAATGTTGGACAAACTTGGGATTTTTTCCTCAGAAGTAGCAGAGGTTGTGGTGGAGACTTGTTACAAGTGTATAAAATTATGAGAGGCATAGGCAGGCGGTTGGCATATTCTTACCATGATTGAAATATCAAATACTGGAGGTCATACATTTAAGCTGAAAGGGATTCAAAAGAGAAGTGCAGTGCAAGGTTTTCTTTTACAAGTGGTGGGTGTCTGGAAGTGCGTTGCCATGGGGTTGGTAGAGAAGGCAAATATGACAGGTGCTTAAGAGGCCTTAAATAGGCACACAAATATGCAGAGAATGGAGAAATATGGACATTTTGTCAGAGGAAGCGGGTTAGTAAGGCACAATGTTCTGATTCTTTTTTGATGTTTTATGCAGTTGATGAACATCACAAAATCAAAACTAAACTCAATTTAATAAGAGCAGGTATAATGACCTGAAGGTGAAGGTGAAGTTGAAGTGGAATTGGAAAATAAGCTTAAGAGACAAGTCAGTTGATGATATTCAACTAGCTAGTCTGTAACACTTCACAGGAATTTATTCCAATTTTTAAAAAAAGTCTGTGAGTAAGAGGCACAATCTGTAGTAAACAAAGGAGGTCAAGGATAATATTAAATTGAAAAGTTGAAAATACAAGTTTCATGGGCTGGTAGTAGGCCACAACACGAAAGTTTTTTGGATTCAGCAGTGAAAGTCTAAAAAGCTGATGATAAAAGAAAAAAATGCTTTGGTGGGAAATCTTGTATGTAAAAGCGGGGGTTGGAACATCTAGAGATAATAACAGGAAACAAAATATGGTAGGTATATTAAATCAATTTTTGAAGCAGTATCCATCCTGGAAGGCATTGCAAATGTTCCCTAAGGTAACAGACTGGCTAATTTTAAATAGGTGGAAGGGAGTAGCAGTTCTTAACCCCCAAATTTTCAATTTTTCTATTAGACCTAGAAAGCCTATCATATCTGATAAACAAGACACAAGGTATTAAATAACAGTAATCAGTGCTGAAGATATACAATGTGATTGCATAAACTGTCAAGTAAGTGTTAGGATAGCAAAGGCTTTTGGTCATAAATTTTCAATCCCGTTTTAATGAGTACTAAGATGTGTGGATGAGTGACTAGCCAAAAGCTACCCTCCTATATTGTTTAGTTGAGTTTGTAGATGTAAAATGCTCAAATGCCAGATAAACTCAAGCAGTGAAGAATAGAATTGATATTATGGAGGAGAAAATAGAAAAATATTTGAGATAGAGCTGTCATGAGGTGCAAATTAACAAAAGTGATAAAATTCTGAACTTAGAATGATATTTGTACTTGCTTTTATTTTTGCAATCTAGGGCTTTGTAAACAAATACCAAAAATTATGTCAGCGAAAAGAGAATAGCCATACATGTAATATTTAAAACATTAAAAATTATCATATTATCCTGTCTGGTTTTATTTTCTTTTAATTTTAATTCAAGGTTGAAAACTTTTATGCCCCATGCCAATTTAAAAACCTGAACATTTTGGAGTAAATACACGAGCCTTAAAATAACATGCATCATTTTGAAAAATTAGGGAAGAATTGAAGTGATCTTATCATTCTTTCCGTTTATAGTATTTGCGACTTGTTGCATGGTGTCAACAATGCTAGAAATTTCCTTGCAACTTTTTGACCGAAGAGAACTTTCCATCTTGAGTTGTGATTTCAGGACACCCAGGTCCTGAGTTAGTGTGTGGATGTATCCCTTCATTCGAAGAAGTTCAGCATCTTTTTCAGAGATCTACATCGGCAATGCAAGGAGACAACAAATAAGATATACCAGGGAATAAATGCTATAGGAACATTATAATTAGGTATGAATATTTACATCTAGTAAGGAATACAATTTAATGTTTATAAAAATAATACTCTTCACACCCCATATACAGTATGTACAGCTGCAAACTACTCTTATACTAAACTATCATCTGTTAGTCTAATTGCACTGTCATTTGATAATTTTTTACAATCTAATAGTAATCAAAATTGTTCACTTGTTTAAGAACAAGTAACCACCATAATTACCACTACTTACAGATGCTAAAGTAATTTTTCAAATCATCTGTTACTCAGTGAAAGAAAATTCAACTCTTCATCCTCTTGAGGATTAGCTAAATTAATGGAGTATAATTTTAAATGCTCAATATGATACTTAGTTCTGGAAAACATTTACAGTTTTTAAATCATATGGATAGCATCCAGCAATATTAAAATATGGGGTTCTTGTGTCATACCTCATTTTGTAGAGAAATTTTTGATCAATGAGACTGACATCAGTTGTAAGCAATTATTGAAAGTTATTTTCAGGGACAGGGTATCTTAAGTATTTGGATAGAAGACCTGATTAGGATAGTCAACATGGCTTTTGCAAGTTAGGTCTCATCTAGCTATTATAGAATTTTTGAAGGAGGTTACTAAGGTTGATGAAGGAAAGGTGGTCGTCTTGGTCTCCATGGGCATTAGCAAGGCCTTTGACAAAGTCAGTAATGGAAGGCTGGTCCAGAAGGTAAAGAATGAAGTAGCCAATTGGATTTAACATTGGCTTAATGGGAGAAGCCAGAGTGTGGTGATAGATTGTTTTCTCTCTGGAGACCGATGACTAGTGGTATGCTGCAGGGATCAGTGCTGGGCCCATTATTATTTCTCATTTATATAAAATTATTTAGATAATGTGGTAAAATGCATCAGCATATTTGCTGATGACACCAAAATTAATGGCGTATTGGCGAGAAAGGCTATCAAAGCTTTCAGTGTGATCTTGGCTTGCTGGGAAAATGGGCTGAAAAATAGATGGAATTTAATACAGAAAGGTGTGAGGTGCTGCACTTTGGGAGGACAAACCAGTGTAAGACATTGTGAATGGTAGGGCTTGGAGGTGTGCAGTAGAACAAACGGACCCAGTGAATACAGATCCATGATTCTTGAAAGTGGGATCACAGGTAGATAAGAGTCATAAAGAGAGTTTTGGGCACATAGGCCTTCATAAGTCAGAGCATTAAGTACAGGAGTTGGAATATTTTGTTGAAGTTGTATGAGATTCAAAGTACATTTATTATTAAAGTATGTATACAGTATACAACCCTGAGGTTCATCGTGCCTCAGGCTGCCATGAAACAGAGAAACACCATGGAATCAAATGCAGAGTGAATAAAACGTCAAAATGCAAAGTTCTTGAAGCAGTCTAGGAATGTTCAGTTTAGTTCAATTTAACTCTATCATTTGTTGACTGCAGGCCCCAGAGCCAGTCCACATTGAAGTGCCCCAATCAAAATCATGTAAAATAGCTATTAAAAAAAAAACAGTAATGAGAAATATGTAACATTGACCGCAGAGTCCTCTTAAAAACAAGTACAATCCTCAAGCCGTGACAATCAAACCTTGCCCAGACCCTGCACCTTCTTTCGGCAGCAGCGAGGAAGAGGGAAACTAGTCAAACGCAGCTATATGATGCTGAACACCCGCTCGCCTTCCACTCTCATCCTTGTTCAATCTTGTTCAACAATTTAATCGTATTACACCATTAAGCTGCGCACCATACTCAACCTTGTCAAACTCCCTCAGAAACAGCAAAAGCGTGAGATTGCTCAGTCAGTCCAAAAATACATTATCAAAATGTAACTTACAGGCTCCAATTGCATGCAGATTAGTAGTAGAAGTATATTTAAAAGAAGAAAGAGAAGTAGTTTAGTGAACTGTCTGCAACACTGGTCGCTGGCATTACCTTGCATTTAGAGTAGCATATGCCATTCTAGTCACCTACTTACAGGAAAGATATCATTAATTTGAAAGGGTGCAGAGAAAATTTACAGGGTGTTGTTGGGACTTCACGACCTGAGTTATAGGGAAAGGGTGAATAGGTTAGGACTTTATTCTCCAGAGGGCAGGAGAATTAGTTCTTACTGAGGTAAACAAAATTATGAGGGGTATAGATAAAATGAATGCTTGCAGGCTTTTTTCTCCTCAGGTGTGGTGAGACTAGGACTAGAGGTAATTGGCTCAAGATGATAGGTGAAATATTTAAGGAGAATCTGAGGGGGAACTACTTCACTCAGATGGTGATGTGCGAATGTAATGAGCTGCCAGCAGAATGTTAGTTGCAGATTCAATTGTTACAATTAAAGAAGGTTAGATAGGTACATGAACAGGATGATTTTACATAGAACAGTATAGCACAGGAGCCCAAAATGTTGTTTCGAACCAGCTAAAAAACAAGTCAAAAGCACCCAAACATTAATCGCTCCTACCTACACCACATCCATATCCCTCCATCTTCCATACATCCATGTACCTATCCAAACATTTCTCAAAAGCCTCTGATGTATTTGCCAGGCAGTGCATCCCAGGCCTTGGGTCCAAGTAGATGGGATTAGGCAGAAGATCATATCAGCATAGACACGATGGATTGGAGGGTCTGTTTCTGTGCTATAGGGTTCTATGACTCTGTCATACTTTTGACGTACCATGCACTGTTTTATATATGATAATGGCAGACTTAAATAATTGCTACACACTTAACATCAAAATACCTGTTTATGTAATTCAGAGATGTGTTCAACTAAACTGTTTTTCTCTCTCTTGTGATGGGAGATTTCCAGCTGGATACTGGAATGTTGTTTCTCCAATGTAACTAGCTGGTTCTGAAGTGATTGCCTGTTCAGTGCTGCAGAGCTCTTCCCTTGCTCCAGATGTCGAAGCTGTAAAGGCAATTACAAATAGAATTAAATATATATTCTGCTTTCCAGTTTCTTGCTACTCACCAATTTAATATATTTTTACTCTTGTATTTTCAAGTTCTCCTAGATCTTTGGTACATGGCTCTAAAAGTGACCAAGCAGGCACTCCTGTTTGGCAAATTGAATTAATTTGTAGAACAAGCCAGAATCTAATCATTAACCCCTGTTCCTGATTCTATTTCCTTCCTTGACAGCATCTTACTCATTGTGGATTGGACACCCACTTTTTCAGGTTTTATTTGCTGAGTGGTAGAAAAGGGAGATCTGAGACTACAGATCCACAATTCCTTGAAAGTGGCATCAAAAGTAGATTGAGCCATAATGAGAGTTTTCAGCACATTGGCCTTCATAAACCAAAAGTAACACACACAAAATGCTGGAGGAACCCAGCAGGCCAGGCAGCATCTGTGGAAAAGAGTAAGCAGTCAACACTTTGGGCCGAGACCCTTCATCAGGCCTGAAACATTGACAGTGTACTCTTCTCCATAGATGCTACCTGGCCTGCTGAGTTCCTCCACCATTTTTTATGTTGCTTTGGATCACCAGCATCTGGAGATTTTCTCATGTTTGTGATAAACCAAAAGTATTGAGTATGGGAGTTAGAATGTTATGTTGAAGTTGTATAAGACGTTGGTGAGGCCTGATTGTATGCAGTTCTGGTCATCTACCTACAGCAAAAATATCAATAAGATTGAAAGAGTACAGAGAAAATTTACAAGATGCTGTAGTGTTCTATGGTTCTATGATGCTGGGACTTGAGGATCTGAGTCATATGGAATGTTAAATAGGTTACTATAGAACCATAGAACACTACAGCACAGTACAGGCCCTTCAGCCCTCCATGTTGTGCCGACCCATAAAATGCTTTTAAAAAAGTACTAAACCCACACTACCCCATAACCCTCAATTTTTCTTTCATCCATGTGCCTGTCCAAGAGGCTCTTAAGAGGTGGACTGTCTTACGCAGAGAGGTTAGAGAGACTGAGCTTGTACACACTGGAATTGAGATTGAGAGGGGATCTGATTGCAACATATAAGATTATTAAGGGATTGGACAAGATAGAGGCAGGAAATATGTTCCAGATGCTGGGAGAGTCCAGTACCAGAGGGCATGGTTTGAGAATAAGGGGTAGGTCATTTAGGACAGAGTTAAGGAAAAACTTCTTCTCCCAGAGAGTTGTGGGGGTCTGGAATGCACTGCCTCAGAAGGCAGTGGAGGCCAGTTCTCTGGATGCTTTCAAGAAGGAGCTAGATAGGTATCTTATGGATAGAGGAATCAAGGGATATGGGGACAAGGCAGGAACCGAGTATTGATAGTAGATGATCAGCCATGATCTCAGAATGGCGGTGCAGGCTCGAAGGGCTGAATGGTCTACTTCTGCACCTATTGTCTATTGTCTATAAATACCCCTAATGTTTTAGCCTCCACCACCATCCCTGGCAAGTCATTCCAGGCACTCACAACCCTCTGTGTAGGAAGCTTACCCCTGATGTCTCCCCTAAACTTCCCTCCCTTAATTTTGTACATATGTTAGGACTTTTATTTCCTGGAGTGTAGGAGAATGATGAAAGATTTGATAGAGGTATACAAAATTAAGAGGGGTGTAGATAGGGTAAATGCAAGCAGGCTTTTTCCACTGAGGTTGAGTGGGACTACAACTATAGATCATGGATTTAAGGGTGAAAGATTAAATATTTAAGGAGAACCTGAGGGAGATCTTCGCTCAGTGGGTGGTGAGAGTGTGAGAAGTGGTGAATGTTGGTTTAATTTCAACATCTAAGAGAGGTTTGTAGAAGTATATAGATGGAAGGTGGATGATGGGCTATGTTGCATGTGTAGGTCCGTGGGACTAGGCAGAAAAATAGTTTGGCGTGGACTAGATGAGCCAAAGAATCTGGTTCCATGCAGCAGTGTTCTATGATCCTATAAATTCTATTACATTTGGGTAGAATTGTACTCCTCATTTAAATACACCTCTGTGCAAATGGGTATTCGACTTCAGAACCAACACACCTCAGATAGTCAGGATGCATAACTGCTTCTCGCTTCCCATTAACCTCAACCTGGGTCCCCCCCCCCCCCCCACACAGCTAAAAGCGGAACCCACTGCTTTCACATGACTACACGCCCAAACACCCGAGTAATCACATTGTCATCTTTGCCAATGACACGATGATAGTGGGGCTCAACACCACAAAGAGGAGGTGGAGGAGCTTGAGGCCTTGTGCCAGGAAAATAACCTCTTCTTCAATGTCAACAAGGAGATGGTTACTGACTTCAGGAGAACTCCCACCACTCTTTACATCAGCAGCGGAGTACTGGAAACTGCGAGCAGTTTCAAATTCCTGGGAGTGCACATCTCACACAACTTCTCATGGTCCCAGAACCCAATCTACACAAACAGGAAAGTTCACCAAAGGCTTTACTTCTAAAGAGGCTGAAGTTAGGTGAACTATGCATGTCTATACTCACATCATTCTACAGATGTGTAGCAGAGAGCATCTTAACATGCTGCATCACTGTGTGGTACAGAAACTGCACTGCGGTGAACAAGAAGGCTCTACAATAGGTAGTTAAAACTACCCAATGCATCACCTGCACCAGACTACCCCTACCTGCCATCAAGGACATATGTACAGAAAGGTACTGGAAAAGGGCCAGTAACATCATGAAGGATCCCACCCACCCTGCAAATGAACTGTTTGTCCCACTCCCTTATGGGAGGAGGCTATGTAGCATCCACACCATGACCATCACACTAAAAAACAGTTACCTTTCCCCAAGCAATAAGGCTGATCAACACCTCCTCCGCAAACCCACCCCACCACACCCCCAACCACCACTACTTTATCTCCTGTCAGTCACCTTATGTACAGACACTCCTGTGCCTAGTGTCACTAGTATACAAGTTATTTTATGTATTTATTGTGTTTTTAAATTGCTGTGTTCTTTGTCTTATTGTGTTTTATTTTGTGCTGCATCAGATCCAGAGTAACAATACTTTTGGTTTCTTTTACGCTTTTCAACTGGAAATGACAAACAATTTTGAATCTTGAATCTCATACAAGTAAAAGCTCTAGAAGCTTTCAATGCTTATAAACTTTTGCAATCTAATAGAAATATAAAAGAGAGAAACTCATTCTTAGCATTTGTTCTAAAAACAGCAAGATTGGTCAAAAAGCTTATGGACAAGAAGCAGCACGTTTTTGCAAATTACACTCTCGCCACTAATTATTTTAATATATTCACAACAAGTAAAATTTGTTTTTATTAAACTCATTCAGAGAAGTAGCCCGAGTCCCATCTGAAAGTTTTATCCCTGGACTGAAAAAGTATAATCACAATGTGTTCACGCTAGTTATTTCTTAAGGTTTCCTTTAGGCTTTCAGCTCCTGGATGTACAAACAAGTCACAGAAGTTAATTCTTTTCAAAATATCATTGGGTATTGCTAATGGTAAACTGGAAAAACAGAAAGAGGCCTTTCCAGATGAAAAGTCCTGATCCAAAATATTGGCAGTCCAGTTCCCTCTATAGAGGGTGCCTGACTCACTGAGTTCCTCCAATATCATCTTCGTTGCTCTCAGTAGTTCTGTATTCTGTTGCTCCAAAGTTTACTTAGATTTGGCGAGTTTGCATAAACAGAGCACATTTCAAATGTGTGCAAACCTGTTTGTGGAGTTTGAACTTCCCCTGGGAATTAAAATCTGAATAATGAACAATTTATTTAAATCCAGAATAATTTCAAATGGAAAATTACAATAAAAATAATGCAATCTTCAGGTATTCGGTAGTCATAATATTTTCATGTTTCAACTATCTTTTGAACCTTTTAAAGCTGACAATTAAAACTGCCTAAAAAAAGCCTTTCATGTTTCAGTTCATAGGCATATGTAACCTGGTTATAAATGCCTTTTATTTTACAGAAGCACAGTAAATTACAAACGTATCAACATAGCATAAGCATAAATTCATAGCATACACAATTAAAAACAATAAACATAGCAACATCAGTGCAAGTTAAAGGAAATGTAGTCTGAGGTAGAATTTGAAATGTTATCTGAAATCAGGTATGCCTCTCTTTGTAATGACCTCCACAGATTGTGGTGTTCAAATCAAGACACAAAGGGTGCTGTAGAGCAATTTGCTTCAATGGTACCAAGAATGTGCAACTTGAGACTGGGAAAGTTTGAACTGTTCAAATTTTGCCAGAGGTGGGATGTAGAAATTTACAAGACATGGGTCAGAAGGCACTTGGGTGTATTGTGAGCAGTTTTGGGCTCCTTATCTAAGAACAGATGTGCTAGCACAAGAATACATCAGGAGAGGTTCATGAGAAAGATCCCAGACCATAAGACAAAGGAGCAGAAGTTGGCCATTCGGCCCATCGAGTCTGCTCCGGCATTTCATCATGAGCTGATCCAATCTCCCCTTTAGTCCCATTCCCCCACCTTCTCACCATAACCTTTGATGCCTAACTACTCAGATACCTATCAATCTCTGCCCTAAATACACCCAATGACTTGGCAACAAAATCATTGGCAACAAATTCCATAGATTCACCACCCTCTGGCTAAAAAGATTTTTTCATATTTCTGTTCTGAATGGGCGCCCTGCAATCCTCAAGTCATGTCCTCTCGTACTAGACTCCCCCACCACGGGAAACAACTTTGCCACATCCAGTCTGTCCATGCCTTTCAACATTAAAAATGTTTCTACGAGGTCCCCCCTCATTCTTCTAAACTCCAAGGAGTACAGTCCAAGAGCGGTCAAACGTTCCTCATATGATAACCCTCTCATTTCCAGAATCATTCTAGTGAATCTTCTCTGGACCCTCTCCAATGTCAGCATATCGTTTCTTAAATAAGGAGCCCAAAACTGCACACTATTCCAAGTGAGGTCTTACCAGTGCCTTATAGAGCCTCAACATCACATCCCTGCTCCTATACTCTATTCCTCTAGAAATGAATGCCAACATTGCATTCGCCTTCTTCACCATCGACTCAAACTGGAGGTTAACCTTAAGGGTATCCTGCACGAGGACTCCCAAGTCCCGTTGCATCTCAGAACTTTGAATACTCTCCCCATTTAAATAATAGTCTGCCCATTTATTTCTTCTACCAAAGTGCATGACTGTACACTTTCTGTCATTGTAATTCATTTGCCACTTCTTTGCCCATTCCCCCAATCTATCCAAGTCTCTCTGCAGACTCTCTGTTTCCTCAGCACTACCAGCCCCTCCACCTATCCTTGTATCATCAGCAAACTTAGCCACAAAGCCATCCAAATACACAACATCCACTGCATCTCCCTTGTCTAGCATACTTGTAATTTCCTCAAAATGAAAAGGAATGAAAGGGTTAATGTATGATGAGTGTTTGATGGCTCTGGGTTTATAATCGCTGGAGTTTAGAAGAATGAGGGGTGGACCTCATTGAGACCTATCGAATATTGGGAGGCTTAGATAGAGTGGATGTGGAGAGGCTGTTTTAAATAATGAGGGAGTCTAGGACCAGAGAGAACAGCATCAAAATATAAGGATATCTGTTTAGAGCAGAGATGAGGAGGAATTTCTTTAACCAGAGGGTAGTGAATCTGTAGAATTCATTGTCACAGATGGCTGTGGAGGGAGGCCAAGTCATTAGGTATATTAAAAGCAGAAGTTGATAGGTTCTTGATTAGTAAGGGTGTCAAAGGTTATGGGGAGAAGGCGGGAGAATGTGGTTGTGAAGCCATGATGGAATGGTGAAGAACACTCGATGGGCTGAATGGCCTAATTCTGCTCCTATGTCTTATGTCCTTAATCAAAACATCAATAAACAATGAGGAACTTTCCACTGGTAGGTGGATTTGAGATGCCACTTACTTCTGGAAAATGACAGCTGATAACAACAACTCCACTTTCCTTATCCTATTTCTGTATCTCTTTAATCCCTTTCTTAAAAAAAAGATACGTACTATGCTGAGACTATAGCATGTACATTCACTGAGAATGCCAGTAAAAGTTGAGCAGTAATGCAGGAGGGGGTGTGACTTTCTGGATGGCTCTATTAAATGCCAGCAGAAATGTGGTAGATTAAATAGCTACTTCATGTGCTGTTTGATCCTATGTAGTTCCTAACTAATTTCGAAGATGTACAATCTTGCATTTCACATTTCAATGACTAAGCAAATCTTGACACTCAATGAAAATTCAACTAATATGAATATTTTCTCCCTCCCTAAAGCCCTTTTATTCTGGCAATCTCCCCTCTATCCTTCAGTCCAGATGAAGGATTTCAACCTGATGCATCGACTGTCCATTTCTCTCTTTGGATGTTCCCTGACCCTCTAAGTCAGGGGTTTCCAACCTTTTTTTATGCCATGGACCAATACCATTATGCAAGAGGTCCATGGACCCCAGGTTGGGAACCCCTGCTCTAAGTTAATCTTTATTGCTCTAGCTTCCAGGATCTGTTGCCTCTTTCTCAATATTCTGCCTACATATCAAATTCAAGTTGAGGCTTATTGTCATTCAACCATAGAGATCATTCTTCTATGGCCAAGCTGCAAAATACAGCACATATAGTCACACACAGCACATACGGTCACAAACTAATATAAGCACAAGTGCCAGAGCGACATGGCCTGAAGTTGGCAAGTTGACATAAAGTGTGAGGTACATGTTTATGTAAGGCAGTACAGTCAGCCCTCCTTAACCGCAGGAGATTGGTTCCGAGACCCCCCCCCCCCCCCCCCGTGGATACCAAAAAACATGGATGCTCAAGTCCCTTATTTAACCTGTCTCAGTGCGGTGGTCTTTAGGACCCAGCAGAACCCCGGACTTTATGTGTCTCAGTGCGGTGGACATTAGGACCTGGCGGTGCAGCTCTGAATCCGCAGTGTTTTTGTTCACGAAAATAATCACGATCATGATTGAAAATAAGGTGGAAGTAATAAAGTGATTGGAAAGAGGCGAAACGCCATCGGTCATTGGAAAAGTGTTAGGCTACAGTCGGTCAACGATCGGTACAATTTTAATGGAGCATGTGAAAGGCCCTGCCCCGATGAAAGCTACAATTATTACTAAGCAATGCAGTGGTTTAATTATTGAAATACGCTTGTTTCTTAAGTGTTTTATATGCATAGAAAGGTAAAATATGTACTATATACTAAGAAAAACGTTTGACTAACTGACGCTAAATAATACCGAATGTACCTGTTCCGACTTCAAATCCAACTTAAAGACGGACTCAGGAATGGAACTCGTTCATAACCCGGGCACTGCCTGTACTTTTAAGTCATTTCTAGATTACTTACAATACCTAATACAATGTAAATGCTATGTAAATAGTTGTTATACTGTATTATTTAGGGAATAATGACAAGAAAAAAAGTCTGTACGTGCTCAGACAACGAGTGCTGGAGAGAGAACTTCCGGGTTTTCCCGATCCGTGCATGTGGAATCCGCGGATAAGGAGGGCCGACTGTATAGTGTTACTGGCACTATTAACAATAAAGTAAGCAGTAGTATAAATATGTGAAACAGCATGAATAACAGATAAAGTTGACGGGGGAGGTGTTGTTGGAGCAGAAGCCTTCAGACAGGGTGTACATGCGTACTGGGTGGCATGGGTGAATTTGTGAAGAAGTCTAATAGGCTGGGGGGGGTGGGGGGATGAAGATGTTACCCAGCCTGACTGTTCTTATGCTCTGGTACCTTCTACCTGATGCTCTGCAATGTTATGACAGTCATAGAGGATTTCAACATGTAGGTTGGTACTGGATCCCACGAGAGAGAATATGTAAATGCCAACATGATGACTTTTTGGGCACACTAGGTGAAAGGTTATTTTGGATTGGGTTTTGTGTAATGAACCCTTGGAAGTCAGTGATCATAATGTGCCGGTATTGCAGTCTTCATCCTGCAATCTGGGAGGTAGCAGCTGAAGTCAAATGTATCAGTATTAGAGTGGAGTAAAGGGGATTACAGAAGCATGAAGGAGGAGCTGCACAGAGGTGATTGGAAGGGACACCAGCAGAACATCAATGGCTGGAGTTTCTGGGAGCAATTCAGAGGCGCAGGATAGATACATCCCAAAGACGGAACATACTAAAAGGAGGATGAGGCAACTGTGGCTGACAAGGAAAGTCAAGGACAGCATAAAAACAAACGAGGCCATATAATAGAGCAAATAATTAGTGAGAAGTTAGAGGATTGGGAAGCTTTTAAAATCCAATAGAAGGCAACTAAAAATATGAAATATAAAGGTAAGCTAGCCAATAATATCAAAGAGGATATCAAAAGTATTTTCAGATATATAGAGAGTAAAGGAGAGGTGAGAGCAGATATCGGACCACTGGAAAATGACGTTGGAGAGACAATAATGAGGGATAAGGAAATGGCAGACAAATTAAGTGAGCATTTTGCATCCATTTTCACTGTGGAAGGCATTATCACTATCAGTATCCCATAAGTTCGATAGTGTCAGGGGGCAGAAGTGAGTGCAATTGTTATTACTAAGGAGAAGCTGAAGAGTTTGAAGGTAGATAAGTCACCTGGAACAGATGGACTACACCCCACCATTCTGAAAGAGGCAGCTGAAGAAATTGTGGAGGCATTAGTAATGATCTTTCAAGAGTCACTAGGGAGGGAGGCAGAAGAAAGGAAATTATAAGCCATTTAGCTGACTTCAGTGGTTACGAAGATATTGGAGTCAATTGTTAAGGATGAGGTCTCAGGGTACTTGGAGGGAAATGATAAAATAGGCCAAAGTCAGCATGATTTCCTGAAAGGGAAATCTTGCCTGAAAAATCTGTTGGAATTCTTAGAGGAAATAACAATCAGAATAGACAATGGAGAATCGGTGGATGTTGTGTACTTGGTTTTCAGAAGGCCTTTGAGAAGGTGCCGCAAACGAGTCTGCTTATCAAGATAAGAGCCCATACATTCACAGGAAAGATGGGGCTTAGATGGGGTGGAGTTTGTTAGGTGTGTTCAGGAAAGTTTCTTGACGCAATATCTAGATAAGCCTACAAGAGGACAGACTGTACTTGATTTGGTATTGGGAAATGAACCTGGTCAGGTGTCAGATCTCTCAATGGGAGCACATTTTGGAGATAGTGATCATAATTCTATCTCCTTTACAATAGCATTGGAGAGAGACAGGAACAGACAAGTTAGAAAAGCGTTTAATTGGAGTAAGGGGAATTATGAAGCTATCAGGCAGGAAATTGGAAGCTTAAATTGGGAACAGATGTTCTCAGGGAAAGGGTACGGAAGAAATGTGGCAAATGTTCAGGGGATATTTGTGTGGAGTTCTGTATAGGTACACTCCAATGAGACAGGGAAGTTATGGTAGGGTACAGGAACCGTGGTGTACAAAGGCTGTAATAAATCTGGTCAAGAAAAAAAGAAAAGCATACAAAAGGTTCAGAGAGCTAGGTAATGATAGCGATCTAGAAGGTTATAAGGCTAACAGGAAGGAGCTTAAAAAGGAAATTAGCAGAGTCAGAAGGGGCCACGAGAAGACCTTGGCGGGCAGGATTACAGAAAACCCCCAAGGCATTCTACAAGTATGTGAAGAGCAAGAGGATAAGATGTGAAAGAGTAGGACCTATCAAGTGTGACAGTGGGAAAGTGTGTATGGAACTGGAGGAAATAGCAGAGGTACTTAATACTTCAGTATTCACTATGGAAAAGGATCTTGGTGATTGTAGGGCTGACTTGCAGCAGACTGAAAAGCTTGAAGATGTAGATATTAAGAAAGAGGATGTGCTGGAGCTTTTGGAAAGCATCAAGTTGGATAAGTCGCCGGAACCGGACAAAATGTACCCCAGGCTACTGTGGGAGGTGAGGAAGGAGATTGCTGAGCCTCTGGTGATGATCTTTGCATCATCAATGGGGCCGGGAGAGGTTCCCGAGGATTGGAGGGTTGTGGATGTTGTTCCTTTATTTAAGAAAGGGAGTAGCAATAGCCCAGGAAATTATAGACCAGTGAGTCTTAACTCAGTGGTTAGTAAGTTGATGGAGAAGATCCTGAGAGGCAGGATTTATGATCATTTGGAGAGGTATAATATGATTAGGAGTAGCCAGCATGGCTTTGTCAAAGGCAGGTCGTGTCTTACGAGCCTGATTGAATTTTTTGAGGATGTGACTAAACACATTGATGAAGGTAGAGCAATAGATGTAATGTATATGGATTTCAACAAGGTATTTGATAAGGTACCCCATGCAAAGCTTATTGAGAAAGTAAGGAGGCATGGGATCCAAGGGGATATTGCGCTGTGGATCCAGAACTGGCTTGCCCACAGAAGGCAAAGAGTGGTTGTAAACAGATCATACTCTGTACATCAGTCAATGAAAGCAAGCATGCAGGTACAGCAGGCAGTGAAGAAAGCTAATAGCATGCTGGCCTTTATAACAAGAGGAATTGAGTATAGGAGTAAAGAGGTCCTTCTGCAGCTGTACAGGGCCCTGGTGAGACCCCACCTGGAGTATTGTGTGCAGTTTTGGTCTCCAAATTTGAGGAAGGACATGCTTGCTATTGAGGGAGTGCAACGTAGGTTCACAAGGCTAATTCCCGGAATGGCGGGACTGTCATATGTTGAAAGATTGGAGCGACTGGGCTTGTATACACTGGAATTTAGAAGGATGAGAGGGAACTGATTGAAACATATAAGATTATTCAGGGATTGGACACGCTGGAGGCAGGAAGCATGTTCCCGCTGATGGGTGAGTCCAGAACTAGAGGCCACAGCTTAAGAATAAGAGGTAGGCCATTTAGAACAGAGATGTGGAAAAACTTTTTCACCCAGAGAGTGGTGGATATGTGGAATACTCTGCCCCAGAAGGCAGTGGAGGCCAAGTCACTGGATGCATTCAAGAGAGAGTTAGATAGAGCTCTTATAGATAGCGGGGTCAAGGGATATGGGGAGAGGGCAGGAACGGGGTACTGATTGTGTATGATCAGCCATGATCACAGTGAATGGCGGTGCTGGCTAGAAGGGCCAAATGGCCTACTCCTGCACCTATTGTCTATTGCATGGAGGTGGTGTGCCTCAGGGATCTGTTCTGGGACCCTTACTCTTTGTGATTTTCATAAATGACCTGGATGAGGAAGTGGAGGGATGGGTTAGTAAGTTTGCTGATGACACAAAGGTTGGGGGTGTTGTGGATAGTGTGGAGGGCTGTCAGGGGTTACAGCGGGACATTGATAGGATGAAAAACTTGGCTGAGAAGTGGCAGATGGAGTTCAACCCAGATAAGTGTGAGGTGGGTCACTTTAGTAGGTCAAATATGATGGCAGAATATAGTATTAATGGTAAGACTCTTGGCAGTGTGGAAGATCAGAGGGATCTTGGGGTCCGAGTCCATAGAACGCTCAAAGAAGCTGCACAGGTTGACTCTGTGGTTAAGAAGGCATACAGTGTATTGGCCTTCATTAATCATGGAATTGAATTTAGGAGCCGAGAGGAAATGTTGTAGCTATATAGGACCCTGGTCAGACCCCACTTGGAGTACTGTGTTCAGTTCTGGTCGCCTCACTATAGGAAGGATGTGGAAATCATAGAAAGGGTGCAGAGGAGATTTACAAGGATGTTGCCTGGATTGGGGAGCATGCCTTATGAGAATAGGTTGAGTGAACTCGGCCTTTTTCCCTGCAATGACGGAGGATGAGAGGTGACCTGATAGAGGTGTATAAGGTGATAAGAGGCATTCATTGTGTGGATAGTCAGAGGCTTTTTCCCAGGGCTGAAATGGTTGCCACAAGAGGACACAGGTTTAAGCTGCTAGGGAGTAGGTACAAAGAACAAAGAACAATACAGCACAGTACAGGCCATTCGGCCCACAATGTTGTGCTGACCCTTAAACCCTGCCTCCCATATAACCCCCCACCTTAAATTCCTCCATTTACCTGTCTAGTAGTCTCTTAAATTTCACTAGTGTATCTGCCTCCACCACTGACTCAGGCAGTGCATTCCACGCACCAACCACTCTCTGAGTAAAAAACCTTCCTCTAATATCCCCCTTGAACTTCCCTCCCCTTACCTTAAAGCCATGTCCTCTTGTATTGAGCAGTGGTGCCCTGGGGAAGAGGCGCTGGCTGTCCACTCTATCTATTCCTCTTAATATCTTGTATACCTCTATCATGTCTCCTCTCATCCTCCTTCTCTCCAGAGAGTAAAGCCCTAGTTCCCTTAATCTCTGATCATAATGCATACTCTCTAAACCAGGCAGCATCCTGGTAAATCTCCTCTGTACCTTTTCCAATGCTTTCACATCCTTCCTATAGTGAGGTGACCAGAACTGGACACAGTACTCCAAGCGTGGCCTAACCAGAGTTTTATAGAGCTGCATCATTACCCTGCGACTACTAAACTCTATCCCTCGACTTATGAAAGCTAACACCCCATAAGCTTTCTTAACTACCCTATCTACCTGTGAGGCAACTTTCAAGGATCTGTGGACATGTACCCCCAGATCCCTCTGCTCCTCCACACTACCAAGTATCCTGCCAGAGTACAGAGAAAGTGTACAGAGGAGATGTCAGGGGTAAGCTTTTTCACTCAGAGTGGTGAGTGTGTGGAATGGGCTGCCGGCAACGGTGGTGGAGGTGGAAATGATAGGGTCTTTTAAGAGACTTTTGGATAGGTACATGGAGCTTAGAAAAATAGAGGGCTGTAGGTAAGCCTAGTAATTTCTAAGGTAGGGACATGTTTGGCACAACTTTGTGGGCCAAAGGGCCTGTGTTGTGCTGTAGGTTTTCTATGTTTCTAAGATACTACCATGGATAGAGGATTGGCTGATTGGCAGGAGACGGAAAGTGGGAATAAGGGGAGTCTTTTCTGGTTGGCTGCTGGTGACTAGTGATGCCGCTCAGGAGTTGGTGTAGAGACCACTTCTTTTTATGTTACAGTATATGTCAATGATTTGGATGACAGAATTGCAGACAAATTTGCGGGCAATACGCAGATAGGGAGAGTGGCTGGTAGTGTTGAGGAAGCAGGGAGGCTGGAGAAAGACAAAGATTAAGAGAATAAGCAAAGAAGTGACAGATGGAATACAGTGTCAGGAAGTGTATGGTCATGTACTTTGGTAGAAGGAACAAAAGAATAACTATATTCTAAACGGGCAGAAGATTCAAAAATCCAAAATGCAAAGGGACTTGAGAGTCCTTGGACAGAATTCCCTGACGGTTAACTGACAGGTTGAGTCAGTGGTGAGGAAGGCAAATACATTGTTAGCATTCATTTTGAGAGGATTAGAGTATAAAAGGAAGGGTGTAATGCTGGGGCTTTATAGACATTGGTGAGGCCTCACTTAAAGTATTGTAAGCACTTTTGGGTCCCTTATCTAAGAAAGGATGTGCTGACATTGGAGAAGGTACGGAGGAGGTTCACGAGAATGATTCCAGGAATGAAAGGTTTATTGTATGAGGAGCGTTTGATGGCTCTGGGCATATACTCACTGGAATTTTGAAGAATGAGTGGGGTCCCACTGAATTTTATCCAATGTTGAAAGGCATAATTAAAGAGGATGTTTCCTATTGTAGGTGACTCTAGAACCAGAGGGCACAGCCTCAGAGTAGAGGATCGTCCATTTAGAATGGAAATGAGGAGGAATTTTTTTAGCCAGAGGGTCACAAATCTGTGGAATTCATTGCCAACGGTGGGTGTGGAGGCCAGGTCATTGGGTATATTTAAGGTGAAGGTTGATAGGTTCTTGGTTAGTTGGGGTGTGAGAAGGCAGGGAAATGGGGTTGAGAGGGAAAATGGATCAGCCATGATGAAATGGCAGAGCAGACTTGATATGCCATGGGCCTAATTCTGCTCCTATATCGTATGGTCATAAGGTGTTAACGTGCCTTTAGAGGTACCAGTCAATTTCCAAGTCAAATATTTGTATTTTACCACCTTAAATCTGGAGCTGTAGTAATGTGAGGGAACAAATTTATTTATCCTTGGTGTGCAATGGTAAGCTCTTCTGCAATTAATTTTCAACTTTTTCACTGCAGGATTTAGGCCAGTTAGAAGAGTGGGATGAAAGATGGCAGATGGAGTTTAATGCTGATAAGTGTGAGGTGCTACATTTTAGTAGGACTAATCAAAATAGGAGATACATGGTAAATGATAGGGCATTGAGGAATACAGTCGAACAGAATGATCTAGAAGTAATGGTGCATAGTTCCCTGAAGGTGGAATCTCATGTGGATAGGGTGGTGAAGAAAGCTTTTGGTATGCTGGCCTTTATAAATCAGAGCATTGAGTATAGGAGTTGGGATGTAATGTTAAAACTGTACAAGGCATTGGTGAGGCCAAACTTGGAGTATTGTGTACAGTTCTGGTCACCGAATTATAGGAAAGATGTCAACAAAATAGAGAGAGTACAGAGGAGATTTACTAGAATGTTACCTGGGTTTCAGCACCTAAGTTACAGAGAAAGGTTGAACAAGTTAGGTCTTTATTCTTTGGAGCGTAGAAGGTTGAGGGGAGACTTGATAGAGGTATTTAAAATTATGAGGGGGATAGATAGAGTTGACATGGTTAGGCTTTTTCCATTCAGAGTAGGGGAGATTCAAACAAGAGGGCATGAGTTGAGAGTTTTTTTTTTGTTTTTTAAAAAATTTTTATTAGTTTTTCAAAACATTTTACAAAATTAAAAACCCCAAATCCCAATGAGGAGCATTAATACAGTGCAAAATTAAGCATACAATAACAATATGCAACAAAGGAAGAGAATTTAACAAAAAAGCACCTAAATTAAAGACAAGTGAGCTTAGTGTCCTCCCCAAGCCCCACAACACAAGAAAAAAACAACAACAGCTCCAGACCAACCACCACACAGTATAAAGAGTATAAGTCAGGACAGTCAAACTCCCAGACTGTGAATACATGAGTTGAGAGTTAAGGGGCAAAAGTTTAGGGGTAACATGAGGGGGAACTTCTTTACTCAGAAAAGAAGGCAGGTATGATATTGTCATTTAAAAAAAAATTGGATAGGTATATGGACAGGAAAGGAATGGAGAGTTATGTGCTGAGTGCAGGTCGGAGGGACTAGGTGAGACTAAGCGTTTGGCACAGACTAGAAGGGCGAGATGGCCTGTTTCCGTGCTGTAATTGTTAGATGGTTATAAGGTTGTTATATGAATTTGTGTGCACGGAAGACTGGTTTGAAATTAATCAAACATTTTGTTAATTGTCTTTCCTAGTAGATTAAGTGGCAACAGTCTTACTTTCACACAATATCAACTACATGGAAAGCACTCTTACAAACACCAAAATGAAAGTGTACAGAAAGTGTTATTTACGTATGAAATTGCTGCTAAATTACTTTCCTTTAACTTGATTTGCAGTGCAGTCTTGCTACACATTCAAAAGGTGATCATTATTGATACGTCTCAATGAAAACTGAGAGGAACCAAAAAACTATTGCACAAGTGAAATAACTACCTACCTGCTCCATGGCACTGATAACCTTCTTCTCCTCTTCCTCAATTACTCTTTTTAAAAAGGCTATTTCCAATTCAAGTTGTCGTTCATTCTCTTTTAGAGACGTTAATTGTGTGATGCTATTCGAATGCTGGGAATTCTTCTCATCTCGAGCTGCTTGAGCCTGCAGTAGATTTTTTAACCACTTTATAATTGAGTTTTTCTAAGTTATAAGCCTTAAGGATAAGTAAGCAATTCCAGAACACTTTGATTTCAGTTAATTAAACTCTGATACAACTTTAGTCATTTCTAATAGCAGCAGGGAAACGTAGGTTTTGCTATAGCACTTAATGAACAATCCTTCTGAATGAAAGAAGAATTGGATAAATTAGCATCTTTTACTAAGTAACTAATTTTACCAGAATACTAAGCAAGTTATTATTCCTACAGTTTTGTCACATAATAAATGATTTACTGTATTGTAAATAGTACAGATTGTAATAAATAAAATGGTTTAATAATAAAACCACGGATTTATAATTTTAACCTAAGTAAAAGATAGGTTAACATGTTCATCGATCCATGACATGTATCTGAGATGTCACTGGAAATAATATCAGAAACTCTGCCAAACAGTAAATTTAAATAATATTAAATGGATTCTAATCACTCCTTTAGTCTCAGTAGGAAGGAACCAAATATGCCTGAGGAGACCAGAAATTTGCAAATGCATTGCAATATATGCAGCACTATTTAAAGGAATACTTACACAGTTAAGGTAACCCATAGATAAGCAGCTGCTTGAAAGAAAACAATAGTACAGAAGAGGGGAAAGTCTGTCAGATTTCTGAGGATGATGTGACTATGTAAATAACCATGTGCAAGATTTCAGGCTATGTGGGAAATAATTAGGTGAAGATATTTTCCGAAGATGACTGAGATGGCCAAATCAATGAAACAAATACTAAATCCTAATTACAATCAATGCTTTTGCAAAGTCAGGGTCAGGAACCTTGATTGTTGTGTAGGTAGATTCAGAGCCTGAACTGCAAACAATGACTTCAAAAGTTCAAAGGTTCATTTATTATCAAAGTATACAACTCTGAAATTCTTCTCCAAATAACGATGAAACCGAGAAAGAAATGAAAGGATCATCAACCCCCACATCCCCCTCCCCCTCCACATACAAAAAAACAAGAAAGATCAGGTGAAAAACACACAACACACAAAAAGCACATAAGACTGAAAAAAAAAGTCCAGAGTTCAAGTCCACATCCACAACGTAGAAAACCCAGGTAACATTTTCCCTCTCCACAGCAGTGATCTAACCAGCATTATAAAGGCAGTCTCCCCTCTCCATATCAGAGTAATTTCACCAGCAATAACAAGGCAGTGGCCTGATTTCGGATCATGGTCAGGGTCTGGAATACCAGCAAGAAGTTTATACACAAGCTAACACTTCATTGTTCTGTCTGTGAAGGTGTTGTTCACTGTAGGCCTTTGCAGCCTTGGTGTCATTGCCAACAGCCTTTGTGGTACTGGCTTTTATTTAAAGGAAGTACCTGCCTTTATCCCTCATGAATAATAAGGAATTGTAACAAAGTCACTCATTAACTTTTAGGGTAATAATGTTTCTTCTTTGGAAGCAAAGCTACTCTGAATTGTTCATGACAGCCAGCCAACATATCAAGTCTTTATTCTCATCTCTCTATCATTATTACTATCCATTGTATAAATTCCAATAACTCATAACAGTAGGATCTGGAGGTAGTAGCAGTGAATTAACAATATTCAGTAATGACAGCACAGAATAACAAATAACCCAAGCAACTGCCTTTGAGTGACAAAGGGTAGTTATGCCACTAATTACAGTAAATATTAGTGTGGTAGAGATAGAACTGTGAATCTAACTGTGCTTAAATTGGATTTGCAAAAATGTAGAATTTTACTTAACGTTAGTGAATCCTTCAGTGATTTTTCAGTTTTACAGCTAAGGGAGATCCACAAAGTAGCTGAACTAGAAAAATTGTTACTCATATAAATTAACCACTACTTTTACCCTCACATTTACAGGCCAGAATGGAGAAGAGACAATTGCACCTCTGGTACAATGATATAAAATACAGCTCCACACATCCCCCTCTAGCCTTCGTTCTTTGCAGTCCTGGCGAAATGGTAAAGGTTTCACTGAAAATGTAAAGACAAATTTGTATGTTGTGAGGGTGATTACACAGCTGCTAGCCATGCTGACTAATTATACATAATCTATCTGAAAAGGCAAGAGATGTAAAGCCCAGAATGAAGAATCAATGGTATTCTTGGCATGCTGTCATGAGGGGGGTTTGACAGATGAGCAAGGTTAATAATTTTGTTTAACATAGTCTATATTTTTCAAAGTTTTCAAAGAAAATTGATTTACATTTTTTGTCATGGATTTTAAAAAGTCAGACCATATGGAAGTTCTAGACTTTAATTTCATGGCATACTGGACTATTTGAGTGACATCAATGATATGCATTTATCCATCCAGCTCCAAAAGAAAACAAGTATTCTAATTCATCCCATTCCAAGAACTGCAGAAATATCACAATACCATATGGAAATCAGTTTTTACAGTTGGTTCCTTGGTCTGCTGGAATCTCAGTGCTCTAGGCACACTGAAAGTTGGGCCAAAGCCCACAGCACCAACCAGTGTACTTTTGTGTAATAGTTTTATTTTTGCCCCTTTTCATTTATTAGTGTTACGAAGGTACCACAACTCTGAGGGGCCGAAGGGTACAAAGTAGCCCCCTCCTTTTTGAGAATCACAAGATCGCTATTAATTCAGGTCTGGGGACCCAGGAAATGAGAGAGAGAATCCTCAAGGGTTTGGAATGTGTGTCCTGCCCTCAGCGAGACAAAGCCACGGATACCGGCCATTGTCTCTTGGAGACGGAATTGTGTATTGAGTATTGTACTATTCATTGAAGCCCTCAGGGAATGACCAGAGTGGGCTGGTTGAGGGATTGCATCATCCCAACCTGATTGACATCTGAGACCCCATGAGTAAGGATAAAAGAGGGTCTGGGAAACAACCCCTTTAGACGCACCAGGAGAAACGCTAGAAATCCCGTGACAGCGTAATAGCGACAGCCAGTGGAGAGCCCACGTGCATCCTTTCCCGTTGCCGGGATTGGGGCCTTACCACGGAAGAACGGCTTTAGCTAAAAGAAGAAACCACCACCAACGGAACTCTGGAAGGATTGACATCATAAAAAGGAAACGCTGGCAAGTTCTAAAATCTGTCTCTCTCCAACCAAAAAGCTGCAGCCTGAATGAACTGATTGACTTTTATATTTCCATCGGACAATACATTATCCCCTAGACAACGATAGAGCTTATTTCTTATTGATTATTATTATACCCGCACTTTTAGAGTTAGTATTGACAACGTATATTATCTGTATGTTTGCATTGATGTTATTTTTGTGTATTTTTACCAATAAATACTGTTAAAAATAGTACCATCAGACTTCAACGGACCTCTCTATCTTTGCTGGTAAGTGACCCAGTTACGGGGTTCGTAACATTAGGACTGTTAAGTCAAAAAGATCTATTCTCTTCATGGTTCTAAATCTTGCAGTGAGACAGCAAGGGTAAGCACAACCGCTTATGTCATTTAAAATTGTATTTTGTTCCAAATTTGTAACTCAGCCAGTGAAACATAGAAACATGGAAAATAGGTGCAGGAGTAGGCCATTCGGCCCTTCGAGCCTGCTCTACCATTCAGTATGATCATGGCTGATCATCCAACTCAGAACCCTGTACCTGCTTTCTCTCCATACCCCCTGATCCCTTTAGCCACAAGGGCCATAGCTGTCTTTTAGGTGTTTTTAATTAGGCACAAACAAGAGAAAACCTCCAGGTGCTGAAAATCCAAGCAACACACACAAAATGCTGCAGGAACTCAGCAGGCCAGGTAGCATCTTTGGAAAAAGAGTACAATTTACATTTCGGGCTAAAACGTCGACTCTACTCATTTCCACAGATGCTGCCTGGCCTGCTGAGTTTATCCAGCACTTTGGGTGTGTTGCTTTAATTATGCACATTTAGCTTTTAACCTAATTTAACCTAAAAGATTAGTAGCAATATCCTTCAGCATACCACTCAATTGATCATTTTGTTTTTAAAATGACCTGCAAGTAGAGCAAACTTCAAACTGTTCTCTCCTCCCATTTTAGACTTCTCTCTGTATTGGTTTGCATATTTGTAAAATAAAAAGACAGACAGACATAACACCAGATTATTTATACCCAATATACAGTAATAACTATTTAAACAGTTTTCTTAAAATGTACTTACCCTCTCCACATCCTGTGTTAGTTCCATCACCTGAGAGTGCAAAATGGCATTTTCTTTTGTCAAGCGGCTACAGTCATCAGCCTCTTTATTCCTGAGAAACTTATCTTCTTCTGCTAATACCTCTTGCTCCCTCAGCTTCTGCTGCAGACTGCTGATTTCATTTCTGGAAATACATTAAACCAGTTAACCTTAACCTTGAAGTAAAAATGTGCATGTACATTCTATTTCTCCTTGGGTTGTGTATGACATGACTTGAACAAGTAAGGAAATGATCAGAATCAGAATCAAGATTCATATCTCTAGCGTACATTGTGAAATTTGTTGTTTTGCAGCAGCAGTTCATTGCAGAATATAATAATAACTATAAATTACTGTATTATATATGTATACATATATTTATAATCATGTATATGTATGCGTGTGTGTGTGTGTGTCCTGCTTACTCAGGACTCTGATGCAGACCCCACCATCCTGGACGAACCGCCTGAACTTCCTCCTATCCACGACCTCAGTCTACCACCAACCTTCCAGGAGGTTCTAGCAGCTGTCCATTTCCTTAAGAACAACAAGTCTCCTGGCACTGACAATATCCCTGCTGAGTTAAAGAAGAATGGAGGGTACATGTGTATGCACACTATCTACCAGTACATCACCAAAGCCTGGACTGATCAGAACATCCCACAGCAATGGAGAAATGCAAACATCGTTGTCATTTATAAGAACAAAGGTGACAAGGCCAAAGCGGCAATAGTAGGGGCATATCACTCCTTTGTTGCTGTTGCTGGAAAGGTCCTGGCTAAGGTGATGCTTTAGAGGCTCATCAGCAACATCATCGAGTCAATGCTGCCTGAATCACAGTGTGGATTTAGGAAGAACAGGAGCACGATCGACATGATCTTCACAGCCTGGCAGCTTCAGGAAAAGTGCCGGGAGCAACATCAAGACCTGGTTATGGCCTTTGTCGACCTCTCCAAAGCATTTGACACTGTGCAAAGAGAGCTCTTATGGGATGTCCTCCTCAGGTTTGGCTGTCCCAATAAATTTGTTAACATCCTCCGTCAGTTCAATGATGGGATGACTGCTCGGGTGACCATAGGAGGACAAGAGTCCGAGCCCTTCCTTGTACACACAGGGGTGAGGCAGGGTGTGTGCTAGCACCAGTGCTCTTTAACATCTTTCTCGTGTGTTACCAAGCTTCTCCACAATGAGATTGAGGATAGCAGTAGTGTGGCAGTGGACGTCAGATTAGATGGCAATGTCTTTGACATCAGGAGGCTCCACGCAACCACCAGACTCCGTAGAGAGCGGGTCCTGGAGCTGCAGTATGCAGACGACTGTGCTCTTGTGGCCCATACTCTGGAGGATCTTCAGACTGTCCTTGCTGTGGCGGTGAGAGCGTACAGCAGGATGGGGCTGACTGCAGTATGCGGACGACTGTGCTCTTGTGGCCCATACTCTGGAGGATCTTCAGACTGTCCTTGCTGTGGCGGTGAGAGCGTACAGCAGGACTGTCAATAGACAATACACAATAGGTGCAGGAGTAGGCCATTCGGCCCTTTGAGCCAGCACCACCATTCAATGCAATCATGGCTGATCATCCACAATCAGTACCCCATTCCTGCATTCTCCCCATATCCCTTGATTCCGCTATCTTTAAGAGCTCTATCTAACTCTTTCTTGAAAGCATCCAGAGAATTGGCCTCCACTGCTTTCTGCGGCAGAGCATTCCATAGATCCACAACTCTCTGGATGAAAAAGTTTTTCCTGAACTCCGTTCTAAATGGCCCATCCCTTATTCTTAAACTGTGGCCTCTGGTTCGGGACTCCCCCAACATCGGGAAGATGTTTTCTGCCTCTAGCATGTCCAATCCCTTAATAATTTTATATGTTTCAATCAGATCCCCTCTCATCCTTCTAAATTCCAGTGTATACAAGCCCAGTCATTCCAATCTTTCAACATATGATAGTCCCGCCATCCCGGGAATTAACTTTGTGAACCTACGCTGCACTCCCTCAATAGCAAGGATGTCCTTCCTCAAATTTGGAGACCAAAACGGAACACAATATTCCAGGTGTGGTCTCACCAGGGCCCTGTACAACTGCAGAAGGACCTCTTTACTGCTATACTCAACTCCCCTTGTTATGAAGGCCAACATGCCATTAGCTTTCTTCACTGCCTGCTTGCTGTACCTGCATGCTTACTTTCAGTGACTGATGTACAAGAACACCTAGATCCTGTTGTACTTCCCCTTTTCCTAACTTGACACCATTCAGATAGTAATCTGCCTTCCTGTTCTTGCCACCAAAGTGGATAACCTCACATTTATCCACATTAAACCGCATCTCCTATCCAAGTCACGTAACATCCTCCTCATATTTCACACTGCTATCCAGCTTTGTGTCATCTGCAAATTTGCTAACGTTACTTTTAATCCCTTCATCTAAATCATTAAAGCATATTGTAAATAAGTGCGGTCTCAGCACCGAGCCTTGCGGTACCCCACTGGTCACTACCTGCCATTCTGAAAAGGACCCATTAATCCATACTCTTTGGTTCCTGTCTGCCAGCCAATTTTCAATCCATGTCAGTACCCTACCCCCAATACCATGTGCTCTAATTTTGCCCACTAATCTCCTATGTGGGACCTTATCAAAGGTTTTTTGAAAGTCCAGGTACACTACATCCACTGGCTCTCCCTTGTCCATTTTCATAGTTACATCTTCAAAAAATTCCAGAAGATTAGTCAAGCATGATTTCCCCTTCGTAAATCCATGCTGACTCGGACTGATCTTGTTACCGTTATCCAAATGTGCCGCTATTTCATCTTTTATAATTGGCTCCAGCATCTTCCCCACTACTGATGTCAGGCTAACTGGTCTATAATTCCCTGTTTTCTCTTTCCCTCCTTTCTTAAAAAGTGGGATAACATTAGCTATCCTCCAATCCTCAGGAACTGATCCTGAAGCTATAGAACATTGGAAAATGATTACCAGTGCATTCACGATTTCTAGAGCCACCTCCTTAAGTACCCTGGGATGCAGACCATCAGGCCATGGGGATTTATCAGCCTTCAGTCCCATCAGTCTACCCAACACCATTTTCTGCCTAATATGAATTTCCTTCAGTTCCTCCGTTACCCTAGGCCCTCTGGCCACTATTACATCTGGGAGATTGTCTGTCTCTTCCCTAGTGAAGACAGATCCAAAGTACCCGTTCAACTCGTCTGCCATTTCCTTGTTCCTCATAATAAATTCACCCGTTTCTGCCTTCAAGGGCCCAACTTTGGTCTTAACTAATTTTTTCCTCTTCACATACTTAAAGAAGTTTTTACTATCCTCCTTTATATTCTTGGCTAGCTTACCTTTGTACCTCATCTTTTCTCCCCGTATTGCCTTTTTAGTTATCTTCTGTTGCTCTTCAAAAGTTTCCCAATCCTCTGGCTTCCCGCTCATCTTTGCTATCATCAATACCACCAAGACAGAAGTGGTTTGCCAATGTAGTACCAGTGTCCCACCCACCCTACCTGCCTTCACTGTTGGTGATGAGAAGTTGTCAGTAGTGCCATCTTTCAAATATCTGGGAAGCATTCTCTCTGAGGATAGTGGCATTGACAACGACATCCAGAGCAACGTTAAACAGGCATCAGCTGCCTTTGGGAGACTTCGGCGTAGAGTCTTTCAGAACAGGAGCCTTCGTCCCTCCACAAAGGTCGCCGTATACCAAGCGGTCTGTGTCACCACCCTCCTTTATAGCTGTGAAGCTTGGGTAACCTACAGCCGTCACATCAAGTCCTTGGAGCGCTTCCACATAAGCTGCCTTCAGCGCATCCTGGCATGAGCAGGTGCCTCACACTGAAATACTTGTAAAGACCAACTGCAGAAGTACTGAGGCCATGATCACCCAGCGTCAGCTGTAGTGGCTGGGGCACGTGATAAGGATGCTCCCAGGACGGCTACCCCACAGAGTGTTATACGGCCAGCTAATGGTCGGCGCTCAGCTGGAGGGCAGAAGAAGTGCTATAAGGATCAGATGAAGAATGCTTTAAGGAATTGCAAGATCAGACCTGAGGACCTGGAGGATGTTGCTGCTGACCGTATCACTTGGCGACAGCTGTGTAGGGACAGGGTTCGTATTCTGGAGATGGAAAGAACAACCAGAAGACAGCAGAAGAGAGCCAGGAGAAATGCAGCCACAATTGCCATCACTACCACCACTACCACACATACATGTCCCACCTGCAATAGAGCTTGTGGGTCCAGGATAGGGCTGTATAGTCATCAAAGATCTCACCGTTAAAGGAGTGGACGTTGTCATCAGATTTCGATGGACAACCGAAGAAGTGTGTGTGTGTGTGTGTGTGTGTGTGTGTGTGTGTGTGTGTGTGTGTGTGTGTGTGTGTGTGTGTGTGTGTGTGTGTGTGTGTGTGTGTGTGTGTGTGTGTGTGTGTGTAAATAAAATAAGTGGTGCAAAAGTAGAGGGAAAAGTACTGAGGTAGTGTTCATAGTTTCATTGTCCACTCAGAAATCTGATGGCAGAGTGGAAGATGTTGTTCCTGAAATGATGAGTGTGTCTCTTCAGGCTCCTGTACCTCCTCCTTGATGGTAGCAATGAGAAGAGGGCATGTCCAGGGTGATGGGCGTCCTTAATGATGGATGCTGCCTTTTTGAGGCATCACCTTTTGAAGGGGCCTTGGATGGTGGGGAGATTACTGCCCATGATGGAGCTGGTTGAGTTTACAACTTTCTGCCTTAGTTACTGATGATAGTTACTTATGTGCAGTAACCATTTTTTTACATGATGAAAATTCAATGATTAAAAGTCTGACATGTTAAAGAAGTAAGGCAAGAAGGTGGCAGTGAAATAAATGCACCATGTGGAAAAGTTACGCACCTCTGTAAAACAGAGGAAACTACAATTTTTTAAATGAGAAAAAACAGTATTTGATACTTGAAGGAATCCTGGTGTGTTGTTTCTCAAAAGGTAAAAGCTAAAAACAGGTCCAGCAGTTATTAGGCAGGTAAATGATATTTTATGTGGATCAGAACAAAGGAAGCTTTGCTCAAACTATGTTAGACCTTAGCTAAAGAGATCAACATGGCATATATATCTCCTGTCTCTCACTAAGTATATTTACCCGGGAGTTCATGCAATGTAGATGTACTAGATTGATTCCTGTGATTAGCACAGATGGGGGTGAGGGGGTAAGAGTATAACTGACTTCTGGTTACTGGGTTTTAGAAGAATGAGAAGTCATCTTACCGATACACAAGATTCAGAAAGAGGCTGTCAGGATGTTGTAGAAAACTCTTTCCTTTGCCAGTGTATCTAGATCTAAAGGACATGTTCTCAAGGCCATCTAAGACTGAGAAGTGTTTTTTTTTAATGCAAAAGGATGTAAAATTTTGCAATTTCTTTTTACATCATGCCCAAAGATGGTAAAGTCCTTGAGTGTATTTGACACAGAGAAATATTTTTGGTCACTAAGGAAAATCAGAGATGATGGGAATTGGACAAAATGGTGGTATTGGGGTGCAGAATCAACTTTGACCTTACTATCTTGACTGATACCACTATAATTTCACAGAACTTAATAGAAATTAAAAATAGCACAAAAAATCAGAGGTGGCATCATTTGAAATAAATGATTAGATTAGTTTGGAAGGAGGAAAACAAAATTGAATAGATAGGGAATAAGTGTGGAAAACAGGGGAAAGGAACACAGACTTATTGCCTATATTACTTGTAAAGAAAATTCAAATCTGTTCCACATACATACATTTAAATTCTTTGGGAACAGCAAACCAAAAAAGCAATCCTCAGTGTGTATAGAGTTGGATTTAATATAGGATTTCTTCCTGAATCCTATTTGTTGACTCTCTTTACTGCTCTCTCCTTATTTAATGACTCTTTCTTTCACTCCATAATTATTCCACTTTCTTCCATCAAGCTCAAGCACACAGTTTAAGATGACAAGCATTTTATTTTATCTTAGCCAAGGAGGAAAAAAAATCAAATTGTATTTGACAGATAATGTCCTCCAGTATTATTGGTTCAATAATGTTAAACCCCATATGGTTATAGACATTGAGCTACTGAGACTCCCCCCAACCCAAGTTTATTTTTCCAATACTATATACAAGGGATTGTAAAATGATAGAATATCAGTAGGAAAAGGGGAATTAGGAAAATTTTAGACATGAAAATATATTAATCAGTTTCCTCAAACAAATTTTAAAACACTGAATTGCTAGGGCTGTGTACAATCTACAGGATAAATATTTTAAATTCTTAGTTGTGCAACGTTCAGGGTGTTACAGAGAAAATGTCTTCATGCTGGAATCAGCCTTTTATTTCTTTACAGTAGGAACTCAAATATACTGTTTCCATAAACTCCCACATGTCTACCAGATGCAATACGAAGACTGAGAAAGTCTACGTTAAGTTCCTCAGTTACTTGTGCCATGATGAGACCATGCTAGGGTGGAGGAGCAACACCTTATTTTCTGTCTGGGTAGCCTCCAACCTGATGGCAGGATTATCGATTTCTCTTTTCGGTTTAAAAAAACTCCTCCTCCCTCCCTACTCTGGCCTTTTACGCCTCCTTATCAGGCTATCACTTCCCTCTGAGACCCTCCTCTTCACCTTTCTCCTGTGGTCCACTCTCCTCTCCTACAAGATTCCTTCCTCTCCAGCCCTTTACCTTTCCCACACACCTGACTTCAGCTATCGCCTTCTAGCTATCTCTCTTCCCCTCCCCCCATCTTTTTATGCTGGCATCTTCCCCCTTCCTTTCCAGTCCTGAAGAAGGATCTTGGCCTGAAATGTTGACTGTTCATTCATTTGCATAGATGCCGTCTGACCTGCTGAGTTCCTCCAGCATTTTGTGCATTTTGCATTAGTTTACAAGCTTTCATTAAAAATAACGCAGTCCAAATTCATTATTTCCTCACCGGAGATCTCTTGCAATGTGGTCTTGCATGGACACAGTACTAGTGTAGTATTCCTCCTCACACCGATGAAGGGCAACTTGGGCCTTTAACAATTCCAGCTTCTTTTGTTCAAGCTGAACTTCTGCTGCTTGGTGCTTCTCAACATGCTGATTAAGCTTAAAAGGTTTTAAGGAACAATACGTAACTGATACAACAATTGAGGTAAAGCATTAAATTTCTCTACAGTTATTGTTGTCTTCTACCATCAGAAAACCAGTAGTGGCCTAAAGATCTTAGTCAATTCCACTCATCAATTGCACAAACCTATTTCAAAATCATTCTGAAATAATGACTTGTCCTTGTTAATGAAGAAATAATTAATCACAGTATATAATTAACAAGGAAAAATAAATCATAATTTATCATTCTTGTATTTTTAAAAATAAATATATATTTGTAAAAATATACAGTTAATCTGGTTGATTGGATTTATTAAGCAATAACGAAAGCAGTAAAATGTTAAGGATCAAATGACTGAAAATTGTATTTTAATCTCCAAACCTCAATTCCCAGAACTTTCCAAAGCTTTTTGTACTTCAAAGAATACAATTTATTTATCTGGCTCCTTCACATTTTGAGCTATTTGCTTGCACTCCCCAGTGATCTCTTGTAGACAGTTTCCAGGAATCTGACTAGACGCTCCTACAAACACTGCCCTTTCTAAGAGGTATGCTATATTCACAACTTCTGAGGAAGGTGAAAGTCTACAGTGTTTAAGATCAGAACAGAAATTTACTGATCAGGAACTTTGTATTATAAAGGAATGTAGTCTGTGGTCAAGGATGACAGAGGGGTGAAGAAGACATTTAGTAAGCTGTCCTTCATCAGACAGGGCATTGAATTTAGCAGCAAGGATATTATGCTGCAGTTACATAAGTTGTTGTGAGGCTGCACTTGGACTTTGATCTCTCTTTTGTAGGAAAGACATTGTCAAACATGGAGAGGATGCAGCAGAGTTTTACACATGGCCATGCTGGATCTTTGTTCTCTGGAGTGCAGAATAATGAGAGGTCACCTTATAGAAGTTTATAAAATCATGCAGAGTATGGGTGGACAGCCTTTTCCTCAAGACTGAGGAGTCTAAAACTAGTGGGCATAGAAACAAGGTAAGAGGGAATTTGAGAGGGAGAAACATAAATCACATGTATCAGTATTGCAATGGTATAAAGCGAATTACAGAGGCATGAGAGAGGAGCTTGCCCAGGTGGATTGGAGGAGGATACTAGTGGGGATGACGGAAGAGCTGAAGTTTCTGAGAATAGTTCACAAGGCACAAGATGGATATGCCCCACAAAAGAAATTGTTCTCAAATGGCAGGGGTAGGCAACTGTGATTGACAAGGGAAGTTAAGGACTGCATTAAAGCCAAGGAAAGGGCATATAATGTAGCAAAAGTGAGTGTGAAGTTGGATGATTGGGTAGTTTTTAAAATCCAACAAAATGCAATGAAAAAGCTATAGGAAGGAAAAAGATTAAATGAGGATAAACTAGCCAATAATATAAAGCAGGATACTAAAAGTTTTTATAGTTACATAAAGAGTAAACGGGAGGAGAGAGTTGATATTGGACCACTGGAAAATGATGCAGGTGAAGTAGTAATGGGGGACAAAGAAATGGCAGATGAACTTAATGGGTACTTTGCATCATTCTTCACTGTGGAGGACACTAGCAGTGTGCCAGAGGCCCGCGACTGGCAGGGAGCAGGAGTGAGTGCCATTGCTATTACAAAGGAAAAAGTGCTAGGCAAACTCAAAGGTCTTAAGGAGGGTAAGTCACCTGAACCAGATGAACTACTTCCCAGAGTCCTGAGAGAGGTTGCTGAAGAAATAACGGATGCATTAGTCATGATCTTTCAAGAATCACTTGATTCTGGCATGGTCCCAGAGGACTGGAAAATCAAAATGTCACTCCACTTTTTAAGAAGGGAGGAAGGCAAAAGAAAGGAAATTATAGGCCAGTTTGCCTAATCTCAGTGGTTGGGGAAGTGTCAGAGTCTATTATTATGGATGAGGTTTTGGGGTACTTGGAGACTAATGATAAAATAAGTCAAAGTCAGCATGGTTTCTGAAAAGGGAAATCTTGCCTGACAAACCTGTTAGAGTTCTTCGAGGAAGTAACAAGCAGGGTGGACAAGGGAGAGGCAGCGGATGTCATTTCCTTGGATTTTCAGAAAGCATATGATAAGGTGCCATACGAGGTTGCTTAACAAGGTAAAATCCTATGGTGCTACAGGAAAGATACTAGTATGGATAGGGAATGGCTGACAGGCAAGAAGCAGCATGTGGGAATAAAGGGAGCCTTTCCTGCTTGGCTGCCAGTGACTAGTGATGTTCCTCAGGGGTCAGTATATGGGATTGCTTCTTTTCACATTATTTGTCAATGAATTACATAATGGAATTGATGGCTTTGTGGCAAAGATTGCAGATAATACATAGATAGGTGGAGGGGTAGGTAATGCTGAAGAAGTAATGCAATTGCAGCAGGACTGAGACAAATTGAAAGACTGGCAAAAAAAGTGGCGGATGGAATACAGTGTTGGGAAATGTATGATAATGCATTTTGGTAAAAGGAACAACAGTACAAACTATTATCTAAATGGGGAAAAATTCAAACATCAGAGGCGCAGAAGGACTTAGGAGTCCTTGTGCAAAACTCCCAAAAGGTTAATTTCCAGGTTGAGTCTATGGTAAAGAAGGAAATGCAATGTTGGCATTTATTTCAAAGGAAATAGAATATAAAAGCTAAGAGATAATGCTGAGGGTTTATAAGACACTAGTCAGGCCACACTTGTGGAGTACTGTCAACAGTTATGGGTCCCATATCTCAGAAAGGATGTGTTGTCATTGGAGAGAGTTGAGGAGGAGGTTCACAGGGATTATTCTGGGAATGAAGGGGTTAACATATGTGGAGCATTTGGCAGCTTTGAGCCTGTACTCACTGGAACTTAGAAGAATGCAGGGCGATCTCATTAAAACTTACCAAATGTTGAAAGGCTAATTAAGGTGGATGTGGAGAGGATGTTTCCTATGGTGGGGGTATCCAGAACTAGAGGGCACAGCCTCAAAATTGAAGGGTGACTCCTTAGAACAGAGGTAAGGAGAATTTTTTTTTTTAGCCAGAGAGTAGTGAATCTGTGGAATGTACTGCCACAGACAGAGGTGGAGGCTAAGTCCGTGGGTATATTTAAGGTGGAAGTTGATAGTTTCCTGATTGGTCAGGGCATCAAAGGATATGGCAATAAAGCAGATGTATGGGATTGAGTGGGATCCAGGATCAGCCATAATGGAATGGTGGAGCAGACTCGATAGGCTGAATGGCCTAATTCTGTTCCTATGTCTTACAATCTTATAGGTAAGGGATTTAAAAGAGACCTGAAATGTAACTCATAAACAAAAAAGTTTCTGCAGATGTTGGAAATCCAGAGAAATTAAAATAAAGAGGCAGGTTTGGGAGAGTGACAGGGCTAAGAGCACTATTGTCTCAGAGCTCCAACAACCCAGGTTCGATCCTGTCTGTGTGGAGTTTGTATGTTATCCTTATGATCTCCTGGGTTTCCTCTGGGTGCCCCTGTTTCCTCATACATTCAAAACATCTGTGGGTTTGTAAGTTAACTGGCTGTTGTAAGCTGCTCTTAATGTACAGGTGAGTGGTAGGAGTTGATTGGAATGTATGTAAATTTAAATTTTATTAGTGTACTTGATAATCAGCAGGATCTTGGTGGGGCAAAGAACATGTTTCTGAGCTATATCATTCCTTGAATCTAAGACAATAAACCATTTTATAAATACAAGAGCTGAATAGGACCATAAAGGGATTAGCAGAAATTTTTGCCTCAAGGAGAAAAAGCAAACAGACAGAATGGTGCATTAGTGCAGAGAAATTTAAAGAGGGAACACATTGAACAAAAATTCAAAAGAGGATAAGTGCTCTGATCTAAATATTTTAAGAATTATGGAAAGAGAAAGCTGAGTAATTAACTCAATAATTTATTAGAATATGATATAATGCCAAGATGATCACTAGAATTAGGATATATTCAAGGGGAACAGGACACTCCAAGAGAATAGTCATCTTAGACACAGAAAATGTAACAGAAATATGCAAATGTTATTGAGGAAGACTGCTGCAAGTTACAGAGGACATCAATAATTTGCAAAGTGGCAAGTATTTGGCAGATGAGATTTAATACAGATAAATGTATGGTAGTGTATTTGGAGCATTTATTCTTTAGAGTCTCTCCAGAGAGGTAGAGTAATAATAGGATCAGACTACAAATATAATCACTAAATGTTGAAGTACAAGTTAGTAAAGCAAAAAAAACCAAACCAGACACAAGAGTTTTGTTTTTAAGGAAGGATTTAATTGAAAAGGAAGGTATCAGACATTGCTTAGTTCACAATAGGGCCTGGTTATCAAAAGGATACAGCTGCCCTGGAGATGATTTACAAGGACGATGTCAAACGTGCAAGTGTTCAAACACCAGGAAAGACCAGCTCTCTTTCCCTCTGAGACAAGACAGCCAAGCCCTTAGAGAAGTCTTGAAAATAATGAAAGGCTTTGAAAGAATGGATAACAGAAAAATGTTGCCATGTAGGAAAGAACATACTGTAAGACCATTAGTATAAGATAGACAGCAAAAAATGCGATAGAGAATTCACAAAAAAACTCTTCATGAAAGAATGGTGAGAATGTAGAACTTATTACCACAGGGAGCGGCTCATGCAGATACACTTAAAGGAATGCCTGAAGAAGGCATGAAAGAGAAGGGGGTTTCTGCTGACAGATTTAGATGAAGAAAACAGAAGGTGACTCTTAAGGAGTAAAAAGGTCAAAGTAAACTGGTTAGCTTGCGCAGTCAGTCCAATACTGTACTGCATAAAATCTATGTAATTTTACACATCTGATGAAAATAAACAAATATAAATTTTGAAGACTATTCTTTGTTGTTTGTATGTGGATTATATAAGTAACAGTAGAGAACAAATGATTGTATTTACTTCACTAATTATTACGTTGAGTTATTTAACTTAGCGTGGTTTTGCACAAATCTACTGTACTGAAAATTTTGTTTTGCATTGAAAGTTTTTCAAATTTGTTATCAAAACCAATATGCCAACTTGATTAAGTGGAATATCACGGCAATAGTTAAAAAGATCATCTGGTGAGGCATTATGAGTGAAACTGAGAAATAAGAAGGGGAGGATCTCCTTATTGGGATTGTACAATAGTCCCCGGAAATTAGAGGAACAAATGTGCAGGGCGATTAGGGAAAATTGTACGAATAATAGGGTTGTCATTGTAGATAATTTTAACTTTCTTAACAATGACTAGGATTGCCATCATGTTAAAGGTTTAGAAGGGGCAGAGTTTATTCAGAAAATTTGATCAGTAAAGTTTAATCAGGCAGTGTACCGGAGAGACAAAGCTTGATATACTCCTGTGAAATAAGGAAGGGAAAATGACTGAGGCCTCAGTGGGGGAACATTTTAGGACCAATGACCATAGTTCAGTTAGTTTTTAAAGTAATTATAGAAAGGGACAGAACTGGTCTGCTAAGGAATGGCAAATGGAATTTAATTCGGGCAAGGACAAATCAACGTAGGATTCTTACACTGAACGGAAGGACCCTGGGTAATGTTGCAGAACAGAGGAATCTTGGAATATAGGTGCATATTTCCTTTAAAGTAACAGGGTGGTGAAGAAATCATTTGGCATACTGGTTTTCATCAGTCACAGCATTACATATACTTGGAGGTCATGTTGCGATTGTAAAAAAGGAGTTGGTGAGGCCACACTTGAAATATTGTGTTCTGTTTTGATCACCTTGTTATAAGAAGGATGTAATTACACCAGAAAGGGAGCAAAAAATATTTACTAGATTGTTGGCAGGTCTCAAGGGATTGAGTTAGAGGTGGAGGCTTGGCAGGCTGGGCCTTTACTCCTTGTAGCATAAGGGACTAAGGAGTGATGTCAGAATATTTAAAAACATGAGAGGCATAGAAAGCGCAAGTGGTCTTTTTCCTAGGGTTGAAAAAAATCAAAACAAGAGAACATAGTTTTAAAGTTGAAAGTGAAATGTCTAATAAGAACTTGAGGGGCAACTCTTTTATATCGACCAGCAGGTGATAGGTATATGGAAACAGCTGTAAGAGAAAATGGTTAAGGAAGTTACATTAGATACATTTGAGTATGTGGACAGGTATATATATGGATGACAAGAGCTCTAGTGATATGGAACAAGTTCTTGGAAATGGAATTAGCTTGAATATACATCTTGGTTGGCATAGACAAGAGAGGGCCAACGGGCCATTCTCCATGCTGGACAACTCTGTAACTCTATTTAGAGGCTATAGCAAAAAGAGATTCACAATAAATAGCAGTGTTATCTCAAGAATACTGGCATGGCCTCAGCAGGCCAGCAAGAAACTTAACATTTCCTACTTATTACTTGGCGAGATGCATCTTCTTTTAGCTCAGCACCTCTCTGAAATATAATGGCTCTCTGGAATAGCCACAAACTTAGCCAAGACTTTAATCGGAAGCTCAGCCTATTTTAAAAGCCATTACTTTAATAGTTACATAACTGGAGCTTTAGATTGCAAAGTGAGACCAGCAGTTGATTCTCATATTTGATTAGTACTGTACAGTATATGATCAAGAGAGACATTACTAACATAAAAATAGAGTAAATGGAAGTCATTCTCTTCTAACATTTTGAAATAGGAATCAAAATTATCATGAAAATCCTACGAACACACATTGCTTAGTAATTAAAGCATATCATTTCATTTGCCTTAGTATTTCACAGAAGTTTTATACAGTTGGAGTCCAGTGACTATATTAAATAAAAAACCAGATTAGGTAAATATGCAAATTTAAATAATTTATGCTAGACAGTTATCATATTTCAATGACCTGTGACCCAAAGTAAGATAGTAATGTTGGGTTTGTCAGGTTTGCATTTCTCCAGGGTTAAATCCATTTTCCAATGTTTTTAACCTTGGAAAAATGCAGACTTTTATGGAATATACAAATACACTTAAAATGTAAGATTTTTACAAAGTGAAAAATACCATAACTCTGTCAAACAAACCTGTTTCTCTAGCAACCAGACTTGATGTTTTCCATCTTTTGCCGCAGCATTTGTCCTTTCCAGTTCCTGTTTGATTTTCACCAGTTCGGACTCCTTATAAGCAATGTCCTGATTAGCAATTTGCTTTTGTTTCTTCATTTGGACCATTTCCTCTATCAACAATCTCTTCTCTCTGGAACTAGACTCTATATCAGTTATATTTTTAGTCTTAATGCATTTCAATAGCAAGCGATTACTAAAAATCTTTGCTTGGGATGAAGGGTGAAAGACTTTAGGTGTGAAAATACTGCCAATCTTTTCCTCAATCTGATTGTTTCTGAGCAAAAGAAGTTTTACTTTATAACACAAAAACAGCTTAAATACATATTGCAGAAAGGCAGCCTGTCACTTCTCCTTTCTATAGATGGAAAGGCAAAGTTTAAATGACAAATCTACCGGTTGAGAGCTAATGTAATAACTGACATTTATGGAGAAAATAAGGCCCTTAACAACTCATTGTAGATTTCTAATGTTAAGGTGGTTTGTGACAATCTATGGTATGCAAGTTATATTATTTACAGCTGCCATTAATCTTAAAATGTTAAAATAAATTGTAGTGCTTTAACTGAGTCATAAAACACTACAGCACAGAAACAAGCCTTTTGGCCCACCTAGTCCATGCTGAACCATTAATCTGCTTAGTCCTGTTGACCTGCCCTTGGACCATATCCCTCCATACGCCTCCATCCTCGTACCTATCCAAATTTCACTTCATTGTTGGAATTGAACCCACATCCACCAGTTAGTCCAACTAGCATTTGTTCTACACTCTCACCACTCTCTGACTGACCCCTTTAAATATTTCACCTTTCACCCTTAACCCTGACCACTAGTTCTAGTCTCACATAACCTTTGTGGAAAAAGCCTGCTTGCATTTACCCTATCTGTACCCCTCATAATTTTGTATGCTTCTCAATTCTTCCCTTCATTCTTCTACACTCCAGTGTATGAAGTCCTAACCAGTCAACCTTTCCCTATAACTCAAGTCCTGGCACCATCCTTGTAAACTTTCACAATACTCCAAATTAGGCCTTGTCAATGTCATATACAACTTCAACAATAACATCCCAACTCCTGTACTCAATACTTTGATTTATGAAGCCAATATGCCAAAAGCTTTCTTTACAACCCTATCTACTCATGGTGCCATTTTCAAAGAATTATGTATTTCTATTCCCATATCCCTCTTTTCTACCACACTCCTCGGTGCCCTACACTCACCTTGTAAGACCTACCATAGTTTGTCCTCACAAAGTGCAACATGTCACACTTGTCTCCTGATTTCTTTCTTAAGTGTTCTCTTGCAGTTCTTATACTCCTGTTGCTATAACAGAAAATTTTCAGTATTCGAGTCAATAGTGTAGGCAAGCTTTTTTAAGCAAAAGTTTTGAGAGAACTACTTCAGTCTAATTTTCAAAAAGGTTCAGATACAAGCATCAGCATTTCTCTTCATTTAATAATACCAATAAAAAATAAGATTCAAATATTGCTTTTTATATATAAACTTGGAAGCACCAAATTCAAGCACTTACAGTGTCACTAATCCAGGAATAACTTTTATTGCTGTTCACAGTATCAATCCATTCACTGCAATATCCCAATAAACATTTGGAATTGCACGCCAAGTTTATTAGTTTTCAGAAATCAGCTGCAGAATTAAATAGCTCTGAAAGAACCTTTGATGCTCTACTGAGTCACCTAAGCCAGGCCGACAAGGGAGAATGCCATACTAGATCTAGTATTAGGTAACGAACTGGGTCAGGTCACAGATCTCTCAGTGGGTGAGCATCTGGGGGACAGGGACCACCACTGCCTGGCCTTTAGCATTATCATGGAAAAGGACAGAATCAGAGAGGACAGGAAAATTTTTAATTCAGAAGGGCAAATTATGAGGCTATAAGGCTAGAACTTGCTGGTGTGAATTGGGATGATGTTTTTGCAGGGAAATGTACTATGGACATGTGGTCAATGTTTAAGGATCACTTGAAGGATGTTAGAGATAAATTTGTCCCGGTGAGGAAGATAAAGAATGGTAGGGTGAAGGAACCATGGGTGACAAGTGAGGTGGAAAACCTAGTCAGGTGGAAGAAGGCAGCATACATGAGGTTTAGGAAGCAAGGATCAGATGGGTCTATTGAGGAATATAGGGTAGCAAGAAAGGAGCTTAAGAAGGGGCTGAGAAGAGCAAGAAGGGGGCATGAGAAGGCCTTGGTGGGTAGGGTAAAGGAAAACCCCCAGGGATTCTTTAATTATGTGAAGAACAAAAGGATGACAGGAGTGAAGGTAGGACCAATTAGAGATAAAGGTGGGAAGATGTGCCTGGAAGCTGTGGAAGTGAGCGAGGTCCTCAATGAATACTTCTCTTCGGTATTCACTAATGAGAGGGAACTTGATGATGGTGAGGACAATATGAGTGAGGTTGATGTTCTGGAGCATGTTGATATTAAGGGAGAAGAGGTGTTGGAGTTGTTAAAATACATTAGGACAGATAAATCCCCGGGGCCTGACGGAATATTCCCCAGGCTGCTCCACAACGCGAGGGAAGAGATTGCTGAGCCTCTGGCTAGGATTTTTATATCCTCGTTGTCCACGGGAATGGTACTGGAGGATTGGAGGGAGGTGATGTTGTCCCCTTGTTCAAAAAAGGTAATAGGGATAGTCCAGGTAATTATAGACCAGTGGGCCTTATGTCTGTGGTGGGAAAGCTGTTGGAAAAGATTCTTAGAGATAGGATCTATGGGCATTTAGAGAATCGTGGTCTGATCAGGGACAGTCAGCATGGCTTTGTGAAAGGCAGATCATGTGTAACAAGCCTGATAGAGTACTTTGAGGAGGTGACCAGGCATATAGATGAGGGTAGTGCAGTGGTTGTGATCTACATGGATTTTAGTAAGGCATTTGACAAGGTTCCACACGGTAGGCTTATTCAGAAAGTCAGAAGGCACGGGATCCAAGGAGGTTTGGCCAGGTGAATTCAGAATTGGCTTGCCTGCAGAAGGCAGAGGGTTGTGGTGGAGGGAGTACATTCAGATTGGAGGGCTGTGACTAGTGGTGTCCCGTAAGAATCAGTTCTGGGACCTCTACTTTTTGTGATTTTTATTAGCGACCTGGATGTGGGGGTAAAAGGGTGGGTTGGCAAATTTGCAGTTGACACAAAGGTTGGTGGTGTTGTAGATAGTGTAGAGGATTGTCGAAGATTGCAGAGAGACATTGATAGGATGCAGAAGTGGGCTGAGAAGTGGCAGATGGAGTTCAACCTGGAGAAGTGTGAGGTGGTACACTTTGGAAGGACAAACTCCAAGGCAGAGTACAAAGTAAATGGCAGGATACTTGGTAGTGTGGAGGAGCAGAGGGATCTGAGGGTACATGTCCACAGATCCTTGAAAGTTGCCTCACAGGTAGATAGGGTAGTTAAGAAAGCTTATGGGGTGTTAGCTTTCATAAGTCGAGGGATAGAGTTTAAGAGTCGCAATGTAATGATGCAGCTCTACAAAACTCTAGTTAGGCCACACTTGGAGTATTGTGTCCAGTTCTGGTCACCTCACTATAGGAAGGATGTGGAAGCATTGGAAAGGGTACAGAGGAGATTTACCAGGATGCTGCCTGGTTTAGAGAGTATGGATTATGATCAGAGATTAAGGGAGCTAGGGCTTTACTCTTTGGAGAGAAGGAGGATGAGAGGAGACATAGAACGATAGAACCATAGAACACTACAACACAGTACAGGCCCTTCAGCCCTCCATGTTGTGCCGACCCATATAATCCTTAAAAAAAAGTACTAAACCCACACTACCCCATAACCCTCCATTTTTCTTTCATCCATGTGCCTGTCTAAGAGGCTGTTAAATACCCCTAATGTTTTAGCCTCCACCACCATCCCTGGCAAGTCATTCCAGGCACTCACAACCCTCGGTGTAAAATACTTACCCCTGATGTCTCCCCTAAACTTCCCTCCCTTAATTTTGTACCTATGCCCTCTAGTGTTTGCTATTGGTGCCCAGGGAAACAGGTACTGACTATCCACCCTATCTATGCCTCTCATAATCTTGTAGACCTCTATCAAGTCCCCTCTCATTCTTCTATGCTCTTAAGAGAAAAGTCCCAGCTCTGCTAACCTTGCTTCATATGAATTGTTCTCCAAACCAGGCAACATCCTGGTAAATCTCCTCTGCACCCTCTCCATAGATTCTACATCCTTCCTATAATGAGGTGACCAGAATTGAACACAATACTCTAAGTGTGGTCTCACCAGAGATTTGTAGAGTTGCAACATGACCTCTCTACTCTTGAACTCAATCCCCCGTTAATGAAGCCTAGCAACCCATAGGCCTTCTTAACTACCCTATCAACCTGTGCAGCGACCTTGAGGGATGTATGGATTTGAACCCCAAGGTCCCTTTGTTCACTCACACTCTTAAGTAACTGACCATTAATCCTGTACTCAGTCTTCTGGTTTGTCCTTCCAAAATGCATCACCTCACACTTGTCTGGATTGAACTCCATCTGCCATTTTTCTGCCCAACTCTGCAGTCTGTCTATATCCTCTTGTAACCTTCGACCACCTACAGCTCCATCCACAACTCCTCCAATCTTCGTGTCATCCACAAACTTACTCACCCATCCTTCCACCTCTACATCCAGGTCATTTATAAAAATCACAAATAGCAGGGGTCCCAGGACAGGTCCCTGCGGCACTCCACTAGTCACCGACCTCCAGGCAGAATACTTTCCTTCCACAACTACCCTCTGCCTTCTTCCTTTAAGCCAATTTTTTATCCAAACAGCCAAGGTTCCACTTATCCCATGCCTCATGACTTTCTGGATGAGTGTCTCATGAGGGACCTTGTCAAATGCTTTGCTAAAGTCCATGTAGACCATATCCACTGCCCTACCCTCATCAATTTCTTTTGTTACCTCTTCAAAAAACTCAATTAGGCTCGTGAGGCACGACCTTCCCTTCACAAAGCCATGTTGACTATCCATGAGTAGACTGTACTTCTCCAAATGCTCGTAGATCCTATCCTTAAGAATCCTTTCCAGTAGTTTGCAGACCACCGACGTAAGACTCAACGGTCCATAGTTCCCAGGTTTCTCCCTATTACCTTTTTTAAACAAGGGAACTACATTTGTCATTCTCTAGTCCTCTGGCACTTCCCCTGCAGCCAAAGAGGATTCAAAGATTATAGCTAATGCTCCTGCGATCTCTTCTCTCAATTCCCACATGATAGAGGTGCACAAGATATTAAGAGGAATAGATAGAGTGGATAGCCAGTGCCTCTTCCCCAGGGCAACACTGCTCAGTACAAGAGGACATTGCTCTAAGGTAATGGGAGGGAAGTTCAAGGGGGACATTACAGGAAGGTTTTTTACTCAGAGAGTGGTTGGTGCGTGGAATGCACTGCCTGAGTCAGTGGTGGAGGCAGATACACTAGTGAAGTTTAAGAGACTACTAGACAGGTATATGGAGGAATTTAAGGTGGGGGGTTATATGGGAGGCAGGGTTTGAGGGTTGGCACAACATTGTGGGCCGAAGGGCCTGTAATGCACTGTTCTATTCTATGTTCCATGTTCTATGTAAGCCATTCCTTTGAAAAATAAACTGGGTTGCCTTTGACACATTTGACATATTACTAAATAATGGTGAATGGTGATGTGGCTCAAAGGGCTGAGAAGGCCTACTCCATACCGTATCACTAAAATAAATAAATAAAATGAGTTACAGCCACCCATTTCACCTTTCAGGGACTTCTGACTAACAGTTTCTTGTTTTGGAATCTGGCAACTTCAGTGTTTTGTTTTGTTAATTCTTGTCTGAAGATAACATTGTTTGTGCTAAAAATATGGCATACCATCACAAAATTTCTCTCAGCAGAATCCTTACTTTGTTCCAAATTCATCAATCACTATGATTAAGAAAACGATCATCAGACTCATTGAATTTTTCCTAGCATTTTGTTAGCTTCATTCCCTGTTTTATTTCCCCTGTCATCTTGCACTTTTTGTCTTCATGGTTAAGGCACGATGCCTGCATTTAGCCCAAATGCAGGTCAAAATTCCACTTTCCTGATGGGTCCCTGACAAGAGGTAAAAATCTGCTGAAATTGTGATTGGCGATTAAATAATGCTTGTGCACATAAAGAGACCACAAGCCTTTTGCCATTAGCTCTTCAATCAATGACTTTCTAATACAGATCAGCTGAAGTCAAGTTCTTGCAGAGGATTTATTTTTAAAACTACACAAAGCCATGTTAAATATTCAATGTTTGTTCACTGAAAAAAGTTTGAAAAGGACAAGTGAGACACCATAATAGACCTTCAGAGGAACTTTGTCAAGATCTCATTAGAACACCAATATTGTTTATTGAAACTCTTTGAGGTTTTAAAGAGAGCGAATGCTATGCTATAGTACATGGCAGTCACCTAGAGTAAGGGACTATTTGCTGATAGGCATCTTTTTCTTACTCAGATCCCTCACTTGGGCACAAATGGGAGGCAGGAAGGCAATCATCTCATTCCACACCACCCACACTCTTCCTGGGCACCATCTTCCTCTGAACCTCCAAATGTTTCGTCAAAAAAAATTGCCATTTTCTTCACTTTGGTCACCAAAGAGTCCAGAAACATATTTTGTGGAAGCAGCTGTGCAGATGCTCCATACTCTGTTCAAGGGATTTGTTTCTAATCATCACTGTGTTAAACTTGCAGCTGTCTGCTTCGGTATCTCCAGGCAAGTTTAAATTATAATAATCACTTAGTTCCAAACTCAAATCCTTCAACAGGCATGTATCATTAGCATAGCAGCCACTCAGCACCTGTTTATCTTTTCAACGAAAGGCTGAAGATGTGCCACCAATATACAAAAAAGAAATATAGCAGCCTCATAATCCATGAAATTTAACAGCATGAATACTTTTAAAACAGCAGAGGGACCTGGATTGCTGCTGGCTAAATCAATAACAGTAGTGATGCAAGTTTTAAAAGCCATAAATAAAATACTGGGGTTCATTTTTAAAACAAGGGCAGATAAATTTTGTAAGAGTTGTACAATGAACACATATTCATATTATAAATGGGATTCTGAGCTACTAGATAAAGTGAAAAAAAAGACTATAATTGAGTGATTATAAATATGGGGAAAGATTGAGTAAGGTAGGGGCTCTTTAAAAAAAAACGTAAGATCAAGAGCTAAACTAAGAGGCCTAAAAGAAAATGTAGAATTTAATTGGGAGACATAAAGAAGGCAAGGCTAGAAACGAGAAATAGACTAGGTATCTTATTATCTTATTTTATGCTTAAGGTGTATTCATGGGAATGTGAGCAGTAAATCAGTAGTTAAGAAGTAATTTATGACATTATATATGACAGTACTTTGGTGCTGAGAACATAAGATCTCAGCCCTCTGCTCCCACAGTAATAAAGTGGCTAAAGTGATCTCATCAGCACACAATTCAGTGAGCTTCACTGCTGTGAGAGCTGGGGTGAATGATACAGCTGCTCGATGCCAAGATATGGGTGTAGGAGTGGCTCAGTGATTGTGGGACATTGCAGCGACAGCTTCATTTATTGGCAGATTTCTGCATCCTACAGCCTCTCTCAGCTCCACCTAATGGATGTGATGGAAGCTGCTGTTCCCACCTCTCTGTTTGACTTCCCCACCCAGATATTTCTCTATGGTAACTAGATCAACAGTGGCTGTTGAGCTTATTCAGAACAAATAGTTTTATCTATTATCAAATTCAGTATCACATGGAGCATGTGAGATGATTACCATCAAGCTTTTAAGGAGAAAGCTTGATGAACTCACAAAAGTCCAAAGCAACACACACCAAAATGCTGGAGGAACTCAGCAGGCCAGGCAGCATCTATGGAAAAGAGTACAGTCAATGGGGCCACAGTGGTTGACAAAGGAAGTCAGAGATTGCATAGCATTAAAAAAAAGGAAGTATGACAGAGCTAAGGTGAGTGGGAGGAGAGATGATTGGGAAGTTTTTAAGGAACAACAGAACTTAACTAAAAAGGCAATACGGGGAGAAAAAATGAGGTACGAACGCAAGCTAGCCAGGAATATAAAGGAAGATAGCAAAAGCATTTTTTAGGTATGTGAAGAGAAAGAAGATAGTTAAGAACAATGTTGGGCCCTTGAAGAATGAATTGGGTGAAATTGTTATGGGAAACAGAGAAATGGCAGAAGAATTTAATGAGTACTTTAGATCTGTTTTCACTAAGGAAGACACAAGCAATCTCCCAGATGTATGGATGGGCCAAGGACATAGGGTAACAGAGGAAATGAAACAGATTGACATTAGGAAGGAAACGGTGATGAGTAGACTGATGGGACTGAAGGCTGACAAATCCCCAGGTCCAGATGGTCTGCATCCTAGGGTACTAAAGGAGGTGGCCCTGGAAATTGCGGATGCATTGGTAATCATTTTCCAATGTTCCTTAGATTCAGGATCAGTTCCTGAGGATTGGAGAATGGCTAATGTTATCCCACTTTTTAAGAAAGGAGGGAGGGAGAAAACAGAGAACTATCGACCTGTCAGCCTGACATCGGTGGTGGGGAAGATGCTAGGGTCCATTATTAAGGATGAAATAGTGGCATATCTAGATAGCAGTGATAAGATTGGGCCAAGCCAGCATGGATTTACCAAGGGTAAATCATGCTTGACTAATCTATTGGAGTTTTTCGAGGATGTAACCAGGAAGTTAGACAAGGGAGATCCAGTGGATGTAGTGTACCTCGATTTTCAGAAGGCATTTGATAAGGTCCCACATAGGAGATTGGTGGGTAAAATCAAAGCTCAGGGCATCAGGGGGAAGACATTGGTGGTGGAGGGGAACTGGTTGATATCAAGAGAGAAACAGAGGTAAATCTTAATATGGTTAGAAGATGGAATGGTGGAAATCATATGGAGCATAAAATACTCACTGGCCCAATTATGCTGTTTCTATACTGTCAGTACAATTATACCAGTCATGTGCTTTAAATCTTGTAATGAAATGGGCCAAATAGACAACAGACAATAGACAATAGCTGCAGAAGTAGACCATTCGGCCCTTCGAGCCTGCACCGCCATTCTGAGATCATGGCTGATCAGCTGCTATCAATACCCGGTTCCTGCCTTGTCCCCATATCCCTTGATTCCCCTATCTATAAGATACCTATCTAGCTCCTTCTTGAAAGCATCCAGAGAATTGTCCTCCACTGCCTTCCAAATCAGGGACATACTTACTCAACTGAGAGTTACCTGTCAATAATAGGGTAATACACCTAAAATACTATTCCCTCTGATTATTTAAAAAAAGCTGAATCACAAAATTTGAAAAAAATGTGCCACAGGCTCAAACTAGTTAAAGGCAAATGTACAACTAACATATAGAATCCATTTTTAAACCATAAGACATAGGAGGAGAATGAGGCCATTTGGCCCCTCGAGTCTGCTCCACCATTCAATCATGGCTGATTCTTTTTTCCCTCCTCCTGAGCCCCATTCCCTGCCCTTCTCTCTGTAACCTTTGATGCCATGTCCACTCAAGAACTATCAAGCTCTGCCTTAAATACATCCAACAATCTGGCCTCCACAGCTGCCTGTGGTAATAAATCCCACTCTCTGGCTAAAGAAATTTCTTTGCTTCTCTGATTTAAATGGATGCCCCTCTATCCTGATGCTGTGCCCTTTTGTCCTAGACTCCCCCACCATGGGAAACATCCTTCCCACATCTACTCTGTCTAGGCCTTTCAACATTTGAAAGTTTCAATGAGATTCCCCCCCCCCACCCCATCCTTCCAACAGGTACAGATCCAGAGCCATCAAACATTATATGTATGATAACCCTTTCATTCTCAGAATCTTCACTGTGAAACTCCTCTGAACTCTCTCCAATGCCGGCACATCTTTTCTTGGAGGAGGAGCCACAATTGTTCACAATACTCAAGGTGAGGCCTCACCAGTACCTTATAAAGCCTCAGCATCACATCCCTACTCTTGTATTCTCAACCTCTTGAAATGAATGCTAACAATGTATTTGCCTTCCTCACCACCGATTCAACCTGCAAGTTAACTTTTAGGGTTTTCCGCAAAAGGACTCCCAAGTCCCTTTGCATCTCCCCATTTAGAAATAGTCTACACATTCATTTCTTCTACCAAAGTGCATGACCATACATTTTCCAACATTGTATTCCATTTGCCACTTTCTTGCCCATTCTCCTAATCTAAATCCTTCTCAGCCTACCTGTTTCCTCAACACTACCTGACTCTCCACCAATTTTCTTATCATCTGCAAACTTGGCAACAAAGCTGTCTATTCCATCATCTAAATCATTGATATACAGCATAAAAAGAAGCGGTTCCAATACCGACCCCCTATGGATTGACCCCGTCTTTGCTTTTCCTTCCAAGGTCATTGGTACCAATATTTTCCAAGACATCTGGTTGCTCTCCCTCCCTCTCAAAAATGCTGTGAATGTGATCCGCGAAGTCCCTGACCCTGGCACTAGGGAGGCAACTTACCATTCAGGTGTCCCGTTCACATGCACAGAATCTCCTGTCTGTTCCCCTGACTATTGAGTTCCCTATCACTATCTCTCCCCTCTTCTCCCTCTTTCCCTTTTGCACCATGGACCTATGCTCAGTGCCAGTAGCCCTGTCTTCGTGGCATTTGCCTGGGAGGTCATTCCCCACAACAGTATCCAAAGCGGTATACTTATTATTGACTTGAATGGCCACAGGGGTACTCTGTGCCAAATGCCTATTCACATTTCCATTTCTCCTAACAGTCACCCAGCTACTCACCTGCTGCAACTCAGGGGTGATGCTTCCCTGTAACTCTGATCGTATATCTCCTCACTCTCCTGTACAAGCCAAAGGTCATCCAGCTGCTGCTCCAGATCCCTAACAGTGTCTTCAAGGAGCTGCAGCTGGATGCACTTCACAGACATAGTCTCCAACATCCGGCATGAAGAACATACACCAGCCATTTACTACACTAGGTACAGTAAGAGAGAAAAAAAAGGGAATCTTAACAAAAGCTTAACCAGAGCCAAAAAACCAGCTTTTTCAAGCTGAAACCTCCTTTTAGCCAAAACCTGACACTCCTACTCTCACCACTGGCCTAATCCCAACAATGGCCGCCCTGCTTGTCCCTTCTGTACTTTTAAACAAGTGTTGCCGACCTGCGAGAAACCTTGTTGATGTGGCCTGCTCCTGCCACTGATTAGCGCGCCAGAATTTTTTGTTACACAGAATGATTCATATTCAGAACCAAATTCTAGACAGCTATTTCCATTACCCTAACTCATTTAAGAAGCAGAAAGGCACATGGGGGCTTTCCAAGATGGATAAACTGAAATACGAAATTTGGCTATTTTCATCTGAGCTTGAAATCTGGTTGACCTCTCTCATTATTTACTACAAACGTTTGTATATGAAATGCTCATGAATAATGTATTATATTTAAACCACACATTTGAATTCTTTAAAAATAAAATTAACCAACTGGTACCTTGTGCTGAATAAAGATTTCTGTGTAAAAGTTCCTTCTCAAACTTTGATGTTGCAATTTGAGTGTCTCTCTTCCTAATTTCCAGTTGGATAAATTCAATTTCAGCCTGCAGTTCCTATAAAAGTCAAAGATAATTTGGAAACATCCTGAGAACTTGTGTAATTTTTCCAAAATCAAAGAAAATAAGTAAAATTTTAATTTGCATACTTTTTAGTTAATCTATAGTCTGCTTCAACGGCTTCTGCCTTTGTTCATTCCAGTTGTCCTAACACTCTGGAGCTTTTTCTAATATGCCTTTCAGAAAGGTTATTAAAAAAAGGATTTAGTTTGGAGGAGTGTGGGGCAGGGTCTTACTTGCATAATTGAGTTGCAGGAGCAGGGTGGTGCAGATAATAAAGACACTACAGTATCTCACAGCACCAGGGACCTGGTTCAACTCTGACCACAGGTGCCGCCTGTGTGGAATTTGGATGCTCTCCCTGTGACTCCATAGATCTCCTCTGAGTGAATTGAATAGACTGAATTGACTTTACTTCTTACATCCTTCACATACATGAGTAAAATTTTTACATTATGTCTCCTTTAGAATGTGCAAATTATATTAATTTGTAATAAATAGTATGTACAACAGGACAATCAATATAGCATAGAAATACAATTGTATCAGTGTGAATTAATCAGTCTGATGGCCTAGTGGAAGAAGCTGTCTTGGAGCCTGCTGGTCCTGGCTTTAATGCTACGGTACCATTTCTCGGATAGTAGCAGCTGGAACAGTTTGTGGTTAGGGTGTCTCGGGTCCCCAATGATCCATCAGGCCCTTTTTACACACCTGTCTTTATAAATGTCCTGAATAGTGGGAAGTTCACATCTACAGATGCGCTGGGCTGTCTGAACCACTCTCTGCTGAGTCCTGCGATTGAGTGCTCTGATTTCCTACTACATCACAAAGACGTGTGGATCAGAAGATTATTTCTAGTAGATGTAAAATCTGGCGGAGTTGATGGGAATGAGGGGAGAATTTTTAAAAACGATTATGTAGATCAGTAAAAAGGGCTGTTTGTCAGTCATTATAGATTCAGAGGGCCAAAAGGTCTATTTCAGTGTATGACTCCATGATAAATTATCATAACCAGACAGATTGAATTTAATATATAAATGTAAAATGTTGTAATTGAAGAAAAAAAAGTATTATACATATCATTCAAAAGACTTCACGATAACCAGAGGGAAATGTTGAAAGATACATGGCAATAATATACTCCGCCTTGTCTATTCACCACAGTGTAGCATTAACAAGTCCTGAAAGCTAAACTATACCACTAAAACAACAGAATGCACATATGAAGGAATCATGCTTAAAAATATCAAAATATAAGAAATCTTAGGAGCAAGTAATTCGAGCTCAAACATTCAATCAGATAATGCTGTTCGGTGTACAAGGCTTCAACTCCACCTTCCTATCTGATCTCTTTACTTCTTGATTCACCTGTTCATTTATCTCGGCCTTGAGTAAACTGAATCAAATTAGATTTGGCTTGCTACCTATGACCATTCCCTCTTGAATTGATACGTATGTGAAGGGCCAGACATCCTGACCGACCACCTTGGAAGTCCAGGCAGTGAAATACAGCAAGACATCAGCAATGAGCAGACCTGATATGGCACATTGCTTAGGTCCCAGAACACTGCAACAGCCTATCACATGAGGCAAGATTAGGGTAGAGCCTTGATGCACCATCAATAACTCTGAGACGTGGGTTAAGGTAGGCTTTTATTGGCTGGAAGAAAGCACAAGCAGCAAGTGACCATCACACAACATCCTGGAGACTGAGGAAGGGTCTGTGGCTCCAATCGCCTTTATACCGGGGTCTGTGGGAGGAGCCACAGGAGCAGTCAGCTGGGGGGGGCGTGTCCAGACAGGTATATGTAGTTCACCACAAGCCTAAACCGTTAAAACTGGGAAGCAGTCTTGATAGTTTTTAAATGTAGCTGAATAGCAGAAACATTTGAGAACCCTTGATAGGGAAAACAAATTTGAAATTAAAATTTAAAAATAAAAGCACATATTAAAACATTTAAACATAAAAACTGTTAAGGTACTAAAATACAATTAGCATGAATAATTTATCTTTTCATTTCTAATCCTAAATGAATGGGAAAGAGTAGTAAGCGTGTTATAGGGATAGGCTATTTAAGACTACAAACATGATCCATTTATTTGTCTAAGGAGATCACAGAGCCATTTAGAATGAAAGTATTAAGTAGTACATAGCTCAGAAATAGTAAACTCAGAACGTGGGCCTGCAGGACAAAGTAGAAAACACATTCAAACTATCTGAAGGCAAATTCATCAGACAGCTATCTGGAACAAAGAATCACAGAGAGTTGCTTGAACTGGAGGACGTATACAATACAAATTCACCATCTTCAAGCTCTAAGGAAAAAACAATGAGAAAATGACGCTACAGAAGAAGGAAACTATACATAGATGAAAATTAAAAACCAACATCCCCAGGATGCTGAACATATTAAAGTGTTTTCATATTAGTGCTGTATTTAATTCAAATTTGTAAAAATCTGTTACCTTCATTTCATTCAGCATCTTCTCTGCCTCCTGTGCAATCTGTGGTGGAATACTTGCAGCTTTCTTAGCCTGCTCTCGTGTTAATACTTGTAGTCAAGGAGCAAATTCTTAAAATTTTATCGGTAATATTCACAGAACATTAGAGTTTATTATCTTTGATGGTTATTCCTAATAGATAAAAAACAACTTACATTTGATTTTATTATTGTATTACACACAAGATATGAACTATATTTTATTTTTCTAGAAATTCTAAAGGATATAGAAAACTGGTCTCTAATTCCAACAGGCAAATTTGCTGCTTAAGGTTCTTTATGTATTCAGTTTCAATTGAAGCCAGTGGCTTTGCTGTGTATTTTCTAAAATGGAAATACAGTAGAACAAGTGGGAACCAAGCATGTGTATTATTTCATCATTTTGCAATCGTTTACATAAAGCAGACATTCATGGCAATCATTGTGATTGAGATAACAGACTCAACTTCTTGAACAGCTATAGGCTAATTTATGCAGGTGTTATGCATTGCATTACATTCCTGATGTACCCTGTAGATACTAGTAAGGCTTTGGGAGTCAGGAGGCAAGTCACATATGTAGACCACACTCCTCTTAAGACTTATTTTTGTAGATAGTATATACAACAGAGCAAGCCACTTTTTAGCACTGATATAATTAACTAGAAGAATTAACATATTCTGTTATTTGGACTCAACTTCAGGATTTTCCAATATCAGAATCTGGTTTAATTTCACCAGCATATGCCGTGAAATTTGTTAACTTAGCGGCAGTGGTACAATGCAATACATGATAAATATAGAAAATAAATAAATTGCAGAAAGTATATATGTACTGTATATTAGATTGTAAGAATAGTAGTGCAAAAACAGAAATAATTAAAAAAATGTATCCTCAACATTTTGGTCTACTTTAGTTTCAGTGAACAGCTGAAGTATCAAGACCAAGGAATTAGGAAAAGATTGAACCTTCAAAATGAAAACTGCATTAAAGATACAAGAACAACTGCAGATAATGTGAGTCATGTCTTAAACATTCAGAATTAGTGAAATGGGTGTAATTGAGCACATAGGACAGAAAGGGCCTGGTACCATGCTGTTTCTCTAAATGAGTTACACTTGGAAAACATAGCACTTTTGACATACAAATATTTGGTATTTGCTCTTTTTATTACATTCTTATGCACAAAATATTGTTAAAAGTGCATAATTGTATTAAGTAAATTACTACAATCAACAACCACTGGGACTTATTTGATATCCTTAGCATAATAAACCCAGTCCAAATCACTTCACAGGAACGTCAACAGGCAAAATTCAGCAGTGTACCACATGATTAGGTGGCAAAATCTTGCTCAGAGAGTTTACAATTGAGAAATGATTGAGCAAGTCGAGACCGAGGAAAAATACAGTACTGTGCAAAAGTCTTATGCACATATATATGACTAGTAATGTTATGTATTGCACTGTACTGATGCCACAAAAAAACTGATTTCATGACATATGTGAGTGATGATATACCTGATTCTGATATGCATCTCTGTTGTGGACTGAGTGTGGGAAGGGGGCAAGAGGAGGGGAATCATGGTTCGGAAAAGGAGAAGAGAGAGCGGGGTGTGAGCAGGAAACACCAGATAAACTTGTTATAATGATCAATTAACCAATCGTTTGGAGTCAAATGACCTTGCCTTGAGTGTCTACACCCACACCAATTCCCTCCCTCGGCACTGCTTCTCTGCCACCTGTGCCACACCCCTCCCGCAGCACTCTATACTCACAATTCCCAACATCCTTTGTTACAGTAGTATGCAAATGTCTTAGGCATCCTAGCTATATATACGTGCCAAAGACTTTGTATGAAGACTGGGAAGAATAAAAAGGGATTAATTTTCTATGTCATAAACATACTTGTTTCATTAGGAACTTTGACAGAATCTGTTTTGGCATTGGCAAAGGAATTCAAATGAGAAGATTGGGGAAGGATGAGCAAAGCTACAACTCTTTTTAAAAAAAAAGACATCTTGGAAAGAAAAGGGATTGGAAATAAATTCAGAAAATGTGTATCTCCAGTGGTTGATGATTGGGTTGAATTGTTCTCACATCTTGGCAATTTACTTGCAAACTTTTGTCACCACACTAGGAGTCATCATCAGTGCACTGTTGATTGTGGTGTGTCCTCTGAATGCTTGGCCTTTATATACTTATCAATCAGTCTGGAATTTTGCCTGCATTGGTTCATAAATAGGTTTACATGTTTGTTTACAGAATTGTTCATGGAAAACCACACTTCTACGAAATTCCTTGCATGCTGCATGTTTGCAGACATTGCTGTTGGCTTATGCACAGCTGAAATTCTATGTTCTTGGACCAGCTGGGCTGTTATTTCCGAGATATTCCGAAAGTATGGAGGGTTCACTGTCTGGTTGCTTCGTGGTTGGTGTGTTGTTGACCTCGTAGGCATCTTCAAATGAAGTTATGTGAGTATTCGTTTTGTGCAAATACTTTAACAGAGACAAGCATGTCGAAGAGTGGTAGTTTCCCCTCAGTTTCTGTTTCAGTAGAATCACAGAAGGCACTTTGGAAACTTCTGTTTATCATATGGAAACACATACAGATCAGATCCTAAATTATCAGAGCAATCATCCAAATGTACACAAGAAAAGCTGTAACAAAACTTTGTTCTGAAGAGCAGAGACACACAGCAGAACTAAAGGATTAAGATAGATAGATAGATAGATACTTTATTCATCCCCATGGGGAAATTCAACTTTTTTTCCGATGTCCCATACACTTGTTGTAGCAAAACTAATTACATACAATACTTAACTCAGTAAAAAAATATGATATGCATCTAAATCACTATCTCAAAAAGCATTAATAATAGCTTTTAAAAAGTTCTTAAGTCCTGGCGGTAGAATTGTAAAGCCTAATGGCATTGGGGAGTATTGACCTCTTCATCCTGTCTGAGGAGCATTGCATCGATAGTAACCTGTTGCTGAAACTGCTTCTCTGTCTCTGGATGGTGCTATGTAGAGGATGTTCAGAGTTATCCATAATTGACCGTAGCCTACTCAGCGCCCTTCGCTCAGCTACCGATGTTAACCTCTCCAGTACTTTGCCCACGACAGAGCCCGCCTTCCTTACCAGCTTATTAAGACGTGAGGCGTCCCTCTTCTTAATGCTTCCTCCCCAACACGCCACCACAAAGAAGAGGGCGCTCTCCACAACTGACCTATAGAACATCTTCAGCATCTCACTACAGACATTGAATGACGCCAACCTTCTTAGGAAGTACAGTCGACTCTGTGCCTTCCTGCACAAGGCATCTGTGTTGGCAGTCCAGTCTAGCTTCTCATCTAACTGTACTCCCAGATACTTGTAGGTCTTAACCTGCTCCACACATTCTCCATTAATGATCACTGGCTCTATATGAGGCCTAGATCTCCTAAAGTCCACCACCATCTCCTTGGTCTTGGTGATATTGAGACGCAGGTAGTTTGAGTTGCACCATATCACAAAGTCCTGTATCAGTTTCCTATACTCCTCCTCCTGTCCATTCCTGACACACCCCACTATGGCCGTGTCATCAGCGAACTTCTGCACATGGCAGGACTCCGAGTTATATTGGAAGGGGAAAGGCATCTCTTTAAAGTATTTATACAAAACTGATAGCCACAGAACTTCATATGAAGATGCCCAGGAGGTTGACAATGCACCAACCTAGAAACAACCAAACAGGTTGTCCTTCCATACCTCTGAAAAAATCTTGGAAATAACAGTCCGACTACTCCAAGAACATAGAATTTCAGTTGCACATAAGCCAACAGCAACATTGAAGAGAGTACCTTGCAGACCAAAAGAGCAAACCACACTATTAGACAAGACCAATGCAGGGACTGCAGCAAATATTACATCAGCCAAACTGGGAGAAAACTATCCAAAAGAATCCATGAACATCAACTGGCTGTAAAGCGGCATGACCAATTCTCCCTAGTCTCTACCCGTGAAGATCAAGAGGGACATAAATTCAACTGGGCATCAGTGAAAGTCACGGCACAAGCAAACACACTGCATGCAAGGGAATTCCTGCAAGCGTGGTTTTTCACAAACAATACTATAAACAAACATGTAGACTCGATCCTACTTATGAGCCAAGGCAGGCAAAACTCCACACATGAAGTTCACCACACAACCAATCAGTGATTGTAATCTTGCATTTGTGACTGAAGTAGAGGGGATGGGAGGGGGAGTTACACATGTTGATTTTCAATACAATAAGAGATTTATTACTGTATAGTGCTACTTAACAGTAACTTTTCATAAATATTTTCCACAGTTTACAGTCAAAGCTGAAGTAATTTAACGGGCTTTTTCCAACACTATTTGAAGTTGGTAGTAAAGAAGGCGATTGCAATGTTAGCAGTCTCTACAAAGGACTAGAACATAAAAGCAAAGATGTAATGCTGAGGCTTTAAAAGTCATTGGTGAGACTGTACCTGGAGTATTCTGAGTAGTTTTGGGAACACTATCAGGGAAAGGATGTGCTGGCACTGGAGAGATTCCAGAGAAGGTTCACAAGAATGATCCAGGAGTGAAAGTGAGGAGCATTTGATGGTGCTGGGCCTTTACCCGCTGGGGTTTAGAAAAATGAGGGGAGATCTCATTGAAACCTATTGAATATTGAAATACCTACATAGAGTGGATGTGGAGAGGATGTTTCTGATAGTGGGGGAAGTCTAGAACAAGGAGGTACAGTCTCAGAACATAAGGAATAGAAGCAGGAGTAGGCCAACTCTTTCTATTAGTTAACCAATCCTCTATCCATGCTAATATCACCCCCAACTCTATACCTCAGAATAGAAGGATGTCCCTTTAGAACAGATATGAGGAGGAATTCCTTTAGCCATAGGGTGGGAAATCTGAGGAATTTATTGTCACAGATTGCTGTGAAAGCCAAGTCATTCGATATACTTAAAGCAGTGGTTGATATGTTCTTTATTAGTAGGGGTGTCAAAGGTTAGGGGGAGAAAGCAGGAGACTGGGGCTGAGAAGATTAATAGATCAGCAATGATTGAAAGGTGAAGCAGACTTGATGGGCTAAGTAGCCTACTTCTGCTCCTATGTCTTATGGTCTGATGCTAGGATATTCCAAACTCCCTGGAACGTATAAAATTAGCTAAATATAGAGAAGAGAATTTAGTGTATTGCAAACAATTCTGGTATTCCTGTTTTAGAAAAGACTGGATGCAGTTTACAGATAGCTCACTATGATGATTTCAACAAGGAACAGTTATCCTCCAGGGAAAGATTAAACAGACTGGAATCCACTTATTGGAATTGTGAACAATAAGGAGTGATCTTATTGAAATATGGTGGATTCCAGTTAATTGAGACACATCGGAACCACTACATTTTGACCCAATAAAGTGGCTGCCCCAATTAGCTGAGGTTTCATGGAAATAGTTTAAAAGTATAGAAAAGACAAACTACCTTTTAACTGAGTAAGAAATTATGTATTTAAATGAAATACAGAACAAATTAGAAAACTACCAATACTACTACAGTACTATATAGCTGTGTATTATTTCCTAATAGGTTCCAAGGTTGTCAAGCCTCAAATAGCCTCTGACAACCAAGTCCAACTCCTGGCCTTCTCGTGTGGCTTACCCTCTAAGCCCGGCGGAACTGTTTCTACTGACAGGAGAAGGGGTGAAGGTGGGTCCTGGTGTCTTAAAACCAGTGTTTTGGGTAGATGGAGCTCGTCAGCCTGGGAAGGCAGTCTATCTAAGAGAGGGAAAACTCTGATTTCAAACCTCCGCTGCCTTGCGGCCATACCCACTCATGGGAAAGGCTTTGGGAGTAAACCCTGAGGACAAATCCGGAGCTGGAGTCCCTAAGGCAGTCCAACGTTGCCTTCAACCTCATTCTGGCAACTCCTGTGACATCACTGGTGCCAAGTTGTATCGGCCCCTGCCCTTCCCTTGGACAACATCGGTGGCGTGGAGAGGGGAGACTTCCTGCTTGGGCAACTGCTGGTCTTCCATACAACCTTGCCAAGGCCTGCGCCCTGGAGAGGACACTGCTTTCCAGGCACAGATCCACGGTCTTGCGAGACTAACGGATTCCATCATCAGTTCCTAATAGTAATCGAAGGAGGAATTCATCCAGTATACACTGCTGTGTTCTTTTGATTGATGGTAAGTGAATAAAATCTACGCAGACATTTAGTGCAGATAATGGACTGCCTTCATACAATGCTATTGATGATTGAATCCTCCAAAACTGCATTTTCATTGTAACATTCAAGATGATTGTCAATACCTTCAAATTCTTCGTAATTTCTAACTTGTTGAAGTAGTGAAATTGTTTCATTTTCACTCCCAGCTGTTTCTGGCATATCCAAGCCTGAATGCTTAAAACTCAAAAGTGAGGAAAACAGTTCTAAATTGTTTTACTGCTTCTCACCAACTATCAGTACAAAAATCATTGCTTTTTGAACACAAACTCAAGCTGCTGATGCTATTTAAAAACGGTTCGCTCTAAGCACAGTCCAATAGCCATACCAGTGCACGTGATGATGCTAGTTAGAAACTGTTTAGCAACAGTCTCATGTCCCAATTAAGCAGCACAGTGTCAGAATCAGGTTTAATATCATCGGCATTCGTCATGAAATTTGTTGACTTTGCAGCAAGCTGTACAATGTAATACATAATAATAGAGAAAAAACTGAATTACAGTAAATATATATAAAATAGTTAAACAAGTAGTGAAAAATAGAAATAGAACAAGTAGTGAGGTAGTGTTCATTGGTTCAACGTCCACTCAGAAATCAGACGTCAGAGGGGAAGAAGCTGGTCTTGAATCATTGAGTGTGTGCCTTCAGGCTTCTGTATCTCCTTCCTGATGGTAGCAATGAAAACAAGGCATGACCTGGGTGAAGGGGGTCTTTAATGAAGGATGCCGCCATTTTGAGATATTGCTTCATGAAGATGTCCTGGATACCATGGAGGCCTGTGCTCGTGATGTCACAAATAAATAAAGGGGGAATCCCAGCTATTTTGTCAATTAGTTTTTGTTCTTTAAGAATGGTCTCAAATAAGTGGCTGCTCCAATAAACCAAGGTCCACTTAACTGAAATCCACTGTATTTAAGATTCTTGGGGGGGGGGCTACAACAGGAAAAATCATGAAAGGATGTTCACTTTATGGGATTCCAGGTATTGTGTCAGAACAAGGGGTATAAAGAAGGATTTTTTTTTCCTCTCATAAAACTTTAGAGCCATTGAAGCTGCTTGCCACAGGCAGCTTGGGGCAGAGCCACTGGATATATTTAATAATAAGATCAATAGATTTCTAATTATTAGCAGAATCAAGTATGTAGGGAAAGTGCAGGAAAGTGAACTTGACAAATGCTGGATCAGCAATGATACTATTGAGTTTCTTACTCCTGTGTAAACTAATTTGATTATATAGTTCATCATATCATCAAATAATGATTGTTTAATCTTGATCTAATTTGTAATGCAAAAACTCATTTAAGTTGTGGATATTGAGATGTTTGATTTGTCCCAAGTATTTCCACAGATATTTTTAAATCACACATACACAAAGCTTTATAGCTTTCTCAGTTTTAGTGAATGTCTTATTGTTGTCATGGTTGTCCTGCCAAGGGAAACTAAATAGTTTAAGCCTGTATTCCTTGTTTATTTTATTATTAAGGAATGAGGTATGCCCTTATTGAAACTTATAAGGCACAGTGAATTTTGGAATGTTTTTAAGAGTTAGATAGCCTTGAACAAGAAGTCACAACTATAAGATAAGCGGCCTATCACTTAAAACGGAGGCATGTAGGACTTTTTTCTCTCAGAGTGCGGTGAACCTCTGGAATTTTTTACCTTGGCAGATGATGGAAACTGGATCATAAGTATATAAAGTAGAGCTGGATAAATATTTGATAGATTAATAAATAGAGGGGCATTGGGAAATAGCACAGAAGAGGAGCTAAGGTCAGCTGATATCAGACATAATTATATTACTGGCAGGATAGGATTGAGTGCCAAATAGCCTACTTCTTCACCTATATTCTTGTGTTACTGTCTTGTGAAGGTGGGAGGGGGGGGATTTAGTGGGAAAGCTCACAGTTCTAAATTAAGATGTTCTCATTCCTTCATAACATCACAGTTAGGAGCTTTTGTAGGATTTTCCATTTAAGGGTATTGGTGTTTCCATACTGGGTGGTGATGCAACCAGTCAATATACTCTCCACCATACATCTATATAAGTTTATCAAAGTTTTAGATGTCATGCCGATTCTTCATAATTTCAAGGGAAGTAGAGGCGCTGCCATGCTATCTTCACAATTGAACTAAGGAGTGGTCCCAGGACAGGTTATCGGAAATAACACATAGGAACTTAATGTTGCTGATCCCCCGATGAAGATTGGCTCATGGACCTCCAGTTCCCCCCTCATAAAGTCAATAACCACCTTCTCGGTTTTGCTGACATTGAGTACGAGGTTGTTGTTGTTGTGCAACCACTCAGCCAGACTTTCAATCTCCCTTCCATCTGCTGATTCATCATCACCAGCTTTGATTTGGCCAACCACACTGGTGGCATCAGTAAACATAAATATGGCATTCAGCCGCACGGTCATAAGTGTAAAGAATGTTCAGGCAACTTGAGCAGGGTCAGAATAAAATCCCTGAAAGAGGATACCATGTTCAAGAACTCAAGAAAAGGATCAGGAATACGCCACATGACCCCCTCAGGCCTGTCCCACCATGCAGTGTGTTCATGGCTGAACTGCCAGTTCCAGAGCTCCGAATTTCCCAATCTTTCAAAAATACAGACCCACTACTTTAAACAACCATAGTGATCGAGCCACCACAACCCTCTGGCACAGAGAATTCCAGAAAGTCATTACCAACTGCAATAAAAAAATTTAAACTCGATTTAAAATTATCTTTCCCTTATCTTGAATGATGACCATTATTTGCGATTTTGCTAGCGTACCTTGTACTTTTACTGTCAACAATCTAAAGAGGTTGTTGACACAATGTCCTTCTTAACTAATTAGATAATTATGAACAAATGCTTTTGGAATTATCACTTCTGCAATTTAAAAAGCACCAATCTGACAGATACTACTCCTGGAACTGATGCTAGCAAGATTTACAAAATTATTTTGCAGAAGTTACCATAAGCCCATAAGATACAGGACCAGAATAAAGCCATTTGGCCTATTGAGTCTGCTCTACCATTTCATCATGGCTGATCCAATTTTCCTCTTAGCCTCAGTCTCCTGCCTTCTCCTCGTATCCCTTCATGCCGTGACCAATCAAGAATCAATCAACCACTGCTTTAAATATGCATACTTAAAGCACAGTTACCTGTGGCAAAGCACAGATTCACCACTCTCTGGCTAAAATTATAAAAGGTTGCCCCTCTATTCTGAGGCTGTGTCCTCTGATCTTAGACTTTTCCAACATAGGAAACATCCTCTCCACATCTGCGCCATCAAGGCCTTTCACCATTCGATAGGTTTCAATGAGATCACTGCTCATTCTGCTGAATCCTAGTAAATACAGGCCCAGAGCCAACAAACACTCTTCATATGACAAGCCATTTGATCCTGGAATCATTTTCATGAACCTCCTTTGCACCCTCTCCAGTTTCAGCATATCCCTTCTAAGATAAGGGGCCCCAAACTGCTCACCATACTCCAAGTGAAGACTCACCAGTGCTTTATAAAGTCTCAAAATTACATCCTTTTATGTTCTAGTCCTCCTGAAGTGAACGCTAACGTCACATTTACCTTCCTCACCAACATGCAAATTAACCTTCAGGGAATCCTGCACAAGGACACCCATAAGACATTGGTATAGGAGCAAAATTAGGCTATTCAGCCCATCGAGTCTGCTCAGCCATTCCATCATAGCTGATCACAGATCCTACTCAACACCATACACCTGCCACAGATCCTACTCAACACCATACACCTGCCACAGATCCTACTCAACACCATACACCTGCCTTCTTGCCATATCCTTTGATGCCCTGAGTGGTCAGGAAACAATCAGCTTCCACCTTCACTACTCTCTGGCTAAAATATTTCCTTTTTACCTCTATTCTAAAAGGTCACCCCCTCAATTTTGAGGCTGTGCCCTCTAGTTCTGGACACCTCTAACATAGGAAACATCTTTTCCACATCCACCCTACCTAGTCCTTTCAACATTTGGTAGGTTTCAATGAGATTCTGCCACCTTTTCTAAATTCCACTGAATACAGGCCCAAAGCTGCCAAACACTCCTCATATGGTAATCCCTTCCTTCCTGGAATTATCCTCGTGAACCTCCTCTGGACTCTCTCCAATGACAAATCATCCTTTCTAAGATATGGGGTCCAAAACTGTTGACAATACTCTAAGTGCGGCCTGACTAGTGTCTTATAAAGGCTCAGCATTTATAGGGATTAAAGGGACCCAAGTCCCTTTGCACTTCAGTTTTTTGTATTTTCTCTCCATTTAGAAAATAGTCAACCCTTTCATTTATTCTGCCAAAGTGGAAAGTATATTTAGTGAAAAATAATTCTATCTTTTAGACTTAATTTTTATTTCTACAGATAAAGCTGGTAAACTGCAATTGTCAATTCTCTTTGCTTAACTTACAAAGTACACACATGCTCTGTTCCAGGAACGAAAGGGTTAACACACAAGAAGCATTTGATGGCTCTGGGCCCTGTACTTGCTAGAATTTAGAAATACGGGGGGGGGGGGGGGGTCCCATTGAAATCTACTGAATATTGAAAGGCTTCGATAGAGTGAACATGAAGAGATCAAGTCACTGGGTGTATTTAAAGCAGAAGATGATAGGTTCTTGATTAGTAACGGTATCAAAGGTTACAGGAGAAGGCAAGAGAATAGAGTTGAGAGGGATAATAAATCAGCTGTGATGCAATGGCAGAACAGACTCAATGGGACGAATGGCCTAATTCTGCCCCTGTGACTTATGGTGTTATGTAGCACTCCACCACACCTGAAGGTTCCCTGCTCAGTTTTCAATGTATACTGATTTGAATGATCCCAGGTGTGGGTTTATACATAAAAATACAAGGAAGCTTCAATGCTGAAATTCTCTGCCCATGACTATAAAGATTAACAGTTAATCTCCACGTCAGAAAATATTATATTTTAATACTTAAATGTTCTAGTTCCATTTTCTTTTATCATCTTTATGTCCATCTAGCTACCTAATCTATTATTGAATGTCACCTTAGTTTTTTTTACTCCAGTCACTAACAATGAAATTGAATGTCAACTCTTTCGCTTATCGTTCTCCAAAAGATGCCATAGAATCTGTCATGCATCTGGCCCTGACACACTTAGAAAAGAAGGACACTTATATCAGTACGCTGTTTCTGGATTTCAGTTCCGCATTCAACATTATTGTTCCACAGACCTTGGTGAACAAACTTTTTATCCTTGGTCTAAAAACACCACTGTGCAATTGGGAGTTGGACTTCCTTACCAACAGACCTCAGATAGACAGGATGTACAACTGCTCCTCCCTTCCCATCATTCTCAACTCCCAGGGCTGTGTGCAGAGCCCACTGCTGTACATTCTGCTCACACATGGCTGTATGGCCAAACACCCGACTAATTACATTGTCAAGTTTGCCAATGACACGACATGGTGGGGCTCATCACCAACAATGATGAGATGGCCTACAGAGTGGAAGTGGTAGAGCTTGGGGCCCGGTGCCAGGCAAATAACCTCTTCCACAATGTCAACAAGACAATGAAGATGGTTATCAACTTTAGGAGAATTCACACCACTCACACCCCTCTTTACATTGGCGGCACAGCAGTGGAAACTGCAAACAGTTTCAAACACCTGGGGTTGCACATCTTGCACAACCTCTCATGGTCCCAGAACACATCCCATACAATCAGGAAAGTTCACCAATGCATCTACTTTCTCAGGAGGCTGAAGAGAGCTAGAGTCTGCACATCTATAGTCATGTCATTCTACAGATGCACAGTAGAGACCATCTTAACATGCTGCATCATTGCATAATACAGAAACTGCACTATGGCAGACAGGAGGGCTATTCAATGGGTAGTCAAAACTACCCAATGCACCGGCACCAGCCTACCTGCCATCAAGGACATGTGTACAGAAAGGTGCTGGAAAAGAGCCAGTAGCATCATGAATGATCCCACCCACCCTGTTCATGGACTTTTTGTCCCCCTCCCATCAGGGAGGAGGGTATGGAGCATCCACGCCATGACCACTAGACTCAAAAAGAGTTACTTTACACAAGAAGTAAAGCTTCGGCCCACTAACCCACACCTCCACACCCCTCATCAGCACTACTTTATCATTTCTGGTCAGCCACCTACTGTACAGTGCATATATAAGCTTTCTTATTACTTATTGTGGTTTATTTGTGCTGCATTGGATCAAATGTAACATTAATTTCATTCTCCTTTACACTTGTGTACTGGAAATGACATGAAACAACCTTGAATGTTATTTCCCATATTACATCTTAAATATCTTAAACCTTGTTCCTGTAGCTCTCACTCTGGACCATTCAGCTATTGAAAACACCAAGTATTTTATATTAAATTCTATTACTACACAATTGCATTCCTTTACTAATACTAAGCAGCTAACTAATAGATCAGTTATGTCCCAAGTAAATCTACTATTTTCTTCCTATAGATTGAAAGGCAATATTTTAAAAGTACTGCAAATTACAGCATGCTTCTTAAGCTCTTACATAAGTGTATTTATTATTTCAGTAATATTTGAGTAATATTGTAAATATATTGTTTGATTAAGCATTCTCTGTTCACCCGATTCATTTTAGATTATATGTAAGAAGTATGCCTTATATGTCATTACGCCACCATATGTGAGCAGCATACTAAAGAAAAAAATAGGTGAATATCCCGGCTCCTGTGTTTTTCTTTCGATTAGTTTCTGGAGTAACAAATCATAACAGTCAAGAAAGTTTTAAAATGAACCTGAGACAGCACCTACCTATTGAAGTACAACAAATCTTTCTTTGGAAGGTGAGAGGTGTTTGAGTAAAAAAAAGAGCAGAAATGTTTGAAGTTAGCAAACAATGAGTACGGCTATGGGTTCGTAAACAGTGAGTGCCAGGTGATAATAATAATACACTTTTTAAAATGACAGAAATGGCTGGCTCCATCGGAAAGGCAGATGTATTTGATTGCACAACTGGATGATTTATACTGATTGAATTAAGAATTATTTTGAAGCAAAGGAAATAACCCTTGATAAATGACTGCCGGTATTGATGAGTGCAATGGGTGGAAAAGCATATTTAAAAAAAGTTTAACTGCCCCAACGAAACCAGCCAAAATTACCTTTGCTGATATTGTGAAAGTAATGCAGGAACACTTAGAAGTGAAATCATTGCTGAATGCAGAATGCTTTAGCATGCATAAGCGGAATCAAAAAGAAGGGGTGTCCATTTCAGTTTATGTGGCTGAATTATAGACAATAGACAATAGGTGCAGAAGTAGACCATTCGGCCCTTCGAGCCTGCACTGCCATTTTGAGATCATGGCTGATCATCTACTATCAATACTCAGTTCCTGCCTTGTCCCCATATCTCTTGATTCCCCTATCCATAAGATACCTATCTAGCTCCTTCTTGAAAGCATCCAGAGAGTTGGCCTCCACTGCCTTCCGAGGCAGTGCATTCCCGACCCCCACAACTCTATGGGAGAAGAAGTTTTTCCTTAACTCTGTCCTAAATGACCTACCCCTTATTCTCAAACCATGCCCTCTGGTACTGGACTCTCCCAGCATCTGGAACATATTTCCTGCCTCTATCTTGTCCAATCCCTTAATAATCTTATATGTTGCAATCAGATCCCCTCTCAATCTCCTTAATTCCAGCGTGTACAAGCCCAGTCTCTCTAACCTCTCTGCGTAAGACAGTCCGGACATCCCAGGAATTATCCTCGTGAATCTACGCTGCACTTCCTCTACAGCCAGGATGTCCTTCCTTAACCCTGGAGACCAAAACTGTACACATTACTCCAGGTGTGGTCTCACCAGGGCTCTGTACAAATGCAAGAGGATTTCCTTGCTCTTGTACTCAATTCCCTTTGTAATAAAGGCCAACATTCCATTAGCCTTCTTCACTGCCTGCTGCACTTGCTCATTCACCTTCAGTGACTGATGAACAAGGACTCCTAGATCTCTTTGTATTTCTCCCTTACCTAACTCTACACCGTTCAGATAATAATCTGCCTTCCTGTTCTTACTCCCAAAGTGGATAACCTCACACTTATTCACATTAAACATCATCTGCCAAGTATCTGCCCACTCACCCAGCCTATCCAAGTCACCCTGAATTCTCCTAACATCCTCATCACATGTCACACTGCCACCCAGCTTAGTATCATCAGCAAATTTGCTGATGTTATTTTCAATGCCTTCATCTAATTGAATTGAAGAGATTGCCTGAGAATTTTCAGTTTAATGTTGGCTTAATGATGCACTGAGAGTGTGTTTAGAATTTAAAAACTGAAGCACAACTTACATTTAAAAGTGTAGTTAAAATAGCAATGGAATGTATCAACAAAAACCGCAGACAGAGATCCAACTGAGTTGCAGTCAGGAATAAAAGTGAGTGTGAACAAACTTGCAATGTCTAAACAGAAACATGCTCGGTTGAACAAATTGTGTTACCGTTGTGGCAAGGGCAGAAAACGCAACCAAGTAGGACACATGCAAAGAGCATGCCGGACTGTACAGGGAAGAGAAAAAGCTATAAGGTTAAGCCGCAGTTTCAAAAAGAGCACTTACTTGCATGCTGTTGATGAAAATTTTGATAATGGTGAGAGTGACACAAGACTGTATAGCCTTGAGATTTACTATGTGAAAACTAAAAAGAGGCAAGCAATATAGCTTACACCAGAAGTGAACAGAAAATTAATTAAAATGGAATTGGACACTAGTTAGGCTGATTCAGTCATTTCACAAAATGAGTTTGAATGGCATTTTAAAGATACTGAACTGAAGCCTAAAGATATTCAACTTAAGAACTTATACTGGAGAAAATGAAACTCCTGTGGGAATGACATTCATAACAGTGAAATGGAAAAACCAACAAGCCACTCTGGGCTTGTATGTGGTAAAAACAGGAGAGCCAGCTTTGTGGGGTCATGATTGGTTGAGACAAATACAATTTAATCGGAGATCCATCCACCATTTGCTTGCCACATCACCTGCAAGAGTCAACTGAAAGCAAATTAAGAAAGGTACTGGATGATGCCACAGCAGTGTTCAGGGATGGCACTGATTCACACATATCAAAGGTAAAATACTGTCACATGAAAGTGTCACACCCAAGTTTTCCAAAGCCTATCAGATTCCTTATCCCATCTGTAATAAAGTAGCCAGTGAGCTAGATCTCATGGAGGCTGAAGGAATTCTTTCCAAGATTGAGTAGATCCCATGGACAATGCCAGTGGTTCCAGTAGAAAGACGGATGGGTCTATCAGGATCTGGGGTGATTTTAAGGTCACCATCAACCCAGTACTGAAAGCTGATCGATACCCTCTGCCCAGTTTGGAGGATATCTTTCTAAACCTTTCTGGAGGAAAACACTTTGGCAAAGTCGATTTAGCTGAGGCCTACCTACAGATGGAGATGGAAGAAGAGTCTAAAGCATTTCTCAGCATAAATACTCACAGAGGGCTCTATTGCCATAATAGGCTTATTTTTAGAGTAGCACCTGCATCTGCACTTGAGCAGATAGGTATGGGACAGATGCTGCAAGGCTGCCCAGGCACTCAGTGTTACCTGGATGACATCATTACCAGTAATGATGAGGATGTCAAGGGACATCTCCAAAATCTCACAACTGTGTTAAAAAAATTAGAAGATTATGGGCTCAGAGCACGACGCGACAAGTGTGAATGTTTTAAACCAAGCTTCATTTACTGAAGTCACACCATTGATATACACGGATTACACAAGTGTGCTGAGAAAATTCAAGCAGTGATGGATGCCCCAAGGCCAAAAGACTTGTCAGAATTGAGATCTGCTTTAGAATTTGTCAATTACTATTTCAGGTTCCTCCTCAAAGGGGACCACAACCTCGTTGTAGGGTTTGGAGACTTGCATGTCTCAATGACCCATAGAGCTATGCTGACTGGAGTCATGGCCTTGTGCTTTGGCTCGGGGCCAAACAGGGCAAAGGGCAGAGGCCAGACTAAGCGTGATCCATTGGTCCTCCAGGTTCAGGGGTTCACCTCAGGGCTAACAAACTCTGACTGGTCAAAAAAATTGTTACAGAAACAGCAAAGAGGACTCCTTCTATATCTGTGTGTGATGGTACAGCCAAGGACAGGCAAAGATGGAGGACCTTTGTTGCTGCCCTAAACACAAGCAGTAAGAAATGGGCAGTAATTAAGTAAGTAATAACAGGTCCCTGCCAAACTTGGCTACTGTGCTCCATCCTCTGATCTCATTACCACAGATCAGGAAGAAATTGCAATGGACAAAGCAGTGTGAGGTGGCTTTCCAAAAGGAAATGGTGATATCAGACACTGTATGCACATATTATGATCTTTATCATCCAGTGAAGCTTGCCTGTGATGCCCCGCCTTAAGCTATAGGTGCAGTCATGTCACATATTATGAGTTATGGAAGTTTACATCCTATAGCATATACCCTTACCACTGCAGAGAAAAATTTTACACAGGTTGACAGAGTGGCCTTCTGTCTGGTTTTGGGATTAAAACATTTCAACCAGTACCTGTATGGCAGAGAGTTTACCCTCATTACCAATCATCAACCACCAGTATCCATTTTCAATCCACAGAAGGGTGTTTCACTAACAGCAGCAGCACAAATGCAGGGACACAATTTCAAGAGGACAATTAATCATAGAAATGCTGATAGATTGTTCCATTTGCCCTTGGAAAAAGAAACACCTGAACAATTTACAAAAAAGAACACTGCTCTTGATGTATTTTCCCTATCGCAAATCAAAAGTTTTCTTATTACAGCAGCGATGATCCAAAGGGAAAGCAGAAAAGACCCCACACTGTCTCAGGTCTGTATGGGCACACAAACTGGCTGGAATGTGCAGCAAAAGTTCCAGTTCCCTCATTTTTACCAGTGCTGGGATGAACTTGCCTTTGATGGAGGTTGCCTTATATGGGGATTGAGAGTTGCTGAGAGCTAAAGTGTTGGAAGAGCTACAAGCCAGCCGTCTCGGCATGGTGAAAATGAATGCCTTGGCTCGAAGCTTTGTCTGGTGGCGTGAGATAGATCAGCAGATTGAGTAGCTTGCCTGCACTGTTCAGAATGCCAACACGTCAGGGAAACGCCAAGAGCAGCACCTCTCCATCCGTGGGAATGGCCTCTGCAGTCTCCTGGCAGAGTATGCATGTGAATTTTGCTGAACCATTCATGAGCACAAATCTCTTGGTCATAGTGGCCAGAAGTGTTCCCAGTAGTCTCCACTACAGCCCCACACACTACTGATGTGCAAGAAGCCTCTTGTCAAGGACTGGTGTTCCAGAACACTTAGTCAGTGACAATGAACAACAGTCTGCTGAGGATCAGTTTCAGTCATTCCTGAAAATGAACGGAATATGACAGAAAAGTTGGGGGTGCTGTGGATAGTGTGGAGGGCTGTTAGAGGCTACAGCAGGACATTGATAGGATGCAAAACTTGGCTGAGAAGTGACAGATGGAGTTCAACCCAGATAAGTATGAAGTGGTTCAATTTGGTAGGTCAAATATGATGGCAGAATATAGTATTAATGGTAAGACTCTTGGCAGTGTGGAGGATCAGAGGGATCTTGGGGTCCGAGTCCATAGGACGCTCAAAGCAGCTGTGTAGGTTGACTCTGTGGTTAAGAAGGCATATGGTGTATTGGCCTTCATCAATCGTGGAATTGAATTAGGAGCTGAGAGGTAATGTTGCAGCTATACAGGACCCTGGTCAGACCCCACTTGGAGTATTGTGTTCAGTTCTGGTCACCTCACTACAGGAAAGATGTGGAAAGCATTGAGAGGGTGCAGAGGAGATTTACAAGGATGTTGCCTGGATTGAGGAGCATGCCTTATGAGAATAGGTTGAGTGAACTCGGCCTTTTCTCCTTGGAGCGACAGAGGATGAGAAGTGACCTGATAGAGGTGTATAAGATGATGAGAGGCATTGATCGTGTGGATAGTCAGAGGCTTTTTCCCAGGGCTGAAATGGTTGCCACAAGAGGACACAGGTTTAAGGTGCTGGGGAGTAGGTACAGAGGGAGATGTCAAGGTGATGTTTTTTATGCAGAGAGTGGTGAGTACGTGGAATAGGCTGCCAGCAACGGTGGTGGAGGCAGATACGATAGGGTCTTTTAAGAGACTTTTGGATAGGTACGTGGAGCTTAGAAAAATAGAGGGCTATGTGTAAGCCTAGTAATTTCTAAGGTAGGGACATGTTCGGCACAATACAAGGGGCTGTATTGTGCTGTAGATTTTCTGTGTTTCTATATTACATCTGCACCATACCACCCAGTTGCAAATGGCTTGGAGAATGGTTTGTTCAGAGTCTAAAGAACACAGTGCAAGCAATATCAGCAGAACACACTACGGTGACACAGAATCAGATGCTCACCAATTTCCTCTTTGCATATTACAATAGAGCTGTTCCTGGGCCATCTCTTGGATCTTCTCAAACTCAATCTCACAAGGAGTATGCAGGATAAACAGCTGAGGCAAATTGAAGGCTCCTCAAACAAGGTGGTTCACACTTTCACTTTCATGGCAAGTGACTACAGAGATGATCAAAAGTGGGAAATGGAACACTACCCTATACAGTGGCGACTGTGTCTAATGTCATCTGAAGATGACACATCGATCAGTCGAGGGGGGCAGAGGCAATTGCTAGAGAAGAAGAGTATCTAAAGCAGTCAGAACCTCTTCCAGTAGTCCCAGAGTCAACTCATACAACCATCACAGAGGACACCCCAAAATCTGAGATTGTTTCACTGCCTCTCTTGATAATGTCTCACTTAACAAACAGAGTGACCCCTTTTTTACGAAACACTTTATCTCACAACAGTAAGAAATTCGCCACAGTGATTAAATCTTTAGGCCTGAATGGGACAACGTAAAATTTATTATGCTGTTGATGTCTATATAGTAGCTGTATTATATAGAAAAGTGATAAAAAATATACATATATGAGAGGGAAGGGGAGGAGAGGGGAGAGAGGAGAGGGGGAGAGGGGAGAGGGGGAGAGGGGAGAGGGGGAGAGGGGAGAGGGGGAGAGGGGAGAGGGGGAGAGGGGAGAGGGGGAGAGGGGAGAGGGGATGCATTCAATATTCACTTGGAGTTTATCACTAAGCAGTGTGGAGTGCAGTGCATTTAATATTTCAGTAATATTTGAGTAATATTGTAAATATTAAGCATTTTTGTTTACGTAATTGTGTTAGATGCAGAAAGTACATGAATGATATATGTCATTATGCCAGCACAACATATGTGTGAGCACCTTACCAAAGAAAAACTAAGTAAAAATCTCAGCTCATGTTTTTCTTTAATTACAAAAGATAACAGTTAACTTTTGTTCTTTATAGCCCCTGCCTCATGAGAAACCTAAAATTTTTCTTTTGGGTTGGCCAAGAGAAAAAAGATTGTTTTCCAGTTTCTTCCCTTTGAAATATGTATCTTCAAACTATTAATAACATTGGACTCAATTGACATGCTTAACACAAAAATGTTGCCGATATTTCCACTTTGAGTTCAAATCTGTCGAAGTACAAAGTGAGAGGATGACCAGAAAAACAAGATGTAGTCCATTCAGGAGTGATTACATACGGTTAACATATCATGAAAATGTTCTAATTATTGTGCAACACACACAAAGTGCTTGCACTAATTCTTGTACCTGAAATTGAGCGGCAAATTGCTCTTCTTCAACAATTTCCCAACGGAATTTCGCATTTTTTCTAGAAAGAAAATATAAATGAACAACCTTTTAAGGCAATAGGATTCAATAGTTAAGCGATACGCTTCGTCGAGCAAGAATTGACTCACTATCAAGACCAAATAAAACACAAGACTAAAACTCGTGGTCTTCTGAAGGAAGCGCCTGTGAACACCTTACTGGTCTTAATGCAGCCTCTAGCATTTCAGCCAAAATAAAACTTTTCCAGAAATACGTCTTGTTACTGACAATTTCTGGATGACGCTCACCAGACATTTCACTTGGATTGCTTCCTCTGCGACCACACTGTACAAGCTTTGTAATGTCAACAGCAGACAAGGTTACCACAGCAACAGCAGACAGGGTTACCACAGCAACAGCTCCCAACTTCCTGGAGACGACCCCACTTGCCGGAACTGGCTCCTGGGCGGCGCCTTACTGCAATTACTCTTGTGCGGCCCTGGCTGATCTCAGTGGGTTGCTGCGAGCCTTCACTCGGATCTGCGTGCCTTAGCTGAAGTTCTTAAGCTTCAGCTGATCATCAAACCGGACCGCCTAGAAATGTTGCCACGGGAGATGGTGGAATGGAATGGCTTTTGTGTCTCTGGTGCAAAAATTCCACTTATACGACGGATTCTTATGAAGGTTAAAGATTGTACGATGATAATCCTTGCGATCCATGCACACAAAGATTATAATTTTCACTCGCCGGCTGATGAGTGTGGTGATCAGGCCAACGCATTTAACCAGAGACAGAAGAAATTCTGCAGATGCTGGAATCTTGAGTAACACACAAAAATTGCTGGAGAAACTCAGCAAGTCAGACAGCATTATCGAGGGAACTGGCTTCTACCCCCTCTCCAGTCTTGATGAAGGGTCTTGGTCGAAATATTGACTGTTTCTTTCCCTCTGTAGATGCTGCCTGACTTGTTAAGACTCTGCATCATTATCAGAATCAGGTTTTTATCACTGCATATGTTGTGAAATTTGTTAGTGATTTTTTTTGTGTGTGTTATACATTTAACTATTTCAGTGATTGGCTGGCACATTTATCAGCAACCAAGCTGCTCAGACTTTATTCAGAACTTATTATTTGAAATAGTGGCAAGTGATGTGCAGTTAGGATACACTGCACTGACTGGTCTTACTATAATATGCTGTGACTATTACGGAAAGCATATATTTAGGACCAAATCATTAGTCAATTCAACAAACAATGCCACACAACCACAGCATTTTTAAAATGGAATAATACAAGATTAGCATGATCCTTCCACAAGGAAAATATAATATTGTAAAGCCTTCTGTAAAATAAAACAAGCAGGCCACCAAATGCAAGCCCAAAATGGCATTGTAGTCAGTAGCATCATTTGTGATACTTGGGCTCGCCTGTTGATGAAATTTTCCACCTTATACAAGTCTTTGGTGTGTTAAAGCTGATACTGAGATGTAGGCCAGCAATGTTAAGTGATGTGAAGAGTTTCAGTATCCACACTATTGTAAATAGGAATGAATTTATTTATTGATATACAGCACAGATTCGGCCCTTCGAGATGTGCCACTCAGCAACCCCAATTTAACCCTAGTCTAATTATGGGACAATTTTCAATGACCAATTATTCTACCAACCGGTACGTCTTTGGACTGGGGGAGAAAACCGGAGCACTCAAGGGAAACGCGTGAGGTTATGGGGAGAACGTACAAACTCCTTACAGGCAGCAGCAGGAATTGAACCCAGGTCACCAGTACTATAAAGCATTGTGCAAATCACTATGCTACCATGCTGCCCTTTATAGGTGGTGTTTCTTTCCCAGAACAGTGTGCCCCTGCCTCCTACCAAATCTTGCTGTGACAGTATGTCTGTCTAATAAGTGGTTCATGAAACTTGAATGGTAATATCTTACTGAAACACAAAAATATTTCTGGGGCTTGACAGGAACAGAATCTCAAAATAAGGTGTCAGCCATTCTGGACTAGGATTTCTCTTCACCCAGAATGTAATAAATCTTTGGAATTTTCTGCTTAAAATGACTGTGGTGGCTCAGTCATTTAGAATGTTGAGAACAATGATCAGTAGATTTTGTATATTAAAGGAAATGAAGGATATGGGAGAAAAATGGCAAGGTGCCATAATTTTATTTAATACTGAAGCAGGGATGAGGTTAAGATGCCCAGCTTCTCTTCCTGTTTCTTATATTTTTATCCTGGTGAAATAGCACTTAGCTCATACTTATTTGTATCTGATTTATTATGGTGGAAGGAAATCAATCCACTCGATCATTCTTCATTAATATGACATTAACAATCTCTCTACTTCCTTAGGAGTTTGCAAAGATTTGGTGTGACATCTAAAACTCAGTCAAACATCTATAGATGTGCAGCAGAGAGTATATTGCCTATTGTGGAAACACAAATGCCCTTGAAGAGAAAATCCTACAAAAAGTAGTGGATATGGCCCAGTCTGTCATGGGTAAAGCCCTCCATACTATTGAGCATTGTTACAGGAAAGAAGCATTCATCATCAGGGACACCCACCACCCAGGTCATGTTTTCTTTTCACTGCTGCCATCGAGAAGAAGGTACAGGAGCCTCAGGACTCACAACACCAGGTTCAGGAATAGTTATTACCCCTCAACTATCAGGCTCTTGAATCAGAGGGGATAACCACACAGCTTCACTTGCCCCTTCATTGAAATGTTTCCACATCCTATGGACTCGCTGTTAAGGACTCCTCATCTCAAGTTCTCAGTTTTTATATTTATTATTATTTCTTTCTATCATTTTGTATTTGCACAGTTTGTGGCTTTTGCACACTGGATGAACACTCAAGTTGTTGTGGGCTTTCATTGATTCCATTATGGTTATTATGTTATTATAGGTGTATTGAGTATGCCCACAAGAGAATGAATCTCAAGATTGTATATTGTATGTACTTTGATACATATAACATAAAAAGAAGCTGTCCCAACACTGACTCCGGTGGAACACTACTAGTCACCAGCAACCACCCAAAAAAGGCTTCCTTTATTCCCACATTTTGCCCGTGCCAATCAGCCAATCCTCGATCCATGTCATTATCCTTCCTGCAACACCATGGGCTCCTGTTAAGCAGCCTCATGTGTGGCACCTTGTCAAAGGCCTTCTGAAAATCCAAGTACACAACATGCACTGACTCTCCTTTGTCTATCCTGCTGTTATTTCCTCAAAGAATTCCAACAGATATGTCAGCAAGACTTTCCCGTAAGGAAACCATACTGACTTAGGCCTATTTTATCATGGGCCTCCAAGTACCCTGAGACCTCATCCTTAACAAACGACTCCAAAATCCCAACCACTGAAGTTATGCTAAGTCTTAATATTTACTTTCTTTTGCCTCCCTCCCGTCTTGAAGAGTGGTGTGATATTTGCAATTTTCCTGTCCTCCAGAACCATTCTAGAATCTAGTGTTTCTTGAAAGATCATAACTAATGCATCCACAATCTCTTTAGCTACCCCTTTCCCTGGGGTGTAGTCTCTCTGGCCCAGGTGACTTATCTACCTTCAGGCCTTTCAGTTTCCCAAGCATCTTCTCTCTAGTAATAGCAACTGCACGCCGACACTTCTGCTCCCTGACACTCTTCCACAGTGAAGACTGATGCAAAATACATTTTCAGTTCATCTGCATTTTCTTGTCCCTAATACTATCTCTCCAGCATCATTTTCCAGTGGTCCAATATTTAATCTTACCTCTCTTTTATTCTTTATATATCTGAAAATACTTCTGATATCCTCTTTGATATTATCGGCTAACTTACCTTTATATTTCATCTCTTCCCTCATTTTTATGAATTTTTAGTTGGCTTCCATTGGCTTCTAAAAGCTTCCTAATCCTCTAACTTTCCACAATTTTTTGCTGTATTATATGTCCTCCCTTTTGCTTTTATGTTGTCTTTCACTTCCCTTGTCAGCCATGGTTGTGCCATTCTGCCTTTAGAATACTCCTTTCTTCTTTTGGATGTATTTATCCTGTGTCTTCTAAATTGCTCCCTGAAACTCTAACAATTGCTGTTCTGCCATCATCCCTTCCAGTGTCTCCTTCCATTCAACTCTCTCATGCCTCTATAATTCCCTTTACTCCACCATATTACTAATACATTTGACTTTAGCTTCTCTCTCTCAAATTGTAGGGTGAATTCTATCATATTATTATCACTGCTTCCTAAGTGTTCCTTCACTTTAATTTCCCTAATAAATCCAGTTCATTACATAACACCCAATCTAGAATAGCCTTTCCCCTTGTGGGCTCAACTACAAGCTGCTCTAATAAAAACATTTCATAGGCATTCTTCAAATTCTCTCTCTTGGGATCCAGCAACAATCTGATTTGCTAATCTACCTAAATATTGAAACGCTTGCATTTTCTTAAAGCTACCGACAAGGATTCTACAGTTTTCCTATCCTATACCCACAAAAGCCCTACCTGCCAATCTCTAAATGCACTACAAGATCATCTACCCTTATTCTGTGTATGGCATGCATTCAAATATAACATTTTCAGTCCTGTAGTTATCACCCATTTCAATTTTGCCCCATGTTAGGCTTCAACTAATCCCACTGACTGTGATTTTGCCTGTCCTTCCCCTCAGTCTCACTCCACACTGCATCTATTTGTATATCACCTGTCTCATCCTCAGCCTTATCACTGCAGTTCCCATTCCCCTGCCAAATTAATTTAAACCCTTTCCAACAGCTCTAACAAACCAGCCCATCAGGATATTGGTCATACCTTCCCCAGAAGATACCCAATGATCTAGAAGCTGAAGCCCTGCTCCCTGCACCAGTTCCTCAGACATGCATTTATCTGCCAAATCACCCTATTCTTACCTTCATTGATGTGCTACAGGCAACAACCAGACATTACTACTTTGGATGTCCCGTTTTTCAGCTTTCTACCTAACTCCCTAAATTCTTTTGTCAGGACCACCTCACTTTTTCTACCCATGTCATTTATGCCAATATGTACCAAAACATCTGACTGCTCACCCTCCACATTTAAAATGCTCTGGACCGTATCCGAGATGTCCCTGACCCTGGCACCTGGGAGGCAAATACCAGATGGGTGTCTTTCACATCCACCAAATCTTGTTTCCTCCTCTAACTATGGGATTTGCTATCACTACTGCAGTCCTCTTCTCCCCCTGTCCCTTCTGAGCAACAGCTCCAGACTCAGTAACAGAGGCCCAGTAACTGCAGCTTCTGCCTGGTAGGTCATCCCCCTCAACTGTATCCAAAGCGATATTCTTATTATCGAGGGGAACTGCCTCAGGGGTACTCTGCCCATCTCCTTTTCCTCTCCTGACAGTTACCCAAGTACCTGTCTCATGTAACTTAGGTGCAACTACCTCCCTGTAGCTCCAACCTATCACCCTTATTTTCCCATATGATCATTGAGCTTCAGCTCCAGTTCCTTAACATGTTTTCTGAGGAGCTATGTTCTTTAAATATTCGCTTATTGTGTCTGGTGCTGCAGATATGGCCTTCTCTACGTTGGCGAGACCAGTTGTAAATTGGGGGATCGCTTTGTCAAGCACTTCTGCTCCATCCGCCAAAAGCAGAACTTCCCGGTGGCCAAACATTTTAATTCCCATTGCCATTCCGATATATTGGTCCACGTCAAGATGAGGCCACCCTCAGGGTGGAGGAGCAATACCTTATATTCCGTCCGAGTTCCTCCAACCTGATGGCATGAATATCGATTTCTCCTTCAGGGAAAAAGAAACTCCCTTCCTCTTCGCTCTTCTTCTCTTCCCCACTCTGACCACTTACCTCTTCCCACCTGCCTATCACCTCCTCCCCTTTCTCTTCTGGTCCACTCTCCTCTTCTATCAGATTCCTTCTTCAGCCCTTTACCTTTCCTATCCACTTGGCTTCACTTCCAGCTTACCCTCCTTCCCCTTCCCCACTCCGCACCTTTCTATTCTGGCATCTTCCCCCTTCCTTTCCAATCCTGAAGAAGGGGTCTCGGTCCGAAACATGTACTGTTAACTTATTTCAATAGATGCTGCCTGACCTGCTGAATTCCTTCAGCATTTTGTGTGTGTTGCTTTATATTCTGTAATGTCATAGATCAAAAATGTCATCAAAAATTTTTAAATATATCATTCTATCAAACAAATAAATTGTGGTAGTAAGATCCTTTTCAGCTGTAAACATATGTACACTTATAATGTACTTCATACAGGAAATACTTCCAAGGTTAGGTTTTTCAAATATTTTGCAGACATGTTCTATTAAAAACATAACCATTTACTAATCTACATACTGGAAGAAAACCTTTTGATTTGATTACTGCCTCATGATTCACTAGACATTCATTACCCTTAATGTAATCTGCACAAGATATAATCTCTCTGGGAAATAACAAACTGGTTTCATCCTCATTTATTGTGAAGCCTGTGTGTTTCAGTCAGTGAGGTCTTGATTTATTCACAGATTATGCAATGCATCCAAACAAGAAAAGTAAGCGGAAAATTGGATCCACCAGCAACCATGTGTTAGGCGTAAGTCATATAACCACAAGAGTTTCTGCAGCTGTCAAAAATTCAGAGTAACACATGCAGTATGCTGGAGAAACTCAGCAGCATCTATGAAGAAGAACAAGCAGTTGATGTTTCGGGCTAAGATTAACTAGCATGTTGAGTTCCTACAACATCTTGTGTGTGTTAATCATATAAGCATCTATTTTACTTGGTATACATCATGATAAAAATAATCCTGTGGTGAAATTACAAAATACAAACAACACTAATGCCTGACACAGCAACAGATATGTATGAAGTGGCATCATATTGTTATCACCTCAACTTGCTCTGTGGCTACAAATCTTTTGATGACTGATATGCAACATGCGAAAGATACAGCAATCGCAATAATTCATTACGGCTCCCCTGGAATATGCAGAGATGCCATTTTAGCATATCTGTCCATTGTTTAAAAATCTTTTTACCTGATTTCACAATTTCTCTTGCGTCCCAGACTGGCAGTAGCACTAACTGCACTGACAATTTTTCTAGTAAATTGGCTTCTAAGATGTTGGAAATGTCAGTGACAGTTCTATTCAAATTTAGTTTCAGAAATACATTAGATGTAGAGGATAAAATAAGAACCAATGAATAGATTAATAAATTAGAAACAGTGACTGGTTCAGAGGTTCCATTTAATATCAGAGAACGTATACACTATACATCCTGAAATTCTTACTCTATACAGACTCCCACAAAAGAGAAGAAACACCCCAAAGAATGAATGACAGGAAAACGTAGAACCCCCAAAGCCACCCCTCCCCTCCCACGCACAAGCAGCAGCAAAGCATCAACCCTCCTCCTCCTCCCTCTTCCTCACCCCCACTGCTTCAGAAAAAGCATCAGCCCCCCACCACCCACCATGCAAACAATAGCAAAGCCCCTAAAGAGACCATGATCTAGACAATCAGAAAGTTAGTTTAATACCATTAGTCTTGGTATTCATAAGAACATTATTTCTATACATAAACATTGTAAAATAGTATCCCTGTTTATAATTATTTTGCAATGGATCAGCCCATGGTTGAATGGCAGAGCTGACTCGATGGGCTGAATGGCCTACTTCTGCTCCAAATCTTATGGTCTAATGATATAACAAGTGTGTGTCACGTGACCAAGTGGTTAAGGTGTTGGACTTATCTGAAGGTCGTGAATTCGAGCCCCAGCCGAGGCAGTGTGTTGTGTGCTTGAGCAAAGCACTTAACCACCCACTGCTCCAGTCCACCCAGCTGAAAATGGGTACTGGCAAAATGCTGGGGTTAACCTCGCAATAGACTGGCGTCCTCCCCGGGGGGTGGGGGGGCAGGGGCTCTTGTACTCTCAGTCGTTTCACGCCACGGAAACTGGCATAAGCACTGGCTTGATGAGCCTATAAGGCTTGGTACAGACTTTAACTTAACTGATATAACAAGTGGCTTTCTACGTTTGTAGTTCTAAAATTAATTTAATTTCATTATCTGTCATTTTTGTAATGTAACAGCCTGGGAAAGGTTTCCCTGCCAATGTGATGGTTTCTCTGTAGCACAGTGTTTGGGTTACAACTAGAGATAATGGGGGTTTTGGAATATGCGCTGATCAATGAGGGGAGATGTTTTTCTTTCTCGTGTGCCCGAGCGAAAGTTTCGCATGCTTTTGTTCGACAGAAGATGGAGGGAGAAGATGACAGAACAGGGAAGTTGTAGATTGCTGGACAGCGTGGACTTGGTATGGGGTCAGGAGTCAACATCCGGGGGGGAAATCGATGGAGAACAAACAGATGGGAAAACTGTGAGCTCCAACATTATGCATTAGACAGCTAAATTAAGAATTATAAAGCTCAATCATTTAATCGCGTATTGTGTACGGTTTGTTATTTTATGGTACTGATTTGTAACAGGGGAACATGTCACGCAGCATCCACACAAACAAGATTTCTCAAGGGGGCTGGGCTGGGGGGCTAGATTAATCCCTAGATTAAGCCGCTATCCAAACCTAGAGTTACAGTAATTTAATTAAAATCTTTGATTTTGTTAAGATCATATGATAACAGAAAGTGAGCTTGATTCTAGCATTTAGATTAAATTTGGATAGAATTTAGCATTAGGCCTACACTGAAGCCTTTCACATGCTTGCTGGGGACTTCAGTCAGACTAGCTTGAAGAAATCTTTACCCTACTACCTTCAGGACATCACCAGCAGCACGAGAGGACCGAATGCACTCGACTACTGCTACACTATTTGGGAGATGTGACCATCTGGCTGTCCTCCTCCTACCTGTATATAGGCATAGATTAAAGAGCAACACACAAGTAAGGACAACAAAGAACTGGTCATGGTAGAGAGGAATGGCTACAGGATTGCTTCAAGTCAGAGGACTGGGTTATGTTCAAGGACTTATCAGTGGACCTGAATGAATATGCCACTGCTGTCACTGACGTTATAAAACACTCATGGGTGAGTGCGTCCCACAACATTATTCAGTGTTTTCTCCATCCAGAGGTGCCGGATGAACCAAGGAATTCAAAATCCGCTAAGGGCTCGATTAGTGACATTCAGGACTGGTGATGTAGGAGAGAGAATAGTGAGGGCCAATAACTAATAAATAATTGGCCTAATATGCTGACGGGGAGTCACAACAAAAGTAGAGACATGGAATGCAGCAGCAAAGACACCCAGATTTCAGGAACTTCATTAATTATGTTAGACCGTGCATCCATTGTAATAGGAAACTGGATTTTATTCAGTAATCAGGACCTAGTTTATTACTTAATTAAGACTTCCTGTCACCACCATTCTGTTATCAAAATGTAGTTTTACTGGGAATTTCATCAACTGAGAATCTAAAAGCTGTACACAACAAGATGTTGGAGGAACTCAGCAGGCCAGGCAGCAACTATGAAAAAGAGTACAGTCAATGTTTCGGTCATACTTTTTTGACTGTACTTTTTGACCGTACATCGACTGTAATCATCTGATTGAAGCATTATCATATCAGAAGATCTAACCAGGGCCATCACGTAAATGCTATTACAAAGAATTGAATTGAATTGAATCGATTTTATTTCTTACATCCTTCACATATATGAGGAGTAAAAATATTTACGTTACGTTTCTGTCTAAATGTGCAATGTGTTATCATAGTAATATGTAATAATTTATAATAAATAGAACAGTCAATGTAACATAGAAACACACTGAAATCAGTGTGAGTTAATCGGTCTCATGGCCTGGTGGAAGAAAATGTCCCCGGAGCCTGTTGGTCCTGGCTTTTACATGACAGTGCAACATTCACAAGTTGCTGGAGGAAATCAGCAGGGCAGGCAGCACCTATGGAAAAGAGTCAACAATCGACATTTTGGACTGCCTGGCCTGCTGAGTTCCTCCAGCACTTTGTGTGTGTGTTGCTTTGATTTCCAGCATCTGCAGTTCTTCTCCTGTTTGTGAAGCATGACAATGCCCCTACTTTCTCAGAAGTCTTTTTAGATTCAGCGTGTGTAGCAAAAATTATTTTAAAATTTGTTATGTGTTCTTTACTGTTTCAGGTCAGGGTATTTGCATACATATTTGCAAACAAAAGGAATCTCCGCACACATATTGAAAACCACAAAAATCACTTTATTGGAACTAACGTAAATGCAATATGGATAGAAAAACAAATGATTACTGAAGTAGTGCAGAAAACATCATACTTAACATCCACTTAATAAGCCAGTCTTAGAGGGGAGCCACAGATCTGACAACCTTTCACCCTGCCTTTGCTCTCTGTCTCTGACGACATATCTTCCCCAGCTCTTAGCCCTAGCATCGGTCGTAACCTAACTTAAGACAAAACTCTCCACCCTGTGCTAAGGAAGTGGCCCTTTCTATGCCTGTTTAAGATTCCTTCAAAACTATAACACAATTATCCATCCATTGGTGGTACCAGCTTCACCTCCTTATCTCTTACAACCTTTAGCCGAGACACATAATTTAGGAAAACTGAGACAACGGGTCTGTAGGGAGGAAAACATAATTCATTATCTAATCGGGGATGTGCACTCGTGCACATCTCCAGACTATCACCACATTCCAAGCTGACACTATTTTGTCTTCGAACTTCCATTTTTGTTGAGCATGTACTAAGGAGGAATCACTATTAACTCTTTCCTTACAGCGTGTCACCAAACACTTTGACAAACTTCTATATATGCTCAGTATAAACTGGCCGCATCTCAGCTTGGTATGGAAGCACCAAGGCACAGAAACAGAAATAGCCACAGAAAGTTGTGGATACAGTCCAGTCCATCACAGGCAAAGCCCTCTCCACCATTGAACACATTTACATGGACCACTGTCACAAGAAAGCAGCATCCATCATCAAGGTCTCCCTGACACCATGTTCAGTGATGGCCCAAGTGCAGAAGGAGAAACACTTGGCTGGTCAAAAAAAATTGTTATGGACACAGCAATGATGAAATCTTCCATACCTGTGTGCAATGGTATGAACAGAGAGAGGTGGAGGACCTTCATTGCTGCCCTAAACGCCAGCGGTGTAACGGGCAGTTAGTAGGTACAAAGAAATCCTAATTGGCTGGAATGTGCATTCTTATGAGTGTGATTGTGACGTGTGAGGGTGCCCTGACTTTGTGCCAGAGTCTGTGCTTGTGACAGGCCCCCTCCCTAGGCATGGATCCGGAGGCACCAAAATCCTGTGCTCTATGGGAATTCCAGATGGAGGGACTTGTCCAGGATGTCATGAGTTGAAACCTAAGAATGTTCCATGAAGTACTGAACGCCGCCCCACACCTGCACAGAATAGATCAGGGACCCGTCCACGGAGGAGCGAAAGGGATCATGACTGGAGCAAGGGGGAGAAGAAGCCATTGGTTTGAACTGGGAAATATGGAGCACTGGGCGAATCTTCATTGATAATAGTTGGTGCAGTCAATGGGAGGCTCTATTGGTAGCATTCTCAACTATGAATGGACCCACATAATGTGGAGCCAACTTGCAGCTCTTAACTCTCAAACTAGATGCCAGCCAGACATTTTCCCCCGGCTTGAGAGGCCTCACCTGTCGCCAAAGCACATTGTTTCTGAGCGTGCAGCAAAGATACCCTGGCTCACCTCCACATGCACTTGTGGCACTGGACCAACTGTTCAGCAGCAGGAACTCCCACATCAATTCAAAGATTCAAAGCAGCAAAGCATTGCAGAAACTTCTCCACTTGCTGATTGGCCCCTTCTGACTGATCATTGATCTGTGGATGATAGACAGTGGACAAACTCACTGAGGTGTGGAGGACAGAGCAGAGGGGTCTCCAGAATTGGGAGACTGACTGTCGGCCCCAGTCAGACAAAATGTCCTGAGGGAAACTGTGGAGGTGATCGACATATTGTAAAACAAGATCCATTGTCTCAGGTTGGGGAGGGCAATGATGTAGGCTACCTTGGAGAACAGGTCCACCACTGTCATCGTCACTTTTGCTCCATTGGGAGGTGGTTAAACCTGTGAGGAATCCACAGCAGTGGGATCATGGGTGTCAGGAGACTGTTACAAGCTGCACGGGTCCAGATGGCTGCTGGTTGGAGGAATTGGACTGGGCACATTGAAGGCAGACAGTGATGTGCATCTGTGATCATGGTGGGCCACCAGAACGAGTGTCACAGATAATCCAGAGTCTGGATGGCCGGAGTGGATGAGGAGTGGGCCCACTGGAGTGCCTCAGAGCGCATGGCCACTGGCACATTCACGTGTGTCAGCCTGGGCAGGCTCGTGCTGTAGGGCTTAGTGGATCTGGTTCTCAAGGCCCCAGACAACTGGGGCAAGGTTGTGAAGATGGAATGATCGGCTGAGGGTCGGCCTCCATTTCAACTGGGTTGAACTGTCATGACTGGGCAACCACTTTACTATTTTTGGAGCTGGGTCGGTAGGAGCTGGTGAAGAAGAGGGCCCAGCAATCCTGACGTGGTTTGAGTTGGTGGGTCTGGTGTATGGATGTGAGGTTCTGGTGGTCAGTCCAGATCAGAAAGGGCTTGGTGTTCCTCATCAACCAACATTTCCATTCCTCCATGTCCCATTTATTAGGGAGTAGCTCCCTATCTCCTACTCCATAACGGCACTGTGGAGGATTGAATGTGCGCGAGAAGAAGGCACAATCCTGCCTTCTCCTCACTGTGTACTCCTGCCCTCTCCTCACTGGGCGAGGATGGCCCCGGTGCATCTACCTCTCCCACAATAGGTCTGGAGGGGGTTGGATGGCAGAGAGTAGAAGCTGTGGTGAAGCTTCTCTTGAGCTCCTCAGCAGCAAACCAGGTTTTCTGCAAGGTAGCTACTTGGTGAGGAAGGTGAGAGTTGTGGTGATTTGGCTCTAGTTTCTGATGAGATGGAGGGAGAAGTTGGAGAAGCCCAGGAAGTGCTGTAGCTGCTTAAGGGAGCACGGTTGGGTCAATTCAACAGTGGTGCGCACTGTGTCTGGGTCCATGGCTACGCCTTGAAATCTAAGGACATACCCCAGGAAGGAGATGACTGGGATGTGAATCTGGCATTTTTCTAACTTGCAATACAGTTGGTTTTTGAGGAGATGCTGAAGGAATGAACAGACGCGACAGACATGGTCCTTGGGGTTCTTGGAGAAGATGAGGATGTTGTCAAGGCAGACAAACACCTACCTGTGTAGCATGCCTTGCAGAATCTCGTTAATGAAGTGTCAGGCACCTTCCAGTCTCCACCTAGCTAACAGGAGTCAACAGAATCTGCCACACTTCCAACTCATCATCTGCCGCCTATTTAAACCAAGCTCTTATCCAAAGCCCTTGTTCACCTATCAAGCCAGCCAGCCTCAACCAGTTGCTCCTAGGAATTGGTTACCCTTTTGCCTTGTCGCATTAGGTATCTGTTCTGCCTTGTTGTATGGTCCCTTATGGCTTGATATTTTGCAGTTTGTTATTAAAGTTATTGCTTACTGTGAAATCATGCCCGCGACTCTGCCTTTGGGCCAGGCCTCCTTTTCATTTCCTGACAGGATGGGTGAACCAGTGACTGACTCAGCAGAGTTTACTTCCCTAAAATAATTCTTTTGTTGACATGAGCACATGATCCAGAAGAAGCAGGGAACCATTGACCATCTGCTTGCTACTCTCAACCAACTCTCAGACTTGATACAGCAACACACGGCAGCCAACCTCCCCCCTCAGAGTTCTGAATCCCGCTGCCTGAATGCTTCAACAGATCCCCAACCCGAAGCAGTAATTTCCTGTCCCAGAGCGTCCTATACATTCAGCTCCAGCCGCCTCAGTATGTTACGGACCGAGCTAAAATGACCTTTGTCATATCTCTCTTGACTGGGCAAGCTCTGACCTGGGCCAACACTAACTGGGACAGTCTCATTAGGTCAGCTCCAATATTATTTGTTGATGCACATCCTGCAATTTCAAAACACAAAATCCTACTGTTAGATATATGGGTATGACCAAAGAAAAGAAAACATCTGGAGTCACTTAGCACTTTGGTGCTTATTAGGTGCATCAAATATCAAAATTATAAAAATTAGCGAAAATAGTGGGAAAAAACTGCCAATAGTACAAAAGGTATCTACCAGAAAACACAATAATAGTTCCATACTTGGCCAGTGTGAACTCTGGTAGCCCTGATCTCTCTCCTACAGAGGGCAATCAACTCCTTTTTTAGGCTATAGGACATACCATCTTTAATTACCAACAAAGTCAACTTAAGACTACACATGAATTAGAATATGATACACTCTACAATGTAGATACAATCATATTACAAAATGAACAGAAGTATCTACCTTAAATACAGTATACCATCTACATATACAGATCCCTATTGCTAAGGAAATGGAATATTCCACCAGGTATGGAGGGACAGGCATCATAAAGACAATCAGAGTGCATCAGCTCAGTTTAGGACCCATTATGGGATTACCCTGGGCAAGATATTGAAATGCGTACATTCAACCAAATGACAACAGAATGACGTGTGTGTGTGTGTGTGTGTGTGTGTGTGTGTGTGTGTGTGTGTGTGTGTGTGTGTGTGTGTGTGTGTGTGTGTGTGTGTGTGTGTGTGTGTGTGTTTGTGTGTGTGTGTTACTGAGTGCTCTCCATCACACCTACACACACTAGAAATGTGAAATCAACATCTTTATTGAAAGGCCATCACATGAAGCCTCAACTCTACAGGTTTCCACCTCCCTACTGGACAGTCCCAGGACACATTCCACACAATCAGGAAAGCTCACCAACATCTTTACTTTCCTTTCTCAACAAATGTTGTCTGACTATTGAATATTTCCAGCATTTTCTTTTTATTTTCAATTTCACAGTTTTCTGCTTCCTGTAAAGGTTTCCCCTGATAAAATCTACAACTCACTGTGTGTTTGGCCTCAGGAAACCAGATGATTAGAATAATGACTATGTTAATCATGGTAAATGTATTTAGTGCCTGGAAAGTCATTCACCTCTAAGTGAGAACTGTTTTTTGTTTCAATCTCTACCTGGACATAGATACTTTTCGGATGTCCTTGCAAATTAAACAAGATCTCTGAGCCATGGTTTTGAGTCAACAGGGCCAGTTCTGAGTGGAGGACATTGGTCAAACACTTTTTCCATTGCCTGCCTGTACACTGTCCTACTCCACTTGTATATTGTCCTGCTCTTTCAAGCAACCCTTTTGATGCACTATCAATAACTCCAAAAGACTGGAGGTAGAGTAAATACTGAAAGGTTTTTATTAGCAGTAAAACAGAGCACGTCCATGCTGGATGACTACCCTGGACTGTGGGAGGAGCCGTGACACAATCACCTTTATCCAGGGGTCTGTGGGAGGAGCCACAGGAGCAGTCAGCAGAGGGGCGTGTCCAGACAGATATACATGGTTTGCCACACCTTTCTCTGCAAAATATGCTTTTTCCAAATGTAATTGTGATGTTTTTGGGCAATGGATTTAGATTTAAGAACATTATTGCAGGTAGATATCTTCTTTCTTTTCCATCTACTTAATTGAAGTAGATGGAAATTTTTACTAATCAATAAAAATAAGCTACTGTTTTGTAAATTTATGCCAACTCTATAGGTTTCTGCCTCCCTACCGAAGAGTCCCAGGACACGTTCCACACCAAAAAACCTCTACTTTCCGAGGAGGCTGAAGATGGCTGGACTGTGCACATCTGTAGTCACATCTACACATCTACACATCTGTAGTCACATTCTACAGATGCGCAGTAGAGAGCATCTTAACAAGCAGCATCACTGTAGGGTACTGAAACTGCACTGTGGCGGACAGGTAGACTCTACAACGGGTAGTTAAAACTTCCCAATGTATCACTGGCACCAGCCTAACCACCATCAAGGACATATGTAGAGAATGTTGCTGGAAAAGTGTCAGTAGCTTCATGACCCACCCTGTTTGTCCCACCCCCATCAGGGAGGAGACTATATACCATCAATGCCAGGACCACTAGACTCATCAAACAGTTACCTTCCTCAAGCAGTAAGGCTGATGAACACCTCTGCCCATTAACTTGGCCTTCCACCTCACCCGCAGCACAACTACTTTATAATTTCCTGTCAGTCACTTTATGTACAGTCCTGTGTGTAGCATCACTTTCTGGACGTACAATCAGTCTATGTACACAGGCTAGTTTTTGTATTTATAATTATTCTGTTTTTTTAATCACTGTGTTCTTTAACCTACTGTTTTTTTGTATTGCATTGAATCCAGAGTAAGTTATCTCATTCCCTTTTACACTTATGTACCGGAAATGACATTAAACAATCTTGATTTGATTTGAAATCTTGAACTGAAAGAATTTCACGTTAATTAGACTCAAATAACAAATGGTCTCTACTGCCACCCACAGTCAATCTACTGGAACCACAAAGACATTTTAAAAAGTGCTATTATACAGCACTTATTGTAATATTATACAGCACTGCATCATTTTCAAAATGAAATTACTATAAAGATTGTGATGATTAATATTATTTAGTGAATAACTGACCAATTGTTGAAGTGTTTTTGAGAGGTTGGTCATGGCGAGTATCAACTCCTTCCTAATCAAGGGCCTGGACCCACTGCAATTTGCCTGTCACCACAATATTACAACAGATGCAATCTCACTGGCTCTCCACTTGGCCTTGGATCACCTGGCCAATAGTAATACAGGCTGAGTACCCCTTATCAGAAATGCTTGGGGCTGGAAGTATTTCATAGAATATAGAACATAGAAAGTTACAGAACATTACAGGCCCTTCGGCCCACAATGTTGCGCTGACCATGTGACCTACTTTAGAGACTGCCTAGAATTTCCCTAACGCAGAGCCCTCTATTTTTCTAAGCTCTATGTACATATCTAAGAGGCTCTTAAAAGACCCTATTGTATCCACTTCCACCACCACCACCAGCATTCCACGCACCCACCACTCTCTGTGTGAAAAACTTACCCCTGACATCCCCTCAATACCTATTTCCAAGCACCTTAAAACTATGTCTCCTCGTGTTAGTGATTTCAACCCTGGGAAAAAGCCTCTGGCTATCAACACAATATATGCCCTTCATCATCTTGTACACCTCTACCAGGTCACCTCTCATCCTCCGTCACTCCAAGGAGAAAAGGCCAAGTTCACTCAAACTATTCTCATAAGGCATGCCTCCCCAATCCAGGCAACATCCTTGTAAATCTCCTCTGCACTCTCTCTATAGTATCCACATCCTTCCTGTAATGAAGTGATCAGAACTGAATACAGTACTCCAAGTGGGATCTGACCGAGGTCTTGTATAGCTGTAACATTACTTCACGGCTCTTGAATTCAATCCCATGGTTGATGAAGGCCAACACACCATACGCCTTCTTAACAACACTGTCAACCTGCACAGCAGCTTTAAGTATCCTATTGACATGGACCCCAAGATCTCGCAGATCCTCCACACTGCTAAGAGTCTTACCATTTATATTATATTCTGTCTTCAAATTGGACCTATCAAAATGAACCACTTTGCACTTATCAGGTTTGAAGTCCATCTGCCACTTCTCAGCCTAGTTCTGCATCCTATCGATGTCCCACAGTAAAACTCTGTCAACCCTCCACACTATCCACAACACTCCCAACCTTTGTGTCAGCAAACTTACTAACCCACCCTTCTACTTCTTCATCCAGGTCATTTATAAAAATCACAAAGAGGAAGGGTCTCAGAACAGATCCCTGCAGAACACTGCAGAATACAAATCATTTACAACCACATTTTACCTTCTGTGGGCAAGCCAGTTCTGGATCCACAAAGCAAGGTCTCCTTGGACCCCATGCCTCCTTACTTTCTGAAGGAACCTTGCATGGGGAAACTTATCAAATGCCTTACTGAAATCCATATACACTACATCTACAGCTCTATCTTGTTACATCCTCAAATAATTCAATCAGGCTTGTAAGGTACGACCTACCGTTAACAAAGCCATGCTGACTATCCCTAATCAGATTATGTCTCTCTAAATGTTCATAAATCTTGCCTCTTAGGATCTTCTCCAACAACTTGCCCACCACTGAAGTCAGACTCACTGGTCTATAATTTCCTGCGCTATCTCTACTTCCTTTCTTGAACAAAAGAACAACATTTGCAACCCTCCAATCCTCTGGAATTTCTCCCGTCTCTATTGATGATGCAAAGATCATCGCAAGAGTCTCAACAATCTTCTCCCTCACTTCTCACAGCAGCCTGGGGTATATCTCATCCGGTCCCGGTGACTTATCTAACTTAATGCTTTTCAAAAGCTCCAGCACTTCCTCCTTCTTAATGTCTATATGCTCAAGCATTTCAGTCCGCTGTCCAAAAATTTCAGATTTTGGAATATATAATGAGATATCTTGGGCTTGCCATCATCTCAGACTCTGAATTTATGTGAGTAGTCTTTGTCTTACACTTGTTCATCAATTTCAACGTTTAAGGGAAGTTTGGATAGGTACATGGATAGTAGGGATATGGAGGGTGATGGGAGTAGACAATAACTCCAGTTAGAAACATTCAGAACTAGCAAATCTTACACTTAAGAAATTAAAACAAAAAAAAGACAGGATTTATTTTTGGGAGAGAGGCATTTTTAAGTTAAATAATATAACTGACTGATGGTTTGGCACACACTAGATGGGCCAAAGGGCCTGTTTCTGTGCTGTAATTTTCTACAACTCGGTGACTCTATATGTACTCTTCAGTAAAAATATTATATATCAATTAATAAAATGAAAATATAATGTGTGCAGGGTAACAAAAACAGCACAGTAGCATCAGGAGAGTACGTGAATCAGCTGTTAAACAACAACGAACAACCACAGGCTTTCAGTCTCCACCTACGATGTGTGCTTTTGTTAAAAGGTTACTGTACATTGTATTTGTAGTTTACATTTTTTAAGGTTTTATGTAGGTATAAAAACATTCAGCATTGTAGACTTGTTCTGGTTTATATTTCACAAACCCCTCAATGAAATTTTCTGCTGCTTCGTGATCAGCAGACACTTTATCTTTAAAATTTCTTAAATCTTTAAAAATTAAATGGCATGCATTTTCTTAAATTTCTGCAACCGGCCTGCTGAAAATTCACAATTACCTGCAATTTCCAGTTCATCGTGATAGATCCTTGCTTGTTTCATGATCAGCATTCCATTAAAATGGCATAACTTCACTCCGACAAATCCTTTCTTTCA